>NC_090269.1:162182011-162922011 GCF_040414725.1 Anabrus simplex | reverse complement strand
GAAAGATTTGACACGGAGACAGAGAAAAAACAAGGGCATGATCTTGGAATTCAACTAAAAACCTTAAGGAAGCAATGACATAGGTTGCGGAGTTAACAGAAAACTTGGAAATACCTCCAAGTAACATAGATAATGGATGGGGTAAACTGCTGAAACGAGGTGACATAGTAGAAAGGGGCCTAAGTGGCGGAGAAGCAGATTCCGAAGGTGCCCTATTTAACACAAAGTGTGGAATGGACGTGCGACGATCGGACTCAGTTTATGATGGGGAGTGATTTTTTGAGTAACTGTTGATGTTCTATTTTCTTCCCCTTTGGAAGACGTTTCCTCGCTAACAGCGTTTACCGACAGGGGCGGGTCAGTTTTGGGAGGCGTTACCCCCGATAACAAGTGACCAATAGTACTGGACAATTTAGAAATGTTTTCAATGAGGGCACTAGCCTCCTTTCCCTGAATGTCATTATTGTTATTTCGTCTCGGTGTTTTCCAAATTCGTACTTTCCTCGTCGCCAGATCATTCATTACAGGCTTGTGTCAATGCCATACACCTGTCAATGTCATATGTTACGTACACATGCTATGTGACCGTCTTAGACTGATTCCGATTGTTCGGTCAGCTTCCGCTTCCAGCGCTGCCGCTGTGCCACGTCCGAGGAGCCATCTGGTGACGAATGAACGTATCATTTTCACTTCTATTATAACGTCTAAATGTAAAACAAGTCATTATTTAAGAAGCCTTTCTCGTGGACAGCCGAGATTTTCTTCTGATGACGCAGAGCACAGTTTTCTGAGAAACGTAAAGAATTTCACCTTATTTTCTTGACACGGCATAAACTTAAAAGCCTATACAGTATCATGTCTATTATTATTATTATTATTATTATTATTATTATTATTATTATTATTATTATTATTATTATTAGCTCCGTTTGGTCCTGCTATGTACCACGTGGTTTTTATATCTAGCAGATTTCTTCATTGACCAGTACTCCATTCTTGCACTGCGACTGTCTTTTCTCTCCTAAGCCCATTTCACACCTCCTCCCGGACATACTGTGTTTTTTTTTTTTTTTTTGTTCGTGACTGGAGTGAATTTGATGTTTTGATCAGCGTTCTGTACCTATTCCTGTCATAGATTTCTCTGGGAGAAATGTTCAATTCTTGGAGGTCTTTTCTGACGAGTCTTGCCCACTTGGCATTAGTCGCTTTTCCTCTAGGGCCGCCCCAACGTCAGGAAGGTCTGAGTTTATCGTGTGCTGCTGCCTGCCACCGGACGAAGTGACTGCTGGGATGAGTGAAGTTCGAGCAACATTGGCCAACGTCACAGCTGTTTTAAACCCACAAGATATCCTTGTAGTTTGCGGAGACTTTAACATCAGGCATTTGGCTTGGAATCCTGGTCCCATAATAAAATAAAGGTGCGCGGAATTCTTCTTACTTCTCGAAATCGTCAGTGAATTTGGACTCAAGCAAATGTATCACTTCCCAACAAGAAACGAGAACTTCGTGGACCTTGTTCTAATCTCGGAACAATACTGTGGACACTTGGACTTCTTTGAGACGGAAAAGATACGACCATCGAGCTGTAGAATTCACTCTATCTTTACCGCTAGTTATGCGCCCTGTACCGCAGAGGAAGTTTATGTCCGCATGGATTAAAGACGATTTTCTCCTAATGAGAGATTTCCTTTAGTTGTTTCCATGGAATTTAATCGAGGACTCCCCCACCGTCGACGAGGCGTTAACCCTTTTCTAAGACCTCGTTCGCGCTGTAATAAAAGACACTGGACCGTCCCGGATAGTTAGCAAGTGGAAGTACCCGTGCTGGTACGGTTCAGATCTAAGAGATAAATGAAAAGAAAAGGGGAGGGCAAGAAGGAAGTTTAAGAAACGGGCCATAGTAGTTATTATGTGCAATTTTCGATCATACGCGGTGAATTTAAGGGTCCAGCTCAAAAAATACAGAAACTGTATAAGTTCGATGGAGTCGAAATTAGCTGCTAAGCCGAAGTGTTTCTGGAATTTTGTAAACAACAAACGGAGATCATCTCGCCTGCCATCTACTATGCTTCAGGACGGGAAAGAATTACAGGACAAGAGGAGCATCTTGGACAGTTTTGCTGATACCTTTGAAAAGTATAACTCACTGCCGCAAAGTGTAATCTATCCATTTCATCCGTGTGTGATATAGGCCCAACTTCAATAGTGACCTCTCCAGCAGAGGTATCTTCAATTCTTGCATCTTTGGATACCTCCAAATCATGTGCTCCAGCTGACGTTCCCGCTATAGTATTGAAAGAATGTGCATCTGAGCTAGGTAGGCCACTTAGCATCCTAATAAATAGGTCATTCTCCTCAGGGTATTTTCCATGTGAGTGGAGGAAAGGTTACGTCATACCAGTATTCAAGAAAGGAGACAAAATGGTGTTTGATAATTATAGGCCTCTAGTGTTGTTATCCCTGATTTCAAAGGTGGCGGAGAAGATCGTGTATAAGAGAGTGTTCAGTGCAGTTGCACAATATATTAATATAGCGCAGCATGGTTTTCTACAGAAACGTTCTACCGTGTCCAATATGGCGGTGTATATCAATTTCATGTCAGAATCACTGGTTAGGAGGCAACAAGTGGATGTTGTTTACACAGACTTCTCCAAAGCCTTTGATTCAGTTCAACATGATGCTCTACTCATCAAATTGTCAGCATATGGGATAAGAGGAAGTGCTTTGGGGTGGATTAAAAGCTGTCTCACTAATAGGGTTTGCGTAGTAAAAGCAGATGATATTATGTCAAAGCCGTACCACCCTACTTCAGGTGTCCCCCAAGGCTCTTTACTGGGCCCTCTTTTCTTTTTCATATTCATAAATGATATAACATCATTTGCACAACACATTAATTGCCTTCTCTATGCTGACGATCTAAAGATCTTCAAGGTGATCAATATTCTGTTGGACTGTAAGTTGCTACAGTCTGACTTTAACCTCCTAAGTAAGTGGTACAAAAATTGGCAGCTTGGTTTGAATACTTCAAAATGGAATGCAATTACATTTTCACGTAAGTTGGAACGAGTCAAGTTTCCTTACAATTTACGCAATATCCAAATAGCCCGTGTAAATGAAATAAACGACCTTGGCGTGACACTTTCAAACTGTTACGGTCTTTCCTGCGAGAAACTTATAGACAAGGTTTCTAGGAAAGGGATTAAATTATTTGGCTTTCTGAAAAGAAACTGTGCCGAATTTGTTTCTCCTGGATCTCTAATAACTTTGCTTTGCACTCTAATCAGGCCATCGTTAGAATACTGTTGCGAGGTGTGGCTACCCTCTCAGCAGTATTTAATACAAAACTTGGAAAGAGTCCAAATAAGGTTTATGAAATGGATCAGCTACAAGAGTTTGGGTATTTCTCTCTCTTCGTCCGGTTACGAGTCTTTTTGTGAGACTATGAGCATGAGAACATTGCACACACGCCGCAGATGTGCCAGTGCCCCCTTTCTTTATAAGTGTCTGACGAAGAGAGTGGATTACTCAACATTACTGTAGCAGATTCCATTACATGTTCCTCGTCGCAATACTAGGCAAAAATATATTTTTCATCTGCCTAAAGTGAGAATTGTGGCTCGGGCTAACTCATGGCTTGTGAGGGCTCTAACATTACTGAATGAGGTTGGTGAATCAGTGGACCTTCTTCACTCACCTCCGTCTAAAATTAGACGTGCCCTAATGACTTCATTAATGTAAGGCCCTATCTGTAAAATATGTACTCGTAAATATGTAAATGTAACTAGATCTAGTTTAATAATTATTTAAGGAGATTTAGTTTTATTTATTTATTTATTTATTTATTTATTTATTTATTTATTTATTTAAGGTGTATATGTTGTATATTATGTTTTATTGAATCATGTTTAATTGGAAAAATAACCTGTTGATGGTAAATTAATCTATCTATCTATCTATCTATCTATCTATCTATCTATCTATCTATCTATCTATCTATCTATCTATCAGATGGTGTGGAAGATTCTGGAGAGGAGCCTCTGATTGTACATTCACATGACATGACTATAGAAGGTCAATCTCCCCATAGGTTGTAATGCTCTCCACTTGTTGGTACAGTTCGTTGTTGTGCCTGATTCTGAGCTTGCCCTCTTCTTTAATAGGGCCCATGATTTTTCTCAGGATCATCCCTTCCTTCAGCTCCAATTTTCTAAGTTGCCTTTTTTTAACATGTTTAGGTATTCTGAGGCGTATAGTACTGACGGTCTCACTACAGTACTGTAATGCGTGATGTTGAGGTTAAGGGAGAGGGATTTGGATTTGTACATACTCTTACATAGGTGCTAGGCGCTTTCCAATTTGATGCATCTGCTGTTCATGGCCTGATCTTCATTCATGTTTGAGGTTATCCATTCTCCTAGGTATTTGAAGGAGTTAGTTCTTTATACTGCTTTGTCTCTCAGTGGGATTAATTTGGGTGGATCTCTGATCATGGCAATGAAATGTGTTTTGTTGATGGCAATCTTCAACCCTACTTTAGCTGATATGTGGTCGAGAGAGGATAGTTGATGGATAGCTTCCTCAACACTGGATGCCAGGTGTGTAAGGTCGTCTGCGAAGGCTAAACAGTTGACTGTTTACTTGTTTTTCTTGTAGCCTATTCTCAGTACCTAGTCACCCTTTAGCAATTTCGTCCACCCTCGAATTTTTCTAGTCGTCAGTTAAAGAGGATTTGAGATAAGCTATCCCCTTGTTTTGATCTTAAAGCTCTGGGACAGTTCCCCTCTGAATTTGATTCTGGCTGTAGTGTTGGTTAGAGTTGCTTTCAAGAGATTCAAGGTTTTCTTATCTAGTCCCAGTTAAACAAGTGCCTCGAAGAATGACCCTATATCTACTGAATAGTAGACCTTCTGAAAGTCAACACATATTGACACGTAGGGTGAGGCACTTAGGTTTTTGTAAGTGATGATGCTTTTGAGGTTCAGGATTTGTTCGGCGCATGACCTTGACTTGCGAAACCAAGCCTGATACTCTGCGATGCAGGAGTCTAGTTGAGCCTCTACTCTTGTGAGTAATACTTTGGAGAGTATCTTGTACGTCACTGATACAAGAGAAATCCCTCTGTAGTTGCTGAGATCTGATTTGTCGCCTTTTTGTGTAACGGGTGGATGATAGCTGAGGTCCAGTCGCTAGGTACCGTTTGTGTCACCCAGATATTAGATATAATTTCTCGGGTACTTTGGATTGACTCCTCATCAGCGTATTTCCAGAGCTCTGCTATGATTCCATCCTCGCCCGCTGCTTTGTTACATTTCAATTCTGAAATGTTTTTCTGGATATTCCCCTTTCTGAGGTTCGAATTGCAGTTTCACCTTGAGTTCCTTTGAATTTAGAAGGTTGCTGAAATACTCTGCTAAAACTGTGGTGCACTCTTCATTGTTCATTTTCAGCTTTCCGTCAGCTCCCCGAAAGTGAAGTGTAGGAGCTGAGTAGGGTGTTATTTGAGATTTAAGAGTTTGGTAGAAGTCTATAGTGTTGTTTCTTTGAAAGTCTCTCTCAGATTGTTCAATGATATCTTTATTGTACTGCCTCTTGGGGTTTCTGATAATTTTAGTAGCAGATTTCCTAGCTTCTAACAAGTTTTTATGGTTATCCAGACTTTTGTTTCGGTTCCATTTTGGCCATGCTTGCTTTCTCTCTTCCATTGCTTTGTCACAAGTAGTTGTCCACCATGGATGTTTGTTCTTTCTGACCGCCGGGATGGTGGTTGTCGCTGCATCTATTAGAGCCTTCTGTAGCTGGGGACAATCTTCCTTTTTGTGTTTGTATTTAGCCAGGGTCTCGGTGAACTTATTGTTATCTTTCAGCTTGGCTGGACTGAACCTTGTAATTCGCGACTTGATGCAATGGTTTTCTATGGTTCTTTTAAGAGGGATGAATATGGTTTTGATCAAAGAAAGATAGTGGTTTGAATCAATGTTCGCACTTCTCAATACTTTGACATTCAGCACTTCTTTGATGTTCCTTCTACTGATGGCTACGTGTTCCAGTTGAAATTCCCCAAGCATTGGGTTAGGGCAACTCCAAGTCATGGCTTTCATAGAAAGGTGTTTGAAAGCTGTAGATTTGAGTACTAAGTTGTAATTTCTGCACAGGTAAATCAGCCTTTCTCCATTCCTGTTGGTCCTCTTGTGGGCTAGGTAATCTCCAACAATTTTCTTGAACTTTCTCTCTTTGCCAATCTGGGCGTTAAAGTCTATCATTAAAATAGTTATGTGGTGCTTTGGGATCCGGTCTATTATCTCTTCGTGTACCCTCCAAAAGGTTTCCACATTTTCAATAACTTTCCTGTTGGTGTCATTAGTAGGTGCATGGAAGTTAACAACAGTGTATGCTTAGTTGAGAGTTTTAAAAGCTATAGTGGACGTTCTTCGATTTGGAGATGAAAAGGAGATGATGGAGTTGATCATTTTGTTGCTAACTATGAGGCCTGCCCCAAGTGAGGCACATTCTTCATCACTCTTTCAAAGGGTTGGCTTTTATAGGTCCGATAACCTTGCGATTCTATCACTTCTTGATCGAGGAATCTGGCCCTTGTACAACTGTTATCAGGATGTTGTGTTCAGTTAAAACATCTAGTGTATGCTTTAGTTTTCCTTTCTCTAGGAGGGAGTTGATGTTGATGGTCGCCAAGAACTTAAAATGTTTCTTCGTCTCACATGAAGGCGCAAGCTCTCCAGAATCCAAAGGCTTGCTTGCCCCATCAAAACTGGGGGTGGATTTTATAACACCTGGAGGAGATTTTCCGTTGGTCGTTTTCTCCATGTTGCGAGAGTTAAGAAAAAGTTTAGGGTGGTTGCCCGCAGATAATAATTTGTTAACTGTCAAGGTTTAAGCCTTGAAGCCCCCAGCACTGATCTGTTCGCCGACCCAACTTCCCGCTAGGATTGGTACCCAACCTTCCACTGGGTTGCTCGGCATAGCAGGGGCACCTCTTGGAGTTGTAGTGAAGGAGGCTAGTTGGAATCTCTTGCTGAATTAAATATTTTCATGTTGCAGACGATTGGCAACAACGCATTTGACTCCCATTTGCCAGAGTCATAATGACTCTTTCCAGATTGGTTCCCAGGACCGTATTATTATTAGTTTTTTGCTTCGGGCTTCACGTCACACCGACACAGATAGGTCTTATGACGACAATGGGATAGGAAAGGCCTAGGAGTTGGAAGTAAGCCGCCGTGGCCTTAATTACGGTGCAGCCCCAGCATTTGCCTGGTGTGATACTGGGAAACCACGGAAAACCATCTTCAGGGCTGCCGACAGTGGTAGCTATTATTATTATTATTATTATTATTATTATTATTATTATTATTATTATTATTATTATTATTATTATTATTATTATTATTATTATTGTTACCGTGTTTTAGCGGTAGGTAGAGGTGAAAGAAGGTGCGGGTGTGAATGGATCTCAAGCTACGAAATTATAGTGCATGTAAACTAAATTTAAAATTTAATAAGGTTATATTTTCCTTTCAAAATAAATAAGTAACAAGCATGGCAGGTACAGAGTAGCAAGTCAAATAAGGTAGTTACAATATTTACAGGATTTGGGCTTCGCGCCCCGAATTCACAATGTTTGGGCAATCAGCCCAGTTTTACCCCAAACACAAGTTTTAACAGAGGGGCAGAAAACCCCATTCATACCTAGGAGCCCTAGCTCCAAATTACACTGAAAAGCCTCCTCGAGGCAGACCATACTCAAAAGAGCCACACGCTCTCAAATTTAAGCCTCTCCCAGGCCACACCAAACTCCACCTTCAAGCTGTCCTCAACGGACATAAACACAGGGGTAAAAATACCCAATCTACTGAGGTCTATTAAACGAAAAGAATGTTAATTAAATGACCTCTAAAATAACAATTTGAGAAGAGGCGAACTTGCACTCCTAATACACTTTGATTAACACCTACTTGGCGCTAGGCCGTTAATACAAGGGCTGATCCCATACTAAAGAGGTGACTTAAGAAGAGAACGATTTGTTTTACATTAACAAAGAATAGGTTGAGAAAAGTAAGTTCACCTCAAAACAATATGAGTGGGAGCTCGAGAGGGTTAGCACTCTCTATCCCAGAATGTAGCTTTACAAGAGAATAGATGAAAAGAGTAGTTACATTTTAGGAAAAGGTTACATAGTGGGACGCTTCGAACCCGCCCCGAAAGTTAAACTGCTGAGCTAGCAAAGAAAGAATTTATTAATCGGCCATTACCTTATTGCTGACCGCTGCTGAGGAAAGAGGCGCTTCCCGCCTCCTGCTATGTACTTTATACACTGAAAGATGGAACAGAAGTGGCCCGGAGACCCTAAAATCAGCAGTTTATATCCTCTCGCGGAAGGTTCTAGGCGTTAGGGGAAAGAAAACACCCTCCCACAAACTTTTTATTGGCTAGGGTACAGAAACATATTCAAGTTGGGGGAAGATACCTATGATTGGTCAGAAATTAATAACAGAAATTCGAGATTGGTCAAATGCAAAACAAGGGGAAAGAGAGGGGTAAACAGCCAACTTAAACAATAACAGAAAGAAATTTAACAAGAAACAAACATTTGAAATAAAAATTTCTCCAACAAAATGGTTCTTTGACTTCGCACTAGGTTGCACTATTGTTGATCTTCAGTAGTGTTCTCTAGAAGAGAAGGTTCACACTTCTTACTTCAAGCAAAAAAAAACACATCAAAAATGACACAGTTCAAAAACTCAAAATTTTCCACGTGGTGACATCTTCTGAGAAGGTAGAGAATTAACAGCGTAGATAAAGTTCAGACTTCCTCCAGCAGAAGAGTTTCAACTGGCGCAAATTTTAAATTAGCGGAGTGGAGGTGTACCGCCCGGTACAATTATTAATATTATTATTATTATTATTATTATTATTATTATTATTATTATTATTATTATTATTATTATTATTATTATTATTATTATTATGATTATTATTATTGTACCGGGCGGTACACCTCCACGCAGCTTATTTAAACCTTGCGCCAGTTGAAACTCCCCTACTGGGAGAAGTCTGAACTTTGTCTTATGCGTTAATTTTCAAGTTACCCTGAAGATGCCACTACTTGGAAATTTTGAAGTTTCTGAACTGTGTTGTTTTCGATGTATTTTTGTTTTGCTTGTAGTAAGAAGTGTGAACATTCTCTTCTAGAGGACACTACTGAAGAACTACAACGGTGCACCCTAGTGCGAAGTGAAAGAACTGTTTTTGTTGAGAAAATTTAATTTCAAAAGTTTGTTCCTTGCTAAATTTCTTTCAGTCATTGTTTAAGTTGGCAATATTAACCCTTTCTTTCCCCTTTGTTTTGAATTTAGCCAATCCCGAATTTCTAGAATTAATTTTCAACCAATAATATATTTCTTCCTCGTATTGTGTAGGGGGTTTCTTGGTGAACCAATAAAATCCTTGTGGGAGGGTGTTCTAATTCCAAAAACGCCTCGAACTTTCCGCGAGAGTATGTAAACTGCTGATTTTCGGGTCTCGAGGCCAAGTCAGTACCATCTTTCAGTTTGTAAAGTACATAGCAGGGGGCGGGAAGCGCCTCTTTCTTCGGTGAGCAGTTCAACACCAAGGTAATGGCCTTTTAATAAGTTCTTTTCTTGCTAGCTCAGCAGTTTAACTCTCGGGGCGGGTCCGAAGCGTTTCTACCATGTAACTTTCCCTAAAATGTAAAGACTCTTAGCCTCTATTCTCTTTCAAAACTACATATTGGGATAGAGAGTGCTTAATCCTCTCGATCTCCCACGCATATTGCATTGAGGTGAACTTATTTTCACAACCGTTTCTTCCCTTCTAATGTAACGTAAATTGTTTCCTTCTAAAAGTCACCTCTTTAGTATGGGATTAGCCCTTGCATTAACGGCCTAGTGCCAAGTAGGTTTTAAACAAGTGTATTAGGAGTGCAGATCGCCTCCTCTCAATTGTTATTTTAGAGGTCAAGTAATTAACCTTTTTCTCACTTAATAGACCTCAGTAGGTTGGGTATGTTACCCCTGTGTATATGTCCTTAGAGGACAACTTGAAGGTGGAGTTTGGTGTGGCCTTTGATAGGCTTAAAGTTGAGAGCGAGTGGCTCTTTTTCGAAAATTGAGTGTTGTATGCCTCGAGGAGGCTTTACTGTGTAATTTGGAGCAAGTGCTCCTTGGCTTGATTGGGGTCTTCTGCCCCTTTGTTGAATTCTGTATATCGTAAAGTTGGGCTAATTGCTCAGAATGGTGTGTCTGGCTCTCGGAGCCCAAATCCTGTAATTGTACATTCTCGATTAGTGGTTTTGCTACTCTGTACCTGCCATTATTGTTATTTCTTGTTTTTTGCTAAGAAAATATAACCTTGTTAAATTTTACATTAACTTTAATTTCGTAGTTTGAGACCCGTTCACACCCGCACCTTCTTTCACCTCTACCTACCACAAAAATATGGTAACAATTATTATTATTATTATTATTATTATTATTATTATTATTATTATTATTATTATTATTATTATTATTATTATTATTATTATTATTATTATTGTACCGGGCGGTAGGTACACCTCCGCTCCGCTAATTCAAACTTTGCGCCAGTTGAAACTCCTCTACTGGAGGAAGCCTGAACTTTAACTACAGTGTTAATTCTCAAGTTTTTCAGAAGATGTCACTAGTTGTAAATTTTGAAGTGTTCTGAACTGTGTCGTTTTCGATGTATTTTTGTTTTGCCTGTGGTAAGAAGTGTGAACATTCTCTTCTAGATGGCACTACTGAAGGACTACAATTATGCACCCTAGTGCGAAGTGAAAGAACTGTGTTTTTGGAGAAATTTTGTGTTCATAAGTTTGTTCTTTGTTAAATTTCTTCCGGTCAATTGTTTAGGTTGGCTGTATAACCCTTCACTTTCCGCCAGTTTTGAATTCGTCCAATGAGTAACTTTTGTAATTAATTTCCCACCAATCCTGGTTTTCTTCTTCAGTTCTGACATGTAATCTTTTGGCCGTCCAATAAAATGATTGGGGGCGGGTGTTATCATTCCTGAAAGGTCTCGAATGTTCCGCGAGGGTATATAAACTGCTGATTTTCGGGTCTCTGCGCCACTTCAGTAACATCTATCAGTGTGTAAATTATGTAGCGCCTCTTTCTTCGGGCAGCGGTTCATCAATGAAGTAATGGCCTTTTAATAATTTCTTTCCTTGCTAGCTCAGCAGTTTAACTCTCGTGGCAGGTTCGATACCTTTTACCATGTAACCCCCCTCTAAAAATGTAAAAGACTCTTGGTATAAATTCTGTCTTTTTAATCTACAAATTGGGATAGAGAGTGCCTAACCCTCTCGAGCTCCCATTCATTTTGTTTTGAGGTGACTACGTTTTCATAACAGTTTCCCTTCTACTCGTAATGTCGTAAAGTTTTCTATCGTGTCACCTCCGTAGAACGGGATTAGCCCTTGCATAAGTGGCCTAGGGCCAAATTAGGTTTTAATAAAGTATATTCGGAGCGCCAGTTTCGCCTCCACTCAAGTTTGTATTTTTGGGCCTTGCAATTTTCCTGTTTATTTACTAAATCGACCTCAGTAGGTTGGGTATTTTTACCCCTGTGTTTATGTCGTTAGAGGACAACTTGAAGGTGGAGTTTGGTGTGGCCTTTGATAGGCAGGAACTTTGAGAGCGGGTTGCTCTTCCAAAGAAATTTGTTTCTGTGTGCCTCGAGGAGGCTTTTGCTATGTAATTGGGAGCAAGTGCTCTTGAGCATGATTGGGGTCTTCTGCCCCTTGGTTGAATCTTGTATACGGGTAAAGTTGGGCTTACTGCCCAAGAATTGTGTGTCTGGCTCTCGGAGCCCAAATCCTGTAACACTGTAATTGTACATTCTCGATTTGTTGTTCGGCTACTGAGTACCTGTTATATTTGTTATTTTTTGACCTTGAAAAGAAAATATAACCTTGTTAAATTTTAAATTAACTTTAATTTCGTAGATTGAGACCTATTCATCCCAGCAGCTTCTTTCACCTCTAACTACCACGGATAACTCCGTAACAATTATTATGATACTTTTGTCTAGCCCAATTAGCAATTTGCACCTGATTTATTTCATTGGCTCTGAGGTTCCTTTCTGTCTTAGGTCCAAGTTCTTCTGGTTCCTTTCTTAGGATTTTCTGCCTGAATAAGTTACCATTCGTGAATTTTTTATTTCCCCCTGATTGGGGATGCCATCTGTAGGGATTCCATACAATTGTGCGATTTTTCGCTCGTGAATGTCATTAAGTTCCTCTTGGTTCTAATTCTGTTTTCACGGACTACCACTCTTTGCTTTGTAAGTCTGTGTGTGGTGTGTAATAAAGCGTTAATCTAACTTTTGGAATGTCATCGTGAATCTCTGCTTAATTGGTTTAATTTCCTACTTGTTTCTAAGCCTGTATTGTTTGCTTTGAGGAATCAGAAAAGGTATGAGCTGTTTCAATTTATCTTGCAAGGGGAAATAGAAGGAAAAGGATCTCCTGGGCGAAGAAGAATTTCCTGGCTCGACAACCTTAAAAACTGGTTCAACTAAACATCTGCAGAACTGTTCCGAATTTCTATGGATAAAGCCCGAATAGCCAAGTTGATCGCAAACGTCCGAGGCGGACAGGCACGCTAAGAAGAAGAAGATTGCTTGCTTGTGAATTTTGGGATAAGAATTTGTATTCTTCTTCCTAATTTTTTTCTCGTTCCACTTTGTTCTTCTTATTATTATTTTCTTCCCCATCTCAGTCATACTGCCAATCATTGTAATTCACTGCGCCGTTTTACAATACAAAATTATTTTCGATACTTCCACACTATTCTGATGTTAATCCTGTCGATTCTCCTAAAGCAACCCGCTGTGCTCAGCCGCAAGGTGTGTCAGCGTCTCAGGTCACGTATGTGCAATTAAGGAGGCGGAGACTTTCAGTGAGATCATTCGGTTTACCTCACATCATGAAAGAGAAATAGTAAAACTCACAAACTGATATTATTATCTAATGAGTTGGGACAACCGCAGTTGCAAAATTCACGTGGAAATCTCGTCTTTATGTTAACGATAGGTGTAACTATCTTCCTCCAGAACAAAATCCCTTATAACACTTTCAAGGTTTATTTTGGTACTTTCGTAAGTACGAAAATGTTTAGAGTACATAGAAAGTATCAATCAATCAATCAATCAATCAATCAATCAATCAATCAATCAATCAATCAATCAATCAATCAATCAATCAATCAATCAATCAATCAATCAATCAATCAATCAATCAATCAATCAATCAATCAATCAATCAATCAATCAATCAATCAATCAATCAATCAATCAATCAATCAATCAATCAATCAATCAATCAATCAATCAATCAATCAATCAATCAATCAATCAATCAATCAATCAATCAATCAATCAATCAATCAATCAATCAATCAATCAATCAATCAATCAATCAATCAATCAATCAATCAATCAATCAATCAATCAATCAATCAATCAATCAATCTGTGACGAGAATTTACGATACCCTCATTTGTTGGACATATGTATTGGTGTGTGGGGAACTTATCTGCCATTCTCGGCCATTGTTTGCATTGCCGTTAATTTATATGCCTGAACTATGCCTTTTTAAAATGCATATTTTGCCATTATTACGTCAATAACTTCGATTTCCTCATTGGCTCAATAGACAAATCTTTGACTCAATGGTAAGTTGTTTGTTTCTTGTACTCACTTGGTGATATTTATGGGTTTTCATTATCATTCCAATTTTATCTTTGTCGGGTTGCAGTAGTGTTGTGGTAGCAGAGCATGGTTCTGCTCACTGGTAACTTGTTTGTTTCTTGTACTCATTTGGTGATATTTATGGGTTTTTATTATCATTCCAATTTTATCTTTGTCGGGTTGCAGTAGCGTTGTGGTGTTTCCGCCCGGGAACCGACTGGCGTGCGGGCCAGTCAAGCTGCGCATCGCTCAGTTGAAGAGAGACTGCGCATGTTCAAGTCAAAGATTTGCCTATAGAGCTAATGAGGAAACCGAAGTTATTGACGTAATAATGGCAAAATATGCACTTTAATTAGGCATAGTTAAGACACATAAATTAACGGCAATGCAAACATTGGCCGAGAATGGCAGATAAGGTCCCCACACACCAATACATATGTCCAACAAACGAGGGTATCGTAAATTCTCGTCACACAGTCAATCAATCAATCAATCAATCAATCAATCAATCAATCAATCAATCAATCAATCAATCAATCAATAACCACTGATCTGCATGTAGGGCTGTCGCTCTAGAGTCATATTTCCTATCATATGTATACCTCGCTTTTCCTGAAATGGTTTCAAGAACTTGGTAACCTATCACGCATCTCCCTTGACAAATTATTCCAATCCCCAGTTCGTCTTCCTATAAATGAACATTTCCCCAATTTGTCTTCTCGAAATTCAGACTCATTTTCAAAGCTCCACTCCCCGCTTAGTCAATCAGCTGGTATTTTCAGTCCCTAAGTTTGCAACAGGCCAACTCACGCTGCTCTATTCCAGTTCTAGAATCGAGGAATGTTGTTGGGGGTCCTATACACCGGTCTTATTAGAGACGTATATGCCCTAAATATCTCAAACTGATTATTTTGCCGTCCTCCGTCATCCCTCAAAGTTTGTAAAATGGTCACGGATACGCCCTTCATTTACAGTCCCGGTCATGGGATTTCTCCCATGAAGTTCTTTCCAAAAGAAGCACCTAGGTACTTGGATCGATCCATATGAGACACTTTCGCTCCGTCAACACATTAATTAAAATATATTATGTATGACAGCGGAAATTTAATTAAAATCCGGTTCCATAATTATTAATGATGTGATGTATGAGCTATCGTGCGCATTTAAGCCATTTTGATGCCAGCTTGTCAGTTATATCATCTGTAGTAGAGAAACAGATATCCGGTGTAGAGTTCATGCCTCAGTTTTTATTACTTTTGTTTAATAAATACGAAGTAAGTCTTTGTAAGAAGTGTCGTGCCGAATGGGCCATATCTTGGAACATTAAACATTCATTTTCTGGATCATGAATTAGAAAATTAAATTTTAGTTCTAATTGCATACCCAACTTCACGAAAAAGTGAAGAAGGTTTCCTTCAGGAAGTTCAATTCATCATAAATACATGTTTCAATAAAATGTGTGTCGGGATGATTCCTATTAACCACGCAAGCAGCTGTGATGTAAAGTATTGAGGGATGGCCATGACACGGTCTGTGCGGCTCATAAGGCATTGTTGGTAGGTTACATGCACTGTTTCGAAGACAAATTTTCGGATGACTTCCAGGTCAAAGGCATATTTATGTCAAAACAAAACAAAACTGAATATTTTCCTGTTTATTTGCTTCAATCCACACAGAGATGTACATGTATTGATGCTTGGAATAGACTATAGTCCAATTAAACGTCAGATTAACAGGAAGCTAGTTTGAAGAAATGGAAAGTGGTCTTTGAACACCAGCCAAGAGATTTGGTTGTATTTTAAAATAAACGGACATTCTCCTGGACTGTACTTAACTGGATTCTCAACAATCATGAAGTCTGTGTGATGAATCCCATAACAAGTGGGGAAAAGTTCCATCTCCTCAGTGGGACTATTCAAGGCTGTTCAAACATTTGTGTCTGAATACAGGATAATAGCATATCAAAGGGACAGGGCTAAGATGGAACAGCATGTTAAATCTGAGGCTGCTATCCTTCTTTATCATGTGAAAATGTGAATATCTGTAAATTTGATTACATATTACCAGCGGTCCAGTTGGCCGTGAGGTTAGAGTCGGATAACTATCTGGGTCATAATCTCACCATCGGCAGCCCCGAATATGCTTTCCATGACTTCCGATTTTCACTCCAGGCAAGAGGTTGGCCTGGTACCGGGGCCTATACCACCCCAATCACATCAGTTTCCCGTCGCTGCGTCGCCGAAATTCATTGATGTGATTGTGCAACGTAAAACTGCTAGAAAAAAGCATAGAGAAAACCCACCAAACTGCCATATTAGAATAAGTAATACTGATATTTTATTGAACTATATACTGTTAATTTCAGAGTTCCACTCATTATTTAGATAATCCGTGAATCATTCAGTCCAACTGATCGTGAATTCCTAATGGGAGACACTTTTATTGCAGGTATGCCACCGTCCGTGTTGTGTCCAGGAAAAAAATCGTTAATTGCATCTTATGATGATGTTGTGCCTGCTGTGCGTGAATAATCCGGCAAATCAATTCTACGTCGCTGACGAACCATTATACGTAATGGAGAAAATACCAAACTATTGGAAGTATTTATGAAATACTTCGATGAAAATTCATTCAGTAAGCAAACATTGCATTCTGGCTCGAAACTGACAGGCAGAAATTGAGGAAACAGGTAATAATGCCTAACCTGCAATAGAATCGAACCCCAGACCCACCGCACCCTATCTATAGACCACAGGGCCGTTAGGTATACACTTTATCCAAGAAATGAACTATGATTCAGAAATTTCAATTTTACGGACAAAATTATAATTTTATTTCTATATATTCAATGTGTGGTAGCAGTGTTATTGGTCTCATTTTCTGGAAGTGTATGAGAAAATTGCGTTGCTTGCCTTTAAAGAGGGAGAAAATTTCACTGAACATGACAACAATTATGAATAACTTCATTCTTAAGTAGCTCCATTTCAAATCGACAGGAACCATTAGTACATTCATAGTTTTTATCACTTCCATCAGCTTGCTAAAAGAACACTTCTATTCTTTGTAGCTGAAGATACGCGCACCAGATCTTTTCTTTTTCCTTGACAGCTCTAGCAAGAAAACTTCTTCTGCGAGAAAGGAGTGATATTTATATTGTAGCAAATGACTTCCCTACTGAGGGGCACAAAATGAAGAGAGCGGCAGTTTACCAAGTAGCAGGAGGACGCAGTAAAGTCATCACCAATCAACTCCTATCATTAACTTAGTTTCTAGTTGTAGGTGATAAATATACCCCACATTTTTAGACACTAATATGTTAGTAGGAAGTGTCATCCAGCCCGCTATTCCGAATTGTAGCGACAGTAACATAAATAATAGGAGATGATTCACCATACACCAAATGTGTATGCAAATATCACAGCATTAGTGTTGTGCAGGCTTGTTACTAGTTCTACTTAAGAAGCCAGGCACGTGTGATGAAAGATTCATTCACTTACTGTTTGGGTTTGTGTGAGTTTTCACTGGCATTTCTTCATTGTGCCTGCTATATATTTCATCTTAGAACTTTTCCCAGTAAGGTTCAACATTGTGAGAGTAGTTTCAAGGAATTCATGTGCTGCGGGTCAGTATATCTCACACAATATTACCACATAACGGTTTTGCGCAGGCGCAACGGTGACATTCTGAATGCAATCATAATAACCACTTTAGTCTAAAATGAGCGGTAGTGTTCTAAATAGCTTACGATGACGCGCACTAACACAGATGGCACCGATACGGACAGGTTTTACGGTGACGATGGTGTGGGACAGAACCGGGGTTAGAAACGAAGCGGCCGTGCGTGGTGTGTTTAATGCTCCTTGCATACTTCTATGACTTCCCGTAATTCTTCGTCAGTAAATTCACTCGAGCGCTCGTTAGTTCCTAGCTCAATTTTACTTCCCTCTGTATTTTAAATCCTACACTGAATATGACCGTTTTTCATTTAGCAGAGAGTAACGAGCAATCTGATTTGGAGACACACTTTACGTGATTAACTTCTGAGTAGGATCGTTGCTCAGTCCTCATGCCATCTTACAACTTTTGGTCACATCAAAATTTCTAACAGTTCCATCGAACGTGTTTCCTTAATTTCTGCCTGTCAGTTTCGAGCTAGCATGCAATGTTTGCTTATTGAATGGATTTTCATCGATGTATTTCATAAATACTTCCAATAGTTTGGTAATCTCTCCATTACGTATAATGGTTCGGCAACCACATAGAATTGATTTGCCGGATTATACCTGCACAGCAGCCACAACATCATCATAAGATTCATTTAAAGATTTTTTCTTGGACATGAAAGTGTTATATCTATCGGCATGGAGGGCATACCTGCAATAAAAGTGTCTCCCATTAGGAATTCACGATCAGCTGGACTGGATGACACACGGATTTGGCAAATATAATAATTTGGGCAAGTAACCATGAAATGGCTTCTTTGTAATTATTTAATACCTGTTTGTGACAGAAACAGATCCCAAAAGCTTGGATGAAATCCAAAATAGTTGCCATTCTGAATCCTGGGAAAGAATCATTCAACCCAAAATTTTATCGACCTATTTCACACGTATGTAATGTATTCGAAAGGCTACTTTGGAACCATTAGGCCCCTATTATTGATATATTAATACCTAAGCAGGCAGTATTCAGACCTCAAACTAACTGCACGGCACAAGTATCCCATTTAGTCAATAGGAAGGATTTGAAAGAGGTGATGTCACTGGAGTTGCTTTTGCTGATTTATTTTCAGTCAATGATACTGTTCAACATCGTATAATGCCTCAGAACCTGTACAACATGGCAATCATGAAAATTACTGACATTATATTATACAACCTTAGGTTCTTTCAAGCAAGACGAAGTCGTTTGGGAAGTGTCTTGTACTCTGTGCTGTTTAGTATACACACTAACGACCAACCAATACCTGATACATGCAAAAGCTTCAAATATGACGGCGATCTTTCAACTCAATCAAAGGAGTTTGAGGAAGTTGAAACACTTCTTACAACACTGCGAACTTGCACTGAATATCTCCAGAAAACTCGGGTCTATGCTTTCCACCTCCGGAACAAACTGGCAAATAGAAAACTGAAAGTAAACTGAATGGCACCTAAAAGACCTTGGCGTAAGTTTTGACAGATCTCTAACATTTCGAAAATAGTGTCTCAATACATAGGAAAAAGTGTCAGCCGGAAATAACATCATTCGGAAACTCTCTGGCAGTAATTGGGGAGCCGAACCTCAAGTCGTCAGAACTTCCGGCATGACACTCTGTTTCTCTGCATGTCCTGTATGGCATGGATCCGCTCAAGCTAAGCAAATGGATGCAGCTTGTTACCTGAAACCATCAACTCTAGAGGAGATATATTGCTTGGCAGGTATTGCACCACCTGATATTTAGAGAGAAGTAGCTGCTGATACCGAGAGAAAGATCAGTTACACCCACTCCATGGCCATCAATCACCAAGATCTGTCTTGAAATCCAGGATAACTTTCCTCAATTCAACTTCAACGATAACTATGTCTCCGCCACAGAACAACTGCGGGCTGCTAGATGTGACCATCTTGACACGTAAATGAAACTTGCTGAATCTTTAACTCGTGGACGTACTTCAGACTATTTAACCTGGAGATCAGTGAAAAGCCTATGATCAGGTGTAGGTAAATAAAGGGACCAACTTGTTAAATGGGTCGAAAGAATCTGCATAATGTGACTGTGAAGGGGACAAGCAATGAGACATCTGTTCTAATGCCCACTGTCCTGAGTCATGCAATGATGGAGAGTAATTTAAGATGGGATGAAATGCAGTTTCTGTTGTCCGATTCTGGGCGGTGATTATTTAATTTTATCCCATTATACGTAGAAGTAATTATGTTTGATAATACTCCATTATTTTTGTTGCGGAGTTTTCCGTGGTAAGTAGAGGTGAAAGAAGGTGCGGGTGTGAATAGGTCTCCAGCTACGAAAGCAAAATTAATTTAAAATTTAACAAGGTTATATTTTCTTTTCAAAAACAAAGAAATAACAAGCATGGCAGGTACAAAGTAGCAAGTCAAAAAGGGTAGTTACAATATTTACAGGAATTGGGCTTCGCGCCCTGATTTTACACTGCTTGGGCAATCAGCTCAGTTTTACCCCAAACACGAGTTTTAACAGAGGGGCAGAAAACCCCATTCATACCTAGGAGCCCTTGCTCCAAATTACACAGAAAAGCCTCCACGAGGCATACAACACTCAATTTTCAAAAGAGCCACTCGCTCTCAAAATTTAAGCCTCTCCCAGGCCACACCAAACTCCACCTTCAAGTTGTCCTCACTGGACATAGACACAGGGGTAAAATACCCAACCTACTGAGGTCTATTAAATAAAAATGGGCAATTACATGACCTCTAAAATAACAATTTGAGAGGAGGCGATCTTGCACTCCTAATACACTTGTTTTTAAAACCCTAATCTGGCTCTAGGCCACTAATGCAAGGGCTAATCCCATACTACCGAGGTGACTTTAGAAAAGAGCAATTTGTTTTACCTTAACGAAGAATAGGTTGAGAAAATAAGTTCACCTCAAGACAATGTGAGTGGGAGCTCGAGAGGGTTAGCACTCTCTATCCCAATATGCAGCTTAAAAGAGAATAGAAGAAAAGATCGTTACATTTTAGGAAAAGGTTACATGGAGGAACGCTTCGCACCCGCCCCGAGAGTTAAACTGCTGAGCTAGCAAAGAAAGAATTTATTAATCGGCCATTACCTTATTGATGACCGCTGCCGAGGAAAGAGGCGCTTCCCGCCTCCTGCTATGTACTTTATACACTGAAAGATGGAACAGAAGTGGCCCGGAGACCCTAAAATCAGCAGTTTAAATACTCTCGCAGAAGGTTCTAGGCGTTAGGGGAATGAAAACACCCTCCCGCGATGATTTATTGGTAGATCAATAAACCCCCTACACAATACTAAGAAGAAACACATAATTGGTGGAAAATTAATTCAAGAAATTCGGGATAGGCTAGATTTAACACAAGGGGAAAGAAGGGGTTAATATTGCCAACTTAACCAAAGACTGAAAAAAATTTAGCAAAGAACAAACATTTGAAATAAAAATTTCTCCAACAAAATAGTTCTTTGACTCCGCACTAGGTTGCACTATTGTTGATCTTCAGTAGTGTCCTCTAGAAGAGAAAGTTCACACTTCTTACTTCAAGCAAAACAAAAACACATCAAAAATGACACAGTTCAAAAACTCAAAATTTTCCACGTGGTGACATCTTCTGAGAAAGTAGAGAATTAATAGCGTAGATAAAGTTCAGACTTCCTCCAGCAGAGGAGTTTCAACTGGCGCACATTTTAAATTAGCGGAGTGGAGGTGTACCGCCCGGTACAATTTTATTCAATTACGTCTTGTCAAAAGTTGTATAGGTTCTGACTTGAGTAAATAATACAATAATAATCATAATTTTAGGCCCAGTTTGTATAGATGGAATATGGAGAAAAAATCATCCCAGGAGATATATTGTCATTCTGAAAAATTTTCTCACACTTTTCAGAAAAGACGATTGAAATTTTATGGACACATTATCAGAATGAACACTAATAGGCTAACTTAAAGAATTCTCAACCTGGCCCTTTTGTCTAAAACCAAGAACAGCTGGCTTCGTGAAACTGAAACAGATCTCCAGGAAATCAATGTCTCAGAAGACATTGTACAGGACAGATATAAATTCAGAACCAAAATCGACAATCACCACTTTGAAGATAAACCCAACACCAGAGCAACTTTAACTTGGACAGAAGGACGAAGGAAAAAGCTCAGCGAGTGGATGAAGAGATTTTGGAAGGAAAAGAAGGCCAACACATCGGCTCAGCAAGTTCAAACGTGCTCCTCAGCAGGGCATAACGATGTAAATAATAATAATAATAATAATAATAATAATAATAATAAGAATAATAATAATAATAATAATAATAATAATAATAATAATAATAATAATAATAATAAGAATAATAATAATAACAAATGGGAGACTGTATCCTAAAATGTCATCATTTAATGTTCAAAACATTTGTTAGCAGAGAAATTAGGGGTCCCCCTACCATGAAAGAAGTAAAATTAAGCGTTTCCTCAATTGTGCCGAAATTGGAAGGCCTAAAGGGACCGGAAAGGTTTCAACTTTCGAATCTCTATCAAACTAAAAAGAGAATTTCGAATAAGGCTTAACTGAAAGTCTGCGTAGAGACTCGCATTAGCGCTTGTTGTGACAGAAAAATGCAAACTTGTAATGAAATGAACAGAACAACGATGGCTAAATGAAGGATTATAAATTTTAGGAGTAAATAAAGAATATATTCTCATACATTATTACCTAAAATTCGTAGCTCATTTCCTAGGATATTTTCAACATTGAATTCCTTGCCTCAAGTGTCGATTTTTTCAGAAAATATTTCAATGACTATTACAAGTATTTTACACCTGATGAACAATGGACATTGCAAAGGTATGTGGACATAACTTCAATGGAGCTCTGTGGACCTGTAATTGTATGAACACAATTCCAAACGAACTCTACAGAAAGTGCGCCTATCATCGTGGAACCATTCGGGTTGTGCCACTCAAATGTTATGCGCTTTTAAAACTCTAATATTCACCATCTTAACACCAGACAGGCTTAATATTTTTCTGCCAAGTATCACAAAGAATGTCTCGATAACTATTATCCTCTGCTATCAGTGTAAGTGACAATCAACTGATAGCTGTGGAATAAATAAGTGATACAAATTTTAAAATTCCATAAAATAACTTACATGAAAGGCACATGTAAAGTCATATTACAAGTAGTTAACTGGAGGTAAACAATATCATTAATATTAATCACATTAACGGTTAAACTATTTAGTGTTGTCATTAATGGGTTTTTGCCGGGCTGAGTGGCTCAGACAGTTGAGGGGCTGGTCTTCTGTCTTCAACCTGGAAGGTTCGATCCTGGCTCAACCCGGTGGTATTTAAAGGTGCTCAAATACGTCAGCTTCGTGTCGGTAGATTTACTGGCACGTAAAAGAACTCCTGTTGGACTAAATTCAGGCACCCTGGAGTCTCCGAAAACCATAAAATTAGTAGATAGTTGGATGTAAAGCAAATAATATTATTATTAGTAATGAATTTCCTAGCGTCAAGAAAATTAGTTCTGTGTCCCTGATTCATTTAGTATCTTATATTCTAATCTAATGATATGTGTTACTTTATGTTGTATGAATTTGTTAAATAACTGTCCAAACCTAGAGAATCTGGCTTCCTTCGTAGTAATAATGCATTAATAATATGCCGAAGTTTTAATCCAGCTCAAATTTTACTGTGAGGTTTGCATAAGGGAAAAGTAGTGGAGTTTTCCTTTCTCAGTATTGTATTTTAATGTGAATGATTTACTGGTCAATTTATTAACTTTTACGCTTATACTCCTCCAAGAGAATTTAAATGAACAGCACATGGAAAGCAATTGGTAAATGTAATTCAAGTTTTATCTTAAAGAGAACAGCAGAGAGATTGCAGCGGAAGAACAAAAGATGGGCACAGTCCCGCTCGTCTGTCATTACAGTGGTTCTTGAAAGGAAGCTCTTGTCCCTTATCTGACGCGAAGGCTGCCGATGTGTGGCCAGCGCAGGCGCCCGGGGGAAGAGCGTCGGGCGAATTTCTGGTCCAGACGTGCGCTAGTACTGCACGCAGCACGGCCTGTGCGGGATGTAACAGCTCTGAGCTCCTCGTAGCAATCCATGTGAGCTTCGCGTGTGTCCTCCCTCGCACACACACAGGTACCAAGAAACCTGAATTAATTACAAATGAGGATTTAAGTGTTTCTCTTCTCTCGGATACATTGTGTGTCACTCTATATTAGTTTGTGTTTCGTGCTGTTCCTCAGTTCAAACAAGAAACTCACCGTTTTCCAATTTGCCACCTGACATAGAATTGTAATTGTGTTCGTACTCTAGTAGTAATCCAGTAGAATTCCTTATTTGTGCTTCCTGTGGTCCCTCAATGTAAACAGTTATCAGTATACAGATATCTAAAGTCCAGTGTGTTAAGTGCGATTGCCACCTTGCTGTGTCTGCACTGTGTCAACAACATTCCCTATTTGTGGTCCCTCACTTTAAACAGTACACTTAAACGGTTACCACATGCCATTGAATTACCTTCTTGTGTGACTTTGCTAATAGTCTATTAATACTTCTTATTCGTGCCATCTGTGGTCCCTCAGTTCAACCAAGAGACTCATACGGTTCTAACTAAATACGCTCTATAAGAGTGGTTCTCCGCTGCCATACAGCTGTGTTGCACCTGTGACTATTCGCGCTCGATTAATATCCAGTGAACTGATTTAAGAGTGATGCGCTAGACCACACTATGGCTGCGTTCCGTAACCCTGTGTTCCTCAGTGTCGTCATTACGTTTTGTTTAGTGCTGTCGGTGGTGGTGTATGGCCAACAGAAGAATCAACCTTCGACAAATCGGGGTACTGGTATCAAGCTTGGCACAGGTTCTGGTAGGCGGGAAGGAGGCGGGGGTATCAAAATAGGGGACAATAGAAATAGGGAAAGTGGTGGCAAGTTCAGTCTCAAAACGTCCACTTCGACAGTAAAACCCAAAGAAGAAGTCGTGGAGAGCCACACGTCCGCCAGCACCAGTAGTGTAGCTACTGAGGCATATTCCACGAGCAGGAATACTGCCGTAGTGGAGAAGTCCCCCTTGCAGTTGGGGCTGATGTTACCCCACACCGCTTTCGGCTCGCGGCACTACACCAAGGCCATCTCAACAGCCATCTCTAGCCTGATGCGCTCCAGAGGAAGAAAAATGGAGTTCCTGCGAAAGTTGGAGATCCGCCACACCATCGACATGATGACGATCAGCCCCAGCCCTACATGTGAGTAGCCCACTTTACTTTCTACTTGCAGATGCCAAACCTTGTGGCGCAGCTCAGCAAATTATTTAAGCCATTTCAGATCTGACGGGATGTACAGGAGACGACACTATCCAAACCGCATTATTTTTGTCATGCATTAATGTGAATTGTAATATTGATTTTCATTCCTTGCCTTGCTGGAATGGAAAAAGACGTTATAAAAGACGGAGTGTTCAGGAGAAGATATTATTAAAACTACTTAATTTATGTGTATTTACGTAAGTTACATTGATTTTTTATTCAAAATTCTCTTAGAATGCAACACATGATAAGCTACTAGATACGGAATTTACAGGAGACACTCCTGTTAAAACTGCATAAGTCGTGTTATGTGTTTACGAAAATGACATTGAGTTTTACTTACAATTCCGTTAGTTTGCGAAAGAAGATAAGCTATTGAATAGGAGATATCCAAAATACGATATTCTTAAAACTTCGTGTTACGTATTTACGTAAGCTACGTTGATTTTCACGTCAATTTTATTGGAATGGAAAGGAATATGAAATACCATATTTATTTAGGGTGAGTCTCTCCTCCAATTCAAACCTGAGAGAGTTGTTTGGGTTGTTGTTAAGGAGGATGGTAAGCTAAGAATTATGGTGAACTACTGTTAAATGCTGTGTTGCCTCTTGCATGCTGACGGAAGCCCCTGTGACGCTGTTTGTCTCCCGGCCCGGCGAGGACGCACTCTCATCAACAGTCCGCCCGCAGACTTCACTGGCAATTGCCCCAGCGTCATCTGATACAGCCTTCGAAACACCGTTGCTGTTTCAGTAGCACACGCTTTAGTACGGAAACGATACTGAATTGCACTATAAATCTTGGCTTTATTATCTTTCTTCTCACTAGAATCCGGAATTTAAGGCATTAAGTGATTAGAACGCAAACTTACCCAAACGAATAACAAGCATACTCTAGCCTGCACAACATTGGGGGTACCGTCAATGACAACCCCTAGAATTTATGTTACTCTCGCTACATTATGGCAAAGCGGGCTGGACGGCGCCTCCTCGTTGCTGTTTTGCCAGGTAGGAGAGACTCATCCTCATTTTAAGGCGCACGTGCAAAATACCTGGAAAGGGATTACTGCTCAATTTTGGGCCCTGGATATTTTTTCTGATTTACTTAGAGCTAATGTGTATCCTGTGCCTTTTCGCATCATTCATTTTATTCTATATTTCTTCATTACAACAGTTTTCTACGCTTTCACGCGTGTTCTGCAACCAAGAATTCACGTCATCAATGGTATATTTCGATTAAATAATTTGACAATATATATCTGCTTTCTAGAATTGATTTTTATAACAACGTATATTAAGTTAGATCCAAGTTACGATGCCACATTTCAGGATTCAATTATTTGATAACTTCTCACGAAAGAGTGCCATTTGCCATCACTTGAAACTGGACGGGGTGAAGTGTGCAGCTTATAACATTCTCTTAAGAATGGAACGTCAACATGGAGCCGTTTATATATTTGAATACATAGATTTCAGAATTAATTCATACATTTTTATTTTCGGTGGGTTATGTAAATTACAACAAACAATGCGGTGTCATTTCTAAGGAGAACTTATAGTGATAAATCTGAACTAACACAACGAGTTTCTCGCAGGGTATTTCAAAATTAGCTCGAAGGAAACTAATGCAATTAACATTTTAATAGTAAGGTGCGCTTTGATCTGTCATGGCCAACATGAGGAAGGGCGTATGACGTAACCACATTAGGTTCAGTGAGTAAAGATAAGTTATCAGAGTGCAGCAGGTACTTCAAAACTCCGCTTGCTTCGTTCAATAAATTCATTCACAGGATAAAGTAACACGGTACGGAAAATACTATTTGATATATTTAACGATATTATGCTGTATTTAAATATTATTATTATTAATTATATAATAATAATAATAATAATAATAATAATAATAATAATAATAATAATAATAATAATAACAATAATAATAATAATAATAATAATAATAATAATAATAATAATAATAATAATAATAACTGCACAGTGCCGACGACAACTCACTGTCTTTTCGCAACCAGCGTGGCGAAAAAACTGGGGAAAGACTTGTTGCGAAAACGAGAACAAAAGCCTCCTTTGATCATTTAGGACTAGGCTCGGCTATCATAGATTGCACAGTTGTGTTCAAATCCGAAACACACTATTTGACAACATAAATGTTTTAATCTTCTGATAACAAGTGACTTGAGCTTAAAATATTAGCGAATCCAAATTAAATTTTATCTCCGTAAAATGCTTATTTGCATTATTAAAATGATAAAATAAAGATTTAAAAACACGTAGTTCATTAATTCCATAAAAAGGCATGGTTTGTGAAATAAAAATAAATAATGTTAGACCTCTAATTTGATTATTTTCTGAGAAAAGTGTATAAAAATTTATTTTCAGTCTGTTAATTTTGGAGCATTTTTGTACGAGATCAGTGAGTGCCACTTTAATTGGCTTTAAAAATATTTCACATTGCATTTTATGATTTTGTTACATGTATGCCACAGGCAAGTAATAAATAATATTTTTGAAATCCGTCTGGGAAGTTAATAATATTGGCCTAATAATCTGCAGCGGTCGCTTGGTAGACCACGGCTTTTCCGGGTTGTTGCACCATGGGTTTTGTTCAGATTTTTATGTACTCAAAGGTGTAAACCGTGTCATCCACTAATATCAAAAAGCTAAATATTATTCGCCATTTATTATATTTTCGAAATAGTGCAGATATCCTTGCTAAGGAATATATCATCCAACACTTGGCGTTGTCACTGGAGTTGAAGCTGCTCAAGTTTCAGTTCTATGAAATGTATGCTGAGTTTTTAAGTTGATATTCAATATTAAAAAGTTCTTCATTGACGTAACATTGTACTTGTATAATTAAACAACGAAGATAAAATCATCACTAAATGTAGATGCCTCTGAAGGTATTTGAACATAGGTACAACAGTGACTTTGGAACTATTGTAAACTATGTCCCTGTTGATTACCTATTGCTTTTGAAGTTAGATAAAATAATAGTTGAAATAAATTATTATGCATTTAAAGGTTAAAGATAACCAACTACGACGAGAGTCGGATTAAATCCCACTCACAAATTATCTGCTGGTCCGTGTCTGTTTAATTTTACCAAACAACGATTTCAATAAACCAATAAACATGCCATTACTAACTCGCAACATTCCACTAAATGTTGAAAGTAGCTCTGCTCGCTTTTACACTGATCCCGAGTGCGTTATTGAAATCGTTCCTAGTTTCCTAGATCAGCCTTTCATTCTACTTTTGAAGGTGAGTAAGTCTTGCAATTTGGTATGTTGGTTTGAAATAGGTGAGAGAAGCGAGAAATAGTTCAGTCGACTACTTGTCAATAAGAGTGGTTCTCCAAATACTGAAGGTCGCGAAAAGTAATCGACGAACTACCCGGCTATATTAACTGATGTGTGTGAAATTAAAGTCACTTCATGCAGTCCTCTTACGTTGTAATATCTCTGAGACGAAAAGCAAAGAAATGGCAATATCGAGACCAAAGACATTCCAGAATACTCTGTTCGTTGGTTGCAAAGTCCATCACACTTGTGACAGAGCTGCAGTGGCAGGGCTATTACTAATAATTTCAGTACAACATCGGAATTGTCATTCCTAAACGAACAACGTACGTCCGCTTTTGTAATTTTGGATTGTAGGTCTCTGGTGTAGTTGTTAGAGTGATTGGCTACCATCCCCGAAAGCCCGGGTTCATTTCCCGGCTCGGGCACAAAATTTGAAAAGTGGCACGAGAGCTTAAAACGGGGTACACTCAGCCTCGGGAGGTCAACTGAGTAGAGAGATCTTCGTTTCGATACTGGAAATGTTTCTCCGTTGTTTCCCACTTCCCCTCCGGGGAAATGTCGGGATGGTACGCCAGCTTCCTTCCCTCTTCCTTGTCTTTTCCCATCCTCCCAGAAGGCTCCTGTTCAGCATAGGAGTGAGACCGCCTGGGAGACGTACCGGTCCTCCTCTCCAGCTGTATCCTCCAACCCAAAGTCTCGCGCTCGAGGACACTGCCCTTGAGGTGGTAGAGGTGGGATCCCTTCGCTGCGTCCAGGGGAAAACCAACCCTGGAGGGTAAGCGGATTAAGGAAGAAGGAAAGGAAAGTTCTACAAGCCACCTTTTTTAGAATTAACAACGAAATATTATACATTCTTGTGGTGAACGCTTTACGCTAAAGAGAACGAAGCGATATTATCATAGTTTCGAGAAAACTGAGGAAATGTTGACACATTCCAACAACTTAACTATTAACACACTGCTTGGCTGTAGATAAATTGCCTTCATATTCTTGTACCGCTTTTCCAACACACTGTGGGGTCACGGGTGCGAGCTGTGTCGCATATGTTCTGTTTTACGGCCGGATGCCCTCCCTGACGCCAACCCTACGTGGAGGAGTGTGTTGTTGTGGTGGTCGGTAGTGTGGTGTGTTGTCTGTATACGAAGAACAGTGTTGGGAAAAACACAAACAACCAGTCCCCGAGCGAGAAGAATGAATCGTATGCGATTGAAGTGCCCGACCCGGCCGCGAATCGAACCAGGTCCATTTGAACCGAAGGCCTCAACGCTGGCTATTCAGCCAAGGAGTCGGACAGTAGATAATACAAAAACATTTTAATTCAGTTCAAAAATTCACACTCAATCGTTATTACGGTAACAACACTTCTGAGTAAGGCCATACGACCTGTTGAATACGTTTCAGTATAGCTGCAACAAAAACATTTGGCGTTTTCTAGTTTGCTTTGATTTTAATGTCATTCATAGAGATTCTTGCGATCATGCATTACATGTTTTCATTTTTGGAGTGTTAGTTACTTTATTGTATTAATCCTTGCTCTTAAAGAATGTTCTAATTTCTTTCATTCAAGGTTTCAGTACTTGTCATTACTTATCTTTGATGGCGACAATAATTTGACTAACGATATTTGTCTTATGTTTACCTCAAATATTAAAATTAACTTAAATTCTGCCAGGTTTTAAGAATAATGCATTTCGTTATTTATTTAAATTTAAACGCAGTTTAAATAAATAATCGTACATACATACATACATACATACATATATGAATGACATCGCTATGCCATTCAGCGTTCAGTCTGCAATACACTGTGAATATCCTAAAAGTCGGGCTGAGTGGCTCAGACTGTTGAGGCGCTAGCCTTCTGACCCCAACTTGGCAGGTTCGATCCTGGCTCAGTTCGGTGGTATTTGAAGGTGCTCAAATACGTCAGTCTCGTGTCGATAGATTTACTGGCACGTAAAAGAACTCCTGCGGGACAAAATTCCAGCAAATCGGCGTCTCCGAAAACCGTAAAAACTAGTTAGAGGGACGTAAAACAAATACAATTATTATTACTATTACTATTATTATTATTATTATTATTATTATTATTATTATTATTATTTAAAGCCTACAAATCTCGTATTTGTAACTAGGTCTGAGGCCTCGTCTCATCCTTAAATCATTAGAAATTGAGTGTAACCATTATCGCCTTGGTCTCCCGCTACCTCTCTTACCCTCTATGAATGAGTTCATTATTATCAGAGGTAGCCTACCCTCATCCATTCGCCTTACATGACGTACCATAGAAGACTTAATGGGTACAGCTTCATAAATCGAGTTCATTCCAACTTCTAATTTACGTCCTCATTCTGCGTACCCGCCTACCATTGTTACCACTTGTTTGTACCACCGATAATTCTCGCTACTTTCTTTTTTCTTTCTAACTTATTAATAAGATATCTTGATTCTACCGACTCATCCAACTTTCACTTCCGTACAGTAAATTTGTTTAGAATACAAACCAATATAAAGGTAGTTTCGTTCAGGAGCTGACCCCGAGCTCACTGCATTAGCTTTTCTGCACCTCTGTTAAATCTTATTTAGGGCCGATGACCTTCGATGTTAAGCCCCTTTAAACAACAAGCACCATCATCATCAAATCTCATTTACTATACTACCACCGTGGGAGAACACGCAACCTAAATACTTGAAATGATCTACTACCTGTTCCAGGTTTGTATCGCCAACCTGACACTCAATACACTTGTTTTTCTTACGTAGTGCCCTAATTTTAGTCTTGGAAAGACTAAGTTTCATTTCATACTCATTCATTTTCATGTTCCGAGACATTAAATTGAAGACTTTTGGAACAATAACGGTGTAAGATTACAGCCTTGACTAAACCCTGTAAGTGACTTGAACCAAGAAATCACTGGTGCTGAATTGTCAACGTAGCCTAAATATATTTGACTGCTTTTAATAAGCCACCCTTAATCCCACATTCCCCCAGCATGGCCTTTCCCACGGTACTCTCTCATATTATGCCTTCTCTAGATCTACGAAACCTAAACATAACTGCCTATTGTTCTCGTAACATTACCTGGTGCATGTTGTGCATCAGGTGTTGACATCTCCTTTATGGTCTGAAACCACACTGGTTTTCTTCCAACTTACTGTCAACTCGATATTGTATTTTAATTTTTACTATTTTATTTATTTTTTATTTTATTTCAGATTGTAAACACAATGCGGTAATGCACGTTAAAATGTAGAAATGTTGTATTTCTATCGAAGATAAAAATAATGCAGTTGATTTCTGATTTAACAAAACTAAAATGTAGCTGTCCATTACATTATCTATCTCTATCGTCACTGAGTACCGTAAAGTGAGTTTCCGTCCGAAATTGAAACTCAGATTAATGTGGATTAGTGCGGCCATTATCTTAACGTTCTTCGGTTATAGTTTTCAATCCATCATAAAAGGGATGATGTAAAGTTGGGACGAAGTTTAGTAGTTTGCTAACGTAATTAGTCTTAAATAGATTGATACCACGACCCATAGGATTCATTGCAGGCAAACGAGAAGCGACTACCCATCTCCCTCAATTAAACCGTTCACATTGTAAGGCTCAACTTTCTGACAGAACGAAACCTCTGATAAATACCGAATGATTTTCTGTGTCATAACATGGAATGTAATTTAAGCTTCCGTTCGGTGCCATTAACATTTGATTCGGTATAGAATTAGACGATCCAAATATCTTGTAATGAATTTCCTGCTATATTACCGCGCACATTTTGTCTCTGCCAAGGATAGAATCATACCTTCCTTTGTACATATACTTTTCCTCTTTCAACGAAATGCTAACAAATTGCTATGCGATGTGATGTCTCCGGCGACACTCATTGTTTGCACAGCTCGAGAAATCTCAGTCCAGCTCTGACAGATCGTCCATGATGTACGGATACATTATCATAATGGAAGCCTGAGTGAAATTTACAGATCTTGAAGTAGATTTATTTACACTCGGCTGCAGTGAAACTGGGAATATTTTTACCAGTCTATATTAAATGGAACGACATACAAATTGCGCAACAATTAATTTTAGCCGTACTTCTCCTTATACCAGCTACTGTCACTCGCTTTTAACTTATCACGTTAAGTTACAACGTTGGTACTTACATTTGATAATAGTAATAACCATAATAATAATAATAATAATAATAATAATAATAATAATAATAATAATAATAATAATAATAATAATAATAATAATAATAATGAGACAGTATTAATACACTGTCTCCTTGTTTGACATTTTCGAGTTGGAGTCTATCTCCGTGGAAATTATTTCACTTTATCTTCCTGCGAGATATGGACTTAATCCTCATAGTAACTTAAATTAATGAACTGCTTCCTTCTCCTACGACTGTGGGTGAGTTACTATTTATTTGAAACTTGATTATACGCAACTACTCGAAGTTACATCGGGTCTGTAAACGCTGTTGGTTAATAAGCCCTACCGGGAGTCGTTTAATTTCCGTGGACTGTAACCTACTGCGCAACCTCTGGCGCATCCCGATCCTGGAGTAACGAAAGCCAACTTCCGCTTACCGTTGTAAGAGGAAGAGAGAGGTGGTCTGCCGAGAACATGGAAGCCGAACAGACGTGCATGTATAGCTCCGCTATGATGTTCAACTTCAAGATGGTGCCTGGTTGATCCAGTGCATTTTCGGGGTCACATTCCCCGATTTATGAGCTCCTACTCTGGACGAACTTTTGGAGCATCGCTGATGTTGTATTTTCTACTAGTTTTATTTGTTTGAACTTCGGCCTAATGTAAGTACGGGGTCCTTCCTCTACGTCACCGCCAAGACTGTAAGTTATAACTTTTCCTCTAACTTCATCTACAATTTCGTCGAAGTGATTGTGCTAGTTGGGTTGTGATACATGGAAAGCCTCTACTGGAATTACAAATCGAAATTTACCTGAACTTGAATTTAATAATAATAATAATAACTTTTTCGGCGGTGTGCTGTGATTAGAAATCAGTTCCCATGCTTTGTATCGTTTTCCAAACTAGGAACTGTTCAAAATTGGAAACCTTAAAAATGTGTTACTAATATTGTAAAATTTATTCTGGTCACCTTTCCGTTATTTCATTTTCAAAAAGGTGATGTCTTAAACCCTTGTTAGAGGGCCTACTCTTGGGTAACGAAAGATGCTAAGCGAGGAAGTTGTATAAGGTATTTCTGTGCGAATTTTCTGCGTATTTCTGCCTTTCTTTTTAGACTTTTCTTTTCCCTTTGAGAAATTGCGGTTTTCTTTTAAAGCGGTCTGTTTTGCCATTGTTGCGTTTCTCACTGGGATTGGTTCACTCTCTTTGAAGTGAATGTTAATTGTTGTTGTTGCTATGGAGACGGATTTGAGGGTTGTTGACAAAAGGTTTTATGCTCCTGTGGGATGCTGTAATGTTGAAAGCTAATATTTGTCCTTTATTTTTGGCTCGCTTATCTTTGGTTATTGATTTATCTCTTGGTATCCCCGTTTACCCGCGTGATATGATTTTCCTGATTTATTCTCAATTTATTTCGGGTTTTCCTTGTTTTCCTCTATTTGGGTGTGGGTACAATGAACTTTGTACCACCTCCTCGCTTAGTACCTCAAGAATTTCTGTATTCGCTTAGTGTATTTTCTAAGAGAAGAAAAGTTAACTTAACAAATTTATTTCATGCAAATTAACTAAGTTAATGGTGCGAAAATAATTTATCTAAACCAAAAGACTTTAAAACGTATCATGATTTATTGGTAATTTATAAATAAGAAGGTAGGTTAGGCTAGTACTGAAATTTTATATTGGGTCCCAATAAGTTAGGCCGGTTCGAACCGTAGGTTAGTTGTGTTTTGGTATTATTTCTCTTTGAATATTTTTCTTATTCCTGTTGATGTTCTGAGTCCAGAGTTATCTTAATATTACTTCTTTCTGTGATTAAATATATTTATTTACTTCAAAAGAACCTGGACGTGTTATTATTGTAGTATTTGAAACCATACAGTGATAGTTATTTTCATTCTTTCCATGGCCTCTGGTCGTTTGTCTTATTCGTGGTAAGTACCTTTGGTGATGGTTTACTTTTGGATAATTTTGCTTCCACCTTGTTTGGTTTTTTTTAAAAACCTATATTTCTTGTTTTGTTGCTACCTGTGCGGACACTGTGGGGATGGGTGTTTGTGCGGGTCAGTCAGTGGTAGCTTCAGAGCGTGGTTGTCATTTGTTTTCACTTCGCTCTGGGCGGTATGCGAGCTGTTCCTTCAGAATTGCTCGCCTGTTTGTTGACCCTTGTGTTATTGTGTTTCGTCGGCTCGTAGCTGATCCTCTTGGCATCCCCCTAACATTGTCACTGTATGGTTTTAAAAGGTGTGTCTGGGTAATGAAAGGCATGTTAAGATATCTATTAAAAAATGTAAAGGAAATGCATTCATCTTGTTTAACTGTACAAAATTTGTTTCATGTTAATATCCTCGGGGTGTTTTGTCCGGTTCCCTGTCGAGCTGTGTGCTACCTTCTTGGATTGTGTACGTGATGTTGGTATTGCCCTACCAGCTGCTGTTCGTGTGTTTCCCGCCTGCCTGCCTTACTGCTTTCAGGTGCCTTGTATCATTCCCTTCTTTGTTTCTTCGTAAATTGGTGAGTTTGAAGTTTATCAATTACTCTAAATTCTGAATTTATTATCATTTATCTTAAAAAATTGTGAAATGACCGACACTTGAGCACGAATCGATTGGCTTTGGGCTACGAGTGTACCACAGTTTGCCGTGTACTTTGTGATTTTCTTGGTGGTTATTTGTTCAGTATTTTCATGGTCTACCTGCGAAAATGATTTAATCTGCGGTTATGGAATTAATTGTGTTTAATCGAGTTATGGGTTTTGCTCGGATATGTTGCGTGTGACGTTATTTGTTTTACTGGATTATGATCGTTGACCTGTATTCTGGGAACTTATTACATTATCTGTCCTGACGTTTTATATTGTTTCCCAGGTTTGTTGTTATTCTTATTATTTTACCTGACATGATGCTTCGACTGTGCTAAAATCATTCTGCGAGAAACTATCGTTGTTGATTTTACCTACTGCGTTGCTAACAGCGTGTGAACCTTGCATGTACTTAATCTTCTGGCATGACTACCTTGCGCCTGGTCAGTATGGGTGTGATTTACTGCTGAACTGTTTGGCATTTCATTGTATCCTCCCATCGTTAGTGCTTATGAACCCGTTTTAAACTTTTCCTGGTTTATGTGATTGGCATGTATGTGTTACTGTTATTTGCTCTGTGCGATTGAAATTATGCCTTGCTACCTATTTTGGCCTAAATGGGATTGTGTGCATGCCTGTACCTGTTTCTTTCGAGTACTTAATTCTTGATGATTGTTGAACTTTGAAATTAATCCTGCCTGTGATGTTTCTTTACATTGGGCCGGTTGTTACCTTGAAATTCTTTACCTTTACCTTGTCTGGTAAATATTTCCTAACCTTGTTTTGTTACCATTAGTCCCGAGCGGAACTTGACTTTAAAGTGTAGAGCCTTATATCTACTTGGAAGTCATCATTTATGTTTTATTTAACCAGTCGGTGGTGATGTGTTTCCATGTTTGCTGTGCGATTGCTGATCTGTCCTAGCCGCGAGACTTGGCTGTGCTTTTTGCATGAGTGGTTTCCATTTTTACCCTGTCTTGCTGTTGGTGTCCGTTTGGTGTGTCGTTAGGTGGTGGACGGAGGCATGTTACTTTATGTCATCTGTTATTGGGTAGTTATGGGCTGTAGTTGAACTCTGTTAATAGGTGATTGGGTTGGTGACTTGTTGGCCACGTGCCTGGACATTTTAGTGTCTTTGCTTGTTTACCCTTTTCCCAACTATTGATTGCATGTGGTTCTCTGTTTCATTGTGTTTGGTACCCTATTATCGGTTGTATTTGTTACCTTGTTGAAAGTATTTGTACGGTGCGGCCTGCCTCAAGTGTTCCTGCTGATGAATTGTCTATGGTGGAATTATTAAACTAGCTCGTTCTGTCTGAAATTTGTGACCTTGTTGTCATCCTGATGTAAATTTTTGATCATATATGGAGGTTCTTGTATTTGGTAGTTCTCGGCATACCTGACTTGATACCCTGTTGAAGTCATTATGTGTCTAGGTATATTTCTTCTGCGAAATTCATTTAACCTATCTTTATTTGCCTAGTTCCATTTCGAGTTGTGAGTTCTGTGAAACCCTTTACCTTATCTACTTATTGTTTTGGAGTTGAGTGATGTAGTAGGGTCATAACACCTGAGGACTGAGTTCCTTTTAACCTGTAATGGTTTGGTCGTGATCCTGTGTTTGAAGGAAAGTGTACGGTACCGTAAGTTTGATTTTGGGATTTGCATATTGATTACTGAGCATGTTGTTGAGGATGGTGTATTCCTTTAATCCCTTTAAGGGCTAACACGTGGCTTGGGGTAGTCATTATGGTTTTACTATTATTATTGTAGTGTGTGTAATTGTGGTTATGGCATGTCAGGTAGGGGCGATGTGTTGCCTTGATGTTTTACCTTGTGCCTCTGTAGATTTGGGAATAACCCCTCGCATGAATTTATTTCTCGTTTGGAACTATTTTACCTTGTTGTAACTTCCTGGTTTCGTGTTTCATAGTTTCTTCATTTCCTGTCTCCATGCATTTCTGGTTGATCTGATGTCATCGTATCTGTTTTTGGTTCTTCTGTAATGCTCATTTTAAATTTTATCTGCCACTCTATGGTGTTCTTCTCTCAGTGGTTCTTTGGTGTCTCTTGACATTGGTGTTGACCATCTTACCGTGCTTTGAGTTTGCTACTCTGGTATGGGACGGATTAGGATTCTCTTAGTCGGTACTGGAATCTTCCTGCTAATAGATTATGGGGTCTATTAGTTGAGAACTGCCTTCTTCATGCTTCTGTGAGCATTTTCCATGGACTTGCCTCGTATTCCGCCACTTATGTTTTATTTGCCTGCTCCCCTGGGAGATAGGGGGAGGCACCTGTTGGCTGTAGAGCGACAGTGTGATCGGAAAGTCACGTATTTATAGACCAGGTAATGCTGAGACCCTTTTGGGTAACCGGTAGTGTACGCTGTGTTGGTCAGTGCTCGTTATTTTCCTTTCGGGGTCTTCTGATCTGAGGTTTTAAATTTCCTTTTAATTTGATTGGGTGTCCCTTTGTGGAATGAATTGTGATTATGTTTCCATGCAGTAGGTTAGTTACCTGATTCCAGATTTTGTTCCCTCCTGAGTTTCTCCTGTCCCTATTTCTGTCCCGTTGCTTCCATGGAGCTAATTATGGTCCTGTGTTGTACTTAATTTTGATCTGTAAGTTTTGGTAGCTTGGTGTTTGTTGGTTGGTCTGTTGTTGATGACAAACTGAAACGCGTACCCTCCATCTAAAAGATCTTTAAGAGGTCTCCAACCGATCCTGCCTAATCTTCCCTTGCTATGAATTTGTTTACCTTTTTAGCCTTGGATTTTTCCATATTTTATGTTCTATTTTCGCTTACCCGAAACTTTGCTAATTGACTGTGTATTGGTTCCCTCTCCTTGTTCTTGTTCATCTTGGTTATGCATGGTGTATATGGAATGTTGAGCCTCATTTGTTGGATATTCATTTGCATCTTTTCTGGTGTAGTTGTGACCTTTGGAATTTTGCGAGCTTGCTGTGTTGAAGGTCAGCCTCTGTTCTGTTCTACTTGTTGGGTTTAGTTCTGGTTACCTTGGTTCTGCTTGTGTTATGCATTATTTGGGGTATTTTGTGGTATACTCGGGCCCTAGTTCAATCGAGCGCAAGTTAAAAATTTAAATTAAAGCTAATACTTGGATCTTGGGTATCATGTAGTTCTGCATACACCAATTTATGATCCTTTCTTGTTCCCTGTTCCTTGCTCCCTTGCGTTCCTTCCTTTTCGGGTGGTAATTTTCGTTTATCTTGATATTGAAACAAGAAGATTGCATTTCTTAGTAGGTAAAAGGGAACTCTATAAATAAAACTGATATTAACATTGAGAATATCTCTATTACTATCTCAAAAGGTTTAAAATTGATATTTGGGAATTTTCCATTCGTTAACTGAAACTGGTTCTGGTACAGAGGTGATATAATTATGGTAAAAGAAAATTACCAAGATCTTGCAAATTAATTTTCTTTTGAAGAAGATAATTCCGGGTATTCATCGTAATACATATCTACTGTATGTGAACTATGAACCAACATGTTGGTTATATGGCTGGTGTAGTATAACAGTCTTATTATTCTTGTGATATCTGAACTAAACAAGCATTGGGTTTAAAGGTACTAACTACAATTGGAAGGCATATACATTGGTATGTTGGCGTTCCTGAGGCATAATGCAGTCATGTTAGGGGAGTGCATGGAAGTGAACTTATCTCGGTGTGTCGTTTATTCATATGGACTCCTTCGCCAAAATTTAGTATACTTCTGGACCACCGCAGTATGTGTAACATAAAGTACGAGTGTACGTGTGGTTTCTGGGCGGGAGGCTGAGACAGTATTAATACACTGTCTCCTTGTTTGACATTTTCGAGTTGGAGTCTATCTCCGTGGAAATTATTTCACTTTATCTTCCTGCGAGATATGGACTTAATCCTCATAGTAACTTAAATTAATGAACTGCTTCCTTCTCCTACGACTGTGGGTGAGTTACTATTTATTTGAAACTTGATTATACGCAACTACTCGAAGTTACATCGGGTCTGTAAACGCTGTTGGTTAATAAGCCCTACCGGGAGTCGTTTAATTTCCGTGGACTGTAACCTACTGCGCAACCTCTGGCGCATCCCGATCCTGGAGTAACGAAAGCCAACTTCCGCTTACCGTTGTAAGAGGAAGAGAGAGGTGGTCTGCCGAGAACATGGAAGCCGAACAGACGTGCATGTATAGCTCCGCTATGATGTTCAACTTCAAGATGGTGCCTGGTTGATCCAGTGCATTTTCGGGGTCACATTCCCCGATTTATGAGCTCCTACTCTGGACGAACTTTTGGAGCATCGCTGATGTTGTATTTTCTACTAGTTTTATTTGTTTGAACTTCGGCCTAATGTAAGTACGGGGTCCTTCCTCTACGTCACCGCCAAGACTGTAAGTTATAACTTTTCCTCTAACTTCATCTACAATTTCGTCGAAGTGATTGTGCTAGTTGGGTTGTGATACATGGAAAGCCTCTACTGGAATTACAAATCGAAATTTACCTGAACTTGAATTTAATAATAATAATAATAACTTTTTCGGCGGTGTGCTGTGATTAGAAATCAGTTCCCATGCTTTGTATCGTTTTCCAAACTAGGAACTGTTCAAAATTGGAAACCTTAAAAATGTGTTACTAATATTGTAAAATTTATTCTGGTCACCTTTCCGTTATTTCATTTTCAAAAAGGTGATGTCTTAAACCCTTGTTAGAGGGCCTACTCTTGGGTAACGAAAGATGCTAAGCGAGGAAGTTGTATAAGGTATTTCTGTGCGAATTTTCTGCGTATTTCTGCCTTTCTTTTTAGACTTTTCTTTTCCCTTTGAGAAATTGCGGTTTTCTTTTAAAGCGGTCTGTTTTGCCATTGTTGCGTTTCTCACTGGGATTGGTTCACTCTCTTTGAAGTGAATGTTAATTGTTGTTGTTGTTGCTATGGAGACGGATTTGAGGGTTGTTGACAAAAGGTTTTATGCTCCTGTGGGATGCTGTAATGTTGAAAGCTAATATTTGTCCTTTATTTTTGGCTCGCTTATTTTTGGTTATTGATTTATCTCTTGGTATCCCCGTTTACCCGCGTGATATGATTTTCCTGATTTATTCTCAATTTATTTCGGGTTTTCCTTGTTTTCCTCTATTTGGGTGTGGGTACAATGAACTTTGTACCACCTCCTCGCTTAGTACCTCAAGAATTTCTGTATTCGCTTAGTGTATTTTCTAAGAGAAGAAAAGTTAACTTAACAAATTTATTTCATGCAAATTAACTACGTTAATGGTGCGAAAATAATTTATCTAAACCAAAAGACTTTAAAACGTATCATGATTTATTGGTAATTTATAAATAAGAAGGTAGGTTAGGCTAGTACTGAAATTTTATATTGGGTCCCAATAAGTTAGGCCGGTTCGAACCGTAGGTTAGTTGTGTTTTGGTATTATTTCTCTTTGAATATTTTTCTTATTCCTGTTGATGTTCTGAGTCCAGAGTTATCTTAATATTACTTCTTTCTGTGATTAAATATATTTATTTACTTCAAAAGAACCTGGACGTGTTATTATTGTAGTATTTGAAACCATACAGTGATAGTTATTTTCATTCTTTCCATGGCCTCTGGTCGTTTGTCTTATTCGTGGTAAGTACCTTTGGTGATGGTTTACTTTTGGATAATTTTGCTTCCACCTTGTTTGGTTTTTTTTAAAAACCTATATTTCTTGTTTTGTTGCTACCTGTGCGGACACTGTGGGGATGGGTGTTTGTGCGGGTCAACAATAATAATAATAATAATAATAATAATAATAATAATAATAATAATAATAATAATAATAATAATAAGTGATACGGAGTATTGTGGCTGTGCAGAGGTGAAAGAAAGTGCGGGGGTGAACAGGTCTCAAAATACGAAATTAAAGTTAAGATAAAATTTAACAAGGTAATATTTTCTTATCAAGATCAAGAAATAACAAGGATAACAGAAACACAGTTGAATATCAACAATTTAAGAATGTACAATTACAGTTTTTACAGAATTTGGGCTTCGACCCCGGACTCACAATTCTTGAGCAATTAGCCCAACTTTACCCAAATACAAGATTCGACAAAGGGGCAGAAAACCCCAATCATGCCCAGGAGCACTTGCTCCCAACTACACACTAAAGCCTCCTCGAGGCACGCAGAAACAAATTTTAAGAAAGAGCAACCCGCTCTTAAGTTCAAGCCTATCAAAGGCCACACCAAACTCCACTTTCAAGATGACATCCAACCACATGAAAATAGGGGTAAAAATACCCAACCTACTGAGGCCTATTCAGTGACGAAACGGGACAATTACGTTGCCTCCAAAATACCAACTTGAGAGGAGGTGAAACTCCACTCCTAATATACTTTACTAAAACCTACTTGGCACTAGGCCTCTAATGCAAGGGCTAATCCCATACTAAAGAGGTGACTTATAGAAGGAGACAATTTACATTACGTTAAGGAAGAAACGGTTGTGAAAATAAGTTCACATCAATGAAATATGAGTGGGAGCACGAGAGGGTTAAGCACTCTCTATCCCAATATGTAGTTTAAAAAGATAGAATTGATACCAAGTGTCTTTACATTTTAGAGGAAAGTTACATGGTCAAAGGCTTCGGACCTGCCCCGAGAGTTAAACTGCTGAGCTAGCAAGAAAAGAAGTTACTAAACGGCCATTACCTGGTGGTTGAACTGCTGCCCGAAGAAAGAGGCGCTTCCCGCCCCCTGCTACGTACTTTACACACTGATAGATGATACTAAAGTGGCGTGGAGACCCGAAAGTCAGCAGTTTATATACCCTCGTGGAAAGTTCGCGGCGTTTCAGGAATGAGAACACCCTCCCACAATCATTTTATTGGCTAACAACGAAAACCCCTACACTAGATGAAGAAGAAACACATTATTAGTGGAAAATTAATTACAGAAATTCCTTATTGGTCGAATTCAAAACTGGCGGAAAGAAAGGGTTAATATTGCCAACTTAAACAATAACTGAAAAACATTTAACAAAGAACAAACTTATGAATCCAAAATTTCTCAAAAAACACAGTTCTTTCACTTCGCACTAGGGTGCATAATTGTAGTCCTTCAGTAGTGCCATCTGGAAGAGAATGTCCACACTTCTTACTACAGGCAAAACAAAAATACATCGGAAACGACCCAGTTCAGAAACTTCAAAATTTACAAGTAGGGACATCTGCTGAGAAACTTGAGAATTAACACAGTAGATAAAGTTCAGACTTCCTCCAGTAGAGGAGTTTCAACTGGCGCAAAGTTTGAATTAGCGGCGTGGAGGTGTACCACCCGGTACAAAAATAATAATAAAATAATATTTATTTAGGATCGTTTCAATCTCCTCTGTGTAACGATTACACAACTTCCTTGACTCTTGTAATCTTTGTTTTACGCCTTCATTCTCTGGCTCACGTTTGCTCGTTCCTCATCCGAGAACACCCAGATCCGTCTCCGCCGTAATTTTCCTTCCGAACGCTGTTCTGATTGTAATACCTCCCTCCTCAATGTGCATTTTTAACATCCTGATGAACTTCTCTCAGCCATGCTACTGGGTCCTTCATCTTCCCTGGAAGAAGAGAATTTAATTTGCTAGGCGTTCCGGGAGTATTCTTTTTGCGTGTACAGAAAAAAGTGAGTCACCCCTTTCTTATCGTGGTTGAAATGTTGATTTGATCCCAAATGGAAGGTAAATACATTTCCTGTTGCTTTCTTGGGTCCTAGAATTTTCCTCAGAAATTAATGCTCTTTCTTTTGTATTTCGGTAATCCCCTTTCTGGCAATCGTCTTTGCTGCATAGAGTCATTCAGGTTTCGCCACGGTATTGTAGTGTCTGAGTTTGTTATACGTTTCCTGTCATAGTCCGAATACAATCACCATCTGCTTTGCTCTTTCTTCGATACCTGGATTCGAGTTTTTGTTAGGAGACTGAATCTCCCCTAGATTTTTGAATTTGTTGTTTCTCTTTATGTCACCATACTTGGTCTTTATTGTACATGTTGGTTCTTTGGGATATATGTTAATCTAATTAGTTTCCCCAAAGGATATTTGCAGTCCTGCGTTTTGTGCTGTTCCTTGCAAAACGTGTATCTGTGGTTGTCAATCTCTTGATTTTAATAATATATTTTATTTAATCTCGCAAAGTTAGGGATGTAATTAACCATTATTAACCTAGAAAGCTGATAATAACAATTATATGAAAACAATGTTAACAATAATAACAGTAGTAGTATTTGTACCGGTTGGTACATCTCTACGCCGCACATTTGAATGATGTCACTGTGTGGTTTTGATTTGCTTTTGTTTTTCATTGATCAAGAAGTGTGGACATTATCTAACAGATGTCTCTGCCCAAAACTATGATAATAAGCTCTGGTGTGAAGGAATGAACTTTCTTGGAGAAATTATGTATTCATAAGTTTTGCCTTTACTAAATTTTGTTCTGCCATGTATGGGTTGGCTATAATAATCCTTTCTTTCCGCCTGTTTTGAATGTAGCCAATCAGGAATTTCTGTAATTAATTTTCGGCCAATCGGAGCTTTCTTCTTCAATTTTGTATATAACAGTGTACTGTAGCCAATAAAAGTTTGAGGGCGGGTTGTTATCATTCATGAAAAGTCTCGAACTTTTCACGAGGGTATAAAAACTGCTGATTAATAGAATAATCGAATGTAGTTTTATTAAGGAAGAATCACATCATCAATATAATACGCACTGTACGAAAAGTGCATTAAAATAGGTATACGAATAATAAGTATTAAATACGCTACTTAAGACATTTAAAAATATATATACATTTAAAGAAGGTACGGAGAAATCGCCTTCGATTGAAAGGTCAAGAGAATGATTAGTAAGAAGCAGAAGAAGACGATCTGTGAAAGGAAGAGGGAAATAATGATAAGGAGGATGTGTGAGGAAGTGTTTTCAGATGAAAACTCGATGATTCATACACGTTTATCTAGTACTGAATTCTTGAACATACCGTTCCATCATTGGTTGTCTACCTCGGCTGCTTCAGTAAAGCAATGTCGTACTCCTAGATCTTGGGACAGTTTTTGTGACTTCAGCTACCAAACGACTGGGTTCAGTGGAAAGCATAATTACTTTAAATGAGGAGCAAAACTTTTCTCACCAAAATATTTATTCAATGAAATCACGATAAAAAATATTTATTAAATCAGACAGAAAAATCTCTTTAATTTTTACATGTTTTAATGCGGTCACAGTATATAATGTGAGTCTTATCTTTTTATTGTTGTTTAGTATTACATTTCAAAGAATAAAAACGTAGTATAAAATTCGTGGACAGCAAAATAAAACGAGAATAAAACCTTAAAATCGGGCACCATTGATCCAAACGATAACTGAGAGTTAATCCACACGAACCGTGGAAAATTTGACCTTCAACAAGTAGAATTCCAGATTTACATATAATTACGTTTATCCACTAGTCCACTGCCCTATCGGATACTGGAACATCCCCCGAATGGACCCTGAAACGAACCAAATCGAATATCAGTTGCTTTGGATAGGTTGCAACCTATTACTAGAAAGAATAGCGTTCATTACAAGTTAACATCAATTATCTCAATCAAAAATAAAATTCCACCAAGCATTTTCACCTCGTGACACCCTTAAGTTAGAGAGGAATCCCGATCCTGAAACATGCATCACCCCACACAGATGTTAAGAAGGAACCAACAACAAGTTGATCCGAGAGGATTTTACTTTACGTCTTCCTGATAGAACAAAACGGCGAAATGCAGGAAAACATTAATTCATTGTGCATTTAGAAGAAATGCCAAACACTGAAGTTAAAGAAAATGTTCTTACTAAACCAGCATTCATGTTATAAAATAATTACGTCGTTAAGTTTGTTAAATTACAAGTCCACAATATAACACTAATAAAAGGAAATCTTTCCAATATTCTATAACTACGACTACCATTACATATCTGTCTACCTACACTTGCCCCATTAAGCTTAACTACAAGTGATGGGTAGACACCATCTCACATAAAATAAAGCGAATATGGAAAACTGAAAATAAAACATGTTAACAGCTGACGAATTCGTAGTTGAAATCCTACATAGATCAACACAGCACTATAATAATATATAGGGCACTAGAACACTAAATCTTAAAGTAAGGAAATAGTAAATAGTAAATGAAAGTTCATCGAACTTGAACACGCGCGGCTAAGCAGTAATGATCAGTCTTCATTAGCTACGTTTCCACGCGAGACAATCCTTACATTCATGCCACTACTGATGCAACACTATTATGGGAGCACCTTCTAGCTAGTAAGAATTATGCCGAAATATGGCCTAAATAGTACCTACTAATACCGTCACATTCGTATCCACTACTGCAAACACTAAGAGCGTCGAAGTCGATTCGCAAAAGTGACTAACCCATGACTTGACTATGTTACAGCGTCTAAGCATCCTTAAGTTATATAATATCCGTGGTTTGCCATTTTCACACCATGCAAATGCTAGGGCTGTACCTTAATTAAGGTGCGACGTAAAGCAAATGACAAGTAGCAAAGTGTTATAATAAGCGCGGCATCCTAAATCTATTGTTGAGCCAACGTTATGGTATCTACACATCATTTATACTGTCAGGCGAAATCGAAACTTGAAACATAATTCCGGATATTTAAATCTGATCCTCGTTGAAACTCTACCACATGAAGTGAAATTCGCTACAAAATGAACTCGAACCTGGAAATATAACTGTGTCCATTTCTTAGAAACAAGCGTGAAATCGAAATTAAACAAGATCTCCGAATAGTTTAATCTATTCCTCAATACAGACTCAACACATGCAGTGAAAACACTGAAAACAATAATCACTACCATCACAATATCACGGCACAACTCAAGTGTGAGGCTCCAACTGGCTTTTCATCTTAAGATTCCGAACATTTATCACCGTAAACTGTCCAGTGAAGTAAATTTTCATCAATCAACTCAAGCTAAACTCTCATTCTAATAGAATTCATTTTTCACACCCGCAATGTTTCTAGGCAGCGATAATTTCGTCTCGTAAAGGTACTGAATAGAATTCACTTGACAATAATCAAGTATTATCCTGACCGTGCGTCGGAATGTATTTCGTTCCTGAGGTCGGCTATCACAAAATGCACTTCGCTGTTATTAAATACAACCATCACTTAGACTTAACTGCCGTGATCTACGGTCTCATATAAAATGGTAATCATGAGAGAACATTCACTTGTACTTAAATAGGCGTCACAATACGCTCACTTGGCTTTGACAAACTTTAAATTCATCAACCGTTCTGGATTGCTACAGGACATCATTCATCTTACGCACCATGTCTCAGAAATATTACATCTTAACTTACACCATGTCACTAAAGTTCCTCTCCGTCCGAAACAAGGCCTCTTATCCTCAGCTACCTGCTCATTACGCCTCACTCATAAAATACAGGCTTACTCTGCCTTTAACATATTCCTGCTTATTCACACAATTCATTTCCATTACAATCCATTTATTCTTGTTTGAAACTTTTCAAATACAACAATCCCATTTCCAAACAACTTTATAACAACCTCACAATTATCCTCTCTAAATTTTCCTGACCTTGAGAGAAAAATGGCATAACGTGATGTTCTGTATCACAAATACACGGTGTCACAAAATTTAAGTTTCCCAAAATAAATGCCAACTTCATCATACTTCACTGAATTTTGATATTAATCGCAAATCTCGCTTGACAATACTGCTGAACACGTAATTGATCATCTCAAATTTATCCTGACATTATTATTGGATAATTTGATATTTGACTTCATCGCGCTCACGGCGACTATTTTATCGTTATTATTATAACTTTAATCCGCCCGAAGATTATTTCATTGATTTTCATTACAATTATTTAAAACTTCCCTTTTACATTTTTCTAAGAAATTAAACACAGTTTAAAGTCTCGTGTACTGACATAAATAATACACCATTCGGCTCTACAATGAAATACACTTCATTTTTACACACGCCGCATATTTCTAACTACAAAATATTATATTTAAATTATACAGACCTGTAACTGCGTCGTCGGCATGGCGTTATCTTGACCTCATTTTTACGCCATTAATCTCGCATTTAGCCCCTCATAAATGCAGAGCACATTCTTCTCTAAAACATTATTATTTAGCGTACAGTTGACAATCGACTATGTACAAGTTCTTTTCTTTACTTGGTTCAACACACATAAAAAATAAATTATTCTAGACACATATAACAGTGAAAACTGTTACGGAGTTATCCGTGGTAGTTAGAGGTGAAAGAAGGTGCTGGGGTGAACAGGTCTCAAAATACGAAATTAAAGTTAAGATAAAATTTAACAAGGTTATATTTTCTTTCCGAGATCAAGAAATAACAAGAATAACAGGAACACAGTTGAGAATCAACAAGTTAAGAAGGTACAATTACAGTTTTTACAGAATTTGGGCCTCGAGCCCCGGACTCACAATTCTAGGGCAATAAGTCCAACTTTACCCAAATATACACGATTCAACTAAAGGAGGAGAAAACCCATATCATGCCCGGGAGCACTTACTTCCCATTACACAGTAAAGCCTCCTCGAGGCACACAGAAACAATTTTTAGAAAGAGCAACCCGCTCTTAAAGTTCAAGCCTATCAAAGGCCACACCAAACTCCACTTTCAAGCTGACATCCAACCACATGAAAATAGGGGTAAAAATACCCAACCTACTGAGGCCTATTCAATAAAGAAACAGGACAGTTACAATGGCCTCCAAAATACCAAGTTGAGGGAAGGCGAAACTGCACTCCAAATACACCTTATTAAAACCTACTTGGCACTAGGCCGCTAATGCAAGGGCTAATCCCATACTAAAAAGGTGACTTATATAAGAAAACGATTTACATTACATAGAAGGGAAGAAACGGTTGAGAAAATAAGTTCACCTCAAAACAATATGAGTGGGAGCTCGAGAGGGTTAAGCATTCTCTATCCCAATATGTAGTTACAGAAGCAGAATTTAAATCAAAAGTCTTTTACATTTTAGAGGAAGGTTACATGGTAAAGATTTCGAACCCGCCCCGAGGGTTAAACTGCTGAGCTGGCAAGAAAATAAGTTATAAAACGGCCATTACCTGGTGGTTGAACTGCTGCCCGAAGAAAGAGGCGCTTCCCGCCCCCTGCTACATAATTTACACAATGATAGGTGTTAGTGAAGTGGCGCGGAGACCCGAAAATCAGCAGTTTATATACCCTCGTGGAAAGTTCGAGGCGTTTCGTGAATGATAACACTCGCCCACAGGCATTTTATTGGATAAAGGCAACAACTACTACACCAGATGAAGAAGAAACACCTTATTGGTGGAAAATTAATTACAGAAATTCCTTATTGGTCAAATTCAAAACTGGCGGAAAGAAAGGGTTAACATTGCCAACTTAAACAATGGCAGAAAGAAATTTAATAAGGAACAAACTTATAAATACTAAATTTCTTCAACAAAAAAAAGGGTTCCCTCACTTCGCACTAGGGTGCACAATTGTAGTTCTTAAGTAGTGTCCTCTAGAAGAGAATGTTCACACTTCTTGCTACAGATAAAACAAAAATGAATCGAAACTGACATAGTTCAGAACACTTCAAAATTTATAGTAATGACATCTTCTGAGAAATCGTTGAATTAATATGGAAGTTAAAGTTCAGGCTTCCTCCGGTAGAGGAGTTTCAACTGGCGCAAAGTTGGAATTAGCGGCGTGGAGGTGTACCACCCGGTACAAAAACCACTCCGCTTCTTGCCGAGAACTCAACACTCACAGTTTGTGGAAATCTTCAACTCCACTTTTGCCAGGCTTTTTAAGAGATAAGCCTGACTGTGAAACTCGAAGCTCATCTCCGCCAGTCTGCAAACAATACATTTTCCGATTTTAGAAATATACACCGTGTCACGAATTCACGAAAGCTCTCTATGAATTCGAAGCTTGCGTTTGAGAAGTTCAGGAACCCTATAATAATTCAGCTAATGATTTTCTGTACTGATCATGACTGATGTCGTCTGTATCAAGAGCTAATTTAGTCTTCACTCACCATTTGCCACATGGTAAGAATATTCTCCCTCGAGCCAACTGACATTAGAAATTTCACAAGTTCATTCTAGCCCACTTGAGGCCCTCTTCTTGATATTACCTGACGTAGGTCAACACACTTGGACCACGGTTTAGTGAGTGTAGCTGCTGTCTGATGAGGGGGTATTTAAAGACTTTCTAGGAACGCTTTGTTTGGCGTTTTTTATCGTGGTGAGATCATACTATTTGATGACCACTGGATCAATTTCTTCGAGACTCACGCTGAAAATTCCATCTAATTTTCCAGTCATGATGGTGTTGTGTGCATACTTTTCCCGTTACTTTAACGAGCGTATTTACTTAATTTCGTGTAATTGGTTTGCCGCACATGTCCTTGACACGTGTTTCCCTCACGGCCAACTTCTCTCCAGGCCTAATTAAATATATTTCCGCCCCGTCGATTTTAGCTTCATCAAATATTTGCTAAAATTCTTAATTACTTATTTATTTGTTCATTATAGTGCCGAAATCTTTTTTTTGCTAGGGGCTTTACGTCGCGCCGACACAGATAGGTTTTATGGCGACGATGGGATAGGAAAGTCCCAGGCCGTGGCCTTAATTAAGGTACAGCCCCAGCATTTGCCAGGTGTGAAAATGGGAATCCACGGAAACCATTTTCAGGGCTGCCGATAGTGGGATTCCAACATAGTATCTCCCGGATGCAAGCTCACAGCCGCGTGCCTCTACGCGCACGGCTAACTCGCCCGGTGCCGAAATCTATCACAATGTGGATGTTATCTAGAATTTCATTATTAATTTGGCGAGATCTGTCGAAATGTTGCGACCTCGTTCGAAAGGGTGACTGCTCCCCACGGTGAGTTGTCATGACACGGAACGCGAGATTAGCTTGCAATAAAAATATGGTTGCACTCCATCTTGTAGTTGCAGTTTTTAGCAAGGTAGAATTATGGGCTGAGTATTTCGACATAGGCATCCTTAAAAGCTAAGCTTCTGGAAATGCTGCCGTAATGGTGAATTATTACGTGTAGATTATTGTTCTGTCTACAGGAAGGGATAAACATATGGTGCTGCAGGATCGGGTATTTTTGTTATTGTGTGTGAGGAGGAGCTTTTTGCGATCACGGAAATAAGAAAATTATGCCAAAAGCAAAGAGTACGCTGTGTCGCGTTCTTCCAGGCTAAGTTACCCGAGCCGCTTTGTACGATGATATAGCATGGTCAGCGTAACGAAGCCCAAAGACAAATCTTACACAAGCATCTTGAGCACACCGTAATTTCCTTCCCCTTTCCACTCCTAGGTTGCTTTAAACCATATCCCAATTGTTACGGAGTTTTCCGTGGTAGTTAGAGGTGAAAGAAGGTGCTGGGGTGAACAGGTCTCAACTTACGAAATTAAAGTTAAGATAAAATTTAACTAGGTTATATTTTCTTTGCAAAATCAAGAAATAGCAAGAATGACAGGTACATAGTAGCATAGCAACCAATGAAAAATATACAATTACCGAGGTTACAGGATTTGGGCGTCGAGACCCATACTTACGATCCTTGAGCAATAAGCCCAACTTTACCCCAATATACAAGATTCAACAAAAGGGGGAGAAAACCCCTATCATGCCCGGGAGCACTTACTCCCAATTACAGAGTAAAGCCTCCTCGAGGCACACAGAAACATTTTTATTGGAAGAGCAACCCGCTCTCACAGTTCCAGCCTATCAAAGGACACACCAAACTCCACATTCAAGCTGTCCTCCAAGGACATACACACAGGGGTAAAAAAATACCCAACCTACTGAGGCCTATTAAGTGAAGAAACAGGACAATTACATGGCCTCCAAAATACCAACTTGAGGGGAGGCGAAACTGCACTCCAAATACACCTTATTAAAACCTACTTGGCACTAGGCCGCTAATGCAAGGGCTAATCCCATACTAAAGAGGTGACTTATATAAGAAAACGATTTACATTACATTAGAAGGGAAGAAACGGTTGTGAAAATAAGTTCACCTCAAAGCAATATGAGTGGGAGCTCGAGAGGGTTAAGCACTCTCTATCCCAATATGTAGTTACAGAGGCAGAATTTAAATCAAAAGTCTTTTACATATTATAGGAAAGATACATGGTAAAACGTTTCGAACTCGCCCCGAGGGTTAAACTGCTGAGCTGGCAAGAAAATAAGTTATAAAACGGCCATTACCTGGTGGTTGAACTACTGCCCGAAGAAAGAGGCGCTTCCCGCCCCCTGCTACATAATTTACACAATGATAGGTGTTACTGAAGTGGCGCGGAGACCCGAAAATCAGCAGTTTATATACCCTCGCGGAACATTCGAGACCTTTCATGAATGAGAACACCCGCCCACAAGCCTTTTATTGGACTAACAAAAGATTACATGTCAGAACTGAAGAAGAAAACCATGATTGGTGGAAAATTAATTACAGAAATTTATGATAGGCCAATTTCAAAACTGGCAGAAAGAAAGGGTTAACGTTGCCAACTTAAACAAAAGCTGAAAGAAATTTAATAAGGAGCAAACTTATAAATACTAAATTTCTTCAAAAAAAAAAAAGGGTTCCCTCACTTCGCACTAGGGTGCACAATAGTAGTTCGTAAGTAGTGTCATCTAGAAGAGAATGTTCACACTTCTTGCTACAGAGAAAACAACATTGAATCGAAATTGACATAGTTCAGAACACTTCAAAATTTACAAGTAGGGACATCTTCTGAGAAACTAGACAATTAACATGGTAGTTAAAGTTCAGGCTTCCTCCAGTAGAGGAGTTTCAACTGGCGCAAAGTTTAATTAGCGGCGTGGAGGTGTACAACCCGGTACAGACCCCCCCAAAAGTCCCTCCAGGGGGTGACACGTAAGAACATCAAATTTTTTTGGAAACAAAGTCCAAGTTATGATGTTGATATAGACATTAATTGCAGAAGAACAAAAATTATCGTAAATGATTGGATCCGTTTTCAAAATTCTTGTAGTAACTTTTGAAGTAATATCATTATGCTTGTAGAAGATGAATTGAGAAGGAAAAACTTTTAATTCTTGAACGTGAAGAAATATTTCTTAAGTCCACCAAATATTACAGTAGAATCCAAAAATGTAGTAAATGTAGGTATGAAATTTTCATGTAGCTGATTAAGCACATTCAATGTTGATTAAGTTTGACGGCCAGACAAGCCGCTGCTGCTTGTGTCCAGAGGAGACCGCTCGGACCCCTCGAGTACCCTGAGATACCGGTCGCCCGCACTATGAGAGGAGTAGTGGTGTTGAAGCACGCCGCACGCGCGGCGAACGTATACAGGCCGCGGGCAAGTAGCAGGTTGTGCGCCGCACATCAGCCTTGGCCGGGAGGAGGGCTCCGGCTCGCCGTACACTGGTTGGCCTCACTGGAGAGGGGCGGGCCCTTACCCCACCTCAGTGGCGGTACGGCGCCTCGCGGCTGCGGGGTCACTGAAACATTAAAATCTCGGCGGCAGATTGTTGGACCATAATAATTTTAGGCTACAGGCTTTGTAGTAGAACTGAGGGGCCAGCTGTGTGGAAATATTTATTTAATTCCAATTAGCCACAGTTTTATGTAAGCAGGAGACGGGAGCATGGTAATGGCCATGGCAAGGATAGGATGGCAGTTTAACTGATCGGGGAAGATGTACAATAAATGCCTAAATACAAAGAACATGACTCCAGGGGCAAAAGGCCTCAAAATGAAACCAAAAAAATATATAACCCTCCGAATTATTTCAAAGATGTTAAAACAAATATAAAATCAGCTACGTTAGCGCGGAAGTTACACAGGTTTCACCTGCGACAGGTGAACCCTGAATATCCTCTCGGTGGCTGGATTGCTTAGCAATAACGTAACGGGTGTAAGGAAATCTAAAATTATGCACGGCCCATGAAATCTGGGGGCCGCTTGCCCGCGGGAACAAAATTTTTGACCATATCCTGGTCGCCTACCTTCAGATTGGTGGGTCTCCGTCCACGATCATATCTTTCCCTAACCTGTTCATGAGACACTTTAAGGTTGGCTTTAGCCCTCTTCCAAAGATCTTTAATATTATCGGGATCTATTGTCTCAGGTAGAATATCACTCAAGGACCGAAGGTTGGAGAGCGGCGTGTTCGGAACAAACTTGAACATCAACGAAGCTGGTGTAAACTTATGTGATTCATGAACAGCCGAATTCAGAGCGAAAGCTAACCAATGCGGGGACATGTCCCACCTGGAATGATCTTCATGGTGATAGGCAATAAGCGCCGACTTGAGATTACGATTGACTCTTTCGGCAAGAGATGGTTGGGGATAATAAGCCAAAGTAGTCACATGAGATATAGACAGATCAAAACAGAATTTACGAAATAGATTATATGTGAAAGCCTTAGCGTTTTCAGGCACAAGATATTGACACGGACCAAAAGAAGCAAAGATTGAATTTATACAAGTAATGGTGGACTGAGCGGTAGCCAGCTTAGTCGGAAATAACCAGGAAAAAATTGTAAAACCATCTACACATACAAAGATGAACTTGTTGGCATTTCCCTTTGACTAGGGGAAGGGTCCTACATAATCAATATACAGACGTCCCATTGGGTGCGACGCTTGGTGATAAGACAAAAGGCCTACCTTGGTAGACATGGTGGGTTTACTAAGCAAGCAGGATTTACAAGCCTTTACTAGTTCACGAATTTCACCGTCCATACCCTTCCAAATAAACATTTCACGGATTTTTTCACGGGTTTTAAAGATGCCTAAATGCCCGCCCCAGTGGGGTTTCATGACAGTACTTGAAGATCATAGGTACTAGAACAGCTGGAACGACAACTTTCAACATCTTATCATGCCTCGAAGGGCAACATAAAACACCATTCCTCAGAACATAAGGGACAACATGTTCCCCAGAAGAAAGGGTTTCCATGATCGGAGCCAGCGTTGGATCTTCACGTTGATATTTCTCAATATCCCTAACGAGCATGGGAGCATCTAGTAAGATGGCATTAACCTCAGATAGCATGGACTCGGGAGGTGATGGACTATAGTTCTGTTCAGTGATCTCTACCTCATTGGAAAACATACGGCTGAGTCCGTCTGCGAGAACATTTTCAGTACCTCGAATATGCCTAACTTCAAATTGGAGGGCTGAAATTCGGATGGCCCACCGGGCTATACGACCTACCTAAGATCTAGCTTAAGGCTTGGTTATCAGTCTCCAAGTCGAATTTGACGTGTTCCAAATAGAGACGGAACTCTTCTAAAGCAAATAAAACTGCCAAACCTTCAAGCTCATAGATGGAATACTTGGATTCTTGAGCCGACAAAGTCCTAGATGCATAGGCGATGGGTCGCCTCCCTAGTTCAGTCTCTTGAAGAAGGACTGCAGCTACCGGCGACGACGACGCGTCGGTTTGGACGATAAATTTCTTTGAGAAATCTGGCATAGCAAGGACAGGGACATTACAGAGAGCTAATTTCAGGTCTTCAAAAGCGGCTTGTTGAGAAGGTCCCCACTCAAATTTGATGCCTTTCCTACGGAGAAGGTTCAAGGGCGCCGCTCTATTAGCGAAGTTAGGGATAAATTTCCTAAAGAAATTCACCATACCATTGAATCTGGCAATACCTTTGATGTCCTTGGGAGGTTCAAAATCACGGATGGCCTGTGTTCTAGAGTGATCGACTGCAACACCATCGGGCGAAGCAATATGCCCTAGGAATGACATGGAAGGCTTAGCGAAAGCTACCTTGGACAACATCACAGTTAGCCCCGCCTTACGAAGGCGATTAGAACTTCCTTTAGATGATCTAGATGTTCTTCGAAAGTCTCCGAAAATACGACGACGTCATCAAGATAGTGGTACAAGTACTCAAATTTGATGTCGGAGAAGACCCTATCTAGCAGTCTAGTGAGTACAGCTGCTCCCGTGGGGAGCCCGAAAGGCACGCGGTTGTATTCATACAAATTCCAATCCATGGCAAACGCTGTAAGATATTTAGACTCTTCAGCTAGGTGAATTTGATTATAGGCCTGATTCAGGTCCAAGATGGTAAAGAATTTAGAATGAAGGTCAGGAAGGGGCACAGATTGTAACAACACCTTCTGATTGAGCGCCCTATAATCAATGACAGGCCTGAAGCCACCTTGGGGTTTCGGGACTAGAAAAATAGGCGAAGAATACGCCGACTTAGAGGGCCTAATAATACCATCCTTTAACATTTGACCGACGATTTCCTTCAATGCCTTCATTTTAGGTGGAGATAGCCTATAAGGTGAAAACGGACAGGAATCGAATCCGTGACCTCAATTTTGTATTCGATCAGGTCAGTAACGCCAAGAGTATCAGAGAACACCTCTGAAAACGACTGACACAACTTACGAATACTGTCAGCCTGCTCCTCAGGTAGATGTCTAAGATCTAACAACATCTCATCCTGGGTAGGCGAAATAGATGAACATGGTGCAGAATTACATTTCAATAGGGGGATTTTGCAATTAGAAGCAAATTGGAAAGTGCACGACCTACTCTGAAGATCGAGCACAAGACCAGTATGGGACATGATGTAGGCTCCCAATATAATGGGGCAAGACAAATGCTTCGTCACAAACAGTTTAACTTTCCAAATAAATTTAGTAATACGAATTTTGGCATTTAAGGAGCCTAAAATTTCTAATGGAGATGAATTAGCCGAAACATATTGAACCGAAGACGAACAATAGTTACGAAGTTTACACACAGTTTTCAATTTGAAGTACCATTCAACCGAAATTATAGAACCCACACTGCCTGAATTTAATAGAGCCGTTTAAGGCTCATTATTCACCTCAAATTTAAGAAAAGGTACAGGTGCGGGGGTATCCGCCGCAATCCTAAGACCTTCTTTAGGGCCTTCAAAAGATAAGTTTGAAGGCTGAGTTTTCCCTGAAATTTTGGTATGTTTACTTAGGGCTGAGCCTCGAGAAGAAGGGTTCGCCGACTCAGCTGAAGCCACTAGTCATTATTATTATTGGCCTTGGTGGAAGTTGCACCAGAAGTTGAGCAGGAGGGAGTGCTGTTAGTATTAGGGCAGTTCTTGGCAATATGTGAAAACGCGCCGCATTTAAAGCAGCCTTGGGATGAAGTTGTTCCATTAGTGGTCTTACTAGCTTTGATCAATGGCCATTTATTGCGAAGAATGTCAGGCGACCCGCAAGCGTAACATTTACGGAGTGTGATGGGTCGGCGAGGTGGAGGCCGAAAACTACTAGAGGCTGGAGGGGGTTCTTTCGCGACACGCTAGGTATCGGCGTATGTGAATCCTTCGGCCGACAAAGCCATAGCTTCTAGCTCTGCGAAAGTTTGCGGACGCGACGCAAAACACAAGTATGATCTGTAAGGTGGTGAAATACCTTCTACAATAGCCTGAACAATTTGATCTTCAGGAAAATGAAGAGCATACAACCTGGTATAAAACTTGATGTCCTGGATGAAGTCGGCAAGACTTTCGTCCTGACGCTGTACCCGATAGTAGTGCTTTTGTATAAGCGATGACCTAGCTCGAGCCGGAATGAAGTTTGCGAGAAGGTGTGCATGAAAGTCTTCAATAGATGACTGTTCAGCAATTGCCCTGACTATTTTGTGTGAGAGAACACCAATTGCATAGGGAAAAATGATCTGCATAATTTGACACGGAGAAAGAGAAAAAACGAGGGCATGATCCTGAAATTCAACTAAGAACCGTAAGAATGAAATTACTTCACTGGTAGAGTTAACAGAAAACTTAGAAATACCTCTGAGCAGCATAGCTAATGGATGAGGCAAACTACTGAATCCTGGTGACATAGTAGGTAGAGGTTTAAGTGGCGAGGAAGCTAATTCAGAACGTGCGTTATTCAACGAGGTACGGCGTTCAGACTCGTTGTGCAATGGGGCAGAGATTTGTTGGCCTCCAACAGTTTTCCTATTGACTTCTCCCTTAGGAGACTCTTCCTCGTTACCTACATTCGCCGTAGTGGGTTGATCAGTTTTGGGAGGAACTTGCCCAGTTAACAATTGGGTCACCTTACTAGACAATTCGGAAATATTTTCAAGAACAACACTAGCTTCCTTCCTTTGAATGTCATTCAACTTCAGAGACAATAGATCGTTAACTCTATTAGAAAAATGAAATAACCTTGCTTGCACACGTTTAATTGGGTTAGGAGACTGGTCATTTTCATCAAAAAAAGGTCATTACGGATGCCAGCTCAGTAGTGTTGTCAGTGATCGTGGAGAGAGCGTCGTCAATTTCTTTCTCTCCCAAAGTGGGGATGGAAATGGGCAAATCAAGGGACTCTCTAAGCTTATTGGTGTATATCGCAACCGTGCCTCCAGATTGCACATTTCTAATTGTTAATTCATAGATCAACTCCTCCTTGCGCAAATAGTTGAGATGGAGGACATCGCGAGGGCCGGGCATGATGACAAAATTTAACCATTTTGAAAAATGACAAGGAAAAGTCCAGGGACAGAGAAAATTGTTAGAGTTCAAGAGCAAAGCAATGTGTAGCCGTCAAAAGGGCTAATTTGAGACCCATTCAACCACGCTCTGCTACCACTTGGAACGGAGTTTTCCGTGGTAGTTAGAGGGGAAAGAAGGTGCTGGGGTGAACAGGTCTCAACTTACGAAATTAAAGTTAAGATAAAATTTAACTAGATTATATTTTCTTTGCAAAATCAAGAAATAACAAGAATGACAGATACATAGTAGCATAGCAACCAATGAAAAATGCACAATTACCGAGGTTACAGGATTTGGGCGTCGAGACCCAGACTTACGATCCTTGAGCAATAAGAACAACTTTACCCGAATATACAAGTTTCAAAAAAAGGGGGATAAAACCCCTATCATGCCCTGGAGCACTTACTCCCAAATACACGGTAAAGCCTCCTCGAGGCACACAGAAACATTTTTTTTGGAAGAGCAACCCGCTCTCACAGTTCCAGCCTATCAAAGGACACACCAAACTCCACATTCAAGCTGTCCTCCAAGGACATACACACAGGGGTAAAAAAATACCCAACCTACTGAGGCCTATTAAGTGAAGAAACAGGACAATTACATGGCCTCCAAAATACCAACTTGAGGGGAGGCGAAACTGCACTCCAAATACACCTTATTAAAACCTACTTGGCACTAGGCCGCTAATGCAAGGGCTAATCCCATACTAAAGAGGTGACTTATATAAGAAAACGATTTACATTATATTAGAAGGGAAGAAACGGTTGTGAAAATAAGTTCACCTCAAAGCAATATGAGTGGGACCTCGAGAGGGTTAAGCACTCTCTATCCCAATATGTAGTTACAGAGGCAGAATTTAAATCAAAAGTCTTTTACATTTTATAGGAAAGATACATGGTAAAACGTTTCGAACCCGCCCCGAGGGTTAAACTGCTGAGCTGGCAAGAAAATAAGTTATAAAACGGCCGTTACCTGGTGGTTGAACTACTGCCCGAAGAAAGAGGCGCTTCCCGCCCCCTGCTACATAATTTACACAATGATAGGTGTTACTGAAGTGGCGCGGAGACCCGAAAATCAGCAGTTTATATACCCTCGCGGAACATTCGAGACCTTTCATGAATGAGAACACCCACCCACAAGCCTTTTATTGGACGACCAAAAGATTACATGTCAGAACTGAAGAAGAAAACCATGATTGGTGGAAAATTAATTACAGAAATTTATGATAGGCCAATTTCAAAACTGGCAGAAAGAAAGGGTTAACGTTGCCAACTTAAACAAAAGCTGAAAGAAATTTAATAAAGAACAAACTTATAAATACTAAATTTCTTCAAAAAAAAAAAGGGTTCCCTCACTTCGCACTAGGGTGCACAATAGTAGTTCGTAAGTAGTGTCATCTAGAAGAGAATGTTCACACTTCTTGCTACAGAGAAAACAACAATGAATCGAAATTGACATAGTTCAGAACACTTCAAAATTTACAAGTAGTGACATCTTCTGAGAAACTTGAGAATTAACATGGTAGTTAAAGTTCAGGCTTCCTCCAGTAGAGGAGTTTCAACTGGCGCAAAGTTAGAATTAGCGTCGTGGAGGTGTACCACCCGGTACACCTATAATCAAAATGAGGTAATGCCAGTGATCCAATAAGGATTTTCTTTAGTTTAAGAATTAAACTGAATTGGAATTTACTGAGACGGCGTAACATTGCGTGTATTTTTCTACACACAGGTATAGTTTGGGCAGACCGGGACAGATGTTCGTCAAATATTATACCAAGTTTCCTTAAACTTCGGCTATAATGTATGGAAGTACCACTTATGGAAAAGTGTGCTAACGCTGTTAGATTGAGTTTACAAGCCAATTTCGGGTAACAGAAAATTATTGCCAGGAATTTTGATGGGTTTAATTTTAATCCGTGATTTGGTAAAGTTCTCATACTAATAAAGTGTTTCTGCTTGCAGGTTTTCATGTTTTACTTTGTAGAGAGAGAAATGCAGACGGGATAGCTGTCCTAGAACAAAGGGTACCGTACAGTTACACCATCAGATTGACCGTAAGTGCAAGTCGTAGTTGCAGTATTTTAATACGGAAGCTATGCCGTTTTTATTTAAAAAAAGGAAATTAGAGGCCCACTACAGATTCTTGTTGTATTCACGTACTGGCAAAAACAACGAACAAATATTTTCAAAATATGAGGTAGGTAACAAAATAAAAGGTATAATTTTTATTCACATAACATCATTACGAACATAACACTGCAGTCGCCTATGAACTAAGAGTTCGCATGATACTGGCCCTCCGTTGACCATTACCCATATACCCTTTTCTTTACATTCCCGCCAGAGGTTTTGACCATCTTAGTTTTCTGATCTGTCCGTCTTCCACTAGTATGTACCGTCTTTACCAGGCTTTTCTCTGAAATTAAAACTTTCTTTGTAAAAACACGAATAGACAAATTGGCATTGTGTAGGCCCAAAGTAACAACACTTATATATGTAAGTTAGTACTCAGGGAATTCAACAAGCTATTTAAATATGAATTTATACTTATTGTAGTCATGATTACTTCCACTCCCTTTGCGGCCTCTCTCTCTCTAGGTATTTCCAAAGAGTTTGGATAAGGGTTCTAGCAGATAACTTTATTTGACAGTTTTTAAACTGCGTAATGAATCATTTGATATTTGCTCATTCTCATTTGTTGAAAGCTCGAAAGTTATTCAGATGTGTAGATTACCCATAGTAAATGTGTAAACATTACTAAATACCTCAGGACAAAGAAGAACGGGTTTAAAAGAATTACTTCGTGTAATGAATTGAATAAGATTATAAAAAGAGATAAAATTGAAAAATAGATACCTAAAAGTGAACACTGGAATATTTTTTTAAACCAAAAATGACTTAATAAATATTCAGTTTGGCAACCAGGAGATTAGCAATGTGTACGATGCACCATGGAAAGATGTCACCTGATCAAAATCTGGGCGCGCTGAATATGAAGGGATGAGATTCGAGACGACAAACGTGCCACGACTTGAATTTCTCGATCCTGTCGGGAATCGAAGCCTCAACATTCTGACCCGAACTATTCAGCGATGGAGCCGAGCAGTCAATTTCCTTCAGTGGCTTTCCAAATTGCCCCATTAACAGGTAATGACTATCGAGGATTCGTTTAATGGGCCAACTGAAGAAGCTCTCAAGCGTAAGAACGAAGGGAGGTGAACTCGTCTCTATCAAGTATTCAGTCCGACAACAGATCTGCTGTCAGGACGCGATTCCAGGTCGCATAATCACCGTTCACAGCTCCTTGCACTGATGTCTTCTGACTGTTGAATGATATCTATAGCCTTAAACTAGGTCGTTTGCCCCCAAAACAACCATTACACTAATATCGTTATCTGGGAGTGGCGTAAAGTAAGACGTACTCTGCATATTGACTTCGTTTCTTATGACGGAAAATTTCAGCGTATACCACTTCTCCCCTCCAGGTCATTTTAATCATTCGCCTCGAACACAACAATTCGAAAACCTCAAAGCATCAAACAAGTTTCTGAGGCATTCAGTGAAACTGCGGAGACAAATGCACGCAAACTTCAGGAGGAAGAAACGAAAGCTAGTTGGTGCACAGCAATTTGATCTCCTGCGAAGACAATAATAATAATAATAATAATAATAATAATAATAATAATAATAATAATAATAATAATAATAATAATAATTGTTCCGAGGTATCTGTGGAACAGCAGAGGTGAAAGAAGGTGCGGGGGTGAACAGGTCCCAGAATACGAAATTAAAGTTAAGATAAAATTTAACAAGGTTATATTTTCTTAGCAAAATCAAGAAATAACAAGAATGGCAGGTACAGAAGAGCAAGGTAACAAATGTACAATTAAAGTATTCACAGGATTTGGGCTTCGAGCCCCGGACTCACAATTCTTGAGCAATTAGCCCAACTTTACGATATACACAATTCAACAAAGGGGCAGAAGACCCCTATCATGCCCAGGAGAACTTGCTCCCAATTACACAGTAAAGCCTCCTCGAGGCGCGCAGGAAACAAAATTTTTAGAAAGAGCAATCTGCTCTTAAGTACGAGCCTATCCAAGGCCACACCAAACTCCACTTTTCAGTTGTCCTCCAAGGACATGAAAACAGGGGTAAAATACCCAACCTACTGAGGCCGATTAAGTAAGGAAAGGTAAATTACGTGGCCTCTAAAATACCAACTTGAGAGGAGGCGTTCTTGCACTCCTAACACACTCTGTATAAAACCTACTTGGCACTAATCCGTTACTGCAAGGGCTAATCCCATACTAAAGAGGTGACTTTCAGAAGGAAACAATTTACATTACGTTGCCCCGAGAGTTAAACTGCTGAGCTAACAAGAAAAGAAGTTATTAAACGGCCACTGCCTTGTGGTTGAACTGCTGCCCGAAGGAAGAGGCGCTTCCCGCCCCCTGCTACGTACTTTATGCACTGATAGATGTTACTGAAGTGGCGCGGAGACCCGAAAATCAGCAGTTTATAAACCCTCGCGGAAAGTTCGAGGCGTTTCAGGAATGAGAACACCCTCCCACAAGAATTTTGTTGGGTAGGGTTAAGCAACATACCCAAGCTGAAGAAGATACACCTGATTGGTCATAAATTAATTAAAGAAATTCGGGATTGGCTAAATTCAAACCTGGCGGAAGGAAGGGGTTAATATTGCCAACATAAACAATAACTAAAAGAAATTTAACAAAGAACAAACTTATGAACACAAAATTTCTTCAAAAACGTAGCTCTTTCACTTCGCACTAGGGTGCATAATTGTAGTTCTTCCTTAGTGCCATCTGGAAGAGAATGTCCACACTTCTTACTACAGGCAAGACAACAATACATCGAAAACGACCCAGTTCAGAAACTTCAAAATTTACAAGTAGTGACATCTTCTGAGAAACTAGAAAATTAACACAGTAGATAAAGTTCAGACTTCCTCCAGTAGAGGAGTTTCAACTGGCGCAAAGTTCGAATTAGCGACGTGGAGGTGTACCACCCGGTACAATAATAATAATAATAATAATAATAATAATAATAATAATAATAATAATAATAATAATAATAATAATAATTGTTACCGTGTTTTGGTGGTAGGTAGAGGTGAAAGAAGGTGCGGGCGTGAATGGATCTCAAGCTACGAAAATATAGTGCATGTAAACAAAATTTAAAATTTAATAAGGTTATATTTTTTTTTCAACATAAATAAGTAACAAGCATGGCAGTTACAGAGTAGCAAGTCAAAAAAAGGTAGTTACAATATTTACAGAAGTTGGGCTTCGAGCCCCGAATTCACAATGCTTGGGCAATCAGCTCAGTTTTATCCCAAACACAATTTTAACAGAGGGGCAGAAAACCCCATTCATACCTAGGAGCCCTTGCTCCAAATTACACTGAAAAACCTCCTCGAGGCATACAACATACAATTTTTTAAAAGAGCGACACGCTCTCCAATTTAAGCCTCTCCCAGGCCACACTAAACTCCACCTTCAAGCTGTCCTCAACGGACATAACACAGGGGTAAAATACCCAATCTACTGAGGTCTATTAAACGAAAAGAATGTTAATTAAATGACCTCTAAAATAACAATTTGAGAGGAGGCGAACTTGCACTCCTAATACACTTTGTTTTTAAGACCTATTTTGGCTCTTAGGCCACTGATGCAAGGGCTAATCCCATACTACAGAGGTGACTTAAGAAAGGAACAATAATTTTACGTTATCGAAGAATAGGTTGTGAGAAATAAGTTCACCTCAAAACAATATGAGTGGGAGCTCGAGAGGATTAGCACTCTCTATCCCATTATGTAGCTTTACAAGAGAATAGAAGAAAAGAGTAGTTACATTTTAGGAAAAGGTTACATGATGGAAAACGCTTCGAACCCGCCGCGAGAGTTAAACTGCCGACCTAGCAAGAAAAGAAGTTATTAATAGGCCATTACCTGGTAGTAGATCGCAGCCGAGGAAAGAGGCGCTTCCCGCCTCTTGCTATGTACTTAATACACTGAAAGATGGAACAGAAGTGGCGCGGAGACCCCAAAATCAGCAGTTTATATCCTCTCGCGGAAGATTCTAGGCGTTAGGGGAAATAAAACACCCTCCCTCAAAGTTTTTATTGGCTAGGGAAACGAAACCCCTACATAGAGGAAAAAGAAACACATTATTGGTGGAAAATTAATTAAAGAAATTCGGGATTGGCTAGATCCAAAATAAGGGGAAAAAGAGGGGTATACAGCCAACTTAAACCATGACAGAAAGAAATTTAACAACGAACAAACTCTTGAAATAAAAATTTCTCCAACAAAATAGTTCTTTGATTTCGCACTAGGTTGCACTATTGTAATTCTTCAGTAGTGTCCTCTAGAAGAGAAAGTTCACACTTCTTACTTCAAGCGAAACAAAAACACATCAAAAATGACACAGTTCACAAACTCAAAAATTTCCAGGTAGTGACATCTTCTGAGAAATTAGTAGATTAATAGTGTAGATAAAGTTCAGACTTCCTCCAGAAGAGGAGTTTCAACTGGCGCAACTTTTAAATAAACCGAGTAGAGGTGTACCGCCCGGTACAGACCTCCCCCCCCAAAAGTTCCTCCAAGGGGTAACACAGAAGAACATAAACTTTTGTTTGAAAATAAGTTCCAAGTTTTGATGTTGATATTAAGATAACTTGCAGAAGCATTTGAGAAATTTCTTAATTCGGTTCCAAAATTTTGTTGTTGCAGGTGAAGTAAAGTCTTTATGTTTATAGAAGTTGAATTTCTGAAGATAAGCTTTTAATACTTAAAAGTGAAGGAAAAATTTGCAATGTCCACCAAATATTGCTGTTGAATTCCCAAGTGTAGTTATCTCTTATAGTAACTGTCCATGTAGTTGATGTTGATGTAGTTGGATGGCCAGACCGGCCGTTGCAGCTTGCGTCCAAAAGGAGGCCGCTCGGACCCCTTAAGTACCCTGAGATACCGCTCGCCCGCACTATGAGGGGAGCAGAGGTGTTGAAACACGCCGCGCCCGCGGTGAACATATACAGGCTGCGGGCCAGTAGCAGGTCGTGCGCCGCACATCCGCCTTGGCCGGGAGGAGAGCTCCGGCTCGCCGTGCACATGTCGGCCTCGCTGGAGAGGAGGGGGCCCATCCCCCTCCCCAGTTGCTGCACGGCGCTGCGCGGCTGCGGGGGCACTGAAACATTAAAGCTAGGCGGCAGAATTGTGTTGGACCATCGTCTTCATTGAGGGTACAGGCATTATGGAGAGGTTGAGGGGCCAGCGGCGTGTAGATATCCATGGCATTAAATATTATGAAGCCACAGTGTAAGGTGGAGCAGGAGACGGGAGCGTGGTAATGGCCGTGGCAAGGACAGAATGGCAGTTTAACGGGTCGGGACAGGTTTTACAAAAATGCTTACATCTGAAACAAAATATTATAGGTAGTGCAGAATGCCTTAAAAGTGAAACTCAAAAAAAAATATAACCTTCATATCCTTTCAAAATAATATGAAGCAAGTTAACACAGAAATTACACTGGTTTCACCTGGGACAGGTGAACTCTAAATATCCTCTCGGTGGCTGGATTACTTAACAATAAGGTAACCGGCGTAAGAAAATCAAGAATGATACAAGGCCCATGAAATCTGGGGGCAAGCTTGCCCGCGGGAACAAAATTTTTGACCATAACCTGGTCACCTACCTTCAAAGGGGTGGGTCTCCGTCCACGATCATACCTTTCCCTAACCTTTTCATGAGACACTTTAAGATTGGCTTTAGCCTTCTTCCAAAGATCTTTAATGTTGTCCGGATCTATTGTCTCGGGCAGAATGTCACTCAGAGACCAGAGGTTAGAGAGCGGCGAGTTGGGAACAAACTTGAACATCAAAGAAGCTGGAGTAAACTTGTGAGATTCATGAACCGCCGAATTCAAAGCAAAAGCTAACCAATGCAGGGACGTGTCCCACCTGGAAGGATCTTCATGATGATAAGCAATGAGAGCGGACCTGAGATTACGGTTAACCCGTTCAGCCAGAGATGGTTGCGGGTAATAAGCAGAAGTAGTTACATGAGATATTGATAAGTCAAAACAGAATTTACGAAATAAATTAGATGTAAAAGCCTTAGCATTATCAGATACAATATATTGACACGGACCAAAAGAAGCAAAAATAGAATTTAAGCAGGTAATGGTGGACTGAGCGGTAGCCAGCTTAGTCGGAAATAACCAGGAAAATCTAGTAAAACCATCTACACATACAAAGATGAACTTGTTGGCATTCCCCTTTGACTGGGGGAAGGGTCCCACATAATCAATATACAGGCGTTCCATGGGGCGCGACGCTTGATGAGAAGACAAAAGGCCTACCTTAGTGGACATGGTTGGTTTACTAAGCAAACAAGATTTACAGGCCTTTACAAGTTCACGAATTTCACCGTCCATACCTTTCCAGATGAACCTTTCACGAATCTTTTCACGGGTTTTAAAGATTCCAAGATGCCCCCCCAATGGGGTCTCATGATAGTATTTGAAGATCATAGGCACGAGAACAGCTGGAACGACAACTTTCATCATCTTGTCATGCCTCGAAGGGCAACATAAAACACCATTCCTCAGAACATAAGAGACGACATGTTCCCCAGTAGAAAGGGTTTCCATTATCGGAGCCAGCGTAGGATCTTCACGTTGGTATTTCTCGATATCCCTAAAGAGCATGGGAGCATCGGTTAAGATGGCATTAACCTCGGATAGTATGGACTCGGAAGGTGATGAACTGTCGACCGGTTCATGGGTCTCGACGTCGTTAGAAAACATACGGCTGAGTCCATCAGCAATAACATTTTCGGTACCTCTGATATGCCTGACATTGAATTGGAAGGCAGAAATACGGATGGCCCAACGGGCTATACGACCAGTACGACGCGGCCTACCTAAGACCCAGCTTAAGGCTTGGTTATCTGTCTCCAGGTCGAATTTGACATGTTCCAGATAGAGACGGAACTTTTCTAAGGCAAATAAAACTGCCAAACCTTCGAGCTCATAGATGGAATACTTGGCTTCTTGAGCTGACAATGTCCTAGATGCATAGGCGATGGGTCGCCTCCCTAGTTCAGTCTCTTGAAGAAGGACTGCAGCTACAGCTGACGACGACGCGTCCGTTTGGACGATGAATTTCTTCGAGAAATCAGGCATAGCAAGTACAGGGGCATTACAGAGAGCTAATTTAAGATCTTCGAAAGCGGCTTGTTGAGAAGGTCCCCACTCGAATTTGATGCCTTTCCTACGAAGAAGGTTTAAGGGCGCCGCTCTATTAGCAAAGTTAGGAATGAACTTTCTGAAGAAATTCACCATACCAATAAACCTGGCGATGCCTTTAATGTCCTTGGGAGGTTTAAAATCACGGATGGCCTGTGTTCTAGAATGATCGACTGCTACACCATCGGGTGACACAATATGCCCTAGGAATGACATAGAGGGCTTAGCAAAGGCAACCTTGGACAACTTAACAGTTAACCCAGCCTTACGAAGGCGATCGAGAACTTCGCGCAGATGATCTAGATGTTCTTCAAAAGTCTCTGAAAATACGACGACATCATCCAAGTAGTGATATAAGTACTCAAATTTGATGTCGGAGAAGACCCTATCTAGTAGCCTAGTGAGTACAGCTGCTCCGGTGGGGAGACCGAAAGGCACGCGGTTGTATTCGTATAAATTCCAGTCCGTAGCAAACGCTGTAAGATGTTTAGACTCTTCGGCAAGGGGAATTTGATTATAGGCCTGATTTAAGTCCAAGATGGTGAAGAACTTGGCCTCACGAAACCATGAAAAACAAGAATGAAGGTCAGGAAGGGGCACAGATTGCAACACCACCTTCCGATTGAGAGCCCTGTAATCAATGACAGGCCTGAAGCCTCCTTGGGGTTTCGGGACTAGAAAAATAGGCGATGAATACGCCGACTTAGAGGGCCTAATAATACCATCCTTCAACATCTGATCAATAATTTCTTTCAGAGCCTTCATTTTAGGTGGAGATAGCCTATAAGGTGGAAAACGGACAGGAATCGAATCCGTGACCTCAATTTTGTATTCAATAAGGTCAGTAACACCAAGAGTATCAGAGAACACCTCGGGAAATGACTGACACAGTTTGCGAATACTATCAGCCTGCCTTGCACACGCTTAATTTGATTAGGAGATGGATCGTTTTCATCAAAAAAACTGACTACCGATGCTAGCCCAGTAATATTCTCGACGATCGTGGAAAGAGAGTCATCAATTTCTTTCTCTCCCAAATTGGGGATGGAAATGGGCAAATCAAGGGACTCTCTAAGCTTGTTAGTGTCTATTGCAACCGTGCCTCCAGATTGAACGTTTCTGATAGTTAACTCGTATATCAACTCCTCTTTGCGCAAATAGTTAAGGAGGAGAACATCGCGAGGGCCGGGCATGATGACAGAACGATTTTGAAAAACTCACAAATGCCAGCAACTGAGAAAATGGTTAGAGTTTGAATTAAAGCAATGTTTAACCGTCAAGAGGGGCAAAATTGAGACCCATTCAAGCACGCTCTGCTACCACTTGTTACCGTGTTTTGGTGGTAGGTAGAGGTGAAAGAAGGTGCGGGCGTGAATGGATCTCAAGCTACGAAAATATAGTGCATGTAAACAAAATTTAAAATTTAATAAGGTTATATTTTTTTTTTCAACATAAATAAGTAACAAGCATGGCAGTTACAGAGTAGCAAGTCAAAAAAAGGTAGTTACAATATTTACAGAAGTTGGGCTTCGAGCCCCGAATTCACAATGCTTGGGCAATCAGCTCAGTTTTATCCCAAACACAATTTTAACAGAGGGGCAGAAAACCCCATTCATACCTAGGAGCCCTTGCTCCAAATTACACTGAAAAACCTCCTCGAGGCATACAACATACAATTTTTTAAAAGAGCGACACGCTCTCCAATTTAAGCCTCTCCCAGGCCACACTAAACTCCACCTTCAAGCTGTCCTCAACGGACATAACACAGGGGTAAAATACCCAATCTACTGAGGTCTATTAAACGAAAAGAATGTTAATTAAATGACCTCTAAAATAACAATTTGAGAGGAGGCGAACTTGCACTCCTAATACACTTTGTTTTTAAGACCTATTTTGGCTCTTAGGCCACTGATGCAAGGGCTAATCCCATACTACAGAGGTGACTTAAGAAAGGAACAATAATTTTACGTTATCGAAGAATAGGTTGTGAGAAATAAGTTCACCTCAAAACAATATGAGTGGGAGCTCGAGAGGATTAGCACTCTCTATCCCATTATGTAGCTTTACAAGAGAATAGAAGAAAAGAGTAGTTACATTTTAGGAAAAGGTTACATGATGGAAAACGCTTCGAACCCGCCGCGAGAGTTAAACTGCCGACCTAGCAAGAAAAGAAGTTATTAATAGGCCATTACCTGGTAGTAGATCGCAGCCGAGGAAAGAGGCGCTTCCCGCCTCTTGCTATGTACTTAATACACTGAAAGATGGAACAGAAGTGGCGCGGAGACCCCAAAATCAGCAGTTTATATCCTCTCGCGGAAGATTCTAGGCGTTAGGGGAAATAAAACACCCTCCCTCAAAGTTTTTATTGGCTAGGGAAACGAAACCCCTACATAGAGGAAAAAGAAACACATTATTGGTGGAAAATTAATTAAAGAAATTCGGGATTGGCTAGATCCAAAATAAGGGGAAAAAGAGGGGTATACAGCCAACTTAAACCATGACAGAAAGAAATTTAACAACGAACAAACTCTTGAAATAAAAATTTCTCCAACAAAATAGTTCTTTGATTTCGCACTAGGTTGCACTATTGTAATTCTTCAGTAGTGTCCTCTAGAAGAGAAAGTTCACACTTCTTACTTCAAGCGAAACAAAAACACATCAAAAATGACACAGTTCACAAACTCAAAAATTTCCAGGTAGTGACATCTTCTGAGAAATTAGTAGATTAATAGTGTAGATAAAGTTCAGACTTCCTCCAGAAGAGGAGTTTCAACTGGCGCAACTTTTAAATAAACCGAGTAGAGGTGTACCGCCCGGTACAATAATAATAGCGGATTGGCGCGCTGCGGTTCTGGAGCCAACCTGGACATTCCGCAGACGCCTCTGCGCGTACCCCATCATCGGTAGTCCTGAGAATGGTTTCCCCTTATTTCCCATTTTCACTCCCAAAAAACGACCGGACAGTTCCTATTCATACCTCACAGCCTATGTCTTCGACCTCCTTATCCAGTATCATTCTCCATCATTCACTTCACCTTCAGTAGTCCCCCAAATGAAGTTGCAGTTAGGAAGGGCATCTGGCCGCAAAAAATGTCATAAATTCATATTGCCTCTCTTCCGACCCTGTATTAAGAAACGGGATTAATGGTCAGACATACAAATAATAATAATAATAATAATAATAATAATAATAATAATAATAATAATAATAATAATAATAATAATAATTGTTACGGAGTTTTCCGTGGTAGTTAGAGGTGAAAGAAGGTGCGGGCGGGAATAGGTCTCAACTTACGAAATTAAAGTTAATTTAAAACATTAACAAAGGTCATATTTTCTTTTCAAAATCAACAACAGACAACAAATACAAAGATGTAACAGGTACCAAGTAGCAAGTTAACAATTTAAGAATTTACAGAGCCCCAAATTAATTTATGAGCTCTCAGCTCACCACCACAATAGTTACAGGGCAGAAAACCCCTAAGTACAAGGAGCACTTGCACCTAATTACAATGTTAAGATGAAAATAACAGACCCGCTCTCAATTTTACCAGCCTGTCAAAGGCTACAACAACCTTTATTCCTAACTGCCTTCAAGGCACACATACCGTGAAACAAGGGGATCTTGTACCCAATCTGCAGGGCCTTCACATGAAGAAAACAAACACTGGGTTAATTAAATGGCCCAAAAAACAAATTGACTGGAGGCGTAGCTTGCACTCCTACATGAAACTTATTAAAACCTAGGTGGCACTCGGCCAGTTATACAGGGGTTAATCCCATACTATGGAGGTGACACGATAAGAAAACTTTATTACATTACTAAGAGAAGAAAAACGGTTATGAAAACGCAGTCACCTGAAAACAATATGAGTGGGAGCTCGAGAGGGTTAGGCACTCTCTATCCCAATTTGTAGTCAAAGGGACGAAATTTTACCAAATGTCTATTACATTTTAAAGATAGGTTACATGATAAAAGTTTCGAACCTGCCCCGATGGATAAACTGCTGAGCTAGCAAGAAATAAAGTTATTAAACGGCCATTACCTTGTTGATGAACTACTGCTTGGAGAAAGAGGCGCTTCCCGCCCCCTGCTATATATGTTCGCACTCTTCGAAAGATGTTACTGAAGTGGCCCAGAGACCAAAAAATCAGCTGTTTTTATACCCTCGTGGAAAATTCGAGACCTTTCAAGGATGAAAAAGACACACCCCTTCAACTTTATTGGTAGACAAGGAATTACACATGGAAACCTGAGGAAGAAAGCTATGATTGGAGGAAAATTAATTACAGAAATTACCCATTGGTCAAATTCAAAACTGGCGGAAAGAGGAGGGTTATACTGCCAACCCAAACAATGACTGAAAGAAATTTAACAAAGAACAAACTTTATATACCAAATTTCTTCAAAAAAAAGTTCCTTTACTTCGCACTAGGGTGCACAATTGTAGTTCTTAAGTAGTGCCATCTAGAAGGGAATATTCACACTTCTTACTAAAGAGAAAACAAAAACAAATCCAAACAGACATAGTTCAGAACACTTCAAAATTTACAGTATAGACATCTTCCGAGAAACTTTCGATTTCATACAGATTGTTAAAGTTCAGGCTTCCTCCTGTAGAGGGATTTCAACTGGCGCAATATTTGAATTCGCGGCGTGGAGGTGAACCGCCCGGTACAATAATAATAATAATAATAATAATAATAATAATAATAATAATAATAATAATAATAATAATAATTGTTCCGAGGTATCTGTGGAACAGCAGAGGTGAAAGAAGGTGCGGGGGTGAACAAGTCTCAGGCTACGAAATTAAAGTTAATTTAAAATTTAACAAGGTTATATTTTCTTTGCAAAATCAAGAAATAACAAGCATGGCAGGTACAGAGTAGCAAGGCAACAAAAGTACAATTACAGTATTTACCGGATTTGGGCTTCGAGCCCCGAACTCACAATTCTTGGGCAATTAGCCCAACTTTACTCCAAAATAAGTTTTAACAGAGGGGCAGAAAACCCCATTCATGATCAGGAGCACTTGTTCCAAATTACACAGAAAAGCCTCCTCGAGGCATACAACACTCAATTTTTAAGAAAGAGCCACTCGCTCTCAAACTTTAAGCCTATCAGAGGCCACACCAAACTGCACCTTCAAGTTGTCCTCTAAGGACATAAACACAGGGGTAAAATACCCAACCTACTGAGACCTATTAAGTGAGAAAAGGTTAAATGCATGGCCTCTAAAATACCAATTTGAGAGGAGGCGATCTGCACTCCTAATACCTTTTGTTTAAAACCTAATCGGTCTCTAGGCCGCTAATGCAAGGGCTAATCCCATACTAAAGAGGTGGCTTTAGAAAGAAACAATTTACATTACGTTAAGGAAGAATCGGTTGTGAAAAATAAGTTCACCTCAAAACAATATTAGTGGGAGCTCGAGAGGGTTAAGCACTCTCTATCCCAATATGTAGCTCTAAAAGAGAATAGATGCTAAGAGTCTTTACATTTTAGGGAAAAGTTACATGGTGGAAACGCTTCGGACCCGCCCCGAGAGTTAAACTGCAGAGCTAGCAAGAAAAGAGGTTATTAAACGGCCATTACCTTGTTGTTGAACTGCTGCCCGAAGAAAGAGGCGTTTCCCGCCCCCTGCTACGTACTTTACACCTTGAAATCTGGTACAGAAATGGCGCAGAGACCCGAAAATCAGCAGTTTATATACTCTCGTGGAAAGTTCGAGGCGTTTCAGGAATGAGAACACCCGCCCACAAAAACTTTATTGGCTAGGGTTAAGCAAGATATTCAAGTTGGAGAAGATACACCTGATTGGTCAGAAATTAATTAAAGATTCGGGATTGGCTAAATTCAAAACCAGGGGAAAGAAAGGGTTATACAGCCAACTTTAACAATAACAGAAATAAATTTAACAAGGAACAAACTTTTGAAATAAAAATTTCTCCAAAAAAAACCAGTTCTTTCACTTCGCACTAGGCCGCACCCTTGTAGTTCTTCAGTAGTGTCCTCTAGAAGAGAAAGTTCACACTTCTTACTACAGGTAAAACAAAAATACATCGAAAACGACCCAGTTCAGAAACTCCAAAATTTCCAAGTAGTGACATCTTCTGAGAAACTTGAAAATTAACACCTTAGATAAAGTTCAGACTTCCTCCAGTAGGGGAGTTTCAACTGGCGCAAAGTTTGGATTAGCGGCGTGGAGGTGTACCGCCCGGTACAGACCTCCCCCCCCCCCAAAAAAAAGTCCCTCCGGGGGTGACACATGAAATTGTTAGAAAACAAGGTCCAAGTTATGATGTTGCTATGGAGATTAATTGCAGAAGCATTTATAAAAATAGTCTAAATTTGGTTTGATCCAGGTTCAAAATTCTTGTAGTAACAGTTGAAGTAATGTCTTTATGTTTGTAGAAGTTGAATTCAGGAGGAAAAACTTTAAATTCTTGAAAGAGAAGAAAATTTTCTAAGTCCACCAGATATTGCATTAAAATCCAAAAAGGTAATAATTGTTGAACAGGAATGTCCATATAGCTGAATATGTACTTTAAACGTTGATCAGTTTGACGGCCAGACCAGCCGCCGCTGCTTGAGTTCAGAGGAGGCCTTTCGGACCACTCAAGTACCCTGAGATACCGCTCGCCCGCACTATGAGAGGAGTAGTGGAGTAGAAGCACGCCGCGCCCACGGCGAACATGCAGGTCGCGGGCCAGTTACAGGTTGTGCGCCGCACATCAGCCGTGGCCGGGAGGAGGACTCCTGCTCGCCGTACACAGGTTGGCCTCACTGGAGAAGGGCGGGCCCGTACCCTGCCTCAGGAGCGGTACGGCGCCGCGCTGCTGCGGGGGCACTGAAACATTAAAGATCGGCGGCAGAATTTTGTAGGACCATCATCTTTTTTGAGGGCACAGGCTTTGTGGAGACGTTGAGGGGCCAGCGGCGTGCAGATATTCAGGGCATTTATAAGCCACTGTGTGTTGTGGAGCAGGAGACGGGAGCGTGGTAATGGCCGTGGCAAGGACAGGGTGGCAGTTTAACAGTGCGGGGAAAGTTTACAATAAATAATTACACACAAAGGAAACAGATTCCAAGAGCAGAAGGCCTTAAAAGTGACACCCCTAAAAAAAATATATAACCTTCCTATTTCTTTCAAAATTATATGAAGCAAGTTAACACAGAAATTACACCGGTTTCACCTGTGACAGGTGAACCCTAAATATCCTCTCGGTGGCTGGATTGCTTAACAATAAGGTAACGGGAGTAAGGAAATCGAGAATGATACACGGCCCATGAAATCTGGGGGCAAGCTTGCCCGTGGGAACAAAATTCTTGACCATCACTTGGTCGCCTACCTTCAAATTGGTGGGTCTCCGTCCACGATCATATCTTTCCCTAACCTTTTCATGAGACACCATAAGATTGGCTTTAGCCTTCTTCCAAAGATCTTTAATGTTATCCGGATCTATTGTCTCAGGTAGAATGTCACTCAGAGACCAGAGGTTAGAGAGCGGCGTGTTGGGAACGAACTTGAACATCAGCGAAGCTGGAGTAAACTTGTGGGATTCATGAACCGCCGAATTCAAAGCAAAAGCTAACCGGTGCAGGGACGTGTCCCACCTAGAATGATCTTCATGATGATAGGCAATAAGCGCGGACCTGGGATTACGATTAACCCGTTCAGCCAGAGATGGTTGAGGGTAATAAGCAGAAGTAGTCACATGAGAGATGGACAGGTCAAAGCAGAATTTACGAAATACATTAGATACAAAAGCCTTAGCATTTTCAGATACAATATATTGACACGGACCAAAAGAAGCAAAGATAGAATTTAGACAAGTAATGGTGGACTGAGCGGTAGCCAGCTTAGTCGGAAATAACCAGGAAAATCTTGTAAAACCATCTACACATACAAAGATGAACTTGTTGGCATTTCCCTTTGACTGGGGGAAAGGTCCTACATAATCAATATACAGGCGTTCCATGGGGCGCGACGCTTGATGAGAAGACAACAGGCCTACCTTGGTGGACATGGTTGGTTTACTAAGCAAAAAGGATTTACAAGCCTTAACTAGTTCACGGATTTCACCATCCATACCCTTCCAGATGAAACTTTCACGAATCTTTTCACGAGTTTTAAAGATTCCAAGATGCCCCCCTAATGGGGTCTCATGATAGTACTTGAAGGTCATAGGTACAAGAACAGCTGGAACGACAACTTTCATCATCTTATCATGCCTCGATGGGCAACATAAAACCCCATTCCTCAGTACATAAGGGACGACATGTTCCCCAGAAGAAAGGGTTTCCATTATCGGAGCCAGCGTCGGATCTGCACGTTGGTATTTCTCGATATCCCTAAAGAGCATGGGAGCATCTGTTAAGATGGCATTAACATCAAATAGTATGGACTCGGGAGGTGATGAACTGTCGACCGGTTCATGGGTCTCAACGTCGTTGGATAACATACGGCTGAGTCCATCAGCAACAACATTTTCGGTACATCTGATATGCCTGACATCGAATTGGAAGGCAGAAATACGGATGGCCCAACGGGCTATAAGACCAGTACGACGCGGCCTACCTAAGTCCCAGCTTAAGGCTTGATTATCCGTCTCCAGGTCGAATTTGACATGTTCCAGATAGAGACGGAACTTTTCTAAGGCAAATAAGACTGCCAAACCTTCGAGCTCATAGATGGAATACTTGGCTTCTTGAGCCGATAGAGTCTTAGATGCATAGGCAATGGGTCGCCTCCCTAGTTCAGTCTCGTGAAGTAGGTCTGCAGCTACCGCCGACGACGTTGCGTCGGTTTGGACGATGAATTTCTTTGAGAAATCAGGCATAGCAAGGACAGGGGCATTACAGAGAGCTAATTTAAGATCTTCAAAAGCGGCTTGTTGAGAAGGTCCCCACTCAAATTTGATGCCTTTCCTACGAAAAAGGTTCAAGGGCGCCGCTCTATTAGCGAAGTTAGGATTAAACACCCTGAAGAAATTCACCATGCCAATGAACCTGGCGATACCTTTGATGTCCTTAGGAGGTTTAAAATCACGGATGGCCTGTGTTCTAGAATGATCGACTGCAACACCATCATGTGACACAATATGCCCTTGGAATGACATGGAGGGCTTAGCAAAGGCAACCTTGGACAACTTAACAGTTAACCCAGCCTTAGGAAGGCGATTGAGAACTTCTCGCAGATGATCTAGATGTTCTTCAAAGGTCTCCGAAAATACGACGACATCATCCAGGTAGTGATACAAGTACTCTCTAGCAGTCTAGTGAGTACAGCTGCTCCCGTGGGGTGCCCGAAAGGAACGCGTTTGTATTCATACAAATTCCAATCCGTGGCAAACGCTGTAAGGTGTTTAGACTCTTCGGCAAGGGGAATTTGATTGTAGGCTTGATTCAAATCCAAGATGTTGAAGAACTTGGCCTTACGGAACCATGAAAAACAAGATTGAAGGTCGGGAAGGGGCACAGATTGTAACACAACCTTCCGATTGAGAGCTCTATAATCAACGACAGGCCTGAAGCCACCTTGGGGTTTCGGGACTAGAAAAATAGGCGAAGAATACGCCGACTTAGAGGGTCGAATAATACCATCCTTCAACATCTGATCGATGATTTCTTTCAGAGCCTTCATTTTAGGTGGAGATAGCCTATATGGTGGAAAACGGACACGAATCGAATCCGTGACCTCACTTTTGTATTCAATAAGGTCAGTAACACCAAGTGTATCCGAGAACACCTCTGGCAACGACTGACACAGCTTACGAATACTATCAGCCTGCTCCTCAGGTAGATGTCTAAGGTCTAACAACATCTCATCCTGGGTAGGAGAAATAGATGAACATGATGCAGAATTACATTTCAATAATGGAATTTTACAAATAGACGCAAATCTGAATGTGCACGACCTACTCTGAAGATCGAGCACAAGACCAGTGTGAGAAATGAAGTCAGCTCCCAATATAATGGGGCAAGACAAGTGCTTGGCCACAAACAAATTAATCTTCCATGTAAATTTAAAAATGCGGATTTTGACATTTACAGACCCTAGAATTTCTAATGGAGATGAATTAGCCGAAACATATTGAACAGGAGATGAGCCATAGTCAGGTAGTTTACAAACAGATTTCAATTTTGAATACCATTCAGCCGAAATAATAGAACAAACACTGCCTGAAACTAATAGAGCTGTTATAGGCTCATTATTTAACTCAATTTTGAGAAAAGGCACCGGTGCGGGGGTATCCGCCGCAATCCTAAGACATTCTTTGGGGCCTTCAAAAGATGAATTTGAAGACTGATCATTCCCTGAATTTTCGGCCTGTTTACCAGGGGCTGAGCCTCGGAAAGATGGATTAGTCGACTCAGCCGAAGCCACTAGTCACTTTTTATTATTGGCATTGGTGGAATTTGCACCAGAAGTTGAGCAGGAGTGGGTGCTATTTGAATTTGGGCAATTCTTGGCGATATGTTAGAAAGCCCCACATTTAAAACAGCCTTGTGATGAACCGTCTCCATTATTTGCCCTACTAGATTTGATCAATGGACATTTATTGCTATGATGGTCAGGTGACCCGCAAGCATAGCATTTACGAGGTGTGACAGGTCGGCGAGGTGGAGGCCGAGGATTACCAAAAGAAGGAGGAGGTTCTTTCGCGACACGCAAGGAATCGGCGTATCTTACTCCTTCCGCCGAGACAGCCAATGCTTCAAGTTCAGAGAAGGTTTGCGGGCACGCCGCGAAACACAAATATGACCTATAGGATGGTGAGATACCTTCCACAATGGCTTGTACGATCTGATCCTCCGGGAAGTGAAGGGCAAACACCCTAGTATAGAACTTAATATCTTGGATGAAATCTGCCAAGTTTTCATCCAACCGCTGTACACGATAATAGTACTTCTGAATAAGTGAGGACCTTGCCCTAGCCGGGATGAAGTTAGCTAGCAAGTGGGCGTGGAAGTCTTCAATCGATGATTGCTCGGCAATGGCTCTTACTATTTTGTCTGAGAGAATACCAATTGCATAGGGATAGATGATTTGCAAAATCTGACATGGAGAATGAGAAAAAACCAGGGCATGATCCTGAAATTCAACTGAAAACCTTAAGAAAGAAACAACTTCACTGAATGTGTTAACAGAAAATTTAGAGATACCTCTAAGCAACTTTGCTAATGGATGAGGCAAGCTGCTGAACCCAGGTGACATAGTAGGTAAAGGTTTACGTGGCAAGGATGTCAATTCAGAACGTACATTATTCAACGAGGTTCGGCGTTCAGACTCGTTGTCCAAAGGGGCAGAGTTTGTTTGAGCTGCAACGGTTTTCCTATTGACGTCTCCCTTAGTAGGCTCTTCCTCGCTACCTACATTCACCGTGACGGGTTGATTGGTTTTGGGAGGAACTTCCCCAGTTAACAATTGGGTAACTTTACTGGACAATTCAGAAAGATTGTCGAGAACAATACTAGCTTCCTTCCTCTGAACGTCATTCAACTTCAGAGACAATAGATCGTTAACTCTATTAGAAAAATGAAATAACCTTGCTTGCACACGTTTAATTGGGTTAGGAGACTGGTCATTTTCTTCAAAAAAGGTCATTGCGGATGCCAGCTCAGTAGTGTTGTCAGTGATCGTGGAGAGAGCGTCGTCAATTTCTTTCTCTCCCAAAGTGGGGATGGAAATGGGCAAATCAAGGGACTCTCTAAGCTTATTGGTGTCTATCGCAACCGTGCCTCCAGATTGCACATTTCTAATTGTTAATTCATAGATCAACTCCTCCTTGCGCAAATAGTTGAGATGGAGAACATCGCGAGGACCGGGAATGATGACAGAACAATTTTGAAAAAGGAAAAATTAAAAATTCCAGCAAGTGAGAAAATAGTTAGAGTTGTAATCAAAGCAATGTTTAGCCGTCAAAAGGGGCTAAATTGAGACCCATTCAACCACGCTCTGCTACCACTTGTTCCGAGGTATCTGTGGAACAGCAGAGGTGAAAGAAAGTGCGGGGGTGGACAGGTCTCAGGCTACGAAATTAAAGTTAATTTAAAATTTAACAAGGTTATATTTTCTTTGCAAAATCAAGAAATAACAAGCATGGCAGGTACAGAGTAGCAAGGCAACAAAAGTACAATTACAGTATTTACAGGATTTGGGCTTCGAGCCCCGAACTCGCAATTTTTGGGCAATTAGCCCAACTTTACTCCAAAATAAGTTTTAACAGAGGGGCATAAAACCCCATTCATGCCCAGGAGCACTTGCTCCGAATTACACAGTAAAGCCTCCTTGAGGCGCGCAGAAAACAAAATTTTTAAGAAAGAGCAACTCGCTCTCAAAATTTAAGCCTGGCAAAGGCCACACCAAATTCCACCTTCAAGCTGTCCTCTAAGGACATAAACACAGGGGTAAAATACCCAACCTACTAAGGCCTATTAAGTGAGAAATGGTTAATTACATGGCCTCTAAAATACCAATTTGAGACTAGGCGATCTGCACTCCTAATACATTTTGTTTAAAACCTAATCTGGCTCTAGGCCGCTAATGCAAGGGCTAATCCCATACTAAAGAGGTGACTTATGGAAGGAAACAATTTACATTACGTTAAGGAAGAAAGGTTGTGAAAATAAGTTCACCTCAATGCAATATGAGTGGGAGCTCGAGAGGTTTAAGCACTCTCTATCCCAATATGTAGCTTTAAAACAGAATAGATGCTAAGAGTCTTTACATTTTAGGGAAAAGTTACATGGTGGAAACGCTTGGGACCCGCCCCGAGAGTTAAACTGCTGAGCTAGCAAGAAAAGAGGTTATTAAACGGCAATTACCTTGTTGTTGAACTGCTGCCCGAAGAAAGAGCCGCTTCCCGCCCCCTGCTACGTACTTTACACCTTGAAAGCTGGTACAGAAGTGGCGCAGGGACCCGAAAATCAGCAGTTTATATACTCTCGTGGAAAGTTCGAGGCGTTTCAGGAATGTTTACACCCGCCCACAAAAACTTTATTGGCTAGGGTTAAGCAAGATATTCAAGTTGGAGAAGATACACCTGATTGGTCAGAAATTAATTAAAGAAATTCGGGATTGGCTAAATTCAAAACCAGGGGAAAGAAAGGGTTATACAGCCAACTTAAACAATAACAGAAAGAAATTTAACAAGGAACAAACTTTTGAAATAAAAAATTCTCCAAAAAAAAAAAAAAAAACCAGTTCTTTCACTTCGCACTAGGGCGCACCATTGTAGTTCTTCAGTAGTGTCCTCTAGAAGAGAAAGTTCACACTTCTTACTACAGGTAAAACAAAAATACATCGAAAACGACCCAGTTCAGAAACTCAAAAATTTCCAAGTAGTGACATCTTCTGAGAAACTTGAAAATTAACACCTTTGATAAAGTTCAGACTTCCTCCAGTAGGGGAGTTTCAACTGGCGCAAAGTTTGAATTAGCGGCGTGGAGGTGTACCACCCGGTACAATAATAATAATAATAATAATAATAATAATAATAATAATAGTAATAATAATAATAATAATAATAATAATAATAATAATAATTGTTACGGAGATATCCGTGGTAGGTAGAGGTGAAAGAAGGTGCGGGTGTGAATGGGTTTCAAGCTACGAAATTAACGTGCAATGTAAAATTAATTTAAAATTTAACTAGGTTATATTTTCTTTTTCAAAAACAAGAGATAACAATCATAACAGGTACAGAGTAGCAAAAAAGTAGGTACAAAATTACTGGATTCGGGCTCAGTGCCCTTACTTCATAACTCTTGGGCAATCAGCCCCGCCTTACTCCAAAAAAAAAAAATTAGCCAAGGGGCAGAAAACCCCCTTCATGCCCAGGAGCACTGGCTCCAAACATTACACATAAAGCCTGCACGAGGCATACAGAAACAAATTTCAAAGAGCGATCCGCTCTCAAAATTGTAAGCCTATCACAAGGCCACACCAAACTCTACCTTCAAGCTGTCCTCTAAGGACGTATTCACAGGGGTAAAATACCCAACCTACGGAGGTCTATTACATGAAAAGAAGGTTGATTACATGACCTCTAAAATAACAATTTGAGAGGAGGCGATCTTGCACTCCTAATACACTTTGTTTTTAAAACCTAATCTGGCTCTGGGCCGCTAACGCAAGGGCTAATCCCATACTACAGAGGTGACTTAGAGAAGAACACTTTACATTACATAAACGAAGAATAGTTTGAGAAAATAAGTTCACCTCAAAACAAATGTGAGTGGGAGCTCGAGAGGGTTAGCACTCTCTATCCCAATATGTAGCTTTACAAGAAAAAGATGAAAAGAGTAATTACATTTTAGGAAAAGGTTACATGATGGAAATGCTTCGAACCCGCCGCGAGTGTTAAACTGCCGACCTAGCAAGAAAAGAAGTTATTAATAGGCCATTACCTGGTGTTGAACGGCTGAAGAAGAAAGAGGCGCTTCCCGCCTCCTGCTATCTACTTAATACACTGAAAGATGGAACAGAAGTGGCCCGGAGACCCCAAAATCAGCAGTTTATATACTCTCGCGGAAGTTTCTAGGCGTTAGGGGAATGAAAACACCCGCCCACAATGTTTTTATTGGATAGGACCCCGCAACAGATACAAGTTGGGGGAAGATACACCAGATTGGTCAGAAATTACTAAAAGAAATTCGGGATTGGATAAATCTAAAACAAGGGGAAAAAGAGGGGTATACAGCCAACTTAAACAATAACAGAAAGAAATTTAACAAGAAACAAACTTTTGAAATAAAAATTTCTCCAACAAAATAGTTCTTTGACTCCGCACTAGGGTGCGCTATTGTTGATCTTCAGTAGTGTCCTCTAGAAGAGAAAGTTCACACTTCTTACTTCAAGCGAAACAAAAACACATCAAAAGTGACACAGTTCAAAAACTCAAAATTTTCCACGTGGTGACATCTTCTGAGAAAGTAGAGAATTAATAGAATAGATAAAGTTCAACCTTCCTCCAGAAGAGGAGTTTCAACTGGCGCAACTTTTAAATAAACGGTGTAGAGGTGTACCGCCCGGTACAGACCTCCCCCCCCCAAAAGTTCCTCCAGGGGTGACACATGAAATCAGTTTGAAACAAAGTCCAAGTAATGATGTTGATACGAAGATAGATAGCAGAAGCATTTACAAGATTTCTTAATTCAGTTTCAAAATGTTGTTGTTGCAGGTGAATGAAAGTCTTTATGTTTGTAGAATTTGAATTTCTGAAGATAAACTTTTAATACTTAAAGGTGAAGAAAAATTTTGCAATGTCCACCAAATATTGTTGTTGAATTCCCAAGTGTAGTTATTGCTTATGGTGACTGTCCATGTAGTTGATGTAGATTGAGTCGGATGGCCAGACCGGCCGTTGCAGCTTGCGTCCAAAAGGAGGCCGCTCGGACCCCTCAAGTACCCTGAGATACCGCTCGCCCGCACTATGAGGGGAGCAGAGGTGTTGAAGTACGCCGCGCCCGCGGTGAACAGATACAGGCTGCGGGCATGTAGCAGGTCGTGCGCCGCACATCAGCCTTGGCCGGGAGGAGAGCTCCGGCTCGCCGTGCACATGTCGTCCTCGCTGGAGAGGAGGGGGCCCATCCCCCTCCCCAGTCGCTGCACGGCGCTGCGCGGCTGCGGGGGCGCTGAAACATTAAAGCTAGGCGGCAGAATTGTGTTGGACTATCATCTTCTTTGAGGGTACAGGCTTGTGGAGAGGTTGAGGGGCCAGCGGCGTGTAGATATCCATGGCATTTACTATTATGAAGCCACAGTGTAAGGTGGAGCAGGAGGCGGGAGCGTGGTAATGGCCGTGGCAAGAACAGGATGGCAGTTTAACGGGTCGGGGCAGGTTTTACACAAGGCTTACATCTAAAACCAAAATATTACAGAAGGGGCAGAATGCCTTAAAAGTGAAACTCAAAAAAAAATATAACCTTCATATCCTTTCAAAATAATATGAAGCAAGTTAACACAGAAATTACACCGGTTTCACCTGGGACAGGTGAACTCTAAATATCCTCTCGGTGGCTGGATTACTTAGCAATAAGGTAACCGGCGTAAGAAAATCGAGAATGATACAAGGCCCATGAAATCTGGGGGCAAGCTTGCCCGCGGGAACAAAATTTTTGACCATAACCTGGTCACCTACCTTCAAAGTGGTGGGTCTCCGTCCACGATCATACCTTTCCCTAACCTTTTCATGAGATACTTTAAGATTAGCTTTAGCCTTCTTCCAAAGATCTTTAATGTTGTCCGGATCTATTGTCTGGGGCAGAATGTCATTCAGAGACCAGAGGTTAGAGAGCGGCGTGTTGGGAACGAACATAAACATCAAAGAAGCTGGAGTAAATTTGTGTGATTCATGAACCGCCGAATTCAAAGCAAAAGCTAACCAATGCAGGGACGTGTCCCACCTAGAATGATCTTCATGATGATAGGCAATAAGTGCGGACCTGAGATTACGGTTAACCCGTTCAGCCAGAGATGGTTGAGGGTAATAAGCAGATGTAGTTACATGAGAGATGGACAAGTCAAAACAGAATTTACGAAACAGATTTGATGTAAAATCTTTAGCATTATCAGATACAATGTATTGGCACGGACCAAAAGAAGCAAAAATAGAATTTAGGCAAGTAATGGTGGACTGAGCGGTAGCCAGCTTAGTCGGAAATAACCAAGAAAATCTAGTAAAGCCATCTACGCACACAAAGATGAACTTGTTAGCATTACCCTTTGACTGGGGGAAGGGTCCTACATAATCGATATACAGGCGTTCCATGGGGCGCGACGCTTGATGCGAAGACAAAAGGCCTACCTTGGTGGACATGGTGGGTTTACTAAGCAAACAAGATTTACAAGCTTTTACAAGTTCACGGATTTCACCGTCCATACCTTTCCAAATGAACATTTCACGAATTTTTTCACGGGTTTTAAAGATTCCAAGATGCCCTCCTAATGGGGTCTCATGATAATACTTGAAGATCATAGGCACAAGAACCGCTGGCACGACAACCTTCATCATCTTATCATGCCTCGATGGGCAACATAAAACACCATTCCTCAGAACATAAGGGACGACATGTTCCCCAGAAGAAAGGGTTTCCATTATCGGACCCAGCGTCGGATCTTCACGTTGGTATTTCTCGATATCCCTAAAGAGCATGGGAGCATCTGTTAGGATGGCATTAACCTCAGATAGTATGGACTCGGAAGGTGATGAACTGTCGACAGGTTCATGGGTCTCGACGTCGTTAGAAAACATACGGCTGAGTCCATCAGCAACAACATTTTCAGTACCTCTGATATGTCGTACATCGAATTGGAAGGCAGAAATACGGATGGCCCAACGGGCTATACGACCAGTACGACGCGGCCTACCTAAGACCCAGCTTAAGGCTTGATTATCTGTCTCCAAGTCGAATTTGACATGTTCCAGATAGAAACGGAACTTTTCTAAGGCAAATAAAACTGCCAAACCTTCAAGCTCATATATGGAGTACTTTGCTTCTTGAGCCGAGAGAGTCCTAGATGCATAGGCGATGGGGCGCCTCCCTAGTTCAGTCTCTTGAAGAAGGACTGCAGCTACCGCCGACGATGACGCGTCGGTTTGGACGATGAATTTCTTCGAGAAATCAGGCATAGCAAGTACAGGGGCATTACAGAGAGCTAATTTAAGGTCTTCAAAAGCGGCTTGTTGAGACGGTCCCCACTCGAATTTGATGCCTTTCCTACGGAGAAGGTTTAAGGGCGCCGCTCTATTAGCAAAATTAGGAATGAACTTCCTGAAGAAATTCACCATGCCAATGAACCTGGCGATACCTTTAATGTCCTTGGGAGGTTTAAAATCACGGATGGCCTGTGTTCTAGAATGATCGACTGCTACACCATCAGGTGACACAATATGCCCTAGGAATGACATAGAGGGCTTAGCAAAGGCAACCTTGGACAACTTAACAGTTAACCCAGCCTTACGAAGGCGATTGAGAACTTCTCGCAAATGATCTAGATGTTCTTCAAAGGTTTCGGAAAATACGACGACATCATCCAAGTAGTGATATAAGTACTCAAATTTGATGTCGGAAAAGACCCTATCTAGTAGCCTAGTGAGCACAGCTGCCCCCGTGGGGAGCCCGAAAGGCACGCGGTTGTATTCATATAAATTCCAGTCCGTGGCAAACGCTGTAAGATGCTTAGACTCTTCGGCAAGGGGAATTTGGTTGTAGGCCTGATTCAAATCCAAGATCGTGAAGAACTTGGCCTTACGAAACCATGAAAAACAAGAATGAAGGTCGGGAAGGGGCACGGATTGCAACACCACCTTCCGATTGAGAGCCCTGTAATCAATGACAGGCCTGAAGCCTCCTTGGGGTTTCGGGACTAGAAAAATAGGCGAAGAATACGCTGACTTAGAGGGCCTAATAATACCATCCTTCAACATCTGATCGATGATTTCTTTCAGAGCCTTCATTTTAGGTGGAGATAGCCTATACGGTGGAAAACGGACAGGAATCGAATCCGTGACCTCAATTTTGTATTCAATAAGGTCAGTAACACCAAGAGTATCAGAGAACACCTCGGGAAACGACTGACACAGTTTCCGAATACTATCAGCCTGCTCCTCAGGTAGATGTCTAAGGTCTAACAACATCTCATCCTGGGTAGGCGAAATAGATGAACATGATACAGAATTACACTTTAACAAGGGAATTCTACAATTGGACGCAAATTTGAATGTGCACGACCTACTCTGGAGATCGAGCACAAGACCAGTGTGAGAAATGAAGTCCGCTCCCAATATGATGGGGCAAGACAAACGCTTGGCCACAAACAATTTGATCTTCCATGTAAATTTAAAAACCCGAATTTTGACATGTAAGGAACCTAGAATTTCTAATGGAGATGAATTAGCCGAAACATATTTAACAGGAGATGAGTCATAGTCAGGGAGTTTACAAACAGATTTCAATTTAGAATACCAATCAGCCGAAATAATGGAACAAACACTGCCTGAATCTAAGAGAGCTGTTATAGGCTCGTTATTTAACTCAATCTTAAGAAAAGGAACAGGTGCGGGGGTATCCGCCGCAATCCTAAGACACTCTTTAGGGCATTCAAAAGATGAATTTGAAGGCTGGTCGTTCTCTGCATTTACAACCTGTTTACCAGGGGCTAAGTCTCGGGAAGATGGATTAGTCGGCTCAGCCGACGCCACTAGTCACTTTTTATTATTGGCATAGCTGGAATTTGCACCAGAAGTTGAGCAGGAGGGGGTGCTATTTGAGTTTGGGCAATTCTTGGCGATATGTAAGAAGGCCCCACACTTAAAACAGCCTTGTGATGACCCTGCTCCATTCCTTGTCCCACTTGACTTGATCAGAGGACACTTATTCCGCAGATGGTCAGGCGACCCGCAAGCATAACATTTACGGGGATTGACTGGTCGGCGAGGTGGAGGCCGAGTGTTACTAAAGGAAGGCGGGGGTTCTTTCGCGACACGCAAAGAATCGGCGTATCTAACTCCTTCCGCTGAGACGGCCAATGCTTCAAGTTCAGAGAAGGTTTGCGGACACGCCGCGAAACACAAATATGACCTGTAGGATGGCGAAATACCTTCTACAATAGCCTGCACAATCTGATCTTCAGGAAAGTGCAGAGCAAACACCCTAGTGTAGAATTTGATATCTTGAATGAAATCAGCCAAGTTTTCATCCAAGCGCTGTACACGGTAATAGTACTTCTGAATCAGGGAGGACCTGGCCCTAGCCGGGATGAAGTTAGCTAGCAAATGGGCATGGAAATCCTCAATAGATGATTGCTCGGCAATGGCTCTTACGATTTTATCAGAGAGAATACCAATAGCATACGGATAGATAATTTGCAAAATTTGACATGGCGAAAGAGAAAAAACAAGAGCATGATCCTGAAATTCCACCAGAAATCTTAAAAATGAAATTACATCACTGGTGGTGTTGACGGAAAACTTAGAGATACCTCTAAGCAACATTGCCAATGGATGAGGCAAGCTACTGAACCCAGGTGACATAGTCGTTAAAGGTTTCAATGGCAAAGAAGTTAATTCAGAGCGGATGTTACCCAATGACGCACGGCGTTCAGATTCGTTGTTCGATGGGGCAGAGATATTTTGAGCAGCAACGGTTATCCTATTGACTTCTCCCTGAGGAGGCTCTTCCTCGTTACCTACATTCACCGTGGCGGGTTGATCAGTTTTGGGAGGAACTTCGCCGGTTAGCAATTGAGTGACCTTATTAGACAATTCAGAAATAGTTTCAAGGAGCGTATTAGCGTCCTTCCTCTGAACGTCATTCACCTTTAGAGACAACAGATCATTAACTCTATTTGCAAAGTTATACAGCCTGCCTTGCACACGCTTAATTTGATTAGGAGACGGATCGTTTTCATCAAAAAAGCTGACTACAGATGCTAGCCCAGTAATATTCTCGACGATCGTGGAAAGAGAGTCATCAATTTGTTTCTCTCCCAAATTGGGGATGGAAATGGGCAAATCAAGGGACTCTCTAAGCTTGTTGGTGTCGATTGCAACCGTGCCTCCAGATTGCACATTTCTGATAGTTAACTCGTATATCAACTCCTCTTTGCGCAAGTAGTTAAGGAGGAGAACATCGCGAGGGCCGGGCATGATGACAGAACAATTTTGAAAAACTCAAAAAATTCCAGCAACTGAGAAAATTGTTAGAGTTCGAATCAAAGCAATGTTTAGCCATCAAAAGGGGCTAAATTGAGACCCATTCAACCACGCTCTGCTACCACTTGTTACGGAGATATCCGTTGTAGGTAGAGGTGAAAGAAGGTGCGGGTGTGAATGGGTTTCAAGCTACGAAATTAACGTGCAATGTAAAATTAATTTAAAATTTAACTAGGTTATATTTTCTTTTTCAAAAACAAGAGATAACAATCATAACAGGTACAGAGTAGCAAAAAAGTAGGTACAAAATTACTGGATTCGGGCTCAGTGCCCTTACTTCATAACTCTTGGGCAATCAGCCCCGCCTTACTCCAAAAAAAAAACATTAGCCAAGGGGCAGAAAACCCCCTTCATGCCCAGGAGCACTGGCTCCAAACATTACACATAAAGCCTGCACGAGGCATACAGAAACAAATTTCAAAGAGCGATCCGCTCTCAAAATTTTAAGCCTATCACAAGGCCACACCAAACTCTACCTTCAAGCTGTCCTCTAAGGACGTATTCACAGGGGTAAAATACCCAACCTACGGAGGTCTATTACATGAAAAGAAGGTTGATTACATGACCTCTAAAATAACAATTTGAGAGGAGGCGATCTTGCACTCCTAATACACTTTGTTTTTAAAACCTAATCTGGCTCTGGGCCGCTAACGCAAGGGCTAATCCCATACTACAGAGGTGACTTAGAGAAGAACACTTTACATTACATAAACGAAGAATAGTTTGAGAAAATAAGTTCACCTCAAAACAAATGTGAGTGGGAGCTCGAGAGGGTTAGCACTCTCTATCCCAATATGTAGCTTTACAAGAAAAAGATGAAAAGAGTAATTACATTTTAGGAAAAGGTTACATGATGGAAATGCTTCGAACCCGCCGCGAGTGTTAAACTGCCGACCTAGCAAGAAAAGAAGTTATTAATAGGCCATTACCTGGTGTTGAACGGCTGAAGAAGAAAGAGGCGCTTCCCGCCTCCTGCTATCTACTTAATACACTGAAAGATGGAACAGAAGTGGCCCGGAGACCCCAAAATCAGCAGTTTATATACTCTCGCGGAAGTTTCTAGGCGTTAGGGGAATGAAAACACCCGCCCACAATGTTTTTATTGGATAGGACCCCGCAACAGATACAAGTTGGGGGAAGATACACCAGATTGGTCAGAAATTACTAAAAGAAATTCGGGATTGGATAAATCTAAAACAAGGGGAAAAAGAGGGGTATACAGCCAACTTAAACAATAACAGAAAGAAATTTAACAAGAAACAAACTTTTGAAATAAAAATTTCTCCAACAAAATAGTTCTTTGACTCCGCACTAGGGTGCGCTATTGTTGATCTTCAGTAGTGTCCTCTAGAAGAGAAAGTTCACACTTCTTACTCCAAGCGAAACAAAAACACATCAAAAGTGACACAGTTCAAAAACTCAAAATTTTCCACGTGGTGACATCTTCTGAGAAAGTAGAGAATTAATAGAATAGATAAAGTTCAACCTTCCTCCAGAAGAGGAGTTTCAACTGGCGCAACTTTTAAATAAACGGTGTAGAGGTGTACCGCCCGGTACAGACCTCCCCCCCCAAAAGTTCCTCCAGGGGTGACACATGAAATCAGTTTGAAACAAAGTCCAAGTAATGATGTTGATACGAAGATAGATAGCAGAAGCATTTACAAGATTTCTTAATTCAGTTTCAAAATGTTGTTGTTGCAGGTGAATGAAAGTCTTTATGTTTGTAGAATTTGAATTTCTGAAGATAAACTTTTAATACTTAAAGGTGAAGAAAAATTTTGCAATGTCCACCAAATATTGTTGTTGAATTCCCAAGTGTAGTTATTGCTTATGGTGACTGTCCATGTAGTTGATGTAGATTGAGTCGGATGGCCAGACCGGCCGTTGCAGCTTGCGTCCAAAAGGAGGCCGCTCGGACCCCTCAAGTACCCTGAGATACCGCTCGCCCGCACTATGAGGGGAGCAGAGGTGTTGAAGTACGCCGCGCCCGCGGTGAACAGATACAGGCTGCGGGCATGTAGCAGGTCGTGCGCCGCACATCAGCCTTGGCCGGGAGGAGAGCTCCGGCTCGCCGTGCACATGTCGTCCTCGCTGGAGAGGAGGGGGCCCATCCCCCTCCCCAGTCGCTGCACGGCGCTGCGCGGCTGCGGGGGCGCTGAAACATTAAAGCTAGGCGGCAGAATTGTGTTGGACTATCATCTTCTTTGAGGGTACAGGCTTGTGGAGAGGTTGAGGGGCCAGCGGCGTGTAGATATCCATGGCATTTACTATTATGAAGCCACAGTGTAAGGTGGAGCAGGAGGCGGGAGCGTGGTAATGGCCGTGGCAAGAACAGGATGGCAGTTTAACGGGTCGGGGCAGGTTTTACACAAGGCTTACATCTAAAACCAAAATATTACAGAAGGGGCAGAATGCCTTAAAAGTGAAACTCAAAAAAAAATATAACCTTCATATCCTTTCAAAATAATATGAAGCAAGTTAACACAGAAATTACACCGGTTTCACCTGGGACAGGTGAACTCTAAATATCCTCTCGGTGGCTGGATTACTTAGCAATAAGGTAACCGGCGTAAGAAAATCGAGAATGATACAAGGCCCATGAAATCTGGGGGCAAGCTTGCCCGCGGGAACAAAATTTTTGACCATAACCTGGTCACCTACCTTCAAAGTGGTGGGTCTCCGTCCACGATCATACCTTTCCCTAACCTTTTCATGAGATACTTTAAGATTAGCTTTAGCCTTCTTCCAAAGATCTTTAATGTTGTCCGGATCTATTGTCTGGGGCAGAATGTCATTCAGAGACCAGAGGTTAGAGAGCGGCGTGTTGGGAACGAACATAAACATCAAAGAAGCTGGAGTAAATTTGTGTGATTCATGAACCGCCGAATTCAAAGCAAAAGCTAACCAATGCAGGGACGTGTCCCACCTAGAATGATCTTCATGATGATAGGCAATAAGTGCGGACCTGAGATTACGGTTAACCCGTTCAGCCAGAGATGGTTGAGGGTAATAAGCAGATGTAGTTACATGAGAGATGGACAAGTCAAAACAGAATTTACGAAACAGATTTGATGTAAAATCTTTAGCATTATCAGATACAATGTATTGGCACGGACCAAAAGAAGCAAAAATAGAATTTAGGCAAGTAATGGTGGACTGAGCGGTAGCCAGCTTAGTCGGAAATAACCAAGAAAATCTAGTAAAGCCATCTACGCACACAAAGATGAACTTGTTAGCATTACCCTTTGACTGGGGGAAGGGTCCTACATAATCGATATACAGGCGTTCCATGGGGCGCGACGCTTGATGCGAAGACAAAAGGCCTACCTTGGTGGACATGGTGGGTTTACTAAGCAAACAAGATTTACAAGCTTTTACAAGTTCACGGATTTCACCGTCCATACCTTTCCAAATGAACATTTCACGAATTTTTTCACGGGTTTTAAAGATTCCAAGATGCCCTCCTAATGGGGTCTCATGATAATACTTGAAGATCATAGGCACAAGAACCGCTGGCACGACAACCTTCATCATCTTATCATGCCTCGATGGGCAACATAAAACACCATTCCTCAGAACATAAGGGACGACATGTTCCCCAGAAGAAAGGGTTTCCATTATCGGACCCAGCGTCGGATCTTCACGTTGGTATTTCTCGATATCCCTAAAGAGCATGGGAGCATCTGTTAGGATGGCATTAACCTCAGATAGTATGGACTCGGAAGGTGATGAACTGTCGACAGGTTCATGGGTCTCGACGTCGTTAGAAAACATACGGCTGAGTCCATCAGCAACAACATTTTCAGTACCTCTGATATGTCGTACATCGAATTGGAAGGCAGAAATACGGATGGCCCAACGGGCTATACGACCAGTACGACGCGGCCTACCTAAGACCCAGCTTAAGGCTTGATTATCTGTCTCCAAGTCGAATTTGACATGTTCCAGATAGAGACGGAACTTTTCTAAGGCAAATAAAACTGCCAAACCTTCAAGCTCATATATGGAGTACTTTGCTTCTTGAGCCGAGAGAGTCCTAGATGCATAGGCGATGGGGCGCCTCCCTAGTTCAGTCTCTTGAAGAAGGACTGCAGCTACCGCCGACGATGACGCGTCGGTTTGGACGATGAATTTCTTCGAGAAATCAGGCATAGCAAGTACAGGGGCATTACAGAGAGCTAATTTAAGGTCTTCAAAAGCGGCTTGTTGAGACGGTCCCCACTCGAATTTGATGCCTTTCCTACGGAGAAGGTTTAAGGGCGCCGCTCTATTAGCAAAATTAGGAATGAACTTCCTGAAGAAATTCACCATGCCAATGAACCTGGCGATACCTTTAATGTCCTTGGGAGGTTTAAAATCACGGATGGCCTGTGTTCTAGAATGATCGACTGCTACACCATCAGGTGACACAATATGCCCTAGGAATGACATAGAGGGCTTAGCAAAGGCAACCTTGGACAACTTAACAGTTAACCCAGCCTTACGAAGGCGATTGAGAACTTCTCGCAAATGATCTAGATGTTCTTCAAAGGTTTCGGAAAATACGACGACATCATCCAAGTAGTGATATAAGTACTCAAATTTGATGTCGGAAAAGACCCTATCTAGTAGCCTAGTGAGCACAGCTGCCCCCGTGGGGAGCCCGAAAGGCACGCGGTTGTATTCATATAAATTCCAGTCCGTGGCAAACGCTGTAAGATGCTTAGACTCTTCGGCAAGGGGAATTTGGTTGTAGGCCTGATTCAAATCCAAGATCGTGAAGAACTTGGCCTTACGAAACCATGAAAAACAAGAATGAAGGTCGGGAAGGGGCACGGATTGCAACACCACCTTCCGATTGAGAGCCCTGTAATCAATGACAGGCCTGAAGCCTCCTTGGGGTTTCGGGACTAGAAAAATAGGCGAAGAATACGCTGACTTAGAGGGCCTAATAATACCATCCTTCAACATCTGATCGATGATTTCTTTCAGAGCCTTCATTTTAGGTGGAGATAGCCTATACGGTGGAAAACGGACAGGAATCGAATCCGTGACCTCAATTTTGTATTCAATAAGGTCAGTAACACCAAGAGTATCAGAGAACACCTCGGGAAACGACTGACACAGTTTCCGAATACTATCAGCCTGCTCCTCAGGTAGATGTCTAAGGTCTAACAACATCTCATCCTGGGTAGGCGAAATAGATGAACATGATACAGAATTACACTTTAACAAGGGAATTCTACAATTGGACGCAAATTTGAATGTGCACGACCTACTCTGGAGATCGAGCACAAGACCAGTGTGAGAAATGAAGTCCGCTCCCAATATGATGGGGCAAGACAAACGCTTGGCCACAAACAATTTGATCTTCCATGTAAATTTAAAAACCCGAATTTTGACATGTAAGGAACCTAGAATTTCTAATGGAGATGAATTAGCCGAAACATATTTAACAGGAGATGAGTCATAGTCAGGGAGTTTACAAACAGATTTCAATTTAGAATACCAATCAGCCGAAATAATGGAACAAACACTGCCTGAATCTAAGAGAGCTGTTATAGGCTCGTTATTTAACTCAATCTTAAGAAAAGGAACAGGTGCGGGGGTATCCGCCGCAATCCTAAGACACTCTTTAGGGCATTCAAAAGATGAATTTGAAGGCTGGTCGTTCTCTGCATTTACAACCTGTTTACCAGGGGCTAAGTCTCGGGAAGATGGATTAGTCGGCTCAGCCGACGCCACTAGTCACTTTTTATTATTGGCATAGCTGGAATTTGCACCAGAAGTTGAGCAGGAGGGGGTGCTATTTGAGTTTGGGCAATTCTTGGCGATATGTAAGAAGGCCCCACACTTAAAACAGCCTTGTGATGACCCTGCTCCATTCCTTGTCCCACTTGACTTGATCAGAGGACACTTATTCCGCAGATGGTCAGGCGACCCGCAAGCATAACATTTACGGGGATTGACTGGTCGGCGAGGTGGAGGCCGAGTGTTACTAAAGGAAGGCGGGGGTTCTTTCGCGACACGCAAAGAATCGGCGTATCTAACTCCTTCCGCTGAGACGGCCAATGCTTCAAGTTCAGAGAAGGTTTGCGGACACGCCGCGAAACACAAATATGACCTGTAGGATGGCGAAATACCTTCTACAATAGCCTGCACAATCTGATCTTCAGGAAAGTGCAGAGCAAACACCCTAGTGTAGAATTTGATATCTTGAATGAAATCAGCCAAGTTTTCATCCAAGCGCTGTACACGGTAATAGTACTTCTGAATCAGGGAGGACCTGGCCCTAGCCGGGATGAAGTTAGCTAGCAAATGGGCATGGAAATCCTCAATAGATGATTGCTCGGCAATGGCTCTTACGATTTTATCAGAGAGAATACCAATAGCATACGGATAGATAATTTGCAAAATTTGACATGGCGAAAGAGAAAAAACAAGAGCATGATCCTGAAATTCCACCAGAAATCTTAAAAATGAAATTACATCACTGGTGGTGTTGACGGAAAACTTAGAGATACCTCTAAGCAACATTGCCAATGGATGAGGCAAGCTACTGAACCCAGGTGACATAGTCGTTAAAGGTTTCAATGGCAAAGAAGTTAATTCAGAGCGGATGTTACCCAATGACGCACGGCGTTCAGATTCGTTGTTCGATGGGGCAGAGATATTTTGAGCAGCAACGGTTATCCTATTGACTTCTCCCTGAGGAGGCTCTTCCTCGTTACCTACATTCACCGTGGCGGGTTGATCAGTTTTGGGAGGAACTTCGCCGGTTAGCAATTGAGTGACCTTATTAGACAATTCAGAAATAGTTTCAAGGAGCGTATTAGCGTCCTTCCTCTGAACGTCATTCACCTTTAGAGACAACAGATCATTAACTCTATTTGCAAAGTTATACAGCCTGCCTTGCACACGCTTAATTTGATTAGGAGACGGATCGTTTTCATCAAAAAAGCTGACTACAGATGCTAGCCCAGTAATATTCTCGACGATCGTGGAAAGAGAGTCATCAATTTGTTTCTCTCCCAAATTGGGGATGGAAATGGGCAAATCAAGGGACTCTCTAAGCTTGTTGGTGTCGATTGCAACCGTGCCTCCAGATTGCACATTTCTGATAGTTAACTCGTATATCAACTCCTCTTTGCGCAAGTAGTTAAGGAGGAGAACATCGCGAGGGCCGGGCATGATGACAGAACAATTTTGAAAAACTCAAAAAATTCCAGCAACTGAGAAAATTGTTAGAGTTCGAATCAAAGCAATGTTTAGCCATCAAAAGGGGCTAAATTGAGACCCATTCAACCACGCTCTGCTACCACTTGTTACGGAGATATCCGTTGTAGGTAGAGGTGAAAGAAGGTGCGGGTGTGAATGGGTTTCAAGCTACGAAATTAACGTGCAATGTAAAATTAATTTAAAATTTAACTAGGTTATATTTTCTTTTTCAAAAACAAGAGATAACAATCATAACAGGTACAGAGTAGCAAAAAAGTAGGTACAAAATTACTGGATTCGGGCTCAGTGCCCTTACTTCATAACTCTTGGGCAATCAGCCCCGCCTTACTCCAAAAAAAAAACATTAGCCAAGGGGCAGAAAACCCCCTTCATGCCCAGGAGCACTGGCTCCAAACATTACACATAAAGCCTGCACGAGGCATACAGAAACAAATTTCAAAGAGCGATCCGCTCTCAAAATTTTAAGCCTATCACAAGGCCACACCAAACTCTACCTTCAAGCTGTCCTCTAAGGACGTATTCACAGGGGTAAAATACCCAACCTACGGAGGTCTATTACATGAAAAGAAGGTTGATTACATGACCTCTAAAATAACAATTTGAGAGGAGGCGATCTTGCACTCCTAATACACTTTGTTTTTAAAACCTAATCTGGCTCTGGGCCGCTAACGCAAGGGCTAATCCCATACTACAGAGGTGACTTAGAGAAGAACACTTTACATTACATAAACGAAGAATAGTTTGAGAAAATAAGTTCACCTCAAAACAAATGTGAGTGGGAGCTCGAGAGGGTTAGCACTCTCTATCCCAATATGTAGCTTTACAAGAAAAAGATGAAAAGAGTAATTACATTTTAGGAAAAGGTTACATGATGGAAATGCTTCGAACCCGCCGCGAGTGTTAAACTGCCGACCTAGCAAGAAAAGAAGTTATTAATAGGCCATTACCTGGTGTTGAACGGCTGAAGAAGAAAGAGGCGCTTCCCGCCTCCTGCTATGTACTTAATACACTGAAAGATGGAACAGAAGTGGCCCGGAGACCCCAAAATCAGCAGTTTATATACTCTCGCGGAAGTTTCTAGGTGTTAGGGGAATGAAAACACCCGCCCACAATGTTTTTATTGGATAGGACCCCGCAACAGATACAAGTTGGGGGAAGATACACCAGATTGGTCAGAAATTACTAAAAGAAATTCGGGATTGGATAAATCTAAAACAAGGGGAAAAAGAGGGGTATACAGCCAACTTAAACAATAACAGAAAGAAATTTAACAAGAAACAAACTTTTGAAATAAAAATTTCTCCAACAAAATAGTTCTTTGACTCCGCACTAGGGTGCGCTATTGTTGATCTTCAGTAGTGTCCTCTAGAAGAGAAAGTTCACACTTCTTACTTCAAGCGAAACAAAAACACATCAAAAGTGACACAGTTCAAAAACTCAAAATTTTCCACGTGGTGACATCTTCTGAGAAAGTAGAGAATTAATAGAATAGATAAAGTTCAACCTTCCTCCAGAAGAGGAGTTTCAACTGGCGCAACTTTTAAATAAACGGTGTAGAGGTGTACCGCCCGGTACAATAATAATAATTGTAACCGTGTTTTTGCGGTAGGTAGAGGTGAAAGAAGGTGCGGGGTGGTGAATAGGTCTCAAGCTACGAAAGTAAAATTAATTTAAAGTTTTAGAAGGTTATATTCTTTTTCCAAAATTCAGAAATAACACAAAAGACACGTACAGAGTAGCAAGTCAACAAAATGTAGTTACAATATTTACTGGATTTTGGCTTCGAGCCCCGAATTCACACTTCTAGGGCAATTAGCCCAACTTTATTCCAAAATAAATTTTACCAGAGGGGCCGAAAACCCCATTCATGTTCCAGAGCACTTGCTCCAAATTACACAGAAAAGCCTCCTCGAGGCATACAACACTTAATTTTCAAGAAAGAGCCACACGCTCTCAAACTTTAAGCCTCTCAAAGGCCACACCAAACTCCACCTTCAAGTTGTCCTCTCAGGACATAGACACAGGGGTAACATACCCAACCTACTGAGGTCTATTAAATGAAAAAGGGTAATTACATGACCTCTAAAATAACAATTTGAGAGGAGGCGATCTGCACTCCTAATGTCTTTGTTTCAAAACCTAATTTGGCTCTAGGCCACTGATGCAAGGGCTAATCCCATCCTACGGAGGTGACTTTAGAAAAGAAACAAATTTACATAATGTTAAGGAAGAATAGGTTGAGAAAATAAGTTCACCTCAAAACAATATGAGTGGGAGCTCGAGAGGGTTAAGCACTCTCTATCCCAATATGTAGTTTAAAAGATAGAATAGATACAAGTTTCTTTACATTTTAAGGAAGGTTACATAATGGAAAAACTTCGGACCCGCCCCGAGAGTTAAACTGCTGAACAAGCAAGAAAAGAAGTAATTAATCGGCCATTACCTTGTTGTTGACTGCCGCCGAAGAAAGAGGCGCTTCCCTCCCCCTGCTATGTACTTTACACACAGAAAGATGGAACAGAAGTGGCGCAGAGACCCTAAAATCAGCAGTTTATATACTCTCGCGGAAAGTTCGAGGCGTTTTAGGGAAGAAAACACCCGCCCACAATCACTTTATTGGGTAGATTACAGCAACATATCCCAGTTGAGGGAAGATACATCCGATCGGTCAGAAATTAATTATAGAAATTCGGGATTGGCTAAATACAAAACAAGGGGAAAGAGAGGGGTATACAGCCAACTTAAACAATAACAGAAAGAAATTTAACAAGAAACAAACTTTTGAAATAAAAATTTCTCCAAAAAGAACAAACAGTTCTTTCACTCCGCACTAGGGTGCACTATTGTTGATCTTCAGTAGTGTCCTCTAGAAGAGAAAGTTCACACTTCTTACTACAAGCAAAACAAAAATACGTCGAAAATGACACAGTTCAAAACTCCAAAATTTCCAGGTAGTGACATCTTCTGAGAAACTTGAAAATTAGTACCGTCAATAAAGTTCAGATTTCCTCCAGCAGAAGAGTTTCAATTGGCGCACATTTTAAATTAGCGGCGTGGAGGTGTACCGCCCGGTACAATAATAATAATAATAATAATAATAATAATAATAATAATAATAATAATAATAATAATAATAATAATAATAATAATAATAATAATATCATTTGAAGTTTGTTCCATTTCTCTTATTCTGTCTAAAATTGTGTGTGTAATATTACTTAGACTGATATCCATGTCGTTCACTCGATATAAAACGTGTATTTCCTTCAACTCTAAACTAGGTTACGATGACCTGAAACCAGTAAATGAGGTTAAAGACCTCGGCATATTACAGTATTAGACCGAGAAGTCACCTTCAACTCACATATACAGACGGTAGTTGCTGAGTCATACAGGACATTAGGATTTGTGATGAGGAATGTCAAGCCCTTTAAACTCCTAAAAACCTGTATATACCTCTACAGCTCTCTCGTCAGGTCCAAAGTAGAATACGCAAGCGTTATATGGAATCCAGCAAACAAAATATATATTGCACAGATCGAAAAACTCCAAGAGGGATATTTAAAATACTTACATTTCAAAAACCCGGTAATTATCCACACATGGCATACTTCTCCTAAATTTTGAAATAGAAAGCTTGGAACTGAGGAGACAAAAGGATGACATGAAGTTTCTGTACAAAACTGTAAACTCTATTATTGAAAACCCTGACTTTTTATGCCTCCTGAGCTTCCACGTGCCCCGCTTTAATGCGAGGACAAATGTAACATTTCATAATAAATAGATCAGAACAACCGCTCACTAAAATACCCCACTCTACAGGCTATGCAATTTCTACAACAGTGCTGTTCAGAAAAATAATACATTAGACTTCTGCGTACCTCTAGACCTGTTTTTACAACAATTCACCATCTCCGTGAAAACTCTTTAATGCTGATTTGAACCAGAAATGTATTATAAACGTTCTACATTAAGCCCTATCCCATAAATGTAATTATAAGTGTTAGAACTAGAAAAAATAATAGTTTAGATATGAAATTACCATTTTTTTCATGTAAAGATTTAAATTAGACTAGATGTGAAATTGTGTTCCTTTCTCATTGTAGATATAATATTAGAATAGTTTAGGTATTAGGTTATTAGACTAGTTTAGATACGAAATTATGTTTTATATACTTGTTCCTGTGATGGACAGGCTGAATTTGAAAAAATATATAGATCTGAAACGCTCAGCAGATGAGAGACAAATGTGGTTGCAGCGACAAGGCCTTGCCTTTAGGATATGAATGAATGAACACTTGTTTCTTGTAAGGATTAGATATGTAATATTATTTATTTCTCAACGTAAATACAATATTAGAACAGTTTAGATATTATGGTATTAGACTGATTGAAACATTAAAAAACACGTGTAAACATTTGCCACTGTCATTGGGATTAGAAATCCTGTAGTGCACAGTAAATAAGTAAATAAATAAATAAAAATTATTTTTAAAAGGATCTGAGAAGCCTGAAAATTTACAGTGCTTAATACAGAAACTATACAACATACGGAGTCCGTAGGCTCCAATTATTTACAAAGTAGAATGCGTATTGAGGAAATCGAATACAACTCACGTTATTGAGTGAAATAGTCCAAACATTTGACCCACATGACTTCATAATTTTGCAAGGGGAAGGAAACTTCTTCGGAAATTTACAAGTTCCGAAAAATAAACCCTGGCTTCCAATAAATTTTACAACACCCAGGGTTTCAAACAGCCAGGAAAACAATTTAAATCAGACTACAATTTTCCTTTTATGGGCTTTGAAATTTTACGTATCTCCACATCGGTAAAAAACGCAGTTGAAAGCAACAGGTACACTACTATCTAATTGCACATGCTACTCTCGAAGGCAACATAATATTGTTTTCAAAGGCACAAGGCCTGCCTTAAGTGGCCGTACAAATAGAAAACTTAAGTTTACAAGGCCGAAAATACACGGAGAAACGGAGGCGGAAATACAAGCGCTCCAAATTAGTTTTGAGACAAGACACGTAAGTGGTCATTAGGCCCTACGGAACAGAGGCTACCGCATGACTAAGTGAATAAAAAATTAAAACCAATAAAGGAATAGGAATTTAGGTAGTCGGAAAATCCACATTAATTCAGAGGAAGGTTAACGAGGGTAACCACGCGTGTATCTTTACATTTCAACTGTTTCCCTCGAGGGAAAGAAACTTTTAAATTCCGAAGCCTGAAGTTACATTTCGTATAGAAAAAAAACTTTACATTTTATTTTGAGAAAAGAGAGGACGACCCAGTAGTTACATACTACAAGCTTCACACGCCGCAGTTGATTGCCATACCTTGTTTATAAAGATGTCATGGTGCCCGAATGCTCCGCCTGTTATCTCCCGAAGGAGCTTTCCTCTCTCCCTATCACGCAGAACACAAAATAAGACTGCCGCGAGATCAGGCGACATATTATCAAACTTCGCTCCTTATGTAGAGGATTTACAGAACCATCTAGATGCTTTTGTGAAAACTCTTTTGGATTGGGTTAAAGAAAATTCATATCAGCATTTAGGATACGTGAATCAACTTAATATCAAGCCTCTAGGTGGGCGGTTTAGCAAATTTGGGAGAATTAAAATAAATAACAGGAGGCCGGCAGTATGTACAACATCTACACACAAATATTCTCTCTGTCTAGTAATGGCATCTTAACCGTAGATTGCGCCAACATACTGATATCAGAGACATCTAGTTCTCAAAGGGAAAACTTACTGTGGATACACAAAGTTCTATTTTACCATAGATGGACACACAGACAACTGAAACTTCACCCGGATTCGTTTCTCATGGCGTAATAATAATGATAATAATAATAATGTTGATAATAATAATACGTATATACTACTGTGTGTGTGTACAATATTGCTTTGAACTCATAGATAAATTTGAAATAAACTTGGTACACACTCATCACAACTCTTGGGAAAAAATAGTGTGGGGTAAGACGCCCCTAGCACCCCTAGGGGTTAGGGGTATGGAGGGAATGACATGTAAAAAATAATCAAAAAACGACCGATATTAATGTCGAGGTTGTTGGAATGAATAGTCCATGTTCAGCGCCATCACCACGTGCGGTTAGAAGGCGTGGAAAAGGAAGTCCGATGCTACCGAGATTGTGGATATATGTTTCAGCATAGCTCTAAACCAAACTCGGATCACAAATAGTTTAATTCATCGGATATGCTACTTCCCAAAAATTTAGGGTTGGCACAAGGTGGAAATTTAAGACGGAACAAAATAATCTAAATTTTAAAAGGATACATAAACAGTAAGTTTGAAACCACAAAATAATTCCTAAAATATCAATGAAATTCGCATTAAATAAATCTACAAAAGTTGAATTTACACGTAAATTAACAGGTAAAAGAAATCCAAAAAATTAAACATTCAAGTGCAGTGCCGGTTACTACAGGTAATAATAAAAATTCACCTAATTCGGGTAGTTGCAGGTAGTTAGCCTGCCTCTTGTCACAAACTCCTGGGTTCGATTTTTGACTAGATAGGCAATTTTCCACCGGATCTATTTCTATGTCTACCCAGCATAGGTAAGAACAATTCCTGAGATAGCAGTCCCACTCTAGGAATAATATGGGAGAGGATTCGTTACGCTGACCACACGTAAACCATAGTCTCCAGGCGTCTGGATAGATCAGCCATCAGTTGGTAGACAAAGGCTCGTAGGGGATACAAAATGATGGGGTTAGTATTTTATTACATCCCGAGTATGTACGCTTGTCTTCTATTAGCGAAATTAGTCTACTATGTGAAAAGTAATTTGAAATTAAGATGTTAATATAATTATCTTATCGGCCGTCATATTTACTACACTATACGCTGATAATTTTAACTCAGAAACAACATGAATGAGTATTTTATTAGGAAAGAAGTAAGCAAGCAAGCAGAGTTTCACCTTGCCTGAATCGTATCTCTACCATGCAAATACCGACCTCGGAGCATCCACAATCAATATTTTGTCAGATGTCACTCCGCAAATGTATTGCTAAGAGACGGAGGTGATGTAGTTGCATACGCCAGAATAAGAAGGATTTATTCATCTCCCTGACAGTAGGCATTTTTCAAGAAATTATTCAAAGTTGATGGCCATCATTGTACCAAAACGTTCTCTTTTCCTTGTGTCGCTCCGGGTGGTGGGACAGCTCAAAGCATGACGGACATAATCCGTCACTCTAGTTAGCTCAGCGTAGATCTGGTAGATCAAACTCATCGCGATAGATGGAGCTGTGTGCAGCTGATAGAAATGTATTTTTCTTTGAAAGGTTCTAAAATCGCTATCTTGACAGGTTCATTGTATTCTTCTAATGTCCTGGTGAAAACGGTTGAGACGTAGTCTTCTTCTCAATTTCGCTACGGAAGTCAGAAATAGAAATGGAAATTTTATATAGATTGATATTAAGGAACCCCGCTGGGGATTTACAGTTTGTGACGATGGAGTCTAGTACTGCTTCCACTTACTTGTGGCAGGCTACTCACTTTCCGAGCTTTTCTGGCCGACATGAAGGGTCGCAGGTCATCCTCGTTCTCGTGTATTTCCTTCACCTCAGATGTAAAACAACATTCACTACATAACCCGGTTCAAAGGCGTGAACACGTTTGGAGAGCCATGATAATCGATAGTGAATCGATAGAATCACGCTTCAGTGCAGGAAATTAAATGACTGTGGTAAGGTCTCCTTATGAACAGAACAGGTCACCTGAGGGATAAGATATTTCTCACCGACTACTTTATAGGCCTCTCTTCAGTTATCAAAAGTCCACACTAATGTAATGATGCCACTTGTAAGTCCAAGTGCTCTTCCTCTATTGGATACTGGGGGTTGGTAGTGTAGCATGCAGGCAATAAGACTCTCACAAACATCCAGTCCTGAGCTACACGAATTTACTAAGTGGAGCTAAAATATCCAACCCACCTAGACATCGAAACCTGGGCTTCTCTGAGCCACAACGTGCCGGCCGCTCAAAATGTACATGCATTTATTTCTTCTTCTTTCGCTTCACACTCTTTGGGGCACATTGAATCAATCATTTCTCTGTGCGTTGTTGTTTCCTTAGTGCCCAGTGTTCCTTCATTCTTTCTGATCGTCATTTTCTCTCGTCTTTCCAGATAATAGGTTTGGCTTATGATGTAAATTTGTCTTGAAACCTCATATTTTCGTCTTTAGATATTACCTTATCCGTTGCACCAAACAGTGAACTTTCTGTAATTTTTAATTCTACTAGCTCTTTTTTAGTTTCTTTAAACTAGTTGGGTTTTATTTTGCGGTTATGGAAGAAGGCAGTGATTTCCTTGTTTAATCTATTAGAGTTCATTCTGAGAAGATGGCCGTAAAAATCTATCCTTTTTCGCAGAGTGCCTGAGAATTTTTCAATGTACTTCTAAAGTGTTTCATTCTGATGTATAATATCTTATTGTCCTGAAATTTTGGTCCTATGATATTTCTTAGAATTTTCCTTTCTTTCAGCTCGAGTTTCTTCATCTTGTCTTTGAAATTCATATTTAGTATTTCTGTTTTAATCACTGTTTTATAATGTCTAATTTTGGACCCCATATATTTATTATTCCGCACTCTTGTGAAAATTACGCTTTCTATGATGGCAATGCTCGTTACTCTTGGAATGGGTGACCGATACAATAGTAACAGGAATAAAGTACGAGGTATAGTAATATTAGCGCGAAATCGAGAGAACTAAATAAATCTCTAAGCATTATTTATGTTACTTGGGAGTTTATAACATGATGTACAGACATAGAGACTGGTGGATGATAACTATTGTTATATCTTTCCTGCCAGTGATTAATAGTTGAATACACGTTATAAGTATTCCTCGTCCTAGAAGTCTCTCATCTAATTTTCAACACTGAGCAGATCAACTCGATTATTAAAAATGTGTAAACATATTTCCATAAATATGTCAATGTAGGCCTATTCATTTCAAAGTATCTAGAACTAATACTTGGAACCTATGCCCTGAAGCGCATATTCCGAAATCTACCAGATAGGAACATAAATTACACAGTCGTGCAATAAAAATACAACCATTGTATTAGGCTTCCATGATTCTTTCTGAAATAATAAATAAATATAATAAAGAATAGCATCTCCTCGTTCTCTACACTGCATATGAAATAACTAGCTAAATTCTGTAATAATTCACGCTAATGCACTCCATCACTAAACACATAAACTGAACCTCAATAAGAAACACACTGGGAAATTCTACTTAATTTTAACATAAGAAGTATAACCTGAAATAAAGTGCATTTAAATATCACTTTCTAAAAAAGTGCATTATATCGCAGTAATCGCTTGGAAGAACAGCGACGTACGAATAATAATAATAATAATAATAATAATAATAATAATAATAATAATAATAATAATAATAATAATAATAATTGTACCGGGCGGTACACCTCCGCGCCGCTAATTCAAACATTGCGCCTGTTGGACCTCCTCTACTGGAGGAAGCCTGAACTTTAACAACCATGTTAATTCTAAAATTTCTCAGAAGATGTCTCTACTGTAAATTTTGAAGTGTTCTGAACTATGTAAATTTCGATTCGTGTTTGTCTGCTCCATAGCAAGAACTTTGAACATTCTCTAACAGATGTCTCTACCAAAACTGATAACGCTCTCTGGTGTAAAGGAATGAACAATCCGGAAGAAATTTAACATTCATAAGTTTTGTTTTTGCTAAATTTTGTTTCCGCCTGTTTTGTATGTACCCAATCAGGAATTTCTGTAATTAATTTTCCACCAATAAGGTGTTTCTTCTTCTTTTGGTGTATTAGTTTTGCCGTTATCCAATAAAATTTTGTGGGCGGGTTGTAATCATTCATGAAACGTCTCGAATCTTCCGCGAGGGTATATAAACTGCTGATTTTCTGGTCTCCACGACACTTCAGTAACATCTTTCCTTGTGTGATTGTGTAGCAGGGGGCGGGGAGCGCCTCTTTCATCGGGCAGCAGTTCAACCATCAGGTAATGGCCGTTTTATAACTTATTTTCTTGCTAGCTCGGCAGTTTAACCCTCGGGGGGGGGGGGGTCGAAACTTTCCTCATTAACCTATATTTAAAATGTAAAAGACACTTGGTATAAATTCTGTTTTATTAACTACAAATTGGGATAGAGAGTGCCTAACCCTCTCGAGCTCCCATTCATTTTGTTTTGAGGTGACTACATTTTTATAACAGATTCCCTTCTACTCCTAATGTCATAACATTTTTCAATCGTGTCACCTCCTTGCATAAGTGGCCTAGTGCCAAATAGGTTTTAAAGAAGTGTATTAGGAGTGCAGTTACGCCTCCTCTCAAGTTGGTATTTTGGGAATTGTCCTGTTTCTTTATTGTGTAGGCCTCAGTAGGTTGGGTATTTTTACCCCTGTTTTCATGTGCTTGGAGGACAGCTTGAAGGTGGAGTTTGGTGTGGCCTTTGATAGGCTTGAACTTTGAGAGCGGGTTGCTCTTTCTTATATTTGGTTTCTGTGTGCCTCGAGCAGGCTTTACTGAGTAATTGGAAGCGAGTGCTCCTGGGCATGATTGGGGTTTTCTGCCCATTTGTGAAACCTTGTGAATAAGTAAAGTTGGGCTCATTGCTCAGGGATTGTGTTTCTGGAAGTCGAAGCCCAATATACATTAATAAACTGTATTTGTACATTCTTATTTTGTTGCTATACAACTAAGTTCCTCTTGTACTTGTTATTTCTTGATCTTGAAAAGAAAATATAACCTTGCTGAATTTTAAATTAACTTCAATTTCGTAAGTTGAGACCTGTTCATCCCAGCACCTTCTTTCATCTCAAACTACCACGGCGAACTCCGTAACAAGTGGTAGCAGAGCGTGGTTGAATGGGTCTCAATTTAGCCCCTTTTGAGGGCTAAACATTGCTTTGATTTGAACTCTAACAATTTTCTCAGTTGCTGGAATTTTTGTTTATTTGCCTTTCTAAAAAATTTTCTCTCATCATGTCTGGCCCTCGCGAGGTTCTCCATCCTTTCTATTTCCGTAAAGAGGAATTAATTTATGAACTATCTCTCAGAAACGTTCAATCTGCAGGCACAGTTGCAGTCGACTCCAATAAGCTAAAAGATTCCCTTGATTTGCCTATTACCATCCCGACTTTGGGAGAAAAAGAGATTGACGATGCTCTCTCCACGATCAAAGACAATACTACTGAGCTAGCATCTGTAGTTAGTTTTTTTGAAGTAAGTGATCCATCACCTAATCAACTCAAAAGAGTACAGGCTAGACTGTACCACTTTTATAATAGGGTGTGTGATCCATTGTCTCTGAAGTTAAATGACTTTCAGGGTAAGGAAGCTAGTGCCCTTGCCGAAAACTTGTCCCAAATGTCTAGTAAAGTTAGTCAGTTGTTATCTGGACCTGCCATCCCTAAAGTTGACCAACCTATGTTCGTAAATATTGTTAGTAGGGAGGATTCCTCTAAAGAGGAAGGACGTAGTACTGAGGCGACTACCCAACGTACATCTGCCCCACCAGAAACGATGTCCGATCGTCGCAAGTCCATTCCACCCTTCGTGTTAAATAATGCTCCTTCCGAATCTGCTTCTCCGCCACTTAGGCCCCTGCCTACTACGTCTCCGGGTTTCAGCAGTTTGGCCCATCCTTTAGCAATGTTGCTCAGAGGTATTTCGAAGCTTTCTGTTAACTCTACCAGTGACGTAATTTCTTTCCTAAGGTTTTTAGTTGAGTTTCAATATCATGCTCTAGTGTTCTTCCTCTCTGCTTCGCAAATTTTTCAAATTATATATCCGTACGCCATAGGTGTCCTCTCGGACAAAATTGTTAGGGCAATTGCTGAACAGTCATCGATTGAAGAATTTCATGCACACCTTCTTGCAAATTTTATTCCAGCTCGAGCTAGGTCATTTCTGATTCAGAAGTATTATTATGGAGTGCAGCGACTGGATGAAAATTTGGCAGACTTCATCCAAGACATTAAGCTTTACACTAGGGTATTTGCCCTTCATTTTCCCGAAGATCAAATTGTACAAGCCATTAGGGAAGGCATTTCCCCATCGTACAGATCATGCTTGTGTTTTGCGTCGCGTCCGCAAACTTTCGTTGTGTTAGAGGCCATGGCTGTCTCAGCCGAAGGAGTTAGATACGCCGATACCTTGCGTGTCGCGAAAGAACCCCCTCCCTACTCTAGAAATTTTCGGCCTCCACCTCGCCGAACCGTCACTGCCCGTAAATGTTATGCCTGTGGGTCGCCCGACCATCTCCGGGATAAGTGTCCTTTAATTAAAGCTAGTAGGACTAGGAAAGGAGCAGGGTCGTCTCAAGGTTGTTTTAAATGCGGCGCGTTTTCCCATATCGCCAAGAATTGCCCTAAAGCTATCAGCAGCCCCTCCTGCTCAACTTCTGGTGCAACTTCCAACTACAATCAAAAGTGACTACTGGCTTCGGCTGAGTCGGCGAACCTATCTTCCCGAGGCTAAGCCCCAAGTAAACATGTCGAAATTTCAGGGAAAACTCAGTCTTCAAATGTATATTTTGAAGGCCCTAAAGAATGTCTTAGGATTGCGGCGGATACCCCCGCACCTGTTCCATTTCTTAAGATTGAATTGAATAATGAGCCTGTAACGGCTCTATTAGATTCTGGCAGTGTTTGTTCTATTATTTCGGCTGAATGGTACTCTAAATTGAAAACAGTTTGCAAATTTCCTGATTTTTGTTCGAATTTGGTTCAATATGTTTCGGCTAATTCTTCTCCTTTAGAAATGCCTTAAATGCCAAAATTCGTATTTCTAAATTTACTTGGAAAGTTAAATTGTTCGTGGCAAAGCACTTGTCTTGCCCCATTATATTGGGAGCCGACTTCATGTCCCATGCTGGTCTTGTGCTCGATCTTCAGAGCAGGTCGTGAACATTCAAATTTGCTTCTAATTGTAAAATCCTTTTACTTAAATGTAGTTCCGTGTCATGTTCATCGGTTTCGCCTACCCAGGATGAGATGTTGTTAGATCTTAGACATCTACCTGAGGAGCAGGCTGATAGTATTCGTAAGCTGTGTCAGTAGTTTCCAGAGGTGTTCTCTGATACTCTTGGTGTTACTGACCTTATCGAATACAAGATTGAGGTTACGGATTCCATCCCAGTCAGGTTTCCACCTTATCGACTATCTACGCCTAAAAAGAAACATTCCTGTCCGATTTCCATCGTATAGGCTATCTCCGCCCAAAATGAAGGCACTGAAAGAAATCATTGATCAGATGCTGAAGGGCGGTATTATTCGGCCTTCTAAGTCGGCGTATTCTTCGCCTATTTTTCTAGTCCCGAATCCCCAAGGTGGCTTCAGGCCTGTGATTGATTATAGGGCTCTCAATCGGAAGGTGGTGTTACAATCTGTGCCCCTTCCAGGCCTTCACTCGTGTTTTTCATGGTTTCGTAAGGCTAAGGCAATGATTACGACGAGCTATGTATGGATCTTGAATCCAGGTCATGATCGACTGATGAATGTTACCAGCCGATAACAAAGAATGTAGAACAATTCACAGCCGGCCAGTTAGAACACTCACGCCTCCCAGACTTCACCAAGTCACTCTGGTAACGGTAACCCACATAAACTTCCGATATAGTTAAATAGAAATGTTTCCCTAGCAGTTTCAGAGGATTAACTGACAACACACAAAATCGACAACTTCTCAGTACCTACGTAAAACTAGGGAAACACACAAAAGGCTCCCACTGAAGTGATAGATGTATTATCAGCGTCAGAACTGACGCAAATATGTTGGAATCATTTTACGACGTCATCTATACTAATAGGTATACGTATGTGCCGGGCGAGTTGGCCGTGCGGTTAGGAGCGCGCAGCTGTGAGTTCGTATACGGGATGTAGTGGGTTCGAACCCCACTGTCGGCAGTCCTGAAGATGGATTTCCGTGGTTGCCCATTTTTATACCAGACAAATGCTGGGGCTGGCCCTGAGTTAAGGCCACGCCCGCTTCCTTCCCATTCCTAGGCTTTTCCTATCCCATCGTCGCCATAAGACCTATCTGTTTCAGTGCGACGTAAAACAACTAGCAAAAAATATTTCTATGTAATGGATAATCTCAGGAACTACTGGACCGATTCCAAAATTTATTTTATTAATGTAAATGTAAATTATCCCTGAGGGAGATGGGCTGATTTTTTTTTTCAAAAAAATTCAAGAGGGTCGGGACGACGGGGGAGACATAAAAGTAACAGGTTAATATAGGCGAAATAAAGAATTTGTCGTACAAAGACAAGACAAAGCTCATTTTAACCCCTTGACACAAAGAACAAAACTCGATATTATGGATGAAAGTATGTGTGTTCCAGCATAACTCGCAACCAGACTTGGTACACATACGACTTATTATCTGAAAAATATAACCTCTGTGGGGGAAAGAAACTCCTAGCACACACATATTAATGTCGAATCCACATTTCTCAAGGTCACCGAGATGAACTGTGACAATCTGGATGCCGTTTAAGTCATAGATCAGCCCCAATCGGAATGTCAATATGACCAAGGTTATGGATGGGTATGCTTGCATGCTCAAGCAAACTTGGTACATATACTACTAAATCTCTGGAGAGGGGATGACGTGCAAAAAGTGGCTATTCTAAATGTACTGTACTAAATAACAAAAGGTATGTCTAATAAACTTAACATGTTACAGATGTGAACATTTTTATATGGACTATCCTTTAAAAACAAAGAAACACCTATTTTTTTAATTTACGGAAAATCAACTTAAAGAGGGCTCGGAATGCAAATAAGTGAGGAAGGAGTTGAATTCTGTTGATGAGGATACTTATATCTCAAAAACTAGAGAAGTTACAGACGTGAAAATTGATATCTGTAATCTCCTTTAAGAACAAAGGAACACGTTTTTCCGGAAAGACGACTAAAGGGAGTGCGGTGGAGAGAAGTGAAGAAGGAAGTGAATTCTTTTCATGAGGATACTTATACCTGAAAACTAAAAATGTTACAGATGTGAAAATTGGTATTTGGTGTTTTCTTTAAAAATAAACACAATGTTTTTGTTTTCGGAAAAGCGCGCGAATTTTTATCATGAGTATTTCTACAGTATATCTCTTAAATGTAACATTTTACAGACGCGAAGACTCCTATTTGGAAAATTCTTTAAAAGTAAAGAAACGCTTTTTTAGTTTACGGAGAGTCGACTTGGGGGGAGAGGGTTGCAATAAGCGAAGGAGTTGAATTCTGTTTATGAGGATACTTACCTCTCAGAAACTGAAGATGTTACAGACGTGAAGATTGGTATTTGGTATCTACTTTAAAAAATAAAGGAACATGTACTTTTTCTTTTCGGAAAAGCAACTAATCGGGGTGAAAAGAGGTGAAAAAGGAGATGAATATTTTATTAGGATGATTATATCTCGAACACGGAACATGTTACATACGTGAAAATTTGTATGTGGAATCTCCTAAGAGTAAAGGAATACGTACTTTTTGTTTTTAGAAAATCCACTTAGGGGGTAAGTATTGATTAAGGACTGATAAAGGGGTTGAATTCCTTTTATGGGGATACTTGTACTCAAATCTGAGGATGTAACAGACGAGAAAATACATATTTGGAATCTCCTTAAACAGGAAAAAATTCCGACTTCAAAGAGGATTGTTTCTCTCATGTACAGTTGCATGTCGCACGTTCCAGAGTTAGCTCTGCCATTAACTTGGTCAGCTTAACTCTATACGACAATACCACAAACGTGGTTTACAAAGAGATTCTGTTGTAAATTAAACTGAATTTTTCGCTAAGTTTTTATACTTTAGATAATGTTTTTGTGCAGTAACAAGGAACGATTGCTTTTATCAAATTATGAAATCAACGCGAGGAAAGACGCTGGTAACAGCCAGTTAGCAAATAAAAATACATTTTGCGGAATTTCATTTTTCCGGAGAAATCGTTAAAATAAAGGAAGTAGTAATGGCACAAAGTTAGATCCCTGTGGAACACCATAACTGGGAATGAACTTAAGAGAACAGTGCATTTCATACTTTAATGCTAGATTTCTGTTCTTGAGATTTGTGTTCAGTAGTTTGAGAAGCAATTCAGAACAGAAATTAGATGATTAACATTTTGGAATGCCATTACCCATTGTAAAATACCTGATAGTTCCTGTTACGGAGTATTGTGGATGTGCAGAGGTGAAAGAAGGTGCGGGGGTGAACAGGTCTCAAAATACGAAATTAAAGTTAAGATAAAATTTAACAAGGTAATATTTTCTTATCAAGATCAAGAAATAACAAGAATAACAGAAACACAGTTGAATATCAACAATTTAAGAATGTACATGCAAGCACAGAAATGGTGTCCCGACGTAAACAATCAACACTGTCCCTCTCCAGTACTGAAAACAAGGAGAGAGAGTGAAGGGGTAGTGTTGAAGGCCAACCCAGTACAAAACAAGGGGGAAGGGAGTGAAGGGGTAGTGTCGAAGGCCAAACCAGTACAAAACAAGGGGGAAGGGAGTGAAGGGGTAGTGTCGAAGGCACAATGACTCACCTTCTCGCTTAACGCATTGCTGCATGGACTGCATGTAGACAAGCCCGCTACAAGACATCGTTGTGATCAAAATGGACACAGTGGCGGATGTATTGAAGTACAGCATTAGGTTACGGACTCATCCGGCCCCGCGGTGTAGGGGGCAACGCGTCCGGCCGCCCCGGGTTCGATTCCCGGCCGGGTCAGGGCGTTTTAATTGTAAATGATTAATATCCCTGGCCTGGGGACTGCGTGCTTGTGTCGTCCTTAACGTTCCTCACATTCAACACTCGAACACTTCCGCAATTCCAATTACATGCAGGTTCTTATATTGTGCAAGTAGGGGCAAAAGAACTCTATATGTCGACGCCCCGAACAAATAGCATTTTAACGTAAAAAATTAAAAAAGTAATCTACTCTGATAATTACAGTATTAAGAGGTAAAGGAGGTTTTTAACCGAAAAGTATTTTATACTAGTTAGGAATAATTTGTAGCTGCGTAATATCGGGTAGTAATTTGAAAATATATTTTATTGGTTCGTAACTTTGTTCTGGACTTTACTGAAGTTATATCATCATAATTTATCACCTCGGATATAGAATTACGATAAATTCTATAAACAGAAAATTAATATGCTAAAATAAGGTATTGATGTATAACTGTAAGCATTTCTTTATAAAAATAACTAAAGATACATTTTACTTCTTGAGCAATAAGGAAAAACATCTGAAAATTATTTAATATAATTCAAATTCAATTTGCATAAAATAGAAAGTCCTGTCTTTACAACAAAAATGCTGTTATAGCAACATCTCAACATAACTAATTATTATAAAATTAACACACTTTTACAGAAATATCTTATCAAAAATATGAACGTATCGCATCTTCCTAGGAAATATATAAATAAAATGTACGGTAAAATAATAAACATAATGCACTGTCTGTACATACATCATTTCAAGAAAAGAAAAAATGGAAATTAACTCAGAACTAATTGTGAAATGGGTATTAAATAACTAAAGAGTTGTCATATACTGACTTTACAACAATTGTAAGTGACGGGTTCCTCCTCCCTCCCAGAATTAATAATCAGTCCAAGCCCCATTCCTGTTTATCACTTGCTCTAGCCGCTTGGGAATGGAATCTATCAGATGTTGGAAAAAATCTGGTTCATTTCGTAGATTCGCCCAAACTCGATGGCAGTGCATTAACAGAGCCGCTCTTGTCCTCTCCTGACCTGGAACCCACATGTTTACCAATCGTGCCCAAACGTGTTCTATTATATTTAAGTCAGCCGACTTGGGAGGCCAGTCAAGCACGTGAACGTCAGAATGCCGTTTGTTTTGTTTGCTAGGGGCTTTACGTAGCACCGACACAGATAGGTCTTATGGCGACGATGGGATAGGAAAGGCCTAGGAGTTGGAAGGAAGCGGCCGTGGCCTTAATTAAGGTACAGCCGCAGCATTTGCCTGGTGTGAAAATGGGAAACCACGGAAAACCATCTTCAGGGCTGCCGATAGTGGGATTCGAACCTACTATCTCCCGGATGCAAGCTCACAGCCGCGCGCCTCTACGCGCACGGCCAACTCGCCCGGTAGAATGCCGTTTGAAGAAAGCTTCAGTTACATGTGCAGTGTGAACAGAGCATTTATCTTGCACAAACCTGATAACAGGAACTTCTTCAATGGGGTAAATAGCTCGAAAAAACTAGGAAGAACGGCACCCTCTAATATGTCCACATATTCACACGCAGTCATATGTGGAGTGATCTCTATCAACTCTCCTGGACCAGCACCACTTATCCACCCCAATACGCCACACGTGACGCGACCCGACTGATTAGTTACCTGGACAAAGGGCTCTTCATAACGCTTTCCAACTGGACGCCAGCACTTTAGCTGTTTACCTGGATCGGAGCAAAATACCTTTTCATCCAACCAAATTGTAATTTCCCATTCCTGTCGTGGAGTAACACTTTCTTGTAGTGCAAAGCCTACGCGAAGTTCTCTGTGGATAGGAAGAAATCGCCCCTTTTTCGCAGCTCGGCGATTGTAAATACCTGCCGCGTGGAGTCGGCGACTCACGGTAGTCCGGCTTACTGGCAATTCCAATGCGGCAATCGCATTATCGATAGTTGCAAACGAAGAATTGTCCATAGTTTGAATGATTCCAGCATCCTGTTCCGGAGTAGTTCTTCTAGGAGCCTTGTTATGTGTTATATGATCTATCAATCCTTCTTCACCTCGTTCTTGCCATATTTCTATCCATCTCCAAACTGTCTTAAGACTGCATGGTATTGCTTGTGCTATTGCTTGGGGGACCATGTGAGCCTCCCACATGCCAATAATACGGCCTCGATTCACCTGTGATAGAATAGGAGCCATCTTATTACAATGTTACAGTATAACGCCGGAATACACACGGAGTGAACAGCACTACCTGTTCACTCCCTTCCCCTCCTTTTCAGTACTGGAGAGTGGCCTTCAACACTACCCCCTTACTCTCTCCCTCTTTTTCAGTACTGGAGTGGGGCAGTGTTGATTGTTTATGTCGGGACACCATTAATGTGCGTGCATGTACAATTACAGTTTTTACAGAATTTTGGCTCCGAGCCCCGGACTCACAATTCTTGAGCAATTAGCCCAACTTTACCCAAATACAAGATTCGACAAAGGGGCAGAAAACCCCAATCATGCCCAGAAGCACTTGCTCCCAATTACATAGTAAAGCCTCCTCGAGGCACGCAGAACCAAATTTTATGAAGAGCCACCCGCTCTTAAGTTCAAGCCTATCAAAGGCCACACCAAACTCCACGTACAAGTTGTCCTCCAAGGACATATACACAGGGATAAAAATACCCAACCTACTGAGGCCTATTCAGTGAAGAAACATAAATATTACATGGCATCCACAATACCAACTTGAGAGGAGGCAAAACTGCACTCCTAATATACTTTACTAAAACCTAACTGGCACTAGGCCACTAATGCAAGGGCTAATCCCATACTAAAGAGGTGACTTATGTAAGAAAACGATTTACATTACACTAGAAAGGAAGAAACGGTTGTGAAAATAAGTTCACCTCAAAGCAATATGAGTGGGAGCTCGAGAGGGTTAAGCACTCTCTATCCCAATTTGTAGTTTAAAAGGATAGAATTGATATCAAGTGTCTTTACATTTTAGAGGAAAGTTACATGGTAAAAGACTTCGGACCTGCCCCGAGAGTTAAACTGCTGAGCTAGCAAGAAAAGAAGTTATTAAAAGGCCATTACCGGGTGGTTGAACTGCTGCCCGAAGAAAGAGGCGCTTCCCGCCCCCTGCTACATAATTTACACAAGATAGATATTAGTGAAGTGGCGCAGTTTATATACCCTCGTGGAAAGTTCGAGGCGTTTCAGGAATGAGAACACCCGCCCACAATCATTCCATTGGCTAACAACGAAAACCCCTACACTAGATGAAGAAGAAACACATTATTGGTGGAAAATTAATTACAGAAATTCCTTATTGGTCGATTTCAAAACTGGCAGAAAGAAAGGGTTAACGTTGCCAACTTAAACAAAAGCTGAAAGAAATTTAATAAGGAACAAACTTATAAATACTAAATTTCTTCAAAAAAAATGGGTTCCCTCACTTCGCACTAGGGTGCACAATAGTAGTTCGTAAGTAGTGTCATCTAGAAGAGAATGTTCACACTTCTTGCTACAGAGAAAACAACAATGAATCGAAATTGACATAGTTCAGAACACTTCAAAATTTCCAAGTAGTGACATCTTCTGAGAAACTTGAGAATTAACACAGTAGATAAAGTTCAGACTTCCTCCAGTAGAGAAGTTTCAACTGGCGCAAAGTTTGAATTAGCGGCGTGGAGGTGTACCACCAGGTACAGACCTCCCCCCCCCAAAAGTCCCTCCAAGGGGTAACACAGAAGAACATAAACTTTGGTTTCAAAATAAGGTCCAAGTTATGATGTTGATATAGGAGTTAATTGCGGAAGTATTTACCAACAAGTTTTCTTAAAATGATTGGATCCTGTTTCAAAATTCTTTGGTTACTATTGATGCAATGTCTTTGTGCTTGTAGAAGTTGAATTCAGAAGGAAAAACTTTTAATTCTTGAAAGTCGAGAAAAATTTTCTAAGTCCACCAGATATTGTCGTTGAATTCAAGAAAAATAGTACTAATGTTGATATTAAATGACCATGTAGCTGATTAAATATATATTCAAGGTTGATTAAGTTAGACGGCCAGACCGGCCGCTGCCGCTTGTGTCCAGAGGAGGCCGCTCGGACCCCTCAAGTACCCTGAGATACCGCTCGCCCGCACTGTGAGTGGAGTAGTGGAGTTGAAGCACGCCGCGCCCGCGGCGAACATGCAAGTCGCGGGCCAGTTGCAGGTTGTGCGCCGCACATCAGCCTTGGCCGGGAGGAGGACTCCGGCTCGCCGTACCCTGGTTGGCCTCACTGGAGAGGGGCGGGCCCTTACCCCACCTCAGTGGCGGTACGGCGCCGCGCTGCTGCGGGAGCACTGAAACATTAAAGCTCGGCGGCAGAATTTTGTTGGACCAGAATGATGTTAGGGTACATTCATTGTGGTGGAACTGAGGGGCTAGCGGCGTAGAAATATTTATTTCATTTAATAGCCACTGTGTGTTGTTGAGCAGGAGACGGGAGCGTGGCAATGGCCATGGCAAGGACAGGATGGCAGTTTAACTGGTCGGGGAAGGTTTACAAAAATGCTTACATACAGGAAAACAGATTCCAAGGGCAGAAGGCCTTAAAAGTGAAACCCCACAAACAAAAATATAACCTTCACATTTCTTTCAAAATTATATGAAGCAAGTTAGCACAGAAATTACACCGGTTTCACCTGTGACAGGTGAACCCTAATAACCTCTCTGTGGCTGGATTGCATAGCAATAAGGTAACGGGTGTAAGGAAATCGAGAATAGTACACGGCCCATGAAATCTGGTGGCAAGCTTGCCCGCGGGAACAAAATTCTTGACCATCACCTGGTCGCCTACCTTCAAATTGGTGGGTCTCCGTCCACGATCATATCTATACCTAACCTTTTCATGAGACACTTTAAGATTGGCTTTAGCCTTCTTCCAAAGATCTTTAATGTTATCTGGATCTATTGTCTCAGGTAGAATATCACTCAAAGACCAGAGGTTAGAGAGCGGCGAGTTGGGAACAAAATTGAACATCAACGAAGCTGGAGTAAATTTGTGTGATTCATGAACAGCCGAGTTCAAAGCAAAAGCTAACCAATGCAAGGACGTGTCCCACCTAGAATGATCTTCATGATGATAGGCAATAAGGGCCGACCTGAGATTACGGTTAACTCTTTCAGCAAGAGATGGTTGGGGATAATAAGCAGAAGTTGTCACATGAGATATGGACAGATCAAAACAGAATTTACGAAATGGATTAGATGTGATTGTCAGACACAATATATTGACACGGAAAAAAAGAAGCAAAGATTGAATTTAAACAAGTAATGGTGGACTGAGCGGTAACCAGCTTAGTCGGAAATAACAAGGAAAATCTTGTAAAACCATCTACACATACAAAAATGAACGTGTTGGCATTTCCCTTCGACAGGGGGAAGGGTCCTACATAATCAATACACAGGCGTTCCATAGGGCGCGACGCTTGATGAGAAGACAACAGGCCCACCTTGGTGGACATGGTGGGTTTACTAAGCAAGCAGGATTTACAAGCCTTTACTAGTTCACGGATTTCACCGTCCATACCCTTCCAGATGAACCTTTCACGAATCTTCTCATGAGTTTTAAAGATGCCTAGATGCCCCCCAATTCGGTCTCATGATAGTACTTAAAGATCATAGGTACAAGAACAGCTGGAACGACAACTTTCATCATCTTGTCATGCCTCGAAGGGCAACATAGAACACCGTTCCTCAGTACATATGGGACAACATGTTCCCCGGAAGAAAGGGTTTCCATTATCGGAGCCAGCGTCGGATCTTCACGTTGGTATTTCTCGATATCCCTAAAGAGCATGGGAGCATCTGTTAAGATGGCATTAACATCAAATAGTATGGACTCGGGAGGTGATGAACTGTCGTCCGGTTCATGGGTCTCAACGTCGTTGGAAAACATACGGCTGAGTCCATCAGCAACAACATTTTTGGTACCTCTGATATGCCTGACATCGAATTGGAAGGCAGAAATACGGATGGCCCAACGGGCCATACGACCAGTACGACGCGGCCTACCTAAGACCCAGCTTAAGGCTTGATTATCTGTCTCCAGGTCGAATTTGACATGTTCCAGATAGAGACGGAACATTTCTACGGCAAATAAGACTGTCAAACCTTCGAGCTCATAGATGGAATACTTGGCTTCTTGAGCCGATAGAGTCCTAGATGCATGGCGATGGGTCGCCTCCCTAGTTCAGTCTCTTGAAGAAGGACTGCAGCTACCGCCGACGACGACGCGTCAGTTTGGACGATGAATTTCTTCGAGAAAACGGGCATAGCAAGGACAGGGGCATTACAGAGAGCTAATTTAAGATCTTCAAAAGCGGCTTGTTGAGAAGGTCCCCACTCTAATTTGATGCCTTTCCTACGAAGAAGGTTTAAGGGCGCCGCTCTATTAGCGAAGTTAGGAATAAACTTCCTGAAGAAATTCACCATACCAATGAACATGGCGATACCTTTAATGTCCTTAGGAGGTTTAAATTCACGGATGGCCTGTGTTCTAGAATGATCGACTGCAACACCATCAGGTGACACAATATGCCCTAGGAAAGACATGGAGGGCATAGCAAAGGCAACCTTAGACAACTTCACAGTTAACCCAGCCTTAGGAAGGCGATTGAGAACTTCTCGCAGATGATCTAGATGTTCTTCAAAGGTCTCCGAAAATACGACGACATCATCCAGGTAGTGATACAAATACTCAAATTTGTTGTCGGAGAAGACCCTATCTAGCAGTCTAGTGAGTACAGCTGCTCCCGTGGGGAGCCCGAATGGCACGCGGTTGTGTTCGTATAAATTCCAATCCGTGGCAAACGCTGTAAGATGTTTAGAGCCTTCGGCAAGGGGAATTTGATTATAGGCCTGATTCAGGTCCAAGATGGTGAAGAATTTAGCTTTACGAAACCACGAAAAGCAAGAGTGAACGTCAGGAAGGGGCACAGATTGTAACACCACCTTCCGATTGAGAGCCCTATAATCAATGACAGGCCTGAAGCCCCCTTGGTGTTTCGGGACTAGAAAAATAGGTGAAGAATACGCCGACTTAGAGGGCCTAATAATACCATCCTTCAACATCTGATCGATGATTTCTTTCAGAGCCTTCATTTTAGGTGGAGGTAGCCTTTAAGGTGGAAAACGTACCGGAATCGAATCCGTGACCTCAATTTTGTATCCGATAAGGTCAGTAACACCAAGAGTATCAGAGAACACTTCTGGAAACGACTGACACAATTTACGAATACTATCAGCCTGCTCCTCAGGTAGATGTCTAAGGTCTAATAACATCTCATCCTGGGTCGGCGATATAGAGGAACATGGTACAGAATTACACTTTAACAAGGGGATTTTACAATTGGAAGCAAATTTGAATGTGCACGACTTGCTCTGAAGATCGAGCACAAGACCAGTGTGAGAAATGAAGTCAGCTCCCAATATAATGGGGCAAGACAAGTGCTTAGCCACAAACAATTTGATTTTCCATGTAAATTTAAAAATACGAATTTTGACCTGTAAAGAACCTAGAATCTCTAATGGAGATGAATTAGCCGAAACATATTGGATCGCAGACAAACAATAGTCAGGAAGCTTACAAACAGATTTCAATTTTGCATACCATTCAGCCGAAATAATAGAACAAACACTGCCTGAATCTAATAGAGCTGTTATAGGCTCATTATTTAACTCAATTTTGAGAAAAGGCACCGGTGCGGGGGTATCCGCCGCAATCCTAAGACATTCTTTGGGGCATTCAAAAGATGAATTTGAAGACTGAACTTTCCCTGAATTTTCGGCCTGTTTACCAGGGGCTGAGCCTCGGGAAGGTGGATTAGTCGACTCAGCCGAAGCAGCTAGTCACTTATTATTATTGACATTCTTGGAAGTTGCACCAGAAGTTCAGAAGGAGGGGGTGCTATTGGAAATTGTGCAATTCTTGGCGATATGTGAGAAAGCCCCACATTTAAAACAGCCTTGTGATGGGCCAGCTCCATTATTTGCCCTACCAGATTTGATCAATGGACACTTGTTGCGAAGATGGTCAGGTGACCCGCAAGCATAGCATTTACGAGGTGTGACAGGTCGGCGAGGTGGACGCCGAGGATTACCAAAAGAAGGAGGAGGTTCTTTCGCGACACGCAGGGAATTGGCGTATCTAACTCCTTCCGCTGAGACAGCCAATGCTTCAAGTTCAGAGAAAGTTTGCGGGCACGCCGCGATACACAAATATGACCTATAGGATGGTGAGATACCTTCCACAATAGCTTGTACGATCTGATCCTCCGGGAAGTGAAGAGCAAACACCCTAGTATAGAACTTAATATCTTGGATGAAATCTGCCAAGTTTTCATCCAACCGTTGTACACGATAATAGTACTTATGAATAAGGGAGGACCTTGCCCTAGCCGGGATGAAGTTAGCTAACAAGTGGGCGTGAAAGTCCTCAATAGATGATTGCTCGGCAATGGCTCTTACTATTTTGTCTGAGAGAATACCAATTGCATAGGGATAGATGATTTGCAAAATCTGACATGGAGAAAGAGAAAAAACAAGGGCATGATCCTGGAACTCAACTAAAAACCTTAAGAATGAAATAACTTCACTGGTAGTGTTAACAGAAAATTTAGAGATACCTCTAAGCAACATCGCAGATGGATGAGGCAAACTGCTGAACCCAGGTGACATAGTAGGTAAAGGTTTAAGTGGCAAAGACGTTAATTCCGAACGTACATTATTCAACGAGGTACGGCGTTCAGACTCGTTGTCCAATGGGGCAGAGATTGTTTGAGCTGCAACGGTTTTGCTATTGACGTCTCCCTTAGGAGGCTCTTCCTCGCTACCTACATTCACCGTGACGGGTTGATCAGTTTTGGGAGGAACTTCCCCAGTTAACAATTGAGTAACTTTACTGGACAATTCAGAAAGATTTTCAGGAACCATACAAGCTTCCTTCCTCTGAACGTCATTCAACTTCAGAGACAACAGATCGTTATCTCTATTTGAAAAATGAAATAGCCTGGCTTGCACACGCTTAATTTGATTAGGAGAAGGATCATTTTCTTAAAAAACTAACTACAGATGCTAGCTCAGTAGTATTGTCAGTGATCGTGGAAAGAGAGTCGTCAATTTCTTTCTCTCCTAAAGTGGGGATGGAAATGGGCAAATCCAGGGACTCTCTAAGCTTATTTGTGTCTACCGCAACCGTGACTCCAGATTGCACATTTCTAATAGTTAACTCATAGATCAACTCCTCCTTGCGCAAATAGTTGAAATGGAGAACATCGCGAGGTCCGGGCATGATGACAGAACAATTTTCAAAAAGGAAAAATCAAAAATTCCAGCAACTGAGAAAATTGTTAGAGTTCGGATCAAAGCAATGTTTAGCCGTCAAAAGGGGCTAAATTGAGACCCATTCAACCACGCTCTGCTACTTTGTTCCGAGGTATCTGTGGAACAGCAGAGGTGAAAGAAGGTGCGGGGGTGAACGGGTCTCAAACTACGAAATTAAAGTTAATTTAAAATTTAACAAGGTTATATTTTCACTTCAAAATTAAGAAATAACAAGAATGGCAGGTACAGAGTAGCAATGCAACAAAAGTACAATTACAGTATTTACAGGATTTGGGCTTCGAGCCCCGAACTCACAATTCTTGAGCAACTAGCCCAGTTTTACCCCAAAACAAGTTTCAACAGAGGGGCAGAAAACCCCATTCATGCCCAGGAGCACTTGCTCCGAATTACACAGTAAAGCCTCCTTGAGGCGCGCAGAAAACAAAATTTTCAAGAAAGAGCAACTCGCTCTCAAAATGTAAGCCTGGCAATGGCCACACCAAATTCCACCTTCAAGCTGTCCTCTAAGGACATAAACACAGGAGTAAAATACCCAACCTACTAAGGCCTATTAAGTGAGAAAAGGTTAATTACATGGCCTCTAAAATACCAATTTGAGAGGAGGCGATCTGCACTCCTAATACATTTTGTTTAAAACTTAATCTGGCTCTAGGCCGCTAATGCAAGGGCTAATCCCATACTAAAGAGGTGACTTATGGAAGGAAACAATTTACATTACGTTAAGGAAGAAAGGTTGTGAAAATAATTTCACCTCAATGCCATATGAGTGGGAGCTCGAGAGGGTTAAGCACTCTCTATCCCAATAGGTAGTTAAAACAGAAAGAATTGACACCGAGTGTCTTTACACTATTAAAGGAAAGTTACATGGAAAAGGCTTCGGACCTGCCCCGAGAGTTAAACTGCTGATCTAGCAAGAAAAGAAGTTATTAAAAGGCCATTACCTTGTTGTTGTACTGCTGCCCGAAGAAAGAGGCGCTTCCCGCCCCCTGCTACGTACTTTACACTTTGAAAGTTCGTACTGAAGTGGCGCAGAGACCCGAAAATCAGCAGTTTATATACTCTCGTGGAAAGTTCGAGGCGTTTCAGGAATGAAAATACCCGCCCACAATCATTTTATTGGATAACCAAGAAAACCCCTACACAATATGAAGAAGAAACACATAATTGGTGGAAAATTAAATCAAGAAATTCGGGATTGGCTAAATTCAAAACAAGGGGAAAGAAAGGGTTAATATTGCCAACTTAAACAATGACTGAAAAAATTTAACAAAGAACAAACTTATGAATTCAAAATTTCTCCAAAAACATAGTTCTTTCACTTCGCACTAGGGTGCACCATTGTAGTTCTTCAGTAGTGTCCTCTAGAAGAGAATGTTCACACTTCTTACTACAGGAAAAACTAAAATACGTCGAAAACGACCCAGTTCAAAAACTTCAAAATTTCCAAGTAGTGACATCTTCTGAGAAACGTGAAAATTAATACAGTAGATAAAGTTCAGACTTCCTCTAGCAGAGGAGTTTCAAATAGCGCAAAGTTTGAATTAGCGGCGTGGAGGTGTACCGCCCGGTACATGATGTATTAGTGATAATATAGCCTCAGTGTTATGATAAAATTTTCCATTCACTTCATGTCACGATACATCGCTTCGCGATAAACGTACTCATTTCTATCAAGCATAATGGACAGACGTCCACATAATAATTCACAACAAGTATGTGTATTAATGTAGTTCATTAGTGTATCTTAATGCGCCATTTCCCATCATCATTAAGGTTGCATAAGCCGGTTTGTGAGTTAAATTTTTAATTCGAATGTGTTCTCATTTTAGTTAAGTATGACCCGCTTTCTCCTCCCCTGTACGCCTTTAAGATTACTTTAGTTCAGCGCCTATTTATTTTTTAATTTGTTTTGACCATGTGCGACCCTGTAGATTTAATGCCGGTGCCTTTTAGGGAGGGGGCGGGTGCAACAGATACACTGATTTTAAAATTTCAACCCTCTTTTCACCCCCTTAGCAAAGGAATATCAAAAAATCCTCTCTTGGCGAGCACCTACATCTTAATATGAATCTATACCCAAAATTTCATTTCTTTATGTCCAGAAGTTTTGGCTCGGCGATGATGAATCAGTCAGTCAGTCAGTCAGTCAGTGAGCCAGGACAAGCTATTTTATATATATAGATTACAAACACATTTTTACGACGGTATTGTTATGTGGAAAATATAGTGACATTTTTATTGCGTTGGTAATAAGGTTACTGAAAATTTAGCGGGGTGGTATACGTGCTCCATCGTGTTTTCGTTTGTTTAGCGCTATGCCTTTCGAAATTGTATTAATATAATGCAATATTAGACTCTTAGAAAGTATCATGTGCAAGTTCAGGTCAGAAACTGAATTAGGACTGAAATCTACACAACATGCGATAAACTGTTAAAGTGAACTAACTATGTAACGAAGCTCAGGAATTGTTGTAGAAATAAAAAAGATGAAAATGTACCCTGGATGCAAAAGTTAAGATGATGGTTATTTATCTTATCAAATAATTCCTGTGAGCTTGCATCCGGGAGATAGTAGGTTCGAATCCCACTATCGGCAGCCCTGAAAATGGTTTTCCGTGGTTTCCCATTTTCACACCAGGCAAATGCTGGGGCTGTACCTTAATTAAGGCCACGGCCGCTTCCTTCCACCTCCTAGGCCTTTCCTATCCCATCGTCGCCATAAGACCTATCTGTGTCGGTGCGACGTAAAGCCCCTAGCAACAACAAATAATTCCTACCACACACATAATTTTGTTTCCTGTCTAATGCTATTTATGAGGATACGCCTTACGGCGAAAGTAAAGTTTATATTCATAATTAATGCCACTGTATGCGGCCTAGGATCATTAAATCCATTATTAATTCAATTTACTTTTGCTAATTTAATAAGTAGATAGTTTCATTTCCCAAGGCAATGTTGGAATAGTTGCTGGCGAGCATTTATCTCACTTAAGTGTAAATACTTAGTAGCAAATTCTTATGACGTCAAAGAAATATAAATTCCTTAACGTCCTCATTCGACGGATGAATCATCACGAACAACGTCGTATAAATTTATTCCATACATGCGTCGTGCGGATAGATTTGGAATAGAACCCAAGCCTTGACACGCACTGTAATGATTAGGAAATATGTATTATCACCTCTGGCACACTACCGACTAACATTCAGAAGGTAAGAAAAGTTGGGAATAACAGGATTCGAACCCTTAATCAAATGCATGGCAGCAACAAGCGATGTTGCCGTAACGACTACGGCTTCCTAGGAGGATTGCTTTTAAACTGCTTGCGTGCAACTCATATAGACAGTAGCAGTAACTTGCTAGCTTGGGAAAACTTTAAAACTCTGTGACAGGAAACGTGATATATTGTATAAATATATAACGACTTATTAGCATCATGCAGATGTAGAGTCATCTTGATTCTTACAGTAGCGTCCCCGATTGGAGCGTTAACTGCCTCCCCAACTTCTCCCAGATTGCACATAAACGAAAGTCGTAGTACGCGTTTTCAACTGAACTGCCAAATAACTTCGCACTAATCATATCCATGTCCTTCTATCTAATTTCATCGTCCTGGAGTTGTCTATCCTTATTCGTTTGCAGATAGATTTCAGTTTCTCTACCCTAGGCCTAGAGATACTCAGTTCACTACAGATCAGATAGTGGTCTGTATCATCGAAAAATCCCTGCAAAACTCGTACATTCCTAACAGATTTCCTGAATTCGAAGTCAGTTAAGATATAGTCTATTATCGATCTGGTACCTCTAGCTTCCCATGTGTAGCGGTGAATAGCCTTATGCTTGAAGAATGTAGTCGTAACAGCTAAACCCATACTAGCACAGAAATCCAGCAAACGCTTCCCATTCCCATTAGCTTCCATATCTTCCCCACATTTACCAATCACCCTTTCGTATCCTTCAGTTCTATTCCCAACTCTCGCATTGAAATCGCCCATTAGCTCTATTCTATCCTTGCTGTTGACCCTGACCACTATGTCACTCAATGCTTCATAAAACTTGTCAACTTCATCCTCATCTGCACCCTCACATGGTGAATACACTGGGACAATTCTCATCTTAATTCCTCCAACTGCCAAATCTACCCACATTATTCGCTCATTTACGTGTCTAACAGAAACTATGGTGCCTGCAATGGTATTCCTGATAAAGAGCCCTACCCACACTCTGCCCTTCCCTTTCTAAAACCCGTCAAGTACACTTTATAATCTCCTATCTCTTCCTCGTTATCTCCCCTTACGCGAATATCACTTACTCCTAGCACATCCAGATGCATCCTCTTTGCTGAATCAGCCAGTTCTACTTTCTTTCTTCCACAAGCCCCATTAATATTGATCGAATTCCAAGTTGTTTCCAAGAAGTCCGTCACCTGTCGAATGGGAGTGGAAGTCAGTTACTCCCAAAGGTCCGAGGCTTTCTTAACATGTTCTGAGCTCGGTAAATTCGTGAAGCAGGATGCTACCCTACTTACACATAGTCTAAGTGAGGATCTCTCCTCTAACGGGTTATGGACCAACGGTGAATTATATAGTCCTAGCCGCCTGAGCACAAGGAGGGCCATGACTCAGAATATGTCCGACATGCCCACTACCATTCCATAGCAACTGGTATCCCTACTCTCAGGACCACTTAGTAGGCCACTCAGTGGTTGCCCATGGTTCACGAACTAGGACGTGACTACAGTAACCCAAAGCATGAACCATGATAACAAAGGTATAAACCACAATATTAAGTATCAACAATAAATTAACAATTATTAACAATTACAATGTTGCAACAACGGCAACGATAAGAGGAAAGCGTCGGTTACAGAATTAGGAAGAAGAAAGTTCGAGGGTTGAATAGACGGAAGGAAATGCAAACCTGGAGTGGACTTCAAAGAAATCTTGAATATTTTTTGAAGGATGTGAACGGTGTACTGAGTTACCAAGAATAGGGACAAGGTCGAAGATAGAGGGTTGTTAGACGCGGACGGGACACATGATGAGTACGCTGGTTCCGTGTTGGGCGGCGAGGAACGTATATAGGGAAGTACCCCGGAAGTGTATGGCATTTGGTTTAGCCTTTGATTATTTTCTGAAGGTAACATAGATCAGAGAACTGTACACCGCTTCTCAGTCAAGTTTACCCAGATAGTTCATAATGTCAGATTTAGGTTTTAAAAAAAAACAGGAATCCGAGTCTTTATAATGAAAGTAGAGAAGTTAAAAGTACTATGCAGTTGAGTTATGTTTTAGATAGCAGATGAGGACCAAATAGGGAACAAAAGTAAACAATCGGGTGAACATACGAGACAAAGCATAATTTTAAGGCGTTAGTATCATTAATTTCAGTGAAACTGTAAAGAATGGTAATTGTGAATGTCAATTGCCAAGTGTAAATGACAATTGTCTCCTGGTCATTTGGAAAGGCATAGTAAATAAAACTAAGAAGAATAATCCTCTTTGTGAAACTTACAAGCCGACTTTTAGTGTCGTTTACCATTGTCTGCTGTCTTGTAACCGGACAACAGGGTTACAGATTCCATTCAGTATTTATTATTATTATTATTATTATTATTATTATTATTATTATTATTATTATTATTGTACCGGGCGGTACACCTCCACACCGTTTATTTAAAAGTTGCGCCAGTTGAAACTCCTCTTCTGGAGGAAGTCTGAACTTTATCTACGGTCTTAATTTCCAAATTTCTCAGAAGATGTCACTACCTGGAAAATTTTGAGTTTGTGAACTGTGTCATTTTCGACGTACTTTTGTCTTGCTTGTATTAAGAAGTGTGAACTTTCTCTTCTAGAGGACACTACTGAAGATCAACAATAGTGCACCCTAGTGCGGAGTCAAAGAACTATTTTGTTGGAGAAAATTTAATTTCAGGAGTTTGTTCTTTGTTAAATTTCTTTCTGTCATTGTTTAAGTTGGCAATATTTACTCCTTTCTTCCCCTTGTTTTGAATGTATCCAATCACGAATTTTTCAATTAATTTCTGACCAATCTGGTGTATCTTTCCCCAACTTGAATCTGTTGCGGGGTCCTACCCAATAAAATCTTTGTGGGAGGGTGTTTTCTTTCCCCTAACGCCTAGAACTTTCTGCGAGAGTATTTAAACTGCTGATTTTAGGGTCTCCGAGCCACTTCTGTTCCCTCTTTCAGTGTATTAAGTACATAGCAGGAGGCGGGAAGCGCCTCTTTCCTCGGCAGCGGTCAACAATAAGGTAATGGCCGATTAATAAATTTTTTCTTTGCCAGCTCAGCAGTTTAACTTTCGGGGCAGGTTCTAAGCGTTCCCCTATGTAACCTTTTCCTAAAATGTAACTTCTCTTTTCTTCTATTCTCTTGTAAAGCGACATACTGGGATAGAGAGTGTTATCCCTCTCGAGCTCCCACTCACATTGTTTGAGGTGAACTTATTTTTCGCAACCTATTCTTCAGTAATGTAAGTTAGTAGTTTCTTAAGTCACCTCTGTAGTATGGGATTAGCCCTTGCATCAGTGGCCTTAGAGCCAAAATAGGTCTTAAAGACAAAGTGTATTAGGAGTGCAAGTTCGCCTCCTCTCAAATTGTGATTTTAGAGGTCATGTATTAACTTTCTTGTCATTTAACAGACCTCAGTAGATTGGGTATTTTGCTCCTGTGTATATGTCCTTTGAGGACGGCTTAAAGGTGGAGTTCGGAGTGGCCTATGATAGGCTTGTATTTTAAGGGGAAGTTGCCCTTTTTGAAAATTGTATTTCTGCCTCAAGGAGGCTTTTGGATGTAATTGGAAGCCGGTGTTTCTGGCATGTTTGGGGGTTTTCGGCCCCTTTGTTGTATGGTGTTCATTGTAAGGTTGGGCTCATGGCTCAAGAATTATGTTTCTGACCTTTTGAAGCCCCAAATGGGGTACCTATGTAAATGTAATTGTCAATCGTGTTTCGGCTACTAAGTACCTGTTCTATTTGTTGTTACCTAATTTTCAAAAGAAAATATAACCTTGCTAAATTTTAAAATTAATTTCACTTTAGTAGCTTGAGACCCCTTCACCACCCAGCACCTTCTTTCATGCACAACTACCACCAAAACACGGTAACAATTATTATTATTATTATTATTATTATTATTATTATTATCATTATTAACCCGATTCATTAGATTTTATATTATTCTGTTTCTCATCATTTAGACTGTAATAATTAAGTATCACGCATATTATTGTATTTAATCATAGAATGCTGTATATCAGTAAGTGAGATTTGTTGGTTTGATATAGTCATTCTGTGGCCTGTAACTCTAGGCAGATGTGTTGGCAGAGTATTTTGCAATCGAGGCTATGTTTAACTGAGAATGTTATGTGCAAGTAGGTTTTCCGGTGACTCATGCCGCATAGTCACTGTAATCCGCTTGGGTACGTTTATACGACACATGACTGATGACATCAGTGCGTGGGCACGTGATTGCGACCAAGTGTCAGTAGTGGAAGGGATGAACAGAGAGTAGGGAGATGAGTCGTCATCGCGAGGTTATAAAAGTCGAGGCAACGGTGGTGAGAGGAATCATATCTATCAGATCATATGTATCAGTCAGATGTAGCAAATGGATGAATTGGTCTTAGAGTGATGGTCGGAGCTAAGAGTTGTGTTTGAAGAAGTAATAATCGAGGAGGTCTACAAGTGGTGGTTGTATCCGAGCAGAGACGAGTACTATGCTGATAAAGAAACACCATCTTCTTGTGAGGATGGACTTCACAAGATGTTTCAATAATATTTTCCAATTTCTTATAATATATTGAGTGGACGTAATTACATTGGAGCTCCCTACACGCGTACATGGTATGTAGGCCAACTCCTTGTTATATAAGAAGATAACAGCAGACGGCTCCCGACTTCAGCTCATAGGTTTTCCCAGGAATTTCAAGTTCAACAGCGGTGTATGCAGACATCAGGTAATTAAAGCATCAGAGATGTTATGCATTCATAACATGAAGAAGAATGTAATCAGCGGCGATATCACATCTCACTTCAAGTTCATGCCAATAGCTCTTTTTGTTTAGATTAAATTTTCTTTTTCATATTACCGCAAATCTCACTAGATATATTTTTTTGTTAAATTAAAAGACGTCAATGCTTGTTCATTGTGACGTAAATTATAGCCATAAACTCAGTTTTATTTTAATTATAATAAGTGATTCCAGTTCCATGTACAATCCTCAGTTGTGGAAATGCAACAGTATTTTAATATTGTCTTGATCCATATCGCTGTATATTGCCAAATATGTGAGTTTATCACCTCACGCCTTGAGATAATTGATATAAGAGGTATGCTCTACCAAATTTTATTGTTTTTATTTAAAAAGCAACTGGCGCTCAAACAAATGTTATGTATATTGTGTGAAGGAGATGAAGGTATAAGAGTAGTGGTTGGAATAGCCACAGTCTATGTAGGTCCTTTTATGGATGCTCACAATTGTGTAACTTATTTACTACTCTGTACAGTATAATATCGTCCGCAGATATCCTTATATCTGTTTCCACTTCATCACTCATATCAATAATACTGACCTGTGTGACGCTCACCTCCGTCTTAATAATTACTGGATCAGATTCAATTCACCTACCCTAATTATCTGTATAAAAGTTTCTAGAATTGTAGCTATCCATTCAACCATTCCTTTTCCTAGTCAGTAATCTTCCGTGAGCTACCCTGTCAAAAGCGTTGTATAGGACAATAGCGATACAGACGATTTGAACTCCTGAATATAAAATGTAGCAGTAGTTCACGTCTACATAATAATAATAGTAATAACAATTAAAATGGAAAAATATGAAATTAAAAAACAAATTTTAACGCCAAGTTCGCGTTGCGCCAACTATTAACTTACAGGTCTAACAAATGACAACTACAGAAAGAATGTGGAACACGGAAGGCGCCCTAATGAGGCCATGACGTCCTATCTCATTGTGGGAATGACAAACGCGCGGTGACCACCCTTAAGCTCAAATGTATTTAAAATATAAACAAAGGAAATATACAAATTGAAATAAAACAAACAAATGATATAGCCGATGACAATAAGGGACATTTTGAATAAAGCATATTTAAATAAATTTATAAAAACACAAACGATAAACTTCCGACGATATGGATTAAACATTAACATAAAAGTTGATACAGAACTACAGTCAGGCGAATTCAAAAACTGTTAAATTTACGTTAGGTTACACAATTCAGAACAAGCAAAGGTAGTTGCCAAAACAAGATGCTATAACTCTCTGTCGAAGTATTCACTCGGAAAAGCGAACTTGGTGAATGCGGGAATCTAGAGGAAACTCCGACACGCAAAATCTTACATTACCACGGAAAGTTACATTAAATGAGAAAAGGCCGAAACACAAGAATGAATTAAATAAAATCAAACACAATGTAAATAGCGCTTACTGTGTGAGACCGGAGACCCCAGATGGGGTAGACACACGATCAGATGGAAAAGAGGCAGAACACACTCATTGCACACACGAAGCCGGCGTAGGCCGGAAATCGTGCGATCACAAGTAGACCAATGGAAACACGGAATTTCCTTAGATCTCCATTTAAACTAATTAGAAAGTTCGTTATTCCGACAAATTAAAATTCACTTCCGTATATGGACAAATTATATAGGATTCGATTACGAAACATAGCAATTTAGTTATCGAAACTCCTCGTGTCAGTACAAGCTGTCACAAAAGTCGGTTATCAATTTTAAATGTAATTTACAACAGACCGTCATTTAGACTAATTTAAAAACAACACATTCAATATATTATTTTCTCACAACATAAGGTTAAAGTCAAGAGTGTTAGCACGACCAGGGATAAATGAGTAAATTTAAAGGAAATACTTACAAATTATCCCAACAAAAGGCCGTCGCTGATTGAGGAAGCACTGGACACAAGAGGCCAAGCTAATCAACTTAAAATAAGCTTAACTAATTGGCTGAAATAATAATTCCTTGATCAATTTAAAGAAAAACTTTAATAAGCCAAAATCATAAAGAACATCTGACCTCCTTAAAAATAATTTAAATTTCCGAGCAATTAATGAAAGAAAATCAATTCAGAATTATAATATTAAAATCAAGTTTTAAGAATGAGCGCTGAAAATCTTCCAGAACAATAAATCAATGTAGTTCAGTTCAAAATTGAAATGCTAAATCAACCCAAATCATTTAAGGAAAGTACCACCTTCAAATCTGTAATTCAAATACAGATCCCTAAGTAATGGGAGGCCAACTCAAAATAAGAAAAACTTGAATCAAATATTTCAATATGCAGGCTGAAAACTTCTCCAATGGGTTATCTCGGTTACCCCAAATGGTATAAGAAACAGTCATAAGCCACAACCCACATTACTTCAGAAATGAGCCAGAAATAACGCAATGACATGCAATAAATCCACAAGTAGCACCATAATTAAATATCCCCCAATGAACAGAAACTTCAGTTAAATCAGTCACACAAGACAGAAGAAAGATAAGCAAAACGGGCAAACAATCCTACCCAAAAAATCAGATGACAGTCAAGACATAATAATTAGCCGACACTCATGTTTCAGACACAAAGGAGCAACGCCCCCTTTACGTATGCATTCTGTTACACGGTTGGTATAACAGAGTGACAACCATCATGATCAAATCCCAACTCAAGTACCGAGTAATTCATCAGAAAAGCTTTCATCCTAAAACTTATTCTTTTCCTCTTACTTGCTCCGAAGAGCTTGAAAATATTTAAATAATAACATAATTATTACGATTTAAAGGAGGAAATGAAGTGAACCACCATAAGCTTAAGCAAACACTTCATATATAGTACTTAGTTGGGAGCTCCGCAACGTAAATATACTTTTACTAACATGGAAACTTCAAAAAACAGCATTAAAGCAAACATTAATATCTTTCATACACTCGAATTGAAATACCAAAGGTATGAGTATAACATAAAAATATTACATAGATATGATGAAGTCCAGATTTTTTTTTAAACTCTTAAAAGTTTTAAGCTCGAAAATTCCGAAAGATCAGCTGTAGAAAATCTCACATATCGTAGCGTTTAGTAGTGTCCATGTCTCTTAACACAATAATTAGCAGCCTTCGATGGGGTAGGTTAACCATTATAGATATGCTTGAAGCTACTTACAAGGTCAGACGCAAGAAGAAATGAAATCTCTTTAAAGATAACAAACCAGTTCTTCAGGCCCTTACGCCCTGATGGAGAAATGGTTATCCGGGATCAAATCCCACAATCATTTTCCTTCTCTTCACGGATAATTTATCCTCAAACCAGGACCAGAAGCGTAGTTTTCAAGGCGTCTTCTTCCAATCCAGCAACAAGAATTTAAAAAAATCTGCAATCGATTTCATTATTGACAAGCCACGATCACCGGCCTAGCAGGGTTAACTATTCCCGGCTAGATAGCAGCACCGCTTGGTCACCTCGCACGACTGGTTCAAACTCGAACGCCAGATGGCTCATCATTACCAAATCAGAGAAAGTTCAAGGAATCTTGAGATTTGAATTCACCGTGAGGCAGACAGTAAGAGACGCATGAATAAAATGCTGAACTGATCGTACCATAGCGAGGAATAATTCTAAATCCATTACACTTTTTAATGTCTTTGTCGAGAGTCCTAGAAACCTTATTCTAATTAACATTTCTTATTCACATAAATTCCCAAAACATAATATTTTTGCATAAGCACTTCAGTCACATAAAATTCTAAAATGATGACAATTCCGAAATCAAATAACGACAAGCATTTCTGAACACGGCTGTTCAACGTTGGTCACCTAAAATATCCTCTACATCTTTCTGGAAACCTACAATTTGAGCCCCGCTAGAATGACCTTTCCTAAACAATAACTGCCTTGTATAAACAAAAACAATGCTTTCCCAGAGCTGATAAACAAATATGTCAAGGTGACTGGCCTGTTTTTATTAGTTATTAAATAGTGCGTGAACCATGGCCAACGGCTGAGTGACCTGAGAGTCGGGATACCAGTTGCTATGGAATGGAAGTGGGCATCTCTGATATATTCGGATTCACAGACTTCCTTGTTCTCAGGCGGCTAGGACTATAAAATCCACCGGTGATCCATAAACCCGTTAGAGGAAAGATCCTCACTTGGACAATGTGTAAGTAGCGTAGCATCCTGGTTCATGAATTTGCCGAACTCAGAACATTTTAAGCAACCCTCGGATCCATGGGAGTAACGTAGTCCCACTCCCATTTGACAGGCGAGGGATACCTTGAAAACAACTTGGCGAACGAAATGCAATTCGATGGGGAGCTATCAATATCAATGGGACTTATGGAAGAAGGAAAGTAGAACTGGCTGAATCAGCAAAAAGGGTCCATCTGGATGTGCTAGGAGTAAATGATATTCGGATAAGGGGAGATAACGAGGAAGAGATAGGATTTTATAAAGTGTACGTGACGGGTGTTGGAGAGGGAAGGCAGAATATTGGCTAGGGCTGCTCATCAGGAATACCATTGCACGGAACATATTTTCTGTTAGCCACGTAAATGAGCGAATGATGTGGGTAGATTTCGCAGTTGGAGGAATTAAGACGAGAATTGTCTCAGTGTATTCACCATGTGAGTGTGCAGATGAGGTTGAAGTTGACAAGTTTTATGAAGCATTGAGTGACATCGTGGTCAGGGTCAACGGCAAGGATAGGACAGTGCTAATGGGCGATTTCAGTGCGAGATTTGGAGATAGAACCGAAGGATACAAAAGGGTGATTTGTTAAATGTGGGGAACATATGCAAGCTAATGGGAACGGGAAGTGTTTGCTGGACTTCTGTGCTGGTATGTGTTTAGCAGTTACGAATACATTCTTCAAACATAAGGCTATTCACCGCTACACATGGGAGGCTAGGGGTACGAGATCCATAATAGACTATATCTTAACCGAATTAGAATTGAGGAAATCTGCTAGGAATGTACGAATTTCTCGGAGATGTTTCGATGATACAGATCACTGTCTGATGTGTAGTGAACTAAGTATCTCCAGGCCTAGGTTAGAGAAAATGGAATCTGTCTGTGAACGAATAAGTTTATAATATCTCCAGGACAAGGAAATTAGACAGAAGTACATGCATATAATTAGTGAGAAGTTTCGAACAGTAGACAGTAAGCAGGTTCAGGATATAGAAAGGGAATGGGTGGCATACAGGGATGCTGTAGTAGGAAAAGCAAGGGAATGCCTAGGACACAACTGTTTGTAAAGATTTGAAAAGGCGAACATCTTGGTGGAATGATGAAGTAAGAGCAACTGTAAACGTACAACTAAGGATTATCTGAAATGGCTCCAAACCAGGGCCAAGGCAAACAGAGATTTCCACGTAGATGAAATAGAGCGAAACAAGTAGTTGTTGAATCCAGAAAGAATTCGTGGGAAGCTTTTGGTAATAATCTGGGAAGGTTAGGTCAAGCAGCAGGGAAATCTTTCTGGACAGTAATAATGAATCGTAGGAAGGGATGGAAAAAGGATATGAACAGTGTTTTGAGTAATTCTAGTGAACGCACAATAGACCCCCGAGATTAACTGAAGAGTTGGAGGGAATGTTTTGAACATCTTCTCAACGTGAAAGGAAATCTTCATGGTGGTGTTGCGAAAAGCCAAGCTCACGAGGAGGAGCAAAATAATTTTGGTGAAATTACGCTTGCGGAAGTGGAACGGATGGTAAATAAACTGCAGTGCCATAATGCAGCCAGGAATAGATTAAATTAGTCCTGAATTGGAAAAGTATAGTGAGAAGGCAGGGATGATACGACTTCATAGAGTAGTAAAATTAGCGTTGAGTGTTGGTAACGTACCTTCAGATTGACAAAACAGTAATTGCACCTAACTATAAGCAAGGGAACAGGAAGGATTGCAACAACTATCGAGGTATCTAATTGATTAGTATACTAGGCAAAGTATTCACTGGCATCTTGGAAGGGAGGGTGCGATCAGTCGTTGAGAGTAAGTTGGATGAAAACCAGTGTGGTTTCAGACCACAGAGAGGCTGTCAGAATCAAATTTTCAGTATGCGCCAAGTAATTGAAAATGTTACGAGAGGAATAGACAGTTGTGTTTATGTTTCGTGGATCTAGAGAAAGCATATGCCAGGGTACCGAGGGAAAAGATGTTCGCTATACTGGGGGAATATGGAATTAAAGGTAGATGATTAAAATCAATCAAAGGCATTTATGTTGACAATTGGGCTGCAGTGAGAATTGATGGTAGAATGAGTTCTTGGTTCAGGCTACTTAACGGGGTTAGACAAGGCTGTAATCTTTCATCTTTGCTGTTCGTAGTTTACATGGTTCATCTGCTAAAAGGTATAAAATTGCAGAGAGGGATTCAGTTAGGTGGAAATGTAGTAAGCAGTCTGGCCTATGCTGACGACTTTTTCTTAATGGCAGATTGTGCCGAAAGCCTGCAGTCTGATATCTTGGAACTTGAAAATAGTTGCAATGAGGTTGGAATGAAAATTAGCCCTTCGAAGACTAAATTGATGTCAGTATGAAAGAAATTCATCAGAAATTAATGTAAAATTGGTGATACAAAAGTAGAACAGGTCGACAATTTCAAGTATTTAGATTGTGTGTTCTCCCAGGATGGCGATATAGTGAGATTGAATTAAGGTGTAGTAAATCTAATGCAGTATTCTGTAAGAAGGAAGTCAGCTCCCAGACGAAACTATCTTTATATCTGTCTGTTTTCAGACCAAATTTGCTTCACGGGAGCGAAAGCTGGGTGGACTCAGGATATCTTATTCATAAGTTAGAAGTAACAGACATGAAAGTAGCGAGAATTATAGGTGGTACAAACAGGTGGAAACACTGGCAGGAGGGTATTCGGAATGAGGAGATAAAGGCTAATTTAGGAATGAATTCGATGGATGAAGCTGTACGCATGAACCGGCTTCGGTGGTAGCATCATTTGAGGTTAATGGAGGCGTATACGTTACGTAGGAGAATAATGGGCTATGTTATGGAGGGAAGGAGAAGTAGAGGTAGACCAAGACGACGATGGTTAGACTCACCTTCTAACAATTTAAAGACAAGAGGTATAGAACTAAATGAGGCACAGCACTAGTTTCAAATAGAGGATTGTGGCGACGTTTAGTAAATTCACAGAGGTTTGCAGACTGAACGCTGTAAGGCATAACAGTCTATAATGATAATACATGTCTGCATGTATGAATAAATACATTTTCTTCTGTTTCATATTTTAGACGTACTTTGGTTCATGTATTAATTTGATTATCTTGTTCCGTGTCGGGGCGATTGTTAAAAAATAGAGCATTTAGATAATTATATCAATGTTCAAGTGTAACTGCAATGTTCAAGTGAATATTACTTAATGCTCCAACACTGTTTGGAAGTAGTCTTCTAAAAGTACAGTAAACAGTAACTAAATGTGCTATGGGGAGTAGGTTCATGTTGTTTAACGCAGGGATTGTGCCCGGTAATCGTGACAAATAGCGCTCACGAGGATGTAATGCTCTGAAAATGTCATTTGTGTGCAGATCAATTAGCGTTCATCTGTGTTGTTTGCTCTTACTGTATGCTTGAATAGGCTGTAGTTTACACGATAAACATGGTGATGATGATAATGACAAGTCTCGTAGCCTAATGGCGTGTTTCTTTCCCTGAATAATTCTGAAGCTGAATGAATTACTGGTTGCACGACATATTCAGAGTAGTGCAAACATGAGTGAGAAGAAGAGGCAGTAAAATACAACCACTAAATCCCTTGCCTTTCATGAGGAACCTCTAGGAATGGATTCTCTGAGGGTCTGAACTTGGAGTGTGGGTTGTCACCCATTGCTGTGTCTTACCTTCTCAAGGTCATGACTTTCAAATTTCATACTTGATCATTCCAGCCGAAGGTTGAAGTGTCACGGAGTCTTTCAATTTCTCAACCCTTCGTTTCTATTCCGATTCATTCAAAGAAATGGTGGTTCAACGAGCCCTGTTTTCATGAAATGAGTAGTACAGTATGTTACTTTAACTTTTAAATCTCCTCATACAAAAGGCTAACTGACATCGAATAAGGATGAAATAAATAAGACCATGTTTAGAATAAAGCAGAAAAAATTAGTAAATATGATTCCACTTCCTTCAGTTTTACTCCTTCAGTACAGATTTTGTCTTTCAATGGGTATCGAACCACTTATGTTAACATACTAATACTCCTTAGTTAAGTTAAAGGGGCCGAATTAAAATTATTTCCTGAAATTCTTAACACAAAAATATGCTGCTCTTTACTTAGGAGGAGAAACGTACTCATTTTAACAATGCGTTTACGGATTTGTGAACAAAAATCCAAACGTTGCTTGAAGAACTTGCCCCTATGTTCGTTTTATATCACAGATGAACTGTAGCTATATATGTAAGACTTCTACAACATTCTATACTATTATCTTGCGGAGATACTACATGATTGGAAAGAGATTTTAGAACAGGACAGAGAACGACTCGGCCCTCAAGAATAAACGGACAAGCGAAAGTTCTCACTCTGCGAGTTAAAGGGCACCGAGTGTGTGGAGTGATACTATAGCGGGAAGTCTGCATTCTGGAGATGGTAGGTTCGAACTCCACTCGTGGTTACCCTTCTCTGTCCTGGTTAGGCGTCTGGCTCTACAGCCCTGCGGCGAAGTCCCCACCGACGGCTGTCATGACACTGGTTTTCCGCATTTTTCCATTCTCCTGAAATAAAGCGTATGGTGCGTCAGTACTTGCCACAGCCGCCAAAGCCCCTACTTCACCGTAACTCTTAGGTGGCCCGCTTCCCCGTTCAGGTTAGGCTTCCCTCCTGGCCAAATCATTGAGCCCACAGCCGCTTCCTTTCTACACTGGACGAAGTAGCTCCGTACAAATGATGCCTCAGAGCTCTGCATTCGGCAGGTGGTGGGCTTGTCCTGAGAGCGGTTGTCCATAGTTTTCCATTCTCCTGAACTCAAGCAAATGCGTGGACAGTCCCAGTATAGTCCACGTCCATTTCCCACTCACCTTCCCCGCACTTCGAATCGTCGAGACACATTTTCTGACCTGAGAGAGGGAGAAGTCTCGCCGTACCCATCACTGTAGTTGTGGTGTCTCATTACCTCCGAGCTAGTTCAACGTTAAATTAAGTGCTAGCACACGCCTGGCCAGTGGATACCGTTACCACTCTAATTCTCCAGCTCTCAAGTAAGTGTTATTTCTCTTAGCTCTGCCAGCCTAGAGAATCCTGTGTTATCTCCTACCCATTGTTTTGCTCACACTGTCACAGTTTACAACATTAAGTCGAACGTGTCTGTTACAGGGCCGCACACGCACCACTTAATAGACACTGTCCTTCGCGAGAGAACGAGAGCTGAAGACATTATCAAAAAAGAATGTCGACCCCAGTGTGTATTTACACTGAATATTTAGGGAATAACTTGAAATGTAAAGAAGCAATCATAATAAGGGAGTATGCGTGAAAAGAAAATCAAGTACCTGGGTATCCACAATCGATACAGGAAACATAAACTCATGTTCGGGAACAAACTGTTCTATTTTGACATTTAAACTCTATGCGTCGCAAATTACACATATGTCGGATGTCAGCTTCATCACAATAACCCAGTCATATAAATGAATCACTGAAATTTGATGCGCATTCTTAGAGCAAAGGAGCTATAAACATGATTGAGTGCGCTGTTTGATGAGTTTACATAAACAAAGAAACCACTTTTTGCTTCGCCAAATTCCAATGACCACAGTACTCTATATTTAACGGTCATGGCCATCCACTACCGGTTGTTCATTTCAGAACACCACTAGCCATAAGGCACAGCCTACATTGTTCCTGTGAATAATTGTCGGGCCATCCATTCCAACTCACATCACAGCCTTCCCAGTTGCGAGGTAACAATATCTGGCCATCCATCCGAAACTGACATCACAACCTGCCCAGTTACTAGGTAACATTGTCTGGCGATCCATCCGAAACTGACATCACAGCCTTCCCAGTTGCTAGGTAACATTGTCTGGCCATCAGTCCATTTATTACATCATAGCATGCATGGTTCCTAGGTAACGTTGTTTGGTCATCCCTCCACAACTCACAGCACAACCCGCCCAGTTACTAGGTAACATTGTTTGGCCATCATTCTATTGGTTACATCATAGCCTGCATGGTTTCTAGGTAACATTGTCTGGCCATCCATCCACAACTCACATCACAACCTGCTCAGTTACTAGGTAACATTGTCTGGCCATCCATCCAAAACTGACATCACAATCTGCCCAGTTACTAGGTAACATTGTCTGGCCATCCATCCGAAACTCTCATCACAACCTGCCAAGTAACTAGGTAACATTGTCTGCCCATTCATCCCAAACTCTCATCACAACCTGCCCAATAACTAGGTAACATTGTCTGCCCATCCATCCGAAACCCACATCACAACCTACCCAGTTACTATGTAACATTGTCTGGCCATCCAACCGACACTCACATCAAAACCAGCCCAGTTACTACGTAACATTTTCTGGCCATCCATTCGAAACTCTCACCACAACCTGCCCTGTTACTAGATAACATTGTCTGGCCATCCATCCAAAACTCAGATCACATCCTTCCCAGCTGCTAGGTAAAATTGTCTGGCCATCCATCCATACCTTACGTCACAGCCTGCATGGTTCCTATGTAACATTGTCTAGCAGCCTAGCAGGCTGTGACGTAAGGTACGGATGGATGGCTATGGAGTGCTACCTAGCAACCGTGCAGGCTGTAACGTAAGATATTAATTATTTTTGATTTTGTCGGATAAAATGTGTCCAGAACTATGTTGTGCGAAGTTTAATTGTAAGTGCATATTTAATAGAACTAGCCATTTATGCAGCGCATTCGTTTCGTAGGTTCCCTGGCGAACATGTACTGTGTACTACCTTGCCATTGCCTTTCCTTGCATGACAACCAAAGACACAGCATAACAGTAGGCATCCTGTATGTTATCCCAGGTTGTACACTAATTGTAGATTAAATTTACTCCACGCGTTGAGATGTGGTACTTACACAAACATAGAAATACATTTTAATTTCCGCTAGACAGAGTATTTCAGAAATGAATGGCATAATTTCATGATAGGTTTGCTCTCATATAAAGAAGGAAAACAGTGTTTATATACATCTGCCCAGAAATGCTTACTTTCTTGGCCTGCAAGATCACCTGACTTAAACCCACGGGACTGCTTGGTGTACGTGACTGCTTAGGAGGATGAAGCAATAGTAAGGTCCTTTCGTACAGCACTTTGTCTTTTAGAGCGTGTTTGTAACTACATACGACGACGAACACAAGCCCTCTGTATGGCAGTATGTAACATAATGATCGGACTACAGTTCATCAGTACATGCAAGCTAGTCCACAGCACCTGACGTTCTAGCCAATAACAGGTTATGATATCTCAGATAGGACGGTTTTCCTGACCCATGTGTATACAAACATTTCTCCTTCTCTATGTGTGAGGAATACAATGTATTTTTGCAACACCCTGCAATAGTAGGGATTTGCTTCAACGTCTCTAAATGTCTAAACTGACCGTCAATCAGTTCTCTTTCAAAATCACCGTGTGTTCTGCTTCCTCTCAACTGGACTGTTTCCAGCTTCTTGTAACCTTTTAACCCACTCAGTTTTCTCATATGTCCGCCAGAAAACGGAGTAATATAGGGAGAAAATGTCCCTCAAACTTACTTGTTTTTCATTCATTCATTGAAAGCTCCTTCACATTGGAGCCAATAACTCTTAATAATCTCATGAGCCTCATTTACTCGTCTGCTAGTCCATGCGCCTAGTAGGCCGTTCTGTAGGCCCGTCCTCTGCTAGACCGCACTACTGCTGCCATTACGAAAACATCGTCAGCGAAGGCTATACGGTAGCTAGAAAAAACAAATACATGGTGTGATCAAAAAGTTTCCCTTTGAGAGCGTTGCTGCAGCAGATATGCAACGTAGCGCGACTCTGATGCGTGTTTTATCAGCACGGCCATGTAGGCAAAGGGATTAGTGTGGAAGTCGTGTCTGCGTTAAGTGCGGCCACAGGAACTATGAGAACGTTACGACCAAATTGCGTGCGTACAGGACCAACGTTTAGTTATTCTGGTCTTGGCTGCCGAAGAACAAACACCGATGGACATCCATCGGAGGATGTAGATTGTGTAAACGTCAGGATGTCTGTCGAAAACCACCGTTGTGGTCTGGTGCACAAAGTTCCGGGCAGGTCACGTTTTGACACAAGACGCCGGTCGATCTGAGAGGCCAGCCTCTTCCTTTACGGACAACAAAAAGCGCGTGGTGGGTGAGGCGATTAGGGCGAACCGGCGCATGACCATACGTACCCTAGCAATGGATCTCGATATCATCTTCGGTAGCTTGAAGTGTCGACACTTTGAGTCAGACGATTATGTGCAGCAGGCGATTGTGGTCTTCTTCGCGTAGCAGGACACGGTTTTTCCCACACGGGGCTCTTCAATCGCGTGCGTAGGTGGGATGAGTTCCTAAAAGCTCACGGTGATTGGTATCCCGACTCAGGATTATATTGCTGTCGAACGGAAACTTCTTGATCGCTTCTTACAAATTATAGCCGTAACTTGTCCACTTTGTGGCTAGATGATCATCAGACCAACGCAGGGAGTGTGCGTATCTGGAGTGTTACAGAGAGGGAGAGGTTTGCTTGAAATAAGGATAATGGACTTCAAAGAGAGCTGGTGAATTTATTAACATCAAAAACTCAAAATTTCATATCACCTCTGTTCAGAAGATATAGTAGATATGTCTTCTCTTCACTTTGGGGTGGCAAAGTTCATTGAGGTCCGGCTGCTGTTCTCTTTCGACCCTGGGACGCCACCAAAGAGATAAGAGGCGCTTTCCAGCGTGAATCACACCACCTACTGAGAGAAAGGCCGCGATAAAACACATCACAGGAAGGGAAAGCGATGGGAATCTGGGCTAGGCCAATAAGTCAACGACATAACAGATGGTGGAAGGAGTATTAGGTAGAGCAATTCACAATAATGACACTTTCCGTCACACTTAAAAAGACCAGAATTTAATGTAATGAATAATAATATGTAGGGTGGGTGGTGCAATTTAAATATATAAGAAAAATGAAAACAATTAAGTTTTTTAAACGGGGGAAAACAAATGGCAATGCTCTTTTACAGAATTACAACCAATTGTAGTCACCATACCAACAATTACAACCAAATTAAAAATTAACAATATTTTCCAGACGGAATTAACTCCAGTTTGACCTAGAGTTCCATTATAGTTTATTGTTCATTACAATTTTCTTGTTCAAGCTCGAAATCATCTTTCTTTAACGAAGTTATAAGAATGTTAGGTGGGTGCGCGCGTCCCAATAAAATTACATAAAATAAATTATTACATGTTTAAAATTTCTCAGTGAACACGGAAGCGTTTCAAATTGAAATATTTAACCGCGTCCTCTAACAGACATACAATATCCTCAAGAAACTTTAAGGAAGGCAAAAAATAATATTAGAAAAGAGCCCAAATAAAAAGAAAAACAATATATGAAGAAAAAATCAATAACAATAATAAGGTAGGACAATAATATAGAAACAATTTAAACTCATCTCGTGACCCAGTTCATCGCATCAACAATATAGGTACGCCATACAACAACGAACGTCTGCACATCACGAGCATTATTACAACTCTCACTTCGCGAAAATGCGAAACTAATCACACCGTTATCAAGCAAACAAACGACGACAGCATATCAACGACAATGCAACTGAAATGGACTGTAGCTTCAAATCAGTAACAATAAATTCAAATTTAAAGAACGGAAAATTTAATAAAATTATATTTATAGTAATAATAATAATTAAGGTAGAAAATTAAATTTTAAAAAAGAAAATGGAATTAAATTCAAATCGACCCAAAACACCCTTCAGTATTCACTAGGGTATAAATTTAATTTTTAGATATTCAATCGCCTTTGTGAGGCTAATGATACAACTGACTACACACACTTTCACTTGTCACAGCTCCTGTAAAAGGAGCACGTCACCTGAAAACCACACAGTTCTCGTGGCGCAGAAGTATGTCCATCAAGAGAAATTAATCACTTGTTTAAGTATAACATAATTGGTAGATTGGCGGAATTCAATAATGAAAGATGCGATCGAAAATCATAGGTAAGATCAAGATAATTCAACCTAACGGTCACAAGATTGATATAACAAAGCCTACAAGGCAAATTATATTAAGAAAATTAGCAACTTCCGTATACTTCAGAAGGAAGAAAATATGCTGAATCTACCTAAAATTTCACCTTAACAAATATAAATATGAGAGAGTTTCCAACAGCTAATATGTTTATCAAGTAGCTTCGAAAACATTGCATTTATTAACGCCTGGAAACCCACCTTTATCACATCACCAAGATGTAACACGATATTAATACTAACCCTAGGAGATTTGGGAGTAGAAACCCACAAGAAAGTTTACGGAACCAGCACATTGGTCTCAACTAGATTTTACGAGTTCTAGACGGAAAACAGTTATTATTATTGTTCCGCGGTATCTGTGGAACAGCAGAGGTGAAAGAAGGTGCTGGGTAGAATAGGTCTCAACTTACGAAATTAAAGTTAATTTAATACTTTAACAAAGGTTATATTTTCTTTTCAAGATACATAAATAACAGAATATAACAGGTACCAAGTAACAGATCAACAAATTAAGAACATACAATTTTAGTTCATTACAAAATTTGGGGTTCGAGCCCGACACTCACGAACCTTGAGCTATAAGCCCAACTTTTCCTATATACCAAGTTCAAACAAAGGGGCAGAAAACTCCAATCATGCCAAGGAGCACTGGCTCCTGATTACCATATTAAGCCTCCTCGAGGCAACAGAAACCAAATTTAAGAAAGAGCAAACCCGCTCTCAAAATTCAAGCCCATCAAAGGCCACAACAAACTATACTTCAAACTGCCCTCAAGGCATACCAAGAACAGGGGTAATAAATACCCAACCTACTGGGCCTATTCAGTAAAGAAGCAGGTTAATTACATGGCCCAAAATACCAACTTGACTGGAGGCGTATCTTGCACTCCTAATACACTTTTAAAACCTACTTGGCACTAGGCCGCATACATAAGGGCTAATCCCATACTAAAGAGGTGACTTGTATAAGAAGACTTTATTACATTAAGAGAGGAAGAAACGGTTGTGAAAACAAAGTCACCTCAAAACAATAGGAGTGGGAGCTCGAGAGGGTATAGCACTCTCTATCCCAATTTATAGTTAAAGAAACGAAGTTTTACCATGTGTCTATTACATTTTAAAGATAGGTTACATGAGAAAAGTTTCGAACCTGCCCCGAGGGTTAAACTGCTGAGCTAGCGAGAAAAGAAGCTATTATTAAATGGCCATTACCTTATGGATGAACTGCTGCCCGAAGAAAGAGACGCTTCCCGCCCCCTGCTACATAATCACACTAGGAGAAATGTTACTGAATGGCGAGGAGACCAGAAAATCAGCATTTGATATACCCTCGCGGAAAATTCGAGACGTTTCATGAATGATTACAACTCGCCCATAAATTTTTATTGGTCGGCTAAAGATTACAAGTCAAAACTGAAGAAGACATCTGGGATTGGTGGAAGATTAATTACAGAAATTACTCATTGGTCAAATTCGAATCTGGCGGAAAGAGAAGGCTTATACTGCCAACCCAAACAATGACTGAAAGAAATTTAACAAAGAACGAAATTATGAATACCAAATTTCTTCAAAAAAGGTTGCTTCACTTCGCACTAGGGTGCACAATTGTAGTTCTTAAGTAATGCCATCTAGAAGAGAATGTTCACACTTCTTACTACAGAGCAAACAAATACAAATCGAAACAGACATAGTTCAGAACACTTCAAAATTTACAGGAGAGACATCTTCCAAGGAAGTTTTGATTTAATACAGATTGTTAAAGTTCAGGCTTCCTCCTGTAGAGGGATTTCAACTGGTGCAATATTTGGATACGCGGCGTGGAGATGTAGCACCCGGTACAGACCTCCCCCCCCCCAAAAGTCCTTCCAAGCGGGTGACACAGGAGAACAAAAAATTTATTCTAAAAAATAAGTCCAAGTTGTTGTTGAGGAGTTGAAGAATTTACAAGAGAAAATCAGAAGTTAGTTTGATATGAATGGGATTAAATAAAATCCAGTTTTTAAACTTTTGTAGTAGATTTGAAGAAAAGATCTCTATGGTTGTAGTAGTTGAATTCCGAAGGAAAACTTTAATTCTTGGAAGAAGATAATTTTTTTTTCTAAGTCCACCAGATATTGATGTATTAATCCAAAAATGTAGTAATTGTTGATATGAAATGTCCATGTAGCTGAATAAGTACATTAGTTGTTGATTAAGTTTGACGGGCAGACAAGTCGCCGCTGCTAGTGTACAGAGGAGGCCGCTCGGACCCCTCAAGTACACTGAGATAGATCTCTCCCGCTACTATGGGAAGGGTAGTGGTGGTGAAGCGCGCCGCACACGCGGCGAATGTTTACAGACCGCGGGCAGTTAGCAGGTGGTGCGCCGCACATCAGCCTTGGCCAGAAGCAGGGCTCCGACTCGCCGTACACTGGTTGACCTCACTGGAGTAGACCGGGCCCGTACTCCACCACAGTGGCGGTACCGCGCCGCACGGCTGCCGGGGCACTGAAACATTAAGATCTCGGCGGCAGAATTTTTGTTGGACAGAAATGTTTTTAGGGTACAGTCTTTGTGGTAAGGCTGGGGGGCCAGCGGCGTGGAAGATTTTATTTCATTTTAATCGGCCACTGGTGTGGTTGAGCAGGAAACGGGAGCTTGATAATGGCCTAGGTGGACAGGACAGCAGATCAACTGACAGGGAAGGTTGTACAACGAATACTTAAATACAAAGAACATGATTCAAACGGCAGAAGGCCTCAACCTGAAACCCAAAATATAACCTTCACATTTCTTTCAAAATGTAAAAAAACCAGCTAATTTAGCACGGAAATTACACCGGTTTCACCTGCGACAGGTGAACCCTAAAGATCCTCTCCGTGGCTGGATTGCTTAGTAATAAGTTAACGGGTGTAAGGAAATCGAGAATAATATACGGCCCATGAACTCTGGGGGCAAGCTTGCCCGCGGGAACAAAGTCTTGACCATAACGTGGTCGCCTACCTTCAAATGGGTGGGTCTCCGTCCACGATCATATCTTTCCCTAACCTGTTCATGAGACACATTAAGATTGGCCTTAGCCTTCTTCCAAAGATTTTTAATCTGATCAGGATCTATTGTCTAAGGTAGAATGTCACTCAGAGACCAGAGGTTAGCGAGCGGCGTGTTGGGAACAAACTTGAACATCAACGAACCTGGAGTAAATTTATGAGATTCATGAACCGCCGAATTCAAAGCAAAAGCTAACCAATGCAGGGACGTTTCCCACCTAGAATGATCTTCATGATGATAGGCAATAAGAGCCGACCTCAGATTACGATTGACCCGTTCAGCAAGAGAAGGTTGAGGATAGTAAGCAGAAGTAGTTACATGAGAGTTGGACAGATCAAAACAGAATTTACGAAATAGATTAGATGTGAAAGCCTTAGCATTATCAGACACTATATACAGGTATTGGCAAAGACCAAAAGAAGCAAAAATGGAATTTAAACAAGAAATGGAGGACTGAGCGGTAGCCAGCGTAGTCGGAAATAACCATGAAAATGTAGTAAAACCATCTACACACACAAGGATGAATTTATTGGCATTCCCCTTTGACTGGGGGGAAGGGTCCAACGTGTTCAATATACAGGCGTTCCATAGGGCGCGATGCTTGATGAGAAGACAAAAGCGCTTGGTTAGTGAACATGGTGGGTTTACTAAGCCAACAAGATTTACAAGCTTTAACTAGTTCACGAATCTCACCGTCCATGCCCTTCCAGATGAACATTTCACGGACTTTTTCACGGGTTTTGAAGATGCCTAAATGCCCCCCACTGTGGTCTGATGGTAGTATTTGAAGATCATTGGTACAAGAACCGCTGGAACTAACACTTTCATCTTCTGATCATGCCTCGACGGGCAACATAAAACACCATTCCTCAGCACATAAGGGACAACATGTTCTTCAGAAGAAAGTGTTTCCATGATAGGGGCCAGCGTCGGATCTTCACGTTGATATTTCTCAAGATCCCCAAACAACATGGGAGCATCAGTTAAAATGGCATTAACCTCGGGTCGTATGGACTCGGGAGGTGAAGAACTATCGACCAGTTCGTGGGTCTCTACATCATTGGAAAACATACGGCTTAGTCCGTCTGCCACAACATTTTCAGTACCTCGAATATGTCTCACGTCAAACTAGAAGGCAGAAATTCTAATGGCCCAGCGGGCTATACGACCAGTACGACGCGGCCTAGCTAAGACCCAGCTTAAGGCTTGGTTATCTGTCTCCAAGTCGAATTTGACATGTTCAAGATAGAAACGGAACTTTTCTAAAGCAAATAAGACTGCCAAACCTTCGAGCTCATAGATGGAATACTTGGCTTCTTGAGCCGATAGAGTCCTAGAGGTATAGGCGATTGGTCGCCTCCCTAGTTCAGTCTCTTGAAGAAGGACTGCAGCTACCGCCGACGACGACGCGTCGGTTTGGACGATGAATTTCTTCGAGAAATCAGGCATAGCAAGAACAGGGGCATTACAGACAGCTGATTTAAGATCTTCAAAAGCGGCTTGTTGAGAAGGTCCTCACTCAAACTTTACGCCTTTTCTACGAAGAAGGTTCAAGGGCGCTGCTCGGTTAGCGAGTTAGGAATAAATTTCCTGAAGAAATTCACCATGCCAATGAACCAAGCAATACCTTTGATGTCCTTAGGAGGCTTGAAATCACGGATGATCTGTGTTCTAGAATGGTGTACTGCGACACCATCGGGCGATGAAATATGCCCTAAAAATGACATGGAAGGGTAAGCGAAGGCTACATTGTACAACTTCAGAGTTAACCCAGCCTTACGAAGGCGATTGAGAACTTCTTTCAGATGATCTAGGTGTTCTTCGAAGGTCTCCGAAAATACGACGAAATCATCAAGATAGTGGTACAAGTACACAAATTTTATGTCGGAGAAGACCCTATCTAGCAGTCTAGTAAGCACCGCTGCTCCCGTGGGGAGCCAGAAAGGCACGCGGTTGTATTCATACAAATTCCAAACAGTGGCGAAAGCCGTCAGGTGTTTAGATTCCTCTGCTAACAGTATCTGATTATAACCCTGGTTAAGATCTAAGATGGTAAAGAACTTACCCTTACAAAATCATGAAAAACAAGAGTGAAGGTCTGGAAGGGGCACAGATTGTAACACCACATTCCGATTGAGAGCGCTATAATCAATCACAGGCCTGAAGCCACCTTGCGGTTACGGAACGAGAAAAATAGGCGATGAATACTCCGACTTAGAGGGCCGAATAATGCCATCCTTCAATATCTCATCAATGATCTCCTTCAGAGCCTTCATTTTGGGCGGAGATAGCCTATACGGTGGAAATCGGACGGGGATGGAATACGTAACCTCAATCTTGTATTCAATAAGGTCAGTAACACCAAGAGTATCCGAGAACACCTCTGGAAACGACTGACACAACTTACGAATACTATCAGCCTGCTCCTCAGGTAGATGTCTAAGATCTAACAACATCTCATCCTGGGTAGGCGAAACGGATGAACAGGACACAGAACTACATTTAAGTAAAGAGATTTTACAATTAGAAGCAAATTTGAATGTGCACGACTTGCTCTGAAGATCGAGCACTATACCAGTGTGAGATATGAAGTCTGCTCCCAATATAATGGGGCAGGACAAGTGCTTAGCCACAAACAATTTAACTTTCCAAGTAAATTTAGAAATACGAATTTTGGCATTTAAGGAGCCTACAATTTCTAATGGAGAAGAATTAGCCGAAACATATTGAACAGAAGACGAGCAATAGTCAGGAAGTTTACAAACAGATTTCAATTTCGAATTCCATTCATCCGAAATAATAGAACAAACACTGCCAGAATCTAAAAGAGCAGTTACAGGCTCATTATTTAATACAATTTTGAGAAAAGGAACAGGTGCGGTGGTATCCGCCGCAATCCTAAGACATTCTTTAGGGCTTTCAAAGGATGAATTCGAAAACTGAATTTTCCTTGGGAATTCGGCAGTTTTACTTGGGGCTGAGCCTCGGCAGGTCGACCCAGCCGAAGCCACTAGTCACTTATTATTATTAGCATTGGTGGAAGTTGCACCAAAAGTTGAGCAGGAGGGGGTGCTATTGAATTTGGGCAATTCTTGGCTATATGGGAAAACGCGCCGCATTTAAAACAGCCATGGGATGACCGTGCTCCATTCCTTGTTCCACTAGACTTGATCAATGGACATGTATTGCGAAAATGGTCAGGCGACCCGCAAGCGAACCATTTACGGGGTGTGACGGGTCGGCGAGGTGGAGGCCGAGAACTACTAGAGGATGGAGGGGGTTCTCTCGCGACACGCAAGGTATCGGTGTATCTAACTCCTTCGGCTGAGACAGCCATAGCCTATAACTCGGCAAAAGTTTGCGGACGCGACGCAAAACACATGTATGATCGGTATGATGGAGAAATACCTTCCACTATGGCCTGAACAATTTGATCTTCGGGAAAATGAAGGGCAAATACTCTGGTATAGAATTTGATGTCTTGTATGAAGTCTGCCAGGTTTTCATCAAGTCGCTGCACTCTGTAATAATACTTCTGAATTAGAGATGACCTAGCTCGAGCTGGAATAAAATTAGCTAACAGATGGGCGTGGAAGTCTTCTATGGATGACTGTTCGGCAATTGCCCTAACTATTTTGTCCGATAGAACACCAATAGAATACGTGTAAATTATCTGAATGGTTTGACACGGAGACAGGGAAAAAACAAGGGCATGATCTTTGAATTCAATTATAAACCTTAAGAAAGCAATAACATCAGTAGTGGAGTTAACAGAAAACTTGGAATTACCTCTAAGTAACATAGCTAATGGATGGGGTAAACTGTTGAAACCAGGTGACATAGTAGAAAAGGGCCTAAGTGGCGGAGAAGCAGATTCCGAAGGTGCCTTATTTAACACAAAGGGTGGAATGGACGTGCGACCATCGGACTCGGTTCCTAATGGGGCAGATGTTCGTTGTGTAGTCGCCTCAGTACTACTTCCTTCCTCTTTAGAGGAATCCCCCACATTTACAATATTTACTACCATAGGCTGTTCGACTTTAGGAATAGCAGATCCAGATAACAAATGGCTAACTTTGCTAGACATTTTAGACAAGTTTTCGGCAAGGGCACTAGCTTCCTTACCCTGGAGGTCATTTAACTTCAGAGACAATAGGTCACACACCCTATTATAAAAACGGTACAACCTAGCCTGTACTCTTTTGAGTTGATTAGGAGATGGGTCACTTACTTAAAAAAACTAAGTACAGATGCTAGCTCAGTAGTATTATCATTGATCGTGGAGAGAGCGTCGTCAATCTCTTTTTCTCCCAAGTCGGGATGGTAATAGGCACATCAAGGGAATCTTTCAGCTTATTAATGTCTATCGCAACCGTGCCACCAGATTGAACATTTCTAATTGTTAATTCATAGATAAATTCCTCCTTGCGCAAGTAGCCGGGGTGGAGGACTTCGCGAGAGCCGGACATGATGACAAAAATTTGAAAGTTTCGAAAAATGAGAAAGAAAAGTCCGGCGACAGAGGAAATTGTTAGAGTTCGAAAGCAAAGCAATGTTTAGCCGTCAAAAGGGGCTAAATTGAGACCCATTCAACCACGCTCTGCTACCACTTGTTCCGAGGTATCTGTGAAACAGCAGAGGTGAAAGAAGGTGCTGGGTGGAATAGGTCTCAACTTACGAAATGAAAGTTAATTTAATACTTTAACAAAGGTTATATTTTCTTCTCAAGATAAATAAATAACAGAATATAACTGGTTCCAAGTAGCGGACAAAAAATTAAGAAGGTACAATTTCAGTTCATTACACAATTTTGGGTTCGAGCCCGACACTCACGAACCTTGAGCTATAAGCCCAACTTTTCCTATATACCAAGTTCAAACAAAGGGGCAGAAAACCCCAATCATGCCAAGGAGCACTGGCTCCTGATTACCATATTAAGCCTCCTCGAGGCACACAGAAACCAAATTTAAGAAAGAGCAAACCCGCTCTCAAAATTCAAGCCCATCAAAGGCCACAACAAACTATACTTCAAACTGCCCTCAAGGCATACCAAGAACAGGGGTAATAAATACCCAACCTACTGGGCCTATTCAGCAAAGAAGCAGGTTAATTACATGGCCCAAAATACCAACTTGACTGGAGGCGTAAAATGCACTATAATACACTTTTAAAACCTACTTGGCACTAGGCCGCATACACAAGGGCTAATCCCATACTAAAGAGGTGACTTGTATAAGAAGACTTTATTACATTAAGAGAGGAAGAAACGGTTGTGAAAACAAAGTCACCTCAAAACAATAGGAGTGGGAGCTCGAGAGGGTATAGCACTCTCTATCCCAATTTATAGTTAAAGAGACGAAGTTTTACCAAGTGTCTATTACATTTTAAAGATGGGTTACATGAGAAAAGTTTCGAACCTGCCCCGAGGGTTAAGCTGCTGAGCAAGCGAGAAAAGAAGTTATTATTAAATGGCCATTACCTTATGGATGAACTGCTGCCTGAAGAAAGAGGCGCTTCCCGCCCCCTGCTACATAATCACACTAGGAGAGATGTTACTGAAGTGGCGAGGAGACCAGAAAATCAGCCGTTTATATACACTCGCGGAAAATTCGAGACGTTTCGTGAATGATTACTACCCGCCCATAAATTTTTATTGTTCGGCTAAAGATTACAAGTCAAAACTGAAGAAGCCATCTAGGATTGGTGGAAAATTAATTACAGAAATTACTCATTGGTCAAATTCAAAACTGGCGGAAAGAGAAGGGTTATACTGCCAACCCAAACAATGACTGAAAGAAATTGAACAAAGAACAAACTTATGAATTGAATTACTTCAAAAACGGTCCTTTCACTTCGCACTAGGGTGCACAATTGTAGTTCTTAAGTAGTGCCATCTAGAAGAGATTGTTCACACTTCTTACTACAGAGCAAACAAATACAAATCGAAACAGGCATAGTTTAGAACACTTCTAATTTTACAGGAGAGACATCTTCCAAGAAACTTTTGATTTAATACAGATTGTTAAAGTTCAGGCTTCCTCCTGTAGAGGGATTACAACTGGCGCAGTATTTAAATTCGCGGCGTGGAGGTGCACCGCCCGGTACAATGATTATTTTTATTATTATTATTATTATTATTATTATTATTATTATTATTATTATTATTGTTACGGAGATATCCGTGGTAGGTAGAGGTGAAAGAAGGTGCGGGTGTGAATGGGTTTCAAGCTACGAATTTAACGTGCAATGTAAAATTAATTTAAAATTTAACTAGGTTATATTTTCTTTTCAAAAACAAGAGATAACAATCATAACAGGTACAGAGTAGCAAAAATGTAGGTACAATATTACTGGATTCGGGCTCAGTGCCCTTACTTCATAACTCTTGGGCAATCAGCCCCGCCTTACTCCAAAAAAAATTTTAGCCAAGGGGCAGAAAGCCCCATTCATGCCCAGGAGCACTGGCTCCAAACATTACACATAAAGCCTGCACGAGGCATACAGAAACAAATTTCAAAGAGCGATCCGCTCTCAAAATTGTAAGCCTATCACAAGGCCACACCAAACTCTACCTTCAAGCTGTCCTCTAAGGACGTTTTCACAGGGGTAAAATACCCAACCTACTGAGGTCTATTACATGAAAGGAAGGTTGATTACATGACCTCTAAAATAACAATTTGAGAGGAGGCGAACTTGCACTCCTAATACACTTTGTTTTTAAAACCTAATCTGGCTCTGGGCCACTAACGCAAGGGCTAATCCCATACTACAGAGGTGACTTAGAGAAGAACACTTTACATTACATAAACGAAGAATAGTTTGAGAAAATAAGTTCACCTCAAAACAAATGTGAGTGGGAGCTCGAGAGGGTTAGCACTCTCTATCCCAATATGTAGCTTTACAAGAAAAAGATGAAAAGAGTAATTACATTTTAGGAGAAGGTTACATGATGGAAATGCTTCGAACCCGCCGCGAGTGTTAAACTGCCGACCTAGCAAGAAAAGAAGTTATTAATAGGCCATTACCTGGTGTTGAACGGCTGAAGAAGAAAGAGGCGCTTCCCGCCTCCTGCTATGTACTTAATACACTGAAAGATGGAACAGAAGTGGCCCGGAGACCCCAAAATCAGCAGTTTATATACTCTCGCGGAAGTTTCTAGGCGTTAGGGGAATGAAAACACCCGCCCACAATGTTTTTATTGGATAGGACCCCGCAATTGATTCAAGTTGGGGGAAGATACATCTGATTGGATAGAAATTAATTTAAGAAATTCGGGATTGGCTACATGCAAAACAAGGGGAAAGAGAGGGGTATACAGCCAACTTAAACAATAACAGAAAGAAATTTAGCAAAGAACAAACATTTGAAATAAAAATTTCTTCAACAAAATAGTTCTTTGACTCCGCACTAGGTTGCACTATTGTTGATCTTCAGTAGTGTCCTCTAGAAGAGGAAGTTCACACTTCTTACTTCAAGCGAAACAAAAACACATCAAAAGTGACACAGTTCAAAAACTCAAAATTTTCCACGTGGTGACATCTTCTGAGAAAGTAGAGAATTAATAGAATAGATAAAGTCCAACCTTCCTCCAGAAGAGGAGTTTCAACTGGCGCAACTTTTAAATAAACGGTGTAGAGGTGTACCGCCCGGTACAGACCTCCCCCCCCAAAAGTTCCTCCAGGGGTTACACATGAAATCAGTTTGAAACAAAGTCCAAGTAATGATGTTGATACGAAGATAGATAGCAGAAGCATTTACAAGATTTCTTAATTCAGTTTCAAAATGTTGTTGTTGCAGGTGAATGAAAGTCTTTATGTTTGTAGAATTTGAATTTCTGAAGATAAACTTTTAATACTTAAAGGTGAAGAAAAATTTTGCAATGTCCACCAAATATTGTTGTTGAATTCCCAAGTGTAGTTATTGCTTATGGTGACTGTCCATGTAGTTGATGTAGATTGAGTCAGATGGCCAGACCGGCCGTTGCAGCTTGCGTCCAACGGACGCCGCTCGGACCCCTCAAGTACCCTGAGATACCGCTCGCCCGCACTATGAGGGGAGCAGAGGTGTTGAAGTACGCCGCGCCCGCGGTGAACAGATACAGGCTGCGGGCATGTAGCAGGTCGTGCGCCGCACATCAGCCTTGGCCGGGAGGAGAGCTCCGGCTCGCCGTGCACATGTCGTCCTCGCTGGAGAGGAGGGGGCCCATCCCCCTCCCCAGTCGCTGCACGGCACTGCGCGGCTGCGGGGGCGCTGAAACATTAAAGCTAGGCGGCAGAATTGTGTTGGACAATCATCTTCTTTGAGGGTACAGGCTTGTGGAGAGGTTGAGGGGCCAGCGGCGTGTAGATATCCATGGCATTTACTATTATGAAGCCACAGTGTAAGGTGGAGCAGGAGACGGGAGCGTGGTAATGGCCGTGGCAAGAACAGGATGGCAGTTTAACGGGTCGGGGCAGGTTTTACACAAGGCTTACATCTAAAACCAAAATATTACAGAAGGGGCAGAATGCCTTAAAAGTGAAACTCAAAAAAAAAATATAACCTTCATATCCTTTCAAAATAATATGAAGCAAGTTAACACCGAAATTACACCGGTTTCACCTGGGACAGGTGAACTCTAAATATCCTCTCGGTGGCTGGATTACTTAGCAATAAGGTAACCGGCGTAAGAAAATCGAGAATGATACAAGGCCCATGAAATCTGGGGGCAAGCTTGCCCGCGGGAACAAAATTTTTGACCATAACCTGGTCACCTACCTTCAAAGTGGTGGGTCTCCGTCCACGATCATACCTTTCCCTAACCTTTTCATGAGATACTTTAAGATTAGCTTTAGCCTTCTTCCAAAGATCTTTAATGTTGTCCGGATCTATTGTCTGGGGCAGAATGTCATTCAGAGACCAGAGGTTAGAGAGCGGCGTGTTGGGAACGAACTTAAACATCAAAGATGTTGGAGTAAATTTGTGTGATTCATGAACCGCCGAATTCAAAGCAAAAGCTAACCAATGCAGGGACGTGTCCCACCTAGAATGATCTTCATGATGATAGGCAATAAGTGCGGACCTGAGATTACGGTTAACCCGTTCAGCCAGAGATGGTTGAGGGTGATAAGCAGAAGTAGTTACATGAGAGATGGACAAGTCAAAACAGAATTTACGAAATAAATTAGATGTAAAAGCCTTAGCATTATCAGATACAATGTATTGGCACGGACCCAAAAGAAGCGAAAATAGAATTTAAGCAAGTAATGGTTGACTGAGCGGTAGCCAGCTTAGTCGGAAATAACCAAGAAAATCTAGTAAAGCCATCTACGCACACAAAGATGAACTTGTTAGCATTACCCTTTGACTGGGGGAAGGGTCCTACATAATCGATATACAGGCGTTCCATAGGGCGCGACGCTTGATGCGAAGACAAAAGGCCTACCTTGGTGGACATGGTGGGTTTACTAAGCAAACAAGATTTACAAGCTTTAACAAGTTCACGGATTTCACCGTCCATACCTTTCCAAATGAACATTTCACGAATTTTTTCACGGGTTTTAAAGATTCCAAGATGCCCTCCTAATGGGGTCTCATGATAATACTTGAAGATCATAGGCACAAGAACCGCTGGCACGACAACCTTCATCATCTTATCATGCCTCGAAGGGCAACATAAAACACCATTCCTCAGAACATAAGGGACGACATGTTCCCCAGAAGAAAGGGTTTCCATTATCGGACCCAGCGTCGGATCTTCACGTTGGTATTTCTCGATATCCCTAAAGAGCATGGGAGCATCTGTTAGGATGGCATTAACCTCAGATAGTATGGACTCGGAAGGTGATGAACTGTCGACAGGTTCATGGGTCTCGACGTCGTTAGAAAACATACGGCTGAGTATATCAGCAACAACATTTTCAGTACCTCTGATATGTCGTACATCGAATTGGAAGGCAGAAATACGGATGGCCCAACGGGCTATACGACCAGTACGACGCGGCCTACCTAAGACCCAGCTTAAGGCTTGATTATCTGTCTCCAAGTCGAATTTGACATGTTCCAGATAGAGACGGAACTTTTCTAAGGCAAATAAAACTGCCAAACCTTCAAGCTCATAGATGGAATACTTGGCTTCTTGAGCCGACAATGTCCTAGACGCATAAGCGATGGGGCGCCTCCCTAGTTCAGTCTCTTGAAGAAGGACTGCAGCTACCGCCGACGACGACGCGTCGGTTTGGACGATGAATTTCTTCGAGAAATCAGGCATAGCAAGTACAGGGGCATTACAGAGAGCTAATTTAAGGTCTTCAAAAGCGGCTTGTTGAGACGGTCCCCACTCGAATTTGATGCCTTTCCTACGGAGAAGGTTTAAGGGCGCCGCTCTATTAGCAAAATTAGGAATGAACTTCCTGAAGAAATTCACCATGCCAATGAACCTGGCGATACCTTTAATGTCCTTGGGAGGTTTAAAATCACGGATGGCCTGTGTTGTAGAATGATCGACTGCTACACCATCAGGTGACACAATATGCCCTAGGAATGACATAGAGGGCTTAGCAAAGGCAAACTTGGACAACATAACAGTCAACCCAGCCTTACGAAGGCGATTGAGAACTTCTCGCAGATGATCTAGATGTTCTTCAAAGGTTTCGGAAAATACGACGACATCATCCAAGTAGTGATTTAAGTACTCAAATTTGATGTCGGAAAAGACCCTATCTAGTAGCCTAGTGAGCACAGCTGCCCCCGTGGGGAGCCCGAAAGGCACGCGGTTGTATTCATATAAATTCCAGTCCGTGGCAAACGCTGTAAGATGTTTAGACTCTTCGGCAAGGGGAATTTGATTATAGGCCTGATTCAAGTCCAAGATGGTGAAGAACTTGGCCTTACGAAACCATGAAAAGCAAGAATGAAGGTCGGGAAGGGGCACAGATTGCAACACCACCTTCCGATTGAGAGCCCTGTAATCAATGACAGGCCTGAAGCCTCCTTGGGGATTCGGGACTAGAAAAATAGGCGAAGAATACGCTGACTTAGAGGGCCTAATAATACCATCCTTCAACATCTGATCGATGATTTCTTTCAGAGCCTTCATTTTAGGTGGAGATAGCCTATACGGTGGAAAAAGGACAGGAATCGAATCCGTGACCTCAATTTTGTATTCAATAAGGTCAGTAACACCAAGAGTATCAGAGAACACCTCGGGAAACGACTGACACAGTTTCCGAATACTATCAGCCTGCTCCTCAGGTAGATGTCTAAGGTCTAACAACATCTCATCCTGGGTAGGCGAAATAGATGAACATGATACAGAATTACACTTTAACAAGGGAATTCTACAATTGGACGCAAATTTGAATGTGCACGACCTACTCTGGAGATCGAGCACAAGACCAGTGTGAGAAATGAAGTCCGCTCCCAATATGATGGGGCAAGACAAACGCTTGGCCACAAACAATTTGATCTTCCATGTAAATTTAAAAACCCGAATTTTGACATGTAAGGAACCTAGAATTTCTAATGGAGATGAATTAGCCGAAACATATTTAACAGGAGATGAGTCATAGTCAGGGAGTTTACAAACAGATTTCAATTTAGAATACCAATCAGCCGAAATAATGGAACAAACACTGCCTGAATCTAGGAGAGCTGTTATAGGCTCGTTATTTAACTCAATCTTAAGAAAAGGAACAGGTGCGGGGGTATCCGCCGCAATCCTAAGACACTCTTTAGGGCATTCAAAAGATGAATTTGAAGGCTGGTCGTTCTCTGCATTTACAACCTGTTTACTAGTGGCTAAGTCTCGGGAAGATGGATTAGTCGGCTCAGCCGACGCCACTAGTCACTTTTTATTATTGGCATAGCTGGAATTTGCACCAGAAGTTGAGCAGGAGGGGGTGCTATTTGAGTTTGGGCAATTCTTGGCGATATGTGAGAAGGCCCCACACTTAAAACAGCCTTGTGATGACCCTGCTCCATTCCTTGTCCCACTTGACTTGATCAGAGGACACTTATTCCGCAGATGGTCAGGCGACCCGCAAGCATAACATTTACGGGGATTGACTGGTCGGCGAGGTGGAGGCCGAGTGTTACTAAAGGAAGGCGGGGGTTCTTTCGCGACACGCAAAGAATCGGCGTATCTAACTCCTTCCGCTGAGACGGCCAATGCTTCCAGTTCAGAGAAGGTTTGCGGGCACGCCGCGAAACACAAATATGACCTGTAGGGTGGTGAAATCCCTTCGATAATAGCTTGCACGATCTGATCCTCAGGGAAGTGGAGAGCAAACACCCTAGTATAAAACTTAATATCTTGGATGAAGTCTGCCAGGTTTTCATCCAAGCGCTGTACCCGATAATAGTATTTCTGAATAAGAGATGACCTCGCGCGGGCAGGAATAAAATTTGCAAGCAGATGTGCATGGAAATCTTCGATAGATGACTGTTCAGCCATGGCTCTTACTATTTTATCTGAGAGAACCCCAATAGCATAAGGATAGATAATTTGCAAAATTTGACATGGGGAAAGAGAAAACACAAGGGCATGATCCTGAAATTCCACTAGAAATCTTAAAAATGAAATTACGTCTCTGGTGGTATTAACGGAAAACTTGGATATACCTCTGAGCAACATTGCCAATGGATGAGGCAAGCTGCTAAACCCGGGCGACATAGTAGGTAAAGGTTTCAATGGCAAGGAAGTTAATTCAGCACGTACATTGTTCAACGATGTGCGGCGTTCAGACTCGTTGTCCAATGGGGCAGAGATAGTTTGAGCAGCAACGGTTATCCTATTGCCTTCTCCCTTAGCAGGTTCTTCCTCACTACTTACATTCACTATGGTGGGCTGATCAGATTTGGAAGGAACTTCCCCAGTTAACAATTGAGTGACTTTACTAGACAATTCAGAGATAGTTTCAAGGAGCGTATTAGCTTGCTTCCTCTGAACGTCTTTCACCTTCAGAGACAACAGATCATTAACTCTATTTGAAAAGTGATATAATCTGCCTTGCACACGCTTAATTTGGTTAGGAGACGGATCATTTTCATCAAAAAAACTAACTACGGAAGCTAGCCCAGTAATATTCTCCGTGATCGTGGAAAGAGAGTCGTCAATTTCTTTCTCTCCCAAATTGGGGATGGAAATGGGCAAATCAAGGGACTCTCTAAGCTTGTTAGTGTCTATTGCAACCGTGCCTCCAGATTGAACGTTTCTGATAGTTAACTCGTATATCAACTCCTCTTTGCGCAAATAGTTAAGGAGGAGAACATCGCGAGGGCCGGACATGATGACAGAACAATTTAAAAAAAAACTCAAGAAATTCCAGCAACTGAGAAAATTGTTAGAGTTCGAATTAAAGCAATGTTTAGCCGTCAAAAGGGGCTAAATTGAGACCCATTCAACCACGCTCTGCTACCATTTGTTACGGAGATATCCGTGGTAGGTAGAGGTGAAAGAAGGTGCGGGTGTGAATGGGTTTCAAGCTACGAATTTAACGTGCAATGTAAAATTAATTTAAAATTTAACTAGGTTATATTTTCTTTTCAAAAACAAGAGATAACAATCATAACAGGTACAGAGTAGCAAAAATGTAGGTACAATATTACTGGATTCGGGCTCAGTGCCCTTACTTCATAACTCTTGGGCAATCAGCCCCGCCTTACTCCAAAAAAAATTTTAGCCAAGGGGCAGAAAGCCCCATTCATGCCCAGGAGCACTGGCTCCAAACATTACACATAAAGCCTGCACGAGGCATACAGAAACAAATTTCAAAGAGCGATCCGCTCTCAAAATTGTAAGCCTATCACAAGGCCACACCAAACTCTACCTTCATGCTGTCCTCTAAGGACGTTTTCACAGGGGTAAAATACCCAACCTACTGAGGTCTATTACATGAAAGGAAGGTTGATTACATGACCTCTAAAATAACAATTTGAGAGGAGGCGGACTTGCACTCCTAATACACTTTGTTTTTAAAACCTAATCTGGCTCTGGGCCACTAACGCAAGGGCTAATCCCATACTACAGAGGTGACTTAGAGAAGAACACTTTACATTACATAAACGAAGAATAGTTTGAGAAAATAAGTTCACCTCAAAACAAATGTGAGTGGGAGCTCGAGAGGGTTAGCACTCTCTATCCCAATATGTAGCTTTACAAGAAAAAGATGAAAAGAGTAATTACATTTTAGGAGAAGGTTACATGATGGAAATGCTTCGAAACCGCCGCGAGTGTTAAACTGCCGACCTAGCAAGAAAAGAAGTTATTAATAGGCCATTACCTGGTGTTGAACGGCTGAAGAAGAAAGAGGCGCTTCCCGCCTCCTGCTATGTACTTAATACACTGAAAGATGGAACAGAAGTGGCCCGGAGACCCCAAAATCAGCAGTTTATATACTCTCGCGGAAGTTTCTAGGCGTTAGGGGAATGAAAACACCCGCCCACAATGTTTTTATTGGATAGGACCCCGCAATTGATTCAAGTTGGGGGAAGATACATCTGATTGGATAGAAATTAATTTAAGAAATTCGGGATTGGCTACATGCAAAACAAGGGGAAAGAGAGGGGTATACAGCCAACTTAAACAATAACAGAAAGAAATTTAGCAAAGAACAAACATTTGAAATAAAAATTTCTTCAACAAAATAGTTCTTTGACTCCGCACTAGGTTGCACTATTGTTGATCTTCAGTAGTGTCCTCTAGAAGAGAAAGTTCACACTTCTTACTTCAAGCCAAACAAAAACACATCAAAAATGACACAGTTCAAAAACTCAAAATTTTCCACGTGGTGACATCTTCTGAGAATGTAGCGAATTAATAGCGTATATAAAGTTCAGACTTCCTCCAGCAGAGGAGTTTCAACTGGCGCAAATTTTAAATTAATGGCGTGGAGGTGTACCGCCCGGTACAATTATTATTATTATTATTATTATTATTATTATTATTATTATTATTATTATTATTATTATTATTATTATTGTGATTATTATTATTGTTATTGTTATTGTTACGATGCTTTTGGATTTGCAGAGGTGAAAGAAGGTGCTGGCTTGAATAGGTCTCAACTACAGAATTAAAGTTAATTTGAAACTTTGACAAAGGTTATATTTTCAACAGACAACATGGTTTAACAATTTTCATATAGACTTTCAAAACTCAATAAATAACAAGTCAGCAACAAGCCAAAAACAGGTACAAAGAAATTACAAGATTTCGGGGGTTATTACCAAAATCTGGGCTTCAAGCCCCAAGTATAATTCCTGAACTCTCAGCTCACAACTACCATTGCTGAAGGGCATGAAACCCCTAAGTACTGGGAGCAATTGCTCCTAATTACAGTGTTTAGAAAAAGACAAGACCCGCTCTCAATTTGACAAACCTATCAAAGGCTACAACAAACTTCATTTCTATCTGCCCTTAAGGCACACCAAGAAACAGGTGTATTTAATACCCAACCTACAGAGCCTTTACATGAGGAAAATAAAACATCAGGTTAAGTTACTGGCCCATAATACAAAATAGAATGGAGGCGAAGCTTGTACTCCTAATACACTTTTAAAACCTACTTGGCACTAGGCCGCTTACGCAAGGGCTAATCCCATACTAAGGAGGTGACACGATAAGAAAACTTTATTACATTGCGAAGAGAAGAGAAACGGTTATGAAAAGTTAGTCACCTCAAAACAATATGAGTGGGAGCTCGAGAGGCTTAGGCACTGTCTATCCCAATTTATAGTTAAAGAGACGGAATTTTACCAAATGTCTATTACATTTTAAAGATAGGTTACATGAGAAAAGTTTCGAACCTGCCCCGAGGGTTAAACTGCTGATCTACCAAGAAATAAAGTTATTAAGCGGCCATTACATGTGGATGAACTGCTGCCCGAAGAAAGAGGCGCTTCCCTCCCCCTGCTACATAATCACACACTAAGCAAGATGACGATGAAGTGGCCCCGAGACAAGAAAATCAGCAATTTATATACCCTCGGGGAACATTCGAGACCTTTCAAGAATGAGTACACACACCCCCCTCAACTTTATTGGATAGCTTAAAGCAACATCTCCATATCGGGGAAGACATACGTTATTGCTCAAATATTAATCAGCCTTGGCCGGAAAGAGGGCTCCGACTCGCCGTACACTGGTTGACCTCACTGGAATAGAGCGGGCCCGTACTCCACCACAGTGGCGTTACCGCGCCGCACGGCTGCGGGGGCACTGAAACATGAAGACCTCGGCGGCAGAATTTTGTTGGACCATAATGATTTTAGGGTACAGTCTTTGTGGTGAGGCTGAGGGACCAGCGCCGTGGAAGGTTTTATTTCTTTTTAATTAGCCACTGGTGTGTTTGAGCAGGAGACTGGAGCTTGGTAATGGCCTACGAGGACAGGACAGCAGTTTAACTGACAGGGGAGGTTGTGCAATGAATATTTGAAAACAAAGGACATAATTCCAAGGACAGATGGCCTCAAAATGAAACCTGAAGTATAACCTTCAGATTTCTTTCAAAAGGTAAAAAAAATCTAAACCAGCTAAGTTAGCACGGAAATGACACCGGTATCACCTGCGACAGGTGAACCCTAAATATCCTCTCGGTGGCAGGATTGCTTAGTAATAAGCTAACGGGTATAAGGAAATCGAGAATAATACACGGCCCGTGAAATCTGGGGGCAAGCTTGCCCGCGGGAACAAAATACTTGACCATAACGTGGTCACCTACCTTCAAATTGGTGGGTCTCCGTCCACGATCATATCTTTCCCTAACCTTTTCATGAGACACTTTAAGATTGGCCTTAGCCTTCTTCCAAAGATCTATAATGTTATCAGGAGCTATTGTCTCAGGTAGAATGTCACTCAGAGACCAAAGGTTAGAGAGCGGCGTGTTGGGAACAAACTTGAACATCAAAGAAGCTGGAGTAAATTTATGGGATTCATGAACGGCCGAATTCAAAGCAAAAGCTAACCAATGCAAGGACGTGTCCCGCCTAGAATGATCTTCATGATGATAGGCAATAAGCGCCGACCTCAGATTACGATTGACCCGTTCAGCCAGAGATGGTTGAGGATAGTATGCAGAGGTTGTTACATGCGAGATGACTAGATCAAAAGAGAATTTACGGAAAAGATTGGAAGTGAAAGCTTTAGCATTGTCGGACACAATATATTGACACGGACCAAAAGAAGCAAAAATGGAATTTAAACAAGAAATAGTTTACTGACGGTAGCCAGCTAAATCGGAAATAACCAAGAATATCTAGTGAAGCCATCTACACACACCAGGATGAATTTATTGGCATTCCCCTATGACTGGGGAAAGGGTCCGACGTAGTCGATATACAGATGTTCCATTTGGCGCGATGCTTGATGAGAAGACAATAGGCCTACCTTGGTGGACATGGTGGGTTTACTAAGCAAGCAAGATTTACAAGCCTTTACTAGTTCACGAATTTCACCGTCCATACCTTTCCAGATGAACCTTTCACGGATCCTTTCACGAGTTTTGAAGATGCCTAAATGCCCCCCACCCAATGGGGTCTCATGATAGTACTTAAAGATCATTGGCACAAGAACAGCTAGAACCTGTAAATTCATCATCTTATCATGCCCCGACGGGCAACATAGAACACCATTCCTCAATACATAAGGGACAACATGTTCCCCAGAACAAAGGGTTTCCGTAATGGGAGCCAGCACTGGATCTTCACGTTGATATTTTTTATTATTACTAAATAACATAGGAGCATCAGTCAGAATGGCATTAACCTCAGGTATTATGGACTCGGGAGGTGAAGAACTATGAACCTGTTCAAGGGGCTCTACATCATTCGAAAACATACGGCTTAGTCCGTCTGCTACAACATTTTCAGTACCTCGTATATGCCTAACATCGAATTGGAAGGCAGGAATTCGGATGGCCCACCGGGCTATACGACCAGTACGACGCGGTCTACTGAAGACCCAACTTAGGGCTTGGTTATCAGTCTCCAAGTCGAACTTGACATGTTCCAGATAAAGGCGGAACTTTTCTAGCGCAAACAAGACAGCCAAACCCTCAAATTCATGGATGGAATACTTGGCTTCTTGAGCCGAAAGAGACCTAGATGCATAGGCGATGGGTCGCCTCCCTAGTTCGGTCTCTTGAAGAAGGACCGCAACCACTGCCGACGACGACGCATCGGTTTGGACGATGAATTTCTTCGAGAAATCCGGCATTGCAAGAACAGGGGCATTACACGGAGCTAGTTTGAGATCTTCAAAGGCGCCTTATTGAGAAGGTCCCCACTCAAATTTGACGCCTTTCCTACGAAGTAAGTTCAAGGGCGCCGCTCTATTGGCGAAATTTGGAATAAATTTCCTGACGAAATTCACCATACCAATGAACCTGGCAATTCCTTTGATGTCCTTCGGAGGTTTGAAATCACGGATGGCCTGTGTTCGGGAATGATCCACTGCGACACCATCGGGCGATACAATATGCCCTAGGAATGACATGGAAGGCTTAGCGAAGGCGACTTTCGACAACTTCACCGTTAACCCAGCCTTACGAAGGCGACTAAGAACTTCTTTCAGATGATCTAAATGTTCTTAGAAAGTCTCCGAAAATACGACGACATCATCAAGATAGTGGTACAAGTACTCAAACTTGATGTCGGAGAAGATCCTATCTAGCAGTCTCGTAAGCATAGCTGCTCCCGTGGCTAACCCCAAGAGTATCCGAGAAAACCTCAGGAAACTACTGACACAGATTACGAATACTATCAGCCTGCTCCTCAGGTAGATGTCTAAGATCTAACAACATCTCATCCTGGGTAGTCGAAACAGGTGAGCATGACACAGAACTACATTTAAGTAAAGGGATTTTACAATTAGAAGCAAATTTGAATGTGCAAGACTTGATTTGAAGATCGAGCACTAGACCAGTATGGGACAAGAAGTCGGCTCCCAATATAAGGGGGCAAGACAAGTGCTTTGCCACAAACAATTTAATTTTCCGAGTAAATTTAGAAATACGAATTTTGGCATTTAAGGAGCCTAAAATTTCTAATGGAGAAGAATTAGCCGAAACATACAGAACAGAAGACGAGCAATAGTCAGGAAGTGTACAAAGAGATTTCAATTTCGAATACCATTCAGCCGAAATAATAGAACAAACACTGCCAGAATCTAAAAGAGCAGTTACAGGCTCATTATTAACCTCAATTTTAAGGAAAGGTAGTGGTGCGGGGGAATCCTTGGACATTCCTTAAGGCCTTCAAATGATAAATAAAAAGACTGACATTTCCCCGATCTTTCGCCGGATTTAACCTGGACTGAGCCTAGGAAAAAATGAATCTGCCGACTTAGCCGGAGCCACTAGTCACTTATGCTTGTTGGTGGAAGTTGCACCCGAAGTTGTGCAGGAGGGGGTGCTGTTAGCATTAGGGCAGTTCTTGGCAATATGGGAAAAGGCGCCGCATTTAAAACAGCCTTGGGATGACCCTGCTCCATTCCTTGCCCCACTAGATTTAATTGATGGACACTTGTTCCGAAGATGGTCAGGCGACCCACAAGCATAACATTTACGGGCAGTGATGGTTCGGCGAGGTGTAGGCCGAAGGTTACTTGATGACGGAGGGGGCTCCCTCGCGACACGTAGTGTGTCCGCATACCTAATCCCTTCAGCTGACACAGCCAATGCTTCCAGCTCGGAAAAGGTTTGTGGGCGCGCCGAAAAACACAGATATGACCTATAGGATGGTGATATTCCTTCCACAATAACATGAACAATTTGATCTTCTGGAAAATGAAGAGCAAACACCCTAGTATAGAATTTGATGTCTTGTATGAAATCCGCAAGATTTTCATCCAGTCTCTGTACTCGATAATAGTATTTCTGAATCAGAGATGACCTCGCACGAGCAGGAATGAAATTTGCGAGGAGGTGTGCATGAAAGTCTTCAATCGATGACTGTTCTGCTATTGCCCTAACAATCTTGTCCGAGAGGACCCATATGGCATATGGATATATAATATGAAGAATTTGCGAAGCAGAGAGGGAAAACACTAGAGCATGATCCTGGAATTCGACCAAAAATCTCAAAAAAAGAAATTTCATCACTGGTAGAGTTGACCGAAAACTTAGAAATACCCCTAAGTAACATGGCTAATGGATGAGGCAAACTACTGAAGCCAGGTGACATAGTTAGTAACTGCCTAGGGGTTGACGGAGGCTCGGTGGGAGCATTATTCAAAAAGAAGGGCGGGATTGAGGGCCGACTATCGGGGCCGGTTTCTAGATGGGCAGGTGTCTTTTGAGTAACCCCAGCTGTTCTATTTTCTTCCCCTCTGAAAGAAGTATCCTCGCTGACAGCGTTTACCGCCATGGGCAGGTCAGTTTTGTGAGTCGTTACCCCCGATAGCAATTGACCGACAGTAATGGACAATTCAGAAATGTTTTCAATGAGGGCACTAGCCTCCCTTCCCTGAATGTCACTCAACTTGAGAGACAATAGATCATTAAGCCTATTATAAAAATGAAATAGTCGAACTTGCACACGTCTAAGTTGATTAAGGGATGGATTCCCTTCATCAAAAAAACTAACTACAAATGCTAGCTCAGTAGTATTGTCATTGATCGTGGAGAGAGCGTCCTCAATTTATTTCTCTCCCAACGTTGGGGTGGTAAAGGCAAATCAGGGGAATCTTTAAGTTTATTGGCATCCAACGCAACCGTGCCGTCAGATTGAATGTTTCTAATAGATAGTTCATAAAGTAATTCCTCCTTACGCAAATAGAAATGATGGAGGACCTCGCAAGAGCCGGACATGATGGCAGAAACATTTTGAAAAATAAAAGAAATCCCAGCGACTGAGAAAATTGTTGGAGTTCGAATGAAAAGCAATATTTAGCCGTCAAAAGGAGCTAAATTCAGACCCATTCAACCACGCTCTGCTACCACTTGTTACGATGTTTTTTGGATTTGCAGAGCTGAAAAAAGGTGCTTTCTGGAATAGGTCTCAACTACAGAATTAAAGTTAATTTAAAACTTTGACAAAGGTTATATTTTCAACAGACAACAAGGTTTAACAATTTTCATATAGACTTTCAAAACTCAATAAATAACAAGTCAGCAACAAGCCAAAATCAGGTACAAAGAAAATACAAGATTTCGGGGGTTATTACCAAAATCTGGGCTAAAAACCCCAAGTATAATTCCTGAGCTCTCAGCTCACAACTACCATTGCTGAAGGGCATAAAACCCCTAAGTACAAGGAGCACTTGCTCCTAATTACAGTGTTAAGAAAAAGAGCAGACCGCTCTCACATTGACAAACATATCAAAGGCTACAACAAACTTCATTTCTATCTGCCTTACAGAGCCTTTACATGAGGAAAATAAAACATCAGGTTAAGTTACCGGCCCAAAATAAAAATAGAATGGAGGCGAAGCTTGCACTCCTAATACACTTTTAAAACCTACATGGCACTAGGCCGCTTACGCAAGGTCTAATCCGATACTAAGGAGGTGACACGATAAGAAAACTTTATTACATTGCGAAGAGAAGAGAAACGGTTATGAAAACGTAGTCACCTCAAAACAATATGAGTGGGAGCTCGAGAGGGTTAGGCACTCTCTATCCCAATTTATAGTTAAAGAGACGGAATTTTTCCAAATGTCTATTACATTTTAAAGACAGGTTACATGAGAAAAGTTTCGAACCTGCCCCGAGGGTAAAACTGCTGAGCTAGCAAGAAATAAATTTATTAAGCGGCCATTACATTTTGGATGAACTGCTGCCCGAAGAAAGAGGCGCTTCCCGCCCCCTGCTACATAATCACACACTAAGCAAGATGTCGATGAAGTGGCCCCGAGACAAGAAAATCAGCAGTTGATATACCCTCGGGGAACATTCGAGACCTTTCATGAATGAGTACACACACCCCCCTCAACTTTACTGGATAGCTTAAAGCAACATCTCCCTATCGGAGAAGACATACGTTATTGGTCAAAAATTAATTAGGGAAATTCGAGATTGGCTAAATTCAAAACAAGCGGGTAGAAATGATTAATGTTGCCAACCCACAAACCACAGAACAAAATTTAGTAAGGTCAAAAACTTATGAACACAAAACTTCTTCATGAAGTTTCATTCCTTTGCAACAGATTGCGTAATCCTAGTTTTTTCTCTGTAGAGACATCTAGAAGAGAATGTCCACACTTCCTGATACGGGATAAACAAACACAAATGAAAATAGACACAGATCAGAACACTACAAGATTACCAAATTTACAGTAGTGACATCTTTTAAGAAATAGTAGAATTAGTTCAGTTTAAAGGTTCCAAACTTCTCCTGTAGAGGAGTTTAAATTTGCGCAATATTTGAATGAGCGGCATGGAGGTGTACCGCCTGGTACAATTATTATTATTATTATTATTATTATTATTATTATTATTATTATTATTATTATTATTATTATTATTATTATTATTATTATTATTGTTACCGTGTTTTTGCGGTAGTTAGGGGTGAAAGAAGGTGCGGGTGTGAACGGGTACAAGCTACGAAATTAGAGTTCATGTAAAATTAACAAGGTTATATTTTCTTTTCAAAATAAAGAAATAACAAGCATGGCAGGTACAGAGTAGCAAGGCAACAAAATGTAGTTACAATATTTACCGGATTTGGGCTTCGCGCCCCGACTTCACAATTCTTGGGCAATCAGCCCAACCTTACTTCAAAATAAGTTTTAACAGGGGGGGGGGCAGAAAACCCCATTCATGCTCAGGAGCACTTGCTCCAAATTACACAGAAAAGCCTCCTCGAGGCATACAACACTCAATTTTCAAGAAAGAGCCACTCGCTCTCAAACTTTAAGCCTCTCAAAGGCCATACCGAACTCCACCTTCAAGTTGTCCTCTAAGGACATAGATACAGGGGTAAAATACCCAACCTACTGAGGTCTATTAAGTAAGAAAAAAGGTTAATTACATGACCTCTAAAATAACCACTTGAGAGGAGGCGACCTGCACTCCTAATATATATTTTTTTAAAACCTACTTGGCACTAGGCCATAAATGCAGGGTCTAATCCCATACTAAAGAGGTGACTTTAGAAAGGAACAATTTACATTACGTTAAAGAAGAATAGGTTGAGAAAAAATAAGTTCACCTCAAAACAATATGAGTGGGAGCTCGAGAGGGTTAAGCACTCTCTATCCCGAAATGCAGTTAAAGATAGAATAGATACCAAGGGTCTTTACATTTTAAGGAAGGTTACATTATGGAAAAACTTCGGACCCGCCCCGAGAGTTAAACTGCTGACCTAGCAAAGAAAGAAGTTATTAATCGGCCATTACCTTGTTGTTGACCGCTGCCGAAGAAAGAGGCGCTTCCCGCCCCCTGCTATGTACTTTACACACTGAAAGCTGGAACAGAAGTGGCGCAGAGACCCAAAAATCAGCAGTTTATATACTCTCGCGGAAAGTTCGATGCGTTTTAGGGAAGAAAACACCCGCCCACAATCACTTTATTGGTTAGGGATAAGCAGCATATTCAAGTTGGGGGAAGATACATCAGATTGGTCAGAAATTAATTAAAGAAATTCGGGATTGGCTAAATGCAAAACAAGGGGAAAGAGAGGGGTATACAGCCAACTTAAACAATAACAGAAAGAAATTTAACAAGAAACAAATTTTTGAAATAAAAATTTCTCCTAAAAACAGTTCTTTCACATCGCACTAGGGTACACCATTGTAGTTTTTCAGTAGTGTCCTCTAGAAGAGAAAGTTCACACTTCTTACTACCGGTAAAACAAAAATACACCAAAAGTGGCACAGTTCAAAAACTCCAAACTTTCCAAGTAGTGACATCTTCTGAGAAACTTGAAAATTAATACCGTCGATAAAGTTCAGACTTCCTCCAGCAGAGGAGTTTCAACTGACGCACATTTTAAATTAGCGGCGTGGAGGTGTACCGCCCGGTACAGACCTCCCCCCCCCCCAAGAGTTCCTCCAGGGGTGACACATGCAATTTGTTTGGAAACAAGGTCCAAGTTTTGATGTTGATATGGAGATTAATTGCAGAAGTATTTATAAGATTTTCTTAATTTGGTTTGATTCAGTTTCAAAATTTTTGTTGTAACTGGTGAAGTAAATCTTTATGTTTGTAGAAGTTGAATTCAGAAGGAAAACTTTAGTTTTTAAAGTTGAGGAAAATTTTCTAAGTCCACCAAATCTTGCAGTAGAATACCCAAAAAAAGGTAGTAAAGTTGAACTGGAATATCCATATAGCTGGATATGTACTTCAAACGTTGATGATTTTAACGGCCAGACCAGCCGCCACTGCTTGCGTTCAGAGGAGGCCGCCCGGGCCCCTCAAGTACCCTGAGATACCGCTCGCCCGCACTATGAGGGGAGCAGATGTGCAGAAGCACGCCGCGCCCGCGGTGAACATATACAGGCTGCGGGCCAGTAGCTGGTCGTGCGCCGCACATCAGCCTTGGCCGGGAGGAGAGCTCCGGCTCGCCGTGCACATGTCGTCCTCGCTGGGGTCGAGGGGGCCCTTCCTCTATCCCAGTCGCGGCACGGCGCCGCGCGGCTGCGGGGGCACTGAAACATTAAAGCTAGGCGGCAGAATTTCTTGGACCATCATCTTTTTTTTGAGGGCACAGGCTTGTGGAGAGGTTGAGGGGCCAGCGGCGTGCAGATATCCATGACATTAAATAAGCCACTGTGTAGAGTGGAGCAGGAGACGGGAGCGTGGTAATGGCCGTGGCAAGGACAGGATGGCAGTTTAACGGTTCGGGGCAGGTTTTACAAAAATGCTTACATATAAAACAAAATATAATAGAAGGGGCAGAAAGCCTTAAAAGTGAAACTCAAAAAAAAATATAACCTTCATATTCCTTTCAAGAGGCAAGTTAGCACAGAAATTATACAGGTTTCACCTGCGACAGGTGAAACCTAAATATCCTCTCGGTGGCTGGATTGCTTAATAACAACGTAACCGGCGTAAGGAAATCGAGAATTACACACGGCCCCTGAAATCTGGGGGCAAGCTTGCCCGTGGGAACAAAATTCTTGACCATTACCTGGCCACCTACCTTCAAATGGGTGGGTCTCCGTCCACGATCATACCTTTCCCTAACCTTTTCATGAGACACTTTAAGATTGGCTTTAGCCTTCTTCCAATGATCTTTAATGTTGTCCGGATCTATTGTCTCAGGTAGAATGTCACTCAGAGACGAGAGGATAGAGAGCGGCGTGTTGGGATCAAACTTGAACATCAAAGAGGCTGGAGTAAATTTATGTGATTCATGAACCGCCGAATTCAAAGCAAAAGCTAACCAATGCAGGGACGTGTCCCACCTGGAATGATCTTCATGATGATAGGCAATAAGCGCTGACCTGAGATTACGGTTAACCCGTTCAGCCAGAGATGGTTGAGGGTAATAAGCAGAAGTAGTCACATGAGAGATGGACAGGTCAAAGCAGAATTTACGAAATACATTAGATACAAAAGCCTTAGCATTATCAGACACAATATATTGGCATGGACCAAAAGAGGCAAAAATAGAATTTAAGCAAGTAATGGTGGACTGAGCGGTAGCCAGCTTAGTCGGAAATAACTAGGAAAATCTTGTAAAACCATCTACGCATACAAAGATGAACTTGTTGGCATTTCCCTTTGACTGGGGGAAGGGTCCTACATAATCAATATACAGGCGTTCCATGGGGCGCGACGCTTGATGCGAAGACAAAAGGCCTACCTTGGTGGACGTGGTGGGTTTACTGAGCAAACAAGATTTACAAGCTTTTACTAGTTCACGGATTTCACCGTCCATACCCTTCCAGATGAACCTTTCACGAATCTTTTCACGAGTTTTAAAGATTCCAAGATGCCCCCCTAATGGGGTCTCATGATAGTACTTGAAGATCATAGGTACAAGAACAGCTGGAACGACAACCTTCATCATCTTATCATGCCTCGAAGGGCAACATAGAACACCATTCCTCAGAACATAAGGGACAACATGTTCCCCAGAAGAAAGGGTTTCCATTATCGGAGCCAGCGTCGGATCTTCACGTTGGTATTTCTCGATATCCCTAAAAAGCATGGGAGCATCTGTTAATATGGCATTAACATCAGATAGTATGGATTCGGGAGGTGATGAACTGTCGACCGGTTCATGGGTCTCGCCGTCGTTGGAAAACATACGGCTGAGTCCATCAGCAACAACATTTTCGGTACGTCTGATATGCCTGACATCGAATTGGAAGGCAGAAATTCGGATGGCCCAACGAGCTATACGACCAGTACGACGCGGCCTACCTAAGACCCAGCTTAAGGCTTGATTATCTGTCTCCAGGTCGAATTTGACGTGTTCCAGATAGAGACGGAACTTTTCTAAGGCGAATAAGACTGCCAAACCTTCGAGCTCGTAGATGGAATACTTGGATTCTTGAGCCTACAAGGTCCTAGATGCATAGGCGATGGGTCGCCTCCCTAGTTCAGTCTCTTGAAGATGGACTGCAGCTACTGCTGACGACGACGCGTCGGTTTGGACGATGAATTTCTTCGAGAAATCAGGCATAGCAAGTACAGGGGCATTACAGAGAGCTAATTTATGATCTTCAAAAGCGGCTTGTTGAGAAGGTCCCCACTCGAATTTGATGCCTTTCCTACGAAGAAGGTTCAAGTGCGCCGCTCTATTAGCGAAGTTAGGAATGAACTTCCTGAAGAAATTCACCATACCAATGAACCTGGCGATACCTTTGATGTCCTTGGGAGGTTTAAAATCACGGATGGCCTGTGTTCTAGAATGATCGACTGCAACACAATCAGGTGACACAATATGCCCTAGGAATGACATAGAGGGCTTAGCAAAGGCAACCTTGGACAACTTGACAGTTAACCCAGCCTTACGAAGGCGATTGAGAACTTCTCGCAGATGATCTAGGTGTTCTTCAAAGGTCTCCGAAAATACGACATCATCCAAGTAGTGATACAAGTACTCAAATTTGATGTCTGAGAAGACCCTATCTAGCAACCTAGTGAGTACAGCTGCTAGCGTGGGGAGCCCGAAAGGCACGCGGTTGTATTCGTATAAATTCCAGTCCGTGGCAAACGCTGTAAGATGTTTAGACTCTTCCCCAAGGGGAATTTGATTGTAGGCTTGATTCAAATCCAAGATTGTGAAGAACTTGGCCTTACGGATCCATGGAAAACAAGAATGAAGGTCGGGAAGGGGCACGGATTGTAACACCACCTTCCGATTGAGAGCCCTATAATCAATGACAGGCCTGAAGCCCCCTTGGTGTTTCGGGACTAGAAAAATAGGTGACGAATACGCCGACTTAGAGGGCCTAATAATACCATCCTTCAACATCTGATCGATGATTTCTTTCAGAGCCTTCATTTTAGCTGGAGATAGCCTATAAGGTGGAAAATGGACAGGAATTGAATCCGTGACCTCAATTTTGTATTCAATAAGGTCAGTAACACCAAGAGTATCAGAGAACACCTCTGGAAATGACTGACATAATTTACGAATACTATCAGCCTGCTCCTCAGGTAGATGTCTAAGGTCTAACAACATCTCATCCTGGGTAGGCGAAATAGATGAACACGATACAGAATTACACTTTAACAAGGGGATTTTACAATTGGACGCAAATTTGAATGAGCACGACTTACTCGGAAGATCGAGCACAAGACCAGTGTGAGAAATGAAGTCAGCTCCCAATATGATGGGGCAAGACAGGTGCTTAGCCACAAACAATTTGATTTTCCATGTAAATTTAAAAATACGAATTTTGACATTTACAGAACCTAGGATTTTCAATGGAGATGAATTACCGAAACATATTGAACAGGAGATGAGACATAGTCAGGTAGTTTACAAACAGATTTCAATTTAGAATACCATTCAGCCGAAATAATCGAACAAACACTGCCTGAATCTAAAAGAGCTGTTACAGGTTCATTATTTAACTCAAGTTTGAGAAAAGGGACCGGTGCGGGGGTATCCGCCGTAATCCTAAGACACTCTTTGGGGCATTCAAAAGATAGATTTGCAGATTGAATATTCCCTGAATTTACGACCTGTTTACCAGGGGCTGAGCCTCGGGAAGAGGGATTAGTCGACTCAGCCGAAACCACTAGTCATTTTTTATTATTGTTGGAAGTTGCACCTTAAGTTGAGCAGGAGGGGGTGCTATTCGAATTGGGACAATTCTTGGCGATATGTGAGAAAGCCCCACATTTAAAACAGCCTTGTGATGAACCAGTTCCATTCCTTGTCCCTCTAGACTTGAGCAATGTGCACTTGTTCCGAAGATGGTCGGGCGTCACGCAAGCATAGCATTTTCGAGGTGTGACTGGTCGGCGAGGAGGAGGAGGCCGAGGATGACCAAAAGAAGGAGGAGGTTCTTTCGCGACACGCAAAGAATCGGCGTATCTAACTCCTTCCGCTGAGACGGCCAATGCTTCAAGTTCAGAGAAGGTTTGCGGGCACGCCGCGAAACACAAATATGACCTATAGGATGGTGAAATCCCTTCTAAGATAACCTGTACAATCTGATCTTCAGGAAAATGAAGGGCAAACACCCAGTATAGAATTTAATATCTTGGATGAAGTCTGCTAAATTTTCATCCAAACGCTGTACACGATAATAGTACTTCTGAATAAGGGAGGACCTGGCCCTAGCCGGGATGAAGTTAGCTAGCATGTGGGCGTGGAAATCCTCAATAGATGATTGCTCGGCAATGGCTCTTACTATTCTGTCTGAGAGAATACCAATTGCATAGGGATAGATGATTTGCAAAATCTGACATGGGGAAAGAGAAAACACAAGGGCATGATCCTGAAATTCAACTAAAAATCTTAAAAATGAAATTACGTCACTGGTGGTATTAACGGAAAACTTAGAGATACCTCTGAGCAACATTGCCAATGGATGAGGCAAGCTGCTAAACCCGGGTGACATAATAGGTAAAGGTTTCAGTGGCAAGGAAGTTAATTCAGAACGTATATTATTCAACGATGCACGGCGTTCAGACTCGTTGTCCAATGGGGCAGAGATAGTTTGAGCAGCAACGGTTATCCTATTGGCTTCTCCCTTATGAGGCTCTTCCTCGCTACCTACATTCATCGTGGTGGGTTGATCAATTTTGGGAGGAACTTCCCCAGTTAACAATTGAGTGACCTTGCTAGATAATTGAGAAATACTTTCAAGCAACGTACTAGCTTCCTTCCTCTGAACGTCATTCAACTTCAGAGACAGCAGATCGTTAACTCTATTTGAAAAATGATATAGCTTGCACACACTTAATTTGATTAGGAGAAGGATCATTTTCGTCAAAAAACTAACTACCGATGCTAACCCAGTAGTATTCTCGGTGATCGTGGAAAGAGAGTCGTCAATTTCTTTCTCTCCCAAATTGGGGATGGAAATGGGCAAATCAAGGGACTCTCTAAGCTTGTTGGTGTCTATCGCAACCGTGCCTCCAGATTGCACATTTCTGATAGTTAACTCATAGATCAAATCCTCCTTGCGCAAATAGTTAAGATGGAGAACATCGCGAGGGCCGGGCATGATGACAGAAACATTTTGAAACAGGAAAGATCAAAAATTCCAGCAACTGAGAAAATTGTTAGAGTTTGAATCAAAGCAATGTTTAGCCGTCAAAAGGGGCTAAATTGAGACCCATTCAACCACGCTCTGCTACCACTTGTTACCGTGTTTTTGCGGTAGTTAGAGGTGAAAGAAGGTGCGGGTGTGAACGGGTGTCGAGCTACGAAATTAGAGTCCATGTAAAATTAACAAGGTTATATTTTCTTTTCAAAATAAAGAAATAACAAGCATGGCAGGTACAGAGTAGCAAGGCAACAAAATGTAGTTACAATATTTACCGGATTTGAGCTTCGCGCCCCGACTTCACAATTCTTGGGCAATCAGCCCAACCTTACTTCAAAATAAGTTTTAACAGGGGGGGGGGCAGAAAACCCCATTCATGCTCAGGAGCACTTGCTCCAAATTACACAGAAAAGCCTCCTCTAGTTATACAACACTCAATTTTCAAGAAAGAGCCACTCGCTCTCAAACTTTAAGCCTCTCAAAGGCCACACCAAACTCCACCTTCAAGTTGTCCTCTAAGGACATAGATACAGGGGTAAAATACCCAACCTACTGAGGTCTATTAAGTAAGAAAAAAGGTTAATTACATGACTTCTAAAATAACCACTTGAGAGGGGGCGACCTGCACTCCTAATACATTTGTTTAAAACCTACTTGGCACTAGGCCATAAATGCAGGGGCTAATCCCATACTAAAGAGGTGACTTTAGAAAGGAACAATTTGCATTACGTTAAAGAAGAATAGGTTGAGAAAAAATAAGTTCACCTCAAAACAATATGAGTGGGAGCTCGTGAGGGTTAAGCACTCTCTATCCCGAAATGCAGTTAAAGGTAGAATAGATACCAAGGGTCTTTACATTTTAAGGAAGGTTACATTATGGAAAAACTTCGGACCCGCCCCGAGAGTTAAACTGCTGAGCTAGCAAAGAAAAAATTTATTAATCGGCCATTACCTTGTTGTTGACCGCTGCCGAAGAAAGAGGCGCTTCCCGCCCCCTGCTATGTACTTTACACACTGAAAGATGGAACAGAAGTGGCGCAGAGACCCAAAAATCAGCGGTTTATATACTCTCGCGGAATGTTCGAGGCGTTTTAGGGAAGAAAACACTCGCCCACAATCACTTTATTGGTTAGGGATAAGCCGCATATTCAAGTTGGGGGAAGATACATCAGATTGGTCAGAAATTAATTAAAGAAATTCGGGATTGGCTAAATACAAAACAAGGGGAAAGAGAGGGTTATACAGCCAACTTAAACAATAACAGAAAGAAATTTAACAAGAAACAAACTTTTGAAATAAAAATTTCTCCAAAAAACAGTTCTTTCACATCGCACTAGGGTGCACCATTGTAGTTTTTCAGTAGTGTCCTCTAGAAGATAAAGTTCACACTTCTTACTACCGGTAAAACCAAAATACACCAAAAGTGGCACAGTTCAAAAACTCCAAACTTTCCAAGTAGTGACATCTTCTGAGAAACTTGAAAATTAATACCGTCGATAAAGTTCAGACTTCCTCCAGCAGAGGAGTTTCAACTGACGCACATTTTAAATTAGCGGCGTGGAGGTGTACCGCCCGGTACAATTATTATTATTAGTGCCGAATTTGAATGTCAGAGTATCAAATGGGTTCACACGAGAATCTTCTCAGAACATAATTTGGCGAATAAACATTGCTCTCCTTCAATTAGTATATCGAGGTTGTGGTTCACAAGACGTCTCCCAAAAATATTAATTCAAATCATCGACGAAGGGAGCCATGTTGGCTTCTTACTAACAGCAGAATAATACCCAGTAGTTTACATGGAAGGTCTTGGAGATAATATCATGCCAGACGACCACTTACCGGACTGTTGATAACAATTTTGAAGTACTCACTTACACCATTTCGTTCAAAATATTCCCAAGGATAATATTATAGTCAGCTGCAGGCACTCGGAGTCGCGCATAAGGTTGCATTTCGAATATACACACAAGTTTAAATTACACCACCAAATGATAAAATGTAAACATAAAGGCCATTACACAGGCCTACGCCTTCCTTTCACAATCACCTTACGGTGTTTTCAAATCATTCTTGCCTGCCATAGCGAATGGCAACAACCCAACCTACATGACGCCTACACTAGCCGAGCGCTGGAACAGAAGTCCCGGTTAGGAATAACGGCCGCTAGCGAGCGCCGTGGAGAAGAGTTGATTATCAAGCAGCGGAACTACCCAATAACAAGCTCATAGACAACAACGTACAATAAAAAGTCCAATGGCGAATCAATTGCCCATAGTTATATTACAATTTGCACCAATAAGAATCCCAACCGTACAAGAATTAGGTTATCGCAGAGTTCCGTTCTATTGGGCAAGATTAAACAATAATTTCCATTCACATTTTCTTATAAATTCCACTCGAAAAAAAATCCGGTGTAGCGGCGATTTCAGATAGTCCTCAAATTATACCGCTACAAGTTTTATCTTAACCCAGTGTATGTATGTTCAGTCATCAGCCTGAAGGCTGGTTGGATCCTCAACAGTTCCGCCATGAGCTGTCATAGATGGCCTAGGCATCACTGAAGAGGCGTACTAGGGAAATGAGGAGTGAGGTAGTTTCTCATTGCTTTCCTCATCGAGCCAGAAGATGCTATTACATATCAGTCTGCCAAGCCCACTGAAATGCATACACCAACCGATCCTGTGAGCAAGAGTTTCACACCATTCATAGCAGGGAGTGGCTGCGTAAGGAATGGCATTACTGGCCTCGCTAATACCTCAGTCACTTTCATATTGGCAAAGCCAAGGATAAGACAGAGACAGATCAATGAAAGTAACAAAATTGCACTAGCCCATACCCGAAGACTTAGTCCACCGTAAACACTAGGTTCCGCCAGTAAAGGCATCTTAACCCAGCAGGAAGTTATTAGCAATAGAACGTTTGGAATGTTCCACCGGCTGACGTAATCCTTCTGTGACAAAATTAGGTGGGATGTGACGTCACACGTTCCACGTCGTGAGCTAGCGCACGGCGCGTAGTTCAAGTTCTATTGGCGGGGGCTCTGACTTGGACCAGCGTTCCTGGTACAATATCTAAATTTAAGATTCAATAGAGTATTGCGGATATCGGGTGACCAAAGCAGAGTTTTTCTCCCTGTTGTTTATTTTCAGGATTTCATCAACAAAACTACGAGAATGTTACTGTGCATGAGTAATAAATTTTTATGATACTTCTACAATGAAAGTGATCGACAATGTAACATACTGCGCTTGTATTTATTTTAGTACGGACCGAATCTGTAAATACAATAGAGAATTGGGATAACTTCGGACACCTCGCAGTGAATTGATTCGAAGTAGGTACGCCGCGCGCTGCACTTCTGTCTCGGAGCCCTAACAGAAGCATTTCAAGGAGTGTTCGTCGTTAGCGCGGTGAGACATGAATCGCGCTCTATAGCAAAGTCCTCTTCACTGTTCGACGTAGTGATAACGGCGGTATATGAAATGTTAAATTATTAACAAATGCACAAACTGAAAGGATTATAAACTCTTGATACTGATGTTACCAGCGTATAGTAAAAAATTACGTCAGCTTTTCCAGTGAGCACTTCCAGTGCTACTAATCTGTTGTAATAGTAAGTTGAATAACGAGATATTACGAACACTTACCGACTCCGCTAATGACAACCGTATGCTATTTTGTTTACTGAATTTACTATCTTGTGAGGAACACAAAGACGTTCACGCATTGTTCAGTTAGCAATGAACACACTTTTGTAGTAGTACTTTGTCAGACTGTTCAGTATATGAAGCGCCTCATAAAACCCGTTATAGGATGGCCGCTACATATTAAGCACCCAAATACTATTGCAGCTTTCATTGGTTGCAGATTACGCTGAATGGTGCATCTGTAGGCATGAATACAGGCATTGAAATGTAGCAGGTGTATACGCAAGTCTTTTCCGGTTTCACTAAGATGTTCGTCTGACATTAACCTACCAACATACACAAGTTGAGTAAGCCAAACACCAGACTCTGTACTGTATCATTCAGTGATCATGTCGACCTTTGTGTCTGAAAAAGATAATTAGCGGCACACATTGCCTTTCTTATTTAATCAAAAGAAAAGTCTGTTTCTGGTAGGAACATAAGATGAACATGCTTCATCGATAAGAACGTGTGAGACATGAAGAAGACCCTCCTTTGTGAAACCAGAGCGATATTGTGCATTATGAACTCTTGACGCCCGGCGAAACCGTTAATACGCAACACTGTCGCCAAGAAAGTGATTAATTTAATTCACGCATTGACCGAAAGACGACAGAAATGGGCCAGGGGGCATGGCAGACTGATTTTGTTACACGACAATGCGTCGCCTCACACAGCAAAACCAGTGAAAGAGACGGTGAAATCGCTTAAATGGGACATCCTTCCGCACCCGCCGTACTACGTCGACCAGGAGCCATCTGATTATCACCTCTTCGCATCAATGAGGCACGAGCTCTCAGAGCAGCACTTCAGCAATTTCGAGGAAGTTTTAGATGGCTCGAAGAATGGTTTGCCGCAAAAGACGAGCAGTTTTTCTGGCACGATATTCATAACTTACGCGAAATTTGGTGGATTGTGTATAAGCCGATGGCCAAAATTTTGAATGAACAAAACATGGATATCCCACGAAAATCACGTGTTTCCTTTACGACAAAAACCGGCGTTCACGTGGTATAGTGAGGGGCTTTACGTTGCAGATAGGTCTTATGGCGACGATGGGATAGGAAAGGCCTAGGAGTTGGAAGGAAGCGGCCGTGGCCTTAATTAAGGTACAGCCCCAGCATTTGCCTGGTGTGAAAATGGGAAACCACGGAAAACCATTTTCAGGGCTGCCGATAGTGGGATTCGAACCTACTATCTACCTGATGCAAGCTCACAGCCGCGTGCCTCTACGCGCATGGCCAACTCGCCCGGTTTTTGAAGTTTGTGGTCAATCGATACGAGAATATGAGGCTCAAGGGGGCTAAGGATTTATCCTTCATCCGCTTAGGGCATGTTGTTCAAGGTTCATTTCCTTCACTCCAGTCGTTCTGAATCTGTTTCGTTCTGGATGCAACTGAACTGTTGAACTGTATTTATTTGCTCCTTATCATCCAACATTAAAAGTCGCAAATGCTACATATTCATTATTTTATTTAATTTAGGCCTCGTACTGATCAGTCCTATGTTTTCATTAACTTCATTCTGCGTGAAATGGCAACTGCCAAATTTCTATTATTAATTCGCACTCAGGCATATAGTAAGGCTCTAAACGGTTAATCAGCCTTAATGTATTTCTGAAATGGTATTTGAACCACCTATTTAATATTTTCAGTAATAATTCTGTTACTCTGATTTAAGAACATAACATCAAATTACATTTTTTGCGGTATACTCGTCCTTCACGCTGCCAACGGCCGTAGCCGTGTTGAAACACCGGATTCCGTGAGATCTTCGAAGTTAAGCAATATGAGGCGTGGTCAGGAGTTGGATGGGTTGCCACGCGCTGTTCGTGGGGGTAAGGGAATGGAGGAGCGGAAAGAACTGGCCACCGTACCATACGTGAACTCCGCCTCAGGAACACCTCTGCGGAGTTTCGGACCTGCCTTCGGGCTGAATACACCCTTACTGTACGTCTTTCACGCTCAAATTATGTTTTACAATGTAGGTGAGCGTTGCCTGTGAGAGGTAGTAACAGGCTCTGTGCTCATTGTAGCACAAGAATTGACTTCTTTGAGCCTTCTGTGCTCAAAGTGTGAGTTCGCGCTGTGTTGGGAGCATTTTGTACCATTTCATACACATTGAGATTGCACATTTTGTGATGCTCCAGTAACGAAAATTGTACTTTTACTCTTATTGTATTCAAAATAAAAATAAGTGGCACCTAATACGGTGTAATTGCTATGGTGGATCAATAAGTAGCCATCATCCACATTTACGATACTGTGCGCTGGAATGGATGGTGCCTAAATACTTTGCCACCCTTCTAACGATTTTTAAAGTAAAACTGTTAGTCCATTCCAAGAGCATTCGAAGTCCACTTATAGCGCAACTCTGAATTCCAAAATCAGAAAAATAGTTTTATGATTTAACCCGTCAAAGCCCAATGTCACTTGCAGGTGACACATAATATTGATAGCATTTCCTGCCCATCAAGCTGCTTGAACTTCTCTACCTGTTGGAAGTATTTAAAGAAAGGTCCTATGATTTGAAATAGACCCTTTTTGAACTCGTAGCCTGCATTGGGCAGTCAGCTCTCGCTCATATAAAAGAGTAAACTGACTCTATTGAAGTGGAGATGCAGCTGCAAGTTATTATGGTATGAAAAGCGTGTGATAAAACGTAATTTTATTTTGTATTTCATGCGTGTAAATTACTCAGATGTTCAGTAATGAAAGTGACTCATTCTTAAGCACAATATTATAATTTAAGGATACGTTATTGTCGTGAAAAGGCATGGTGTCACCTATAGGTGACAATGGTCATATGAAGTAAGCCTTTTTGTTCAGTTTCAGTTATGAATAGTATCCGACATTCACTTCGTGTTTTCTCCCTCTTTTTCATTCATATACTGGATGAGGTACTGCAAATGTTGGAAGACCACAATAACAATGCACCACCTATATATGCTATTATGTTTCCTCCAAATGACGGACATTTTACGGATGAGGAAAGTGGCAATGAAGCAAATAATTATGTCGATGTCAATCCCCTTCCTGGTAGAATGTTGAGGTTGATAGTGGAAGTAAATGTGATATCAGCAGATGATGGTACGCCGATACCTTCTAATGAAATTCAGCAGGCGCCTGGTCTTTCTGTGAAAAATAAACTAGCATCTTCTAAGAAAAATTACCATGTGTTGTGGGCAGCTACAGACGGGAATTTTATTATCCGATTGGGTGAGGTGACGTGCATGAGGAACCTTTTGAATATTACACCGCAACTGTCTCAAATTCAGTGTTTTAAGTTAATGTTCACTGAGAAGAATAATCTCATTGTGAAAATGTCCAATTTATATTCTCTGCTTAGGAACCACGTGTTAGACATAAATTCCGATGGTATAAGGGTTTTATCGTTGTAATACTGTTGACCGGCTAAATACATTTGCAAGAATATAAGAATATAAGAATTAAAATAAGATGTTTTCAATAACTTAGTTTTTCAACAGCATGAGAAGAAATACATCTCTAGAAATTCATCAGTAGTTGGATCCTTCAGATAATATGAATATCCCCTACCCCCTCCCCCTCAATAACAAACTTCGTAAGGTATAAGATACTTAAAATTTCTAAATCAAAACTTCGGTCAGTAATTTGAGAGAATCTGTTAAACTGATCTTGCAGTGGATGAAGCAAAGGTTCCCTATTACAGTCTTTCAGTAGCAAGCAACATATCCGGCGGGAAACCTCTGCAGATCGGCCATAAACTGTGGGTAATTGCTATGCGATTTGATTACCTCATACCCTTCAAGTCTTACCGAGGATCTAAATGGGCTCAGCATCCTGGACAGTCCGAATATGAGTTAGGGGCAGCAGTTGCCACCATTTCAAAGTAGACTACCAGCAAGCTGCAAACTGTAACTATACTGACCAATGTCACCTACAGGCGACACCGCTGTATTCTGTTTGTGGTACACTTTTCCTCCAGATTGTTAGTTTTGTATTGTTTTACGTAATGTACCTAACATAATCTGAAAGAAAATACATAGATTTATTTCGCACATTATGTTTGGGATTTGGCGGGTTTTATTGCGCTGTAACGGGTTAAGCACAATGGCGCAGGGACTGTTTCAATTGACGCGAGCGGATAAACAAAGCAACATCCCTGCTTCAAAGCTTTGGTGTTTCAAAGCATTGAGCTCAATAACTTGTGCGGAATGACGAGAATTTAAATTCGCTTGACGGGACAAACTGACGAGTACACCGTGGCCAACTATAAAATTAAGTTAGAGAAATGTTAAATGATTCATGAGCTGTCGTGTCCCTCATACACTGCTGAATGCAGCTTACGCGGCGGCTGCAACAAGACAGTGGTCGTCTCCTAGCAACGAAATGTGTGTTGGATTTCCCTGGAGGATGTATTTTGCACAAATGGACAGAAATTGGTGGTGGCTGTTTCCCTGCATCACTTACCAAGTTGTGTCGTCTTCCGTATGGCAATACACTATGCTTCAGCGTACATAGGATGGAAGGGAAATAATGTACCAGGGAATTTGCAACTAACGGCCAAATGTTGTTTAGTTCTACCAGTGGTTCGGCAAATATCCCAAAAGAATAGTTTGTTATATAGAATGCTCCCATCTCCAGTTCCAGATCGCCTGGAACTGGGGAGACGGTGATCATTTATTGCAATGTAATCATTTTGATGTGGAAAACATTTCTTAGAACACAAAGTAGGAGTTCCCATTTTATGAACAACGCGAAATTAAGCAATTTCCTCAATTCTGCCGAAAGTTGAAGGGCTGTGAAACTACAAGCAAATTTCGAAAATCACTTCCGGCCTAAATGCAGCTTTCTAAGAACATCGCTCGTTTCCTTTTTCATTCAAACCGTAGCCATGATTCTTTATGTAATGCGTTCCTTAGTTCAATGCCTCAGGATTGTTTTGACACTGTGCATTGACTCACATTAGCGCCCTTAGTGGTGGAAAAAGGCAAACTGCTAATCTAATCGACCGCATATCGATGATTAAGAAAAGCATTGTTGTTTTCGTGAGTAAATAAAGAATGTATTATCGTACTTTATGGTATTTTAATCGCCTAAAATTTGTAGCTCATATCCCTAGGATATTTTCAACATTGAGTTGCTTCCCTCAAGGGCTAGAACTATGGATTTTTAAAACACAAAAGAATGTTGCTATTCTTCCTGCTGAAATCCACTCTTTGTTTAATAATTTAACAATCGTATATAATTTTTTCTCTAGATTGCTACATATTCGGAGGAGGATCTACTAAAATTCACTGTAAATCATTGAAGTCTACTAAGTATGGCACTAATTCTTTATGGCATTTTTCTGTAAAGTTTTTCAATAGCCTTCCTGAGCATATTCGAGAAGCCGCTAACTTACCCATCTTTAAAACCAAGCTTGTTAATTTTCTAAAAGTAAAAATGCCAAGCCTATAGAGTACTGATTTAGTATACTATATCACTGCTGTTCATATTTGGTTTCTATCACTAGGATACTTTAATATTATTTTTATTATTCTTCATTGTACAGTATATTATACTTTTGTCCTAGAAGCTGATGTTCTAAAATCTCATCTTTGTTGCCAAATGTAATTAATATTATAATTATTAATTGTACAGTATATTATATTTTTGTCCTAGAAGCTGATGTTCTCAAATCTCATCTTTGTTGCCAAATGTAATTATTTGTACTGCACCATTATGAGCCTTGGCTCAGGTGCCTCTTTTGAAATAAATAAATAAAAAAATAAAAATTTTAACCAAATACATGTTAAGTAAACTGACATGTTCAGGCTACAGTCGTATCTGATTACAAAGTAATGAATCTTGGTTAGAGTCAGGAAAGTTTCGAATGCCGCCATCGTTACCAATTTTCACACGTCGCCGAGAACCTTCACGTTAGACCAGTAGCAAAAAGAAAGTAAATTTCTATCCTGACCTGTTCTTTGACAATATGTCCAAATTTACGAGTATATTGGCTGTGAATGTAATGATGAACTAGTCGCGCATTATTTCAGGAGTTAGTGGTAAAAGGGGTGATAATTTCAGCCCATTTCCCCTTTTCTTAGAAGTATTTGCTTGTGGAGAGAGGAGTAAGGGATCATTTACCTCGCATAGGAAGACTTCAAGGGGAAAAGCACCTGAAACTTTCAAACTTCCTTGTCTCGGAGGTTTTTATGCAGCTGTAAATTTTGTCAACTAGTAGCATTGTGAAAATATTGATTGTAAATGAGGTCCCTAAAGACGGGAAAGATCACACTCTACTTCTCTACTAAGAGGTTACTCTGCTGCAGAAGGAACTGCTGGAGTACAGTACCGTTCGCAGTACTACACTATGTGACCTCATTATTTCTAGATAAATACCTTCATATTTTGGTGATAAAAGACTAGCAGTCGTAATGTACTTTCAGTATGTTCCTCCTTTAGTTCCCTTCGCTTGCACAGAACATCGCGGTGGTGTAAGAGATGAGACCCATTTTGTACTCCATTGTAACTTCCGTCACAGAGTTCGAGATTAAGGGCAGTGAATTCCTAGATAATTCAAGAAATGTAATGCATATGTGACCAAGAAAGTGGCATATAAGGAGATCGAGAGAAACATAAGAAATGAAAAGTAGAATAGTTTGCAAAAGTTGTATGAGACGGTAGAATTAGAGTCTGCAAGGAAAAATCGAATGCAAGTGAGGTCCCGGTAGAAGTGGTGTTCTTGGTGGTGATTATTGTTTAAAGAGTACAAGTGAGAAGCCATTGTCTCTTACCAACGATCAGCGAGAAAATTGAAAAGGTATATGAAAAACGTTAGGGAAGATAACGAATTAAATGAAAATCAAAGAGCCGCTAGGGCTCGAAAACCTAATATCGTCGCAAATTGACCGAAGGTGTGGGAAGTGAGGAGCCTGGCACACGTAAGTGGAAACAATGCCAGACACAGGTAGTTGCTACCTAATGTAAGAGCTTTTGAGGCACTCTTACGACGAGCAGGGTATACCGTCAATATCGCTCCCACGCACAGGGGGATCGTGACGCCATCGCATAAGGCAATAACGTCACGATTTTAAGGTACCGAAATGCCAGTACCATGCGGAAACAATGCAGTTTAGGTATAGGTAGTGACATGGTAGCACGCCTGTAAGATGTTATTTGATACATCTCAGCGAGTTTAGTGAACACTTGAACACATTTAGTGCGATTAGAAACATAAATTCATTAGAGAAGGTGGGGAGGCTTGTTATAATTCTAAAAGGTCCAATATCTCCAACGTTGAGCAAGGGGAACACTTAGCTTGGCGGCTGGATAATACGGGTTCAGCATCCTGTTCTACTTTTGTTCTCGCCCGTCTAGTAGAGTTTCTGCTCTCTATCTTTGTTATGATTTCTGCTTGAAGCGCGTGTCAAACTAAGTACTTTTGTTATTTTGTAATTGCCATTCGTTGTTGGTTTGGAAATGAACAGTGAAATTCAAACAGTAAAGAAAAGTCATTTAGAAAATTGCTTCATTAGAAAACTCTTATGAGGTCACTTTGTCCACCTGCCACTGTTTGCCCTCTACATCCAAAATTCTTCTTGTTTCGATGACTTTTACCTTCCTGTTCTTCCAACATCTCTTCATGAACTCACTGTATTGCCAGTCCTGCTGCTAGTTTATATACCGAGGTCCTGAAGACTCTACGATTTCACATGATGTCCTCCCCGATATTGAATTCATTCACACGATTGAGGCGCTGCCTTCGTATCCCAACTTGACTGGTTCGATCGTGTCCCAGTCCGGTGGTATTTTAAGGTGCTCACATACATCAGTCCCGCGTCGGTAGATTTACTTGCACGTAAAGAAACTCCTGCGGGACTAAATTTCAGCACCTCTGCGTCTCCGAAAACCGTATAAGTAGTCAGTGGAACGTAAAGGCAATGGCATTATTAACAATTCCTTCAGGACCCCTCAAGCCAACTGTTTCTCTAGTTTTGCGATATTTCTATTTTACAATTGTCTACACGTCGCACAGTGTCATGGGACAAGAGCTAGGCACCGGCGGTGGACTTAACTATGCTACAGACTGCCGTGAAAGTGGGAAACAATGGAACACCACCTCAGACCTGCCGACAGTGGGGCTTTAACGCACTATCTTCCGGATGCAAGGTCACAGATCCGCGTCCCTACCACACGGCCAACTCCATCAGTTTTTCAGAATTTAATACATTGAATAGTCTTATCATTATTACACAGACGCGATTGTGTGTGCAAGGAGACCGTTCCCATTCGATCATTTATCGATCCCTCACACTGAGAACTGCAGTGTAACGAAAACAGTTTATCGGTACAAAGGTTTAATTAAATCAGATGTTTTTAGATATTAAAACACCGTATTGTCGTATAATCTCCACTTGAATGAATGATACGCAGTTTTTTTTTTCATTTCCTCCAGCTTAGCGGACAATCCATCAGTAGCAGTGTTTAATCTGCTTACGTTCGGTTTTAAATGAAAGTAGTGCAGAGACACGCAATAACAGAGGGTTGTCACAACCTCAGCATTGAGATCACTATGTTTTAAATCTGTAAAACCCTTGCTTTAAAATCGAGACGTACACATCACTCCAATATTCGTGGCCAAAAGGGATCATGCCCTCAGATTATGCCAGCCAAATCATTCAGTACATGCCGTACGCCTCAACGAAAGGAATGACCACCCTTGTTCGAAGGGGGCGAGCAAAGCCTTCACCCACGTTGGTATGAAATACTGTAACTACAGGTTAGAGGATATTGTCTCTGCATACTCTGTGCAGACATGACCCCACACCAAAGACTTCCAGGATGAAGGGCTCATTCTGTATCTCACCAGATCTTCCCCAGATTCTCAACCTACGGTTTTACAATCTTGTATTCTTTCAGCCTTTGGTACATTTCATATCTGACATGATTTGGCTCATGTACTCCCGACTCGACCTTCCTAGCCATTTTCACTCTCATATGCAGATCTCTACTGTGTTATGGCGCAGCAGATGACCTACTAGTCGGTATCGTCTAATCTTAATCTGACAACAAAGGCATCTCGAAACTTTCTTGCTGTATCCAACACTACATTCTGAGCATTCTCCGGTAGTTTCAAGTCTCCCCTTCTACAGTTCACGCACTGTCCATGTCTCACACCCATACTAAGTAACACTCCAAACATATGACTTCTTCAGTCTCTTCCTTAGTGGATGTAGAGTGGGCACAACTGGCCCCAGAGCGCTGCACTCCCGCCGACCAACTGACTAGAGGAGGGGCTGCTCTCTACCGTCGAATGTCCTGAGAATGGTGTTCCCTGATTTTCCACGCTCCTGCACTAAGACGAATGCCAGGAAAGTTCATAGTACAGACCACGGCCGACAACCCTCTCACCTTCACCACACAACACAAATCTCCCGGCTTGAGAGAAGGCGTCACCTCTACGAGGCCCGCCTCCCGCTGCAGGGGGGAGGTGCCTAGTACTAAATTGAACTTAGTAGATATAAACAAGCTGTTCCATGAGTTGAAAGGAGTTTTGGCTTGCGTTATGTGGGTAGTTATCTCTCGTTGAGAGCAAGTGGCTACGGTAACACGAGCAGAATCTCGCCGTGTGCTCACAGCGCCTAACTTCAGCGGCTGATAAAATGACACGACCAGGCCTCTAACGCTCATTCACCATCCTGTGCACAGTGTAACTGTGACGTCTAGCGATGGTAGAAGAGACACAAGATATATGTTTTATGCATAATCATTGAGCGGATACCACTTTTTGAGTTAGTTGTCAATTGAAGACATGCCTGGAGAATAGAATGGCAATGAGGCTGAAAAATATAAGGAATTATCTCTAATCTTTTTTTGCAGATGACTCTCAAGAACAGAGTAAAAAACATTTGTAAAATGTCATTCAATACTTTCTTTAAAAGCCCAACGAACAGGCGAACGGAGTGGCTATGGGAAGTCTACTTTCGCTCGTAGTGGCTAATTTCTTTATGGAACAATATGAGGGGGAGGGTATTGCTTCTGCGGCAGTCAAACCTATGATATTGTGGAGCTTTGTTGATGATACATTTGTATGTTGAGCAGAAGGTCCTGAGAAAATTCTTCTATTCATAAACCACCTAAATCAGCAACATCCTTCAATTAAATTCAACATGGAGATGGAGTTGTACGGATGCCTCGGACGGTTCCTTAGGAGATACCGTCTAGCGTAAACCTACCCACACAAATCGGTATTTTCATGCAGATTCTCACCACCACCCAGCACAAAAACAGGGCATTCTCACGACACTCATCAAGAGGGCGAGACGAATTTGTGAGGCATCAAATATCCAGATGGAAATGGACACACTCAAAGTTACGTTAAAGGGTAATGGTTACAGCGATTTGCAGATTCATAGAGCCCTGCATCCCAGAGAAACTACCAAGCAAAGCTCACAGAAGGAAGAAGTGAAGGGAACTACCTACTTGCCTTACATTCAGAACACCACAGATTGAACTGTCAAGGTCCTCTGCAAACACAATATAAAAACCGTGTTTGGCACCGTAAATAAAATTGCTCACAAACTGAGTAAAACCAAGGACAAATTATCCACACTTTTACATCCTTGGGTATACGAAATTCCCTGTAATTGCTGTAAGGTGTACATTGGCCAAACATGCCGGTCCATTTGTACTCGAATCAATGAACATGAAAAAATATTCGTCCTAACCAGCAAGACAAATCAGCAATGGCTGAGCACACTCTATCTTTGGGTCATGATGTGTTCCAAGATGCTCGAGCTCTTACCCACATTAGACACGGGAAGTCGTGGAAGTACGTAGAAATCCTAACAATTTCAACAGGGACAATAGCTATCAATTGAGTAATACGTGTTTGCCATCCGTTAAGGATTTACGCAGGTAGTTCCCTTTCCTGTTCGTTTCGTTGTTTTCCAAATTCGTACGCTCCTCATCGTCAGATGTTTCATTCCAGGTTTGGGTCAATGTCATACTTTTATATGTGTGTACACGTGTTATGATACGTGACCCTCTCAGATTGATTCTGGTGTTTCCGTCAGCTTCCGTTTCGAACGCTAGCGCTATACTGCGTCCGGTTACCTTGTGACGAATGAACGTACCACTTCCTCTTCTATAATAACGTCTAAATTCGAACCCCATTGTTTCAGAAGCCTTTCTAGTGAACAATCGAGTATTTTCTTCTGAATACGCAGAGCAAAATTATCTACGAAACGTAAAGAATTTCACCTTTTTTATATAGTTTACCTTTTCTTCTAAGTTCCACAGAGTTAAACGCCTCTATTTCACCATAACTACACTTAAAGGCGGTTTTAAATATCAGTTACATTCTTTAATGGGTGTCAACGTAATGCTCAATATTGATAAGTTTAAATACTTTTACCAGATTTTAAGCGCATTATCCTCGTAAAAAATTCCGTTCTGTAAAATATTGGTGTTATCTACGTCATAAGTGTCATTCACGAATATACTTTCTCACTTAGAGCAACATTTACTGCATTAGTTACCATGTTTACTCTTTATTTCCACTCTTAGCCTACAAGGAATACAAAGCCTGTTCACTCGCAGGTGCTCTCTGCAGAAACAGTGTCCGCCTGGCAGCTCGTGTCTTGACCACTGTAGCGTTCACATCAGCACTCACTAGCATTGCCAGCGGGAGTTAAAACCAGCACAAATTTACCTCTACACTATACTTCCTGTATATTATATACGTTACTGAGCAGAATGAAGTAGAGGATAATAAATGTTCACCTTACACATATAACACACATAACTGTCGAAATTTATGTCTGGCATTTAAAAGGATATAAGGTCTGCAATATATATATTTACTACCGCACCGTCGATTTTCAGTGGAAAGAAACGATTTTAACCATTTTCCTTGATGTTTTCTTCTCAAGAAGTTTTCTCGGCGATACTCATCTGGCATGCCATTAGCGTAGTTAGTGACACTGGGGCGGTGAAACTTCTGCAGTATTATTCTGCTTAGTTCCTCAGGATGATCACATTGCAAACACTGTGGCAACATGTGGCAACAATACTTCGGTTAATGTTTGTGATATTTTTGGATTGCCCAGCGTTACCGATATCATTTCGTCCGTTACTTGCCCCAGTTTAATCACCAGTGAAACAAAACTTGGCTTTGGATACCTGAGACCACCTCTGTCTTTGATTTTTATTAATGACGTTAGTGGAGATGGACTCTGGATACTACTAATTTTATCAACACACTCTTGACATGGCATGTGGTCTTCGAAAACTTTTACCAAATACCCTCCAATATATGCCATTGCAGCACTCGCCATAGAAACGCATGATGCTCCTTCGGCTTCCTCTTGGATGTTTTCCAGTTGTGTTTGAAAATTTCTTGTTAACTCAGGATTAATTGTTGCCGGTTCATCCGCGTGTGCGATTTGTTCACTAACTAACGGTTGCAAAAGTTGGAAAAGATAAATTTTATTTATTTTGTTCCGAAAAATAAGAGCAAAGCAATTTAGAAGCTTATAGGAGACCATTTATTTCTTTTCTGGTTATTTTACACGAAAAACTAAAAGGTAAGAAGGATCTACTTATATATTATGTCAGGCAATTCTCAGTGTGACTTTCATGTAGAGTATACCACGGAAATAATGAAAGTATGAGAGGGCCTTGAAGTCCTGGGGTACCTAATCCAATATTTGTGCCAAATACGATGGCCATGACACCCAAGGAGGTGCTAATGTTGACGGATCATGTAACTACTAAATATTTTCATTCCTCTCTTGAAGAGGGAGGCGGGTTTCCTAGACTGTAACACCGTCTCTATGGCCAGGAGATTTATATCGAAGATTTATTATCATCATAACGGGAGCAATAATAATGAGTGGATACAGGGGAGCGTATCTACACGACGCCACAGAAGATGACTACCGCAGCAGTAGTCGAAACCTATGGAAGAAACGAGAGGTGTGGACCATGGCATAATAGCCCGCAAGATTTTTATTATATTGACACCGGCGGTGAAAGCCTTCATACTTCAATAATTTTTACCGTCACATGGTCTGCGTATTTACTGCACTATACCTTGTCTGCTTATTGCTTTAATCCATAATTCCCTAGTTGGCACTTGGCAAGGGAATTCATGGAAACTAGTTCCAGGAACTTTATTTCTAGAGCCTTGTTTACAAAACGATACATAACAGTACCCTATTGTAATATGATTGACGTATTTTAACAATACGACGTCACCAGCAAGTATACAACGTGTAGAAATACCTCCAACCGAGGTGTTCATGTGAGGTTGAATTGCAGCGCCTCTAGCGGCAAATATAGCATCCACAGGGCGGACAGCTGTGAGTGGCTATTGGGCAGGCCTTGTATTCCTTGTGGGCTAAGTTCCACTGGAGGGTACTCAATCATCACGACAGAAATATTTCTTATTTAACAAGAGATGGCGGCACTTAACTCTTTTTGTTTAATTTTGATTGTTAATCGGTTTTTTCGGGCAGGCCTTCAATTTAATTCAATGTTTCACAAAAATTCTTGAAAAGTTCGTCCTCCTGCTTCAACGCCGTACCACTGCCTATCGTACACGTTCAGGGACCGCAGGCATGTGCACGTAGCGACGAGTTCTTCCTCGGATTCACCTGGAGTCTCATACACTCTGCTCTAAACGAACGATGACGTATTGTGTGTTGTCATAACAGATTCTGACGTCATGGAATGGATTTGAAATATTTATAGCTTTGAAAAACGAGAATCAAAATTAATTTATACTGAGACATCATATCGTCCCAGGTATGTTTATTTCGATATTGCGCAACACTGTGGTACGGTTACATTTGAAAGACTTTGTTTGCGAGGTGGTTAGCCAACAGCTTTATTCAGGACCGCGTGCTAACGGAGGACGGCTGGTGGCTAGGTTTGAATCGGCCTGTTATCTGAACGAGCCTGCGAAGTGTCACGGCATCGCCTAACGTGCGGCGAGTTTGAAGTAAGGCAATCGCGAGCTTTGAAGGCACGGCCTACGGTCATGGTGAGTCCGAAGACGCTCTAGATTGCCAACTTCATCCATCGCAGTGCTGACTTAATAGTTTAATACGGGAGAAATTTGATATACAACTCGTGATCCACGGTTTTGACGTGTATAATGAGTAGCAGTTGAATTTAGGGAGCCATATCTGTTCATATTTCGGCTAACTTCAACATACTGTAAATATTACAGCAAGTGGCTATGGTCTACCGGCCGTGTGCTTTGTCTTGAGAAAGCGGTTGTGACCTCGAGCTATAGTCGACAGGCGAATCCCTCTTTTGAATGACACCGGTGAATCTATAAAACCAGCAGTGGCTAGGGGAAGCATGGTCAGTCGTCACTTATCGTTATTCAGAAGGCAGTCTCCACGTCAGTCGTGATTACCATATTCTTTATCCGTTATCTAAGTACTACAGTGATGATATTTCTAAATAACTGCTATGAACAGTGAAGCGTTATTCAAACTATATTAATATGCACCGTTCTGGTGTGAACTGCGTCTGCGAAATACGGGAGTTACTAATCCGTATGTGTGGTAGTTTCCTCTACACGTGTGACGCTTCGATATTATGTCGAGTGCGGTAAGTACCGCGTATGCGAGAACTTGACGGACAAAAGGACGGTAGCCGTGGATACCGGTATCGCGTCGGTATCGCAATCGCGGTGCAATAGTGTGCGTGCGTCTTGATAATTACTCTTGTATACGACTGATCCAGAACATATTCCACTGTACATTTATTATGGACAAAGATTTGTTTCTTATCTCTTTATTTGTGGTAAGCAATATCTGCATAGGTAGGGTGTTTTATTTCATTTTAGGAGTGTTTTTCTGCAAGGACTATAATGTTATCTACATGTGCCGTTCATTTGTGTTGTAACGCCATCCAATGTTGTATCATGCGTGAGTAAGTCAACTGACGCTGCAGTTATGCGAAAGCTGGGAGCAACAAAGTTAAGTGGATGTGTCAGTATTATAAGCATGTCTGAGGCAGGAGGAGTCAGCTTCGTTTCATCCAGTTTTGAGTTTAAATTAAAGTTAAATGTCAGCTCGCTAGAGCTGAGCTATGATATTTTCAATTATGTAGTTGGAGATCCAGGGCCAATACATGTTAGTGCCCTTATTTACTTCTTTGTTTAATACGTTAGTTTAATTACGGGTAAAGAGTTGTGCATAGGAGTAGCTAGATATGTGCGTGTATGTGTTTTTATTTTCAGAGTATTCCAATGTGCATGTATTTAGGGTAACGCAGGAAGGTAGTTATTCATTAACGAGGCGAGGCAGCCTTAGTATTGTGGGGTAATTATTATCAAAGAACAGTGTGGGCTTCTTTTATTTATAAGTGAATGCGCGTTTTCAGGTATATACTCTCTGCCAGAGAAGCGCCCAGATGTAGTTGTGAAGTTTGGATCTTTTAATGAGCAGGAGTGACAGGAGATCGGGGAGGAACACAATGCGAGTGTTAAGAAAGGCAGTTATCCCCTGATATACAATGGGGTGTTAATTTTGGAATTAAATGCCTGTGAAGATGGCACGGAAGGGAGAGTATAAGTGAGAGCTGTTTTGAAAACGGATGGGCTTGAATACGCCTGAATACGTCACTACGACGGAAGGCCATGTGTGACGTCTTCTTGTTCGAGAGATTTGTGCGGGCAATATGTTGAGATATGACGACGAGATATTTATGTTGCTACAGAATATTTAATGAACGGGAGAGATAATTTTTTATTCAGCGAGGCAGAAGTTATTAACAAAGAGAAACTTTCTTTGGCTGTGTGAGCTCGACCGGCTTGGACAGACGTGAATGTGGGTAAACACCCCGAACCCCCACCTGTGAATGACCTGCCTCTCTCCCCTGTTAACCCACTGCGAGATAGCATGCTTGACGTTACAGTTGTACGGCAGTCCAGGGAAAGTGAAAGTCACAAATTACCCCAGGAAGGCGACCATTCAACCCGACCTAGACGGGGTTGTGTATCTTGTGACCTGATTATGAAGAAGTGCTTTGTGTATATATATTATTTATCTTGTGATCTTGCCTTTGTTTACCAGGATTATTGTTTGTTCATATCATGCGCCATGTATCGGTGTGTACTGTCGTGTTTATTGTCCTTGTGCTGTGTCATCGCTGTGTAATGGTTTGCATCTTAATTTACCCCGGAGTTAATTTTCTTGTGGGTTTTCGGCTTCGTGCTGATCGATTTGCGACAGTTCGGGTCTGTCAGTAGACGCTGTGTAGTATATAAGCTTAGGACCCCTGGATTTCCCCTTATTGTGATTAACTAATTTGTGTATGTAAATAGGTGTTTATACGGATTGAAACTGGCTTGACTTTCTTTTGTCGAAGCATAGCTTGTGGGCGATGACAATCGCGATTCCTCTCGGGGATGTCGGCATATAAATTTGGCGGCGTTATTCCAATTAACGATGTAGATCCGGCCAAGATTTAATTATGTTGTTATGATTTGTTTCTTTCATTTGTTCGACATCTGGACCGATGATTCGTGTTCATGTTAACTTGCAATTAGTTCTGATGTGCACGGCACACAGTGTTATTCGAATGACGGTTTGCGTCATATTTATATCGTATGTTATTGTTTGGTTTCGGATATTATGAATATTTAATCATGTGCTTAGGTGAATGAATCTATTTTACCCCTTATTTGCCTCTTATTCACAACAAATGCAAATGTTTCCCATTCATACACACATCTTAGGAAGTTCGCTTTAGTTTTACGCCCATTCTCGTCCGAACGAACTGCGGAGCTCACCGATTGAGCCTGGTGGATGGGAACGGTACAGTTTCTTATTTTGTCCGTCAGTCATTCGTAAGATGGTGGTGGTGGTGATTATAGTACAACTACGCATCCACTGTCTATATAACACTAATCAATGGTCCGACACTTCGGAAAAATAAAATGTCAGGCTCCAACGGGAAACTACCTCACTCCTTATTTCCCTAGTATGCCTCTTCAGTGATGCCTAGGCTATGACAGCTGTTGGCGGAACTATGGAGGGTCAAACCAGCCTCCGGGCTGAATACCTAACATGCATACATGGCTAAATGGTTGGCGTGCTGGCCTTTGGTCACGCGGATCCCGGCTTCGATTCCCGATTAACCATAATTGGTTAATTTCCCCATGCACGGGAACTGGATATATGTGTCGTCATCATCTCACTTAATCCTCATCACGACGCGCAGGTCGCCTAAGAGGAGTCAAATCTAAAGACCTGCATCTGGTGAGCCAAACTTGTCCTCGGACACCCCCTTCACTAAAAGCCATAAGCCATTCCATTTCATTTACCTCGAAAAATGAATGTATAAGCCAAAGGAAGACAAGTTCGCCGAAGGGCGTGGAAATGGAAGACGCCCTACGATTCGCAAACTAATACCGTCGGGTCGGAAAATAACAGGAGTTGATAAAGGGAGTTGGGATAGGATAAATGAAAGGAAGGAGCCTGGCACAAGTAAGTGGAATCAATGCAGGACTCAGCTAAGCGACACGTGGTCACTAATCCACGCTGCAAAGTTCAGAGCCCTTGGGACTTCATTCAGTTATCCCTTACGACAGACGAGTAGATGCCGTCCAAAGGGGGATAATTCGTCAGAGATGCCAACCTTCAAAAGTAGTTGTCCGTAGTGCTACGTATAGTCTGCTGCAATTACGATACTCTTTTGTTCAACCAAAAACATGCGAAGTAACATTCAGCCCTTATAGCACTCATGTCACCACCCAGAAGAGACAGAAGCGTCTTGCACTCTCCTTCGATGAATTCATACCCTTCCTCATGTATTTTCTTTGATTTCCCATAGCGTCCATAGTCATTGCAGTCTCAGTGGTTAATTAAAAGTCACATTTGCGTCTTTCACAAAAAATCGTGTTTCTGTGAAATTTTTGATGTCTTAGGCAAGGAAACTCTTCTGTGTACTACTTTTGGTTACACTGATTCGCTGCAGGTCTCCTTTCTGCACAACCACGCGGCTCTTCATTGTTCTTACGTTCACACAAGTTGATATTATTTTACCCTTAACTTTACGAGAAATAAATCTGCTAGAAAAACATGCAACGAAAGTAATGATGTTTCACTTCCTCTTAAATTTCGTCAATTTTTCTCTATTGGCGTATCTACAAAGTATGAAACTATTCTTTTCTTATCACGTTCGTGTCAGAAATATGGAATTTACGAAGAACATTTCGATTTAGTAAAACCCGCCATGATCAGTACCGTTTCGGAATTGCCGTACTACGTATGAGAAAACTGTAGGACTACGAAAAATACGTAGAATTTGGCAAGCCGGATTCGTTTCAGACCTATGGTGGGGCCGATGACCGAGATGTCAGCACCCTCTAAACAACAAGCATTATCACCATCATCATCAGACGCATGATTATTTACCAAATCAAAATTTGATTCGGTCTCTTTTTTCCATCCCTAGAATTTGGAGCATTGAATTTTGATGCAGCTGGTACTTATAACGTGAACGAATCCACCAGGAGTCCTAAGAAACAAACGACTCCAAGTCCCTTCGATGGCGTATGTACAGAATAATTATATCCTATTTCCAGTAAATCAACGTGTTCCGTTTAAAAGCGGGATTGTCCCTTTCGCCACTTTAGAACGGCAGCGCTACGAGTCGGTACTTAGCGCACTAAATTCAATTGTCTCGAAAAAAGAATCAACTGTCAGTGGGTGGATCAGCATATTGTAATTTGATTTTCAACACATGCAGTGTTCTGCAAAAGAAGGGAACATGTATTAAAATGCTAATGTACTTGGAACAAATCTGTTTGAGCTGTCATTATTTTCCATTAACAGCGCCGGACGCATCCAGTGCAAACATTTTGACATGTATTGTGTGAGAGTAGCTCTGAAATGAAAGATCCACAAAGTTTAAAATGGTATTTAATGCCTAGTGATGGAGCATCAGCTCCAAGGGCTACTGGGTTGAGCGAATGAGCAAACTAGTAAATATCGTAGAACACATTTACCGTGGAATGACAGGAGATCGTGTCAGAAGATGGGTCAGAGAGTGAAATACTGCGACCACAACTACTTTGAAGCGACCCCTTTGATCAAGGCCTCTGCAGTCGTTTTTGACTAATATACTTGAGCTTCGTACGTGAGGTAGCAGTGAGGAGACGGTCAAGGTATCGACATATCAGACCCATCCCCTATATTGCCACGAGCTAACAAAGAGCTCCCTCAAGACCACTCAACAACTAGCAGGGACAGTAATGAGAGCGAAACTCGTGGCTGATGTGTTATTTCGACCCGAGCCGTTAAAATTACTTACCTCCTAAATGTACAACCCTTCTTTCTTGTACCTCCTTTAAGACTGCACGTGTTGGCAAATCATTTCCGCACACATTTTTTGAATTTGAAATTTTGACAACCATATTTGCTTCCTGGATCAGCAATTAAATTTCTGAAGTGTTTCTTCTGGTATCCTTCTTTGTGAATGTAGTGATGTTACCATGAAACATTACTATTTACTGGGTAATACGGCTCATAATTCCCATCGGCCTTTTATAGCTAATACTTGCAGGTCCATTTTTATGTCAAGAAACGTTTGACTTTTTAAATGCATGAAGGACTTAATAAATCGCCAACAATAATATATTCTGAATTATAATGTTATTAATTGGTTTTATATCCCACTAACTACTCCTACGGTTTTCGGAGACGCCAAGGTGCCGGGATTTTGTCCCGCAAGGATTTCTCTTACGTGCCGGTAAATCTACCGACATGAGGCTGACTGACGTATTTGAGCACCTTCAAATACCAGCGGACTGAGCCAGGATCGAACCAGCCAAGTTTGAGCTGCTCAACCCGGCAATATGTATTTTGACTGTAGATAGGTTAATAAATAAAATTCAACCTTGTATTTTCAAATCGTGTGCAATCAGCTTGTGCTCACGCCAGGAATGGTGAACAAGCAACGAAGGTCTTCTCTCTGGTCATATCGAGACTGGTTCAGTGCCACTTCTGTTACTGTAGAAAATATTTTCTTAATTGGAGATACTTTGTTTGTTTGTTTCTTTCTTTCTTTCTCTATTTCCTAATCCATTTACCATTCAGGATGGCTTTCCCTCGGACTCAACCAAGGAACCTACCTCTACTGTCTCAAGAGCAGTGTGCTGGAGTTTGGGACTGCGGGTCTCGGGTACAATTGGGGTGGAGGACTAGTGCCTCGCTCAGGCGTCCTACTATGCTAAACAGGGGTTTGTTTAGGGATGGGAAGATTAGAAGACATAGGCAAGGAAGAGGGAAGGAAAGTACCATCTCGGTATTTGCCTGGAGGAGAATTGGGAAACCACAGACAAATATTTCGAGGACGGCTGAGGTGGAAATCGAATCCCTGACCTCCCAAGGCTGAGTGGACCCCATTACAGCTCTCATACCACTTTTGAATTTTCGTGCCAAAGCCGGGAATCGAACCCGGGCCTCCGGGGGTGGTAGCTAATCACTCTAACCACTACACCACAGAGGTGGCGAACTCAAGGTACTTGTCAAAGAAAGTTAACAATTCACTGGAATACTACAGCTCGCAACACCCTTGGACGCAGATGTCTGAATTACATACTTAATTCAGAACAATTAGATATTCACAAATTTTCAGATGTTTGAATTAAACAGTTCGTAACTATTGAATGGCCTCCCTACTAGACAGATTCAGACCACCGGGCAAGTTGGCCGTGCGGTTAGGGGCGCGCAGCTCTGAGCTTGCATCCGGGAGATAGTGGATTCAAATCCCACTGTCGGCAGCCCTGAAGATGGTTTTCCGTGTTTTCCCATTTTCAAACCAGGCAAATGCTTGGGCTGTCCCTAATTAATGGCAGGGCCGTTTCCTTCCCACTCCTATGCCTTTCCTATCCCATCGTCGACAAAAGACCTATCTGCGTCTGTCGCGATCTGTTCAGTAGATTACTCCTAGAGTTTCACTTAATCTAAGTCCTCTGTATTAGGTTTTGATCACCCCTGGTTAAAGGGGGATGTGCTCCAACACCAACACTGAGAGTTATATTGCACCACTCCCTGAAAGAGAGTTGGCTGGCGGCTGAAAAGGGAAAAAAAAGGGCCAACTCCCGCAATATACGGCTCATAATTCCCATCGGCCTTTTATAGCTGACCGCTCTAGTGCAGGTCTCCACTTACAAGGTGATACAGACAATGTCTGGAAGGGACAGAACATTAGACAACTCGTTCAACTCAGTACCGTACGATGTCACTTTAACACATTGTCGCACAACCATATTTCTGCATTCGAATAATATGTACTTTAATTTGTCTTCTTTCCTTGAAAGAGTTCATGAACACACCATACTGAGAAGATTTTACAACAACGAAGCGACACAGACAAGTAAATGAAAAGATATCTATTTCAGTCCGATTTAACTACCTTTCATTCAGAAGAAGTATGAATATTATCAAGTGAAGTTACTGTATTGTCGACGTGATTGCCCCTTTAAATTCGTTACGGTACACATCAGTGATAGTAGAATTTCTCTCTTAAATGCATGATCATAATGGTTTGAAGTTAAAACAAGAGTAAATATTAGGCATCCTAGAACAATAAAGTAGATAATGAGGAGGAAATTTACCAGTGTAGTAAAGCTGACCCCTTCGAATTCCAAGAGTTTCTATGCCAAATATTTCCTACCTGGCTATCAAAAGGCGGGCACATAAATGCAATGTGAGATAATATCCTTAATATTATTGATATGGCTGCTAAGCTGTTTTGTACCCATTAAATTACTAGAACGGAACTCAGATCCGGATTACTATAATACGAAAATTAGGAGCCTTAAGAGGAAAGTAAGGAAAGCGTATGCTAATATAAAATGCGCTGCCTTACTGGTGGCCTTAAAATCAAATCATAGATCATGGTAGTTAAAAATGGAAATATTTAATTTCATCTCTATTTGGATAAAGCCTTCGACCGTGTTCCACCCCAACTTATTTGTACTCACTGCTCAGCCATGGAGTATCTGAGCGCCTCCGCTCTACTCGACCTCACCAGCCGTGAGGGTGGAGCCGAGGGCGATACCACACACAGAGCAGAGCGCAACGTACAGCGTGAAAATAAAGAGGTTTAGGGGATAACGACAAACTCCCGCCTGGATTTTCAATTTCCAATACACATATTTTCAAATTAGAATAAATATATCAACCATCTGCAGTGACAAAAAAATAAAAATTCGTAATACTTGAATACAAGTTCAAACGACCAGCCTGAAATATACATAAGAAAACGCTTATAGAATAAGGCGGATATGGAAGACGAGAGGAGGGGGGGGGGGAATCAGCCACCAAATGATAGTTCACATCTGCACATTAAACTTGAAAATTCGTTTATAAAATATTACAACATCAAACTGCCCATCAGTAACGATTTTGAATAGCACGAGAATGCTAACAGATGGCGATGACCAAAACAGTGTAAGAAGTTCAAGAATCAGAGCCTGTTAGTTCAATAAACACTTTGAAGTCTCTATAGGGAGGAACGTCACCCGTTTCTGAGAGCACACAGTAGGATAATATCAGAGTGAAGCTCAAAGTTAGCTAATGTTTGTAGGCATGATGATAACCGTTTGAGCTCTTGTAGCGTCAAGAAAACAAGGTGACATTCTTTACGTTTCAGGGGGAACTTCGCTCGGCGTCTTTAGAAGAAAATCTCGCTGTTCACGAAGAAGTCTTCTCTAGCAATATACAGTATGTTTGACTCTTGTTCGTCACCAGATGGCTCACCTTCCTGATGGGAGGTGACGACATCTTATATGTTCCTTATTCTATCGCATGTAATGATTAGACGAATCAGGGACGAATTTGGTATAAGAAATAAATAAAAATAAAATAAAACAGAACGGAGACTGACAAGAATACAAGAATACAATAGAGCTGAGAAAGGAAATTGAAAATGTAGAGCAGAGAACGAGAAAATCAGTGTGTGCTCGGGTGGGGTGAAGAAAGACGTACTACAATGGGGTTGAAGACATGAGAGGGAAGAGAAGTAAGCCATGAAATGGTGGATGGCTTCTAGTGCCGGGGGTGTCCTCGGCTCGCCAGCTGCAGATTATTTGATTTGACGCTCGTACGCGACCTGCGCGTCGTGATCAGGATGAAATGATGATACACCTTGCCCCGGTGCGAGCGGAATTAACCAATGATGGTTAAAATTTCTAACCCAACCGGGAATCGAATCTGGGATTCGTATGACCAAAGGACAGCACTCTAACCATTTAGCCATCGAACCGGACAATAAGTAAGCTTTACACTGGTTATGAACCCATAGCATGCAGCCTGGAGTGAACCATCTGGTGATGAGGACACTACGAATAAGGAAAACACCAAAACGACATAACAGTTGTGAAAGAACACGGAAGAGTAAATTCTTAATGGCTGGCAAACCACATATTACTTAATTGAATGAAATTGTTAGGGTTTTTAAGTTTTTCCACAACTTCCCGTATAATTCTAGACCTGAGGTGTTTAGTGTGGTAAAGAGATCGACCACGACATCATGACCGGTTGATAGAATGCTGACTTGTCTGACTAGTTGAGACGGATATCTTGTTGCTGTTCCTTGATACCAATGCCAAATGACCGGCATGTTTGACGACAAGAACTGGGAATTTTCTACGTCCTGGGGTGTAACAGTACGGTCAATTTGTCCTTGCTTTTAATTAATGTTTTTCCACATTACACTAAAACCGAAGAATCACAGCACCTAATAGAGATTTGGAGTTTACACAATTTAGGAAAAACAGGATTAGTTTCAAAGTTTTTTATTGCTTAAAGTACAAACATCGACCACTACTGCTACTTTGACGTGCATGTAAGCGAGAGAGGATCAAGAGTCCAGTCTTACTTGTCCATTGCATAATGTGTGTCTCCTGCTTCTTGTGGTAAACCAAGGCCAACTAGATATACAGGCCATAAGGCTCCCCCTCCACTTCCGGCGCTACGTCACACGAAACGCCATCCGCTTCATTTTTCGCCAGTGACTTGTAGGCTGATATGAACCTCGCAGCAGTAAGGCTATCAATGGCGTTGAATGACTTAAACGTGTGTGAACATTGTGAATTATGCCCACGTCGTGTTGTGTACCTGGTTGTACAAGCAACTATAGTTCAGAAGAGCCCAGTATTTCAGTGTTTAAATTTCCTACTGATTTGGTTCGGAAACAAAAGTGGATCTTAGGCAACCATCGAACAGAATTTGTCCCGTCAGCAAGCTCAGTTGTGTGCATAAAACACTTCGACGAACGTTTCGTAATTAGGGAGGATTCTGTTAAAAGGCCTGATGGGTCTATTTTAACAGTAAAACGTAACCGTTTAAAACTCTCAAACGACGCTATTCCTACTAAGTTTGAAAATGTGCCTGCCTATCTGTCTAAAAATCTTCCAAGACCGAGGAAAACTCCCATTCAAAGACAAGAAGAAATTGAAAAACGGGAAGAAGAAAGAAAGAAAGCTGAGGAAGAAGATGACAGGATCAAGGACTTCGATGACGTTAAATGTAGTTTCACTGCTAAATGCAAATTAGATTTTGACAAAGTTTTTGTCAATTTCGACGGCCAAAGTCTATGTATTTTCAAAATTTATATGGCTGAGGAAAATATTCCGAAAATTTGTACTTCTTTAACATTAAACGAGGCTCTTGATTTTAAAGCCATAAAACATGGTATTTTCATGAATGATGGCCCTGATATACGTGCATTAGGTAACTGGGGCAAGGTATTAAAATGGTCAAATTTGGAAAGAATCTGTAACTTCCTGTTTAGTCTTGCTTGTGAATCAAAAGTGACTGTCCACGACAAAATAGAAACTGTGAACAAAATAATCGATAAAATTGAAAGTGAGGTTGATGACTGTATCATTACTGATAAATTAGAATTTTGCAAGGAACAGTTAAATTTAGCCTTTGCAAAGAAAGTGTCTTACTCCTGTATATTAATAACATGGTTCGCTTCAATATTTTTCGCATTTCCTGGGGCATATAAGAAGATAAAGGCAGTCAACGTTCCTTACAATGCCTCACTCTGTGTATTAGCAGTCTTTTACCTCTAAACTAGGCACGGGAAATTCGGGTATAGATGATTCACATTGGAATTACTTGAAAAAGAAAGTAAAATTGTTAAATGAACATGAACGATTTTGTAACTTGTTTTTGGATGAAGTCTATATAAAACCTGAGCTTAACTATAAAGGAGGAAAGGTAGAGGGAGTTGCTTTTAGTAGTAAAAGTGGAGAAAATAACGCAACATTAGCTACAACTGTACAAACCTTTATGTTGTCATCCATTCTTAAAAAAATAAAGACGTTGTTGGTTTGTTTCCATGTAAGAACCTAACGTCACATTTCTTAGAAGAACTAACTTTGCAAGTCCTTAAAGTATTAACAGATATAGGTTATAAGGGAGTATGCATAATTTCTCATAATAACAGTGTTAATAGAAAAATGTTTGAAAAGCTGTGGAAAAGCAATTTACAAACCACTTTTCAAAATCCATTTGACGAAACACAAAAGATTTTTGTAATGTTCGATACTGTTCATTTATTTAAAAGCTTAAGAAATAACTGGCTTAATCAGGCCGATAACTTACATTCGTGTTTCCTGACTTTGACAACCCTGAGTCAGACAAAAAATGCTTTGCTAGTGTTGGTCACCTTAAACAGCTCCACAGAGGAGAAGAGAATGATGTAGTTAAGCTTGCTCCTGCCCTGAACCAAAAAGTGTTGTACCCAACTTCATTAGAACGACAAAATGTAAACCTTTGTTCTAAGCTCTTCGATGAGAAAAATGTCGCCGCTTTAAAACACTTTGATAAAATAAAAAACGGAGATGGTTTCAAAAGCACAGCTGTATTCTTAGAAATAATTATTCAGTGGTGGAAGATTGTTAATGTTAAGCATGCTTTAAAAGGCGACAGATTTAACGACCCTCATTGTAACGCAACATTTTCAATTCATGACGACAATGTTTTATTTCTGCGCAAGTTTTTAACATGGTTAATTAGATGGGATAATCTGTCTGTTCAAGGGGAGATTAAACAAAAAACAGAGAGTCGTCATGGAAAACTTACTTATGAAACTCAAACAGCCTTAGTTCACACTACAAAAACCGTTTTAGAGTTAATAAGTTTCTTGAAAACAAGTTTAGGATTCAAGTATGTATTGTTAGGGAAATTTCAAACTGACGAACTGGAAGCACGATTTGGGCAGTGCAGGGAAATGAGTGGTGCCTGCTACCATATTTCAGTGAAGCAAATCCTTGAGTCAGAACGAAAATTGAAAGCTCTGACGGTAATAAATGCATACTCTGCTAAACATGCAGCCATCCCTATTAGTGATATTTCATTAAGTAAGTATGTGGATTGCAAGAGCTCAGATTGTAAAAGCTTCAAACCAGCAGACATTTCACATTTTGAAAATGTGGTAGTTGAGTTAAATGATGTAATTGTATCTGAAAACATTTTGTTAGGTCTAGTTTATATTGGTGGATATATTTGTAAAATAATTATGAAAAATTGTACATGTATAAATTGTCAAGATGTTTTATTGTTAAATAATAATAATGTAACGTCAGATGTGTTAAAGCCGGAGGACAATTTTTATTTCAATATAATTGACAGGGGAGCTTTGAAATATCCATCAGATTTTATTGTTAACATTTTGATCACACAGTTTAAATTATTTAGTGTACTTATAAGAGATAAATTTGAATCGAGGTTTTTACATGGTGATTCTTAAAGAAACATTCTGATTTTGCTTGTCAACAAAGTTCTGGAAAATGAAAACGTCATGTTTGAAACATGCAGTGATTGTAGAAGTAGTTTTAAAGATTACGTTGACAAATGTATATACATCTTTTGTAATATATTTTTGAATAACTATAGAAAAGTTATCGCAGATAAACTCGTTGCTAAGAACAAGAAATCCTCAAGTAAGGATAGCCATAAATCGGCAAAGAAAAGGAAAATTGATAAACTAAGTAAAGTAAACTCGCGTCCTCATCCCGAGATGGTGCAGCTCTTTTCAGGCACACCCCCATTGGAGGTGAGCTGCATGTACCACTTTAACCACATACCAGCCCTCCTGCCAGTTTTAAATTCCTAACAGTACCGGGAATCGAACCCGGGCCCCCGAGGATGGCAGCTAATAACACTAACCGTTACGCTACGAAGGCGGACATCGATAAACTGAAAACTTAAGTGTTTTTAGATAAGTTTTAAGTTGAAGCCTAATTTCTAAGAAAGGTTCCAGACTATTGTTGTGAATTGCTATCATGTATTTGCATAGTAATGTTAAAACTATTTTTATACGTATTATGGGTTTTAATCTTTTGCATGAAACCGTGTTCCGTTACAAATGACAGATGTCAGCTTAATTTTACGTAAATAAATGTACATAAACTGTTCCGCTAGTTTTCTCCCGCATAAAACTGATGTAGTGCATAAGCCTAAATAAAACCACAATTAAAGGCGTGTTCAGTTATATCGTTAAGGTTCAATAAATTAATAATATCATGGAGACAGTGAGAGCGGGCCGTATACTCATCATCATCATCATCATCTGTTTACCCTCCAGGTTCGGTTTTTCCCTCGGACTTCGCGAGGGATCCCACCTCTACCGCCTCAAGGGCAGTGTCCTGGAGCTTTAGACCCTTGGTCGGGGGATACAACTGGGTAGTATGACCAGTACCTCGCCCAGGCGGCCTCACCTGCTATGCTGAACAGGGGCCTTGTGGAGGGATGGGAAGATTGGAAGGGATAGGCAAGGAAGAGGGAAGGAAGCGGCCGTGGCCTTAAGTTAGGTACCATCCCGGCATTCGCCTGGAGGAGAAGTGGGAAACCACGGAAAACCACTTCCAGGATGGCTGAGATGGGAATCGAACCCACCTCTACTCAGTTGACCTCCCGAGGCTGAGTGGACCCCGTTCCAGCCCTCGTACCACTTTTCAAATTTCGTGGCAGAGCCGGGAATCGAACCCGGACCTCCGGGGGTGGCAGCTAATCACGCTAACCACTACACCACAGAGGCGGCGGGCCGTATACTACCATGCTGAACGCCAGCCACTGGCGTGACGTCACGGTCCGAGCGTAGTGGCCTGTCTATCTAGTGCGGCCTTGGGTAAACCCAAGACAGCACGTGAATAGCAGAGGGCGTGTCGAAGTACATCATGCCATATCACGTAGCACAGAACGACACTCTGCACTCCAGAAAAATACGTACGCACTCCTATTTTACTTTACTCTTCCACATAATAGACTGCATCCATATGTGGTTGGGAGGCGTGACCAGTCTTTAGGAAAATTATGGGTAGGAAGAGCATTCTGAGATACGCGGTATTTTACTTGTACCGTTCGTAGATCTGTGCGTCTTAAACACTCTTAGCGGATATATTAACTGTAATAAAATATAATTAAGTAGTAATAATTACAAACATTTTGAAAAGTGTTCTGTCATACAGGTCGGCTTTAGACTGTACCCGTGCTTCGCTACGGTATTCGACATTGCATTCGAATACCGAAGTAAATAGTGTACATGCAGTAAATAAGATTGTTCTAAAACTGCATGTCTCTTAGCGTTATCAGAGAAACAGCAAGGGGCGGTCCTCATACACTGTTTGTTACGGACTTGTGATAAAACGGCAGGCTCACTTGCCTACTGCCATTCACAATCGAGTTGGGAAGTTTACATTATAATTGCAGGCCCCATTGCCTACTGCGCGGTCACAATCTATTTGGGGAGTTTTCGTTACAATGGCAGCCCCCCTTTCCTACTTCCAGACAGATAACAGTTGAGGAGTTTTTATGGCAAGCAACTACCCTACTATCTGTCGAAATTGAGTTGTGCAGTTATCATTATAATGTCAGGCCCCTTTTCCTACTGCGAGCCAGCTTCCTGCCAGTCACACCAAGTTGGCGAGTTTCCATCAAAATAGCAGGCCACTGTGCCTAACGCTAGTCACAATTTAAATGAGGACATTTCTTTATAATGGCGGGCACCCTTGCCTACTGCCGAACAGTATCGGGTAGGGGAGCTTTAAACAAAACTGCATGCTCCCTTGCCTTCTGCAAGTCAAATCGAGAAGTGAACTATTCATTACAATGGTAGGCCTTCCTTACTAATGCCAGTTACACAGGAATTGGAGAAGGACCCCATTCCTACTGCCAGTCAAAGTCGGTGATTTCAATCTCGATCGCTACAAATTGACATCAGTGAATGTATATAGATCGACATACGAAAGTACGTGCGTGTTTACAATATTGCATATCTTCATTTACAGATTATCTGCTGCTAAACGTACCTCACATCGACAGAGGATTATACAGTAAGACGGCGGATTTAGTGGCCTAAATGGCTGGTCCTATGATATCTCATCCATTCTTGAGTCAGATTGAGTTAGAAACATGGAACAGGGTAAAGTGTTTGTAAGATTATCTCACTTTGCATTACTTTTCGGATAATTATGTGACAGCTACATACATAGCATTTGGCTCACATATGGCTACTGGGTGGGCCAATTTTCGTGAAGAGTTTGATGATTCTATATTTTCTATAAGTGATTGAAAGTATGAATTATGCATGTAAAAAGTCCAAATTTACTTAACATCGATTAATAAAAAAAATCAAAGGTGAAAGGGATACAGATACGACTAAAAGTCATAAGACCAAGGTCCAAACTGAACGGAGATTGTGCCATCCGTTATGTGATAGGACTTCCCGAAGGTCTGCACCATCATTAAAATTGCCTCCGTACTTCGATACTCTTCGGGGATATAAAGTGAAAAATTAAAAGATCTTGGATGTTTTCCGTCCGTTAAAGGCTAAAACGTATAATTTTGTCTAATTTCAATTTTCGTTTTTGTCTAGCAGATTATGCCGCAATCTGGATTTTGGGCGAGGACGGTAAAAATTAAAACTTTCAGGAAACTAAGCCAAAAAATATGCGGATGGTCATTATTACCCCTTAAACTGAAAGCGTTACGATAATTTCTCCAAAATAGTCAATGTAGAGGCACACAGTCGTTACGATTTTATTTATATAGATAAGGAATCTTCTTCACGTACAACACCTTTTGGGTTATGCCTGCAAAACTGACCATTTATGATATCTCCATTATTAATCCTCCTGACGAAAGAATGCACATGAAAAATAAAGTTGTAGAGATGGAATTCCATCACGTTTGGTCGATTTCCAGTCAGGTTGGTCTTATACTGTATATACTGTGAAAGAGTAAAATCACCATTTCGGTTCCCTATACGGCGACATTAAATGTTATTGACCTTAAAAACCTATCTTTGGGCAGGTGGATACTAAATATAAAGTTTGGTTCGAATATCTTCAGTAGTTTTCAAGTAGTAAAATATACGCTTTGCACGCAACCGCTCTTGAGTTAAGTCCGATGGGACTTGTACCGAAAAAAGATCCGTTAATCTCCCTTATTAATCCTCGTATCGAAATTATGCACACGAGAAAAAAGATTTAGAAATTAATTTCCATTAAGGCAGGCAGATTTCCATTAAGTTTGGTTGTGTATATTTTTTGGGAGTGCAAAGTCACTGTTTCGGTTTCGAATAAACCCCCAGTCAGTTCAGGGATTTAAAGACAATATTTGCCCTAAAACTTACCCAAGGACAGGTGGATTCTAAATATGATGTTTGGTGGCAATACATCCGGAAGGTTCTAGCACTCACGTACATACGTAGTAATTAAGGAAGAAAATAATACAGTTAAGAAAGTTGAAATTAATAGAAAATGGATTATAACTGAGGACAGCCGGATAACGACAAATATGTAAATGCCAAGTGAATGTATTGGAAAATCAAATGCCCCTCAATAAATTATGCTGGTGTGAGTTATGGATATAATAAAGCGGTAACAGAGGAGAAATTTAGGCCCAGTGATTCCTAGGTAAACAGATAAGAAGATGATTAATGGTGTTATTACTTAACCTATAGGAGGGCGGTTATAACCTCCAACTATATTCCCCCAATATCCCGCAGGTAGCCAATTGACGCCTCTCTTGCCTTCTACCCAAGGAACAACCACGAATTTAAAAGCATGATGATGAAAATGGCAATACGTCACATCCCTGCTGGTAAGCAGTCAGAGACGTTGCCATGGTAACCTGTAGGTTCGTTGTCGGTCTGTCGGTCACTAAATGCAGAGCATGATACAGGCAGAAAATAGTAAATTTCTGCGTCATGTGAAGAGTATGGTAAATTATGAACATAACGAAAGTTGTTTATAATGAAGAGACGTTTCACGTACGGTCCACGGAGTTTACAGAAAATCAATAGTATAAGAGTAAATGGAGGTATAAACCCCCGTCTATTCAAAGAATTTAAAATGTTATGCATACCGAAACCTCCCTCGGGATGAGTATACTCTAAATACGAGGTTTGGTTGAGATCTATCCAGCCGTTTCGACGTGATGGTGGAACAGACAAACAGACAGACAAACAAACAGACACGAAAAGTAAAAACCACCGATTCGGTCTTGAGTTGACCTAAAACGGATAAATATCTGAAAAATTGGCAAAACAAAAGAAATTACAGACAGCGGACCCCCTACAACTTTATTTATATAGATAGGGATAAGCATGAGCACGTTGAAAAGTGCAGACTTCCACTTCGAGATTCATAACTCCTAAACGGTGCATGATATTAACAAACGGTTTGCGCCATCAGGCTCTACATTTTGGTTTCTATACCATTTCCTCGTATCTCCCCTATTTAGTGGGTAAATTGAGTTCAAAATTTGAATAGGGTGAAATTTGGGTACATTTGTAACGTTTTACATTACTTTTTGCCTACTTATGTATAAGCTAAAATCATGAAATTTGGTCCACATATGGCCCTTGATTGTGCCAATGTGCGAAAACAACTTGATGATCCTATCGTTCATGTAAGTGTGGCAAACAATGAAATATACTTGTAAAAATCACCAAATTTACGAAGAATACAGAAATACGGCTAAATCTAACGTATAAGGCAGAGCGATACGACAAAATGTCATAGGACCAAAGTTGTAGATCACTCCGAATTGAAGGCAGAACGTGCCATCCATTTTGTGATACCACTTACCGTTTAGCCAACAAATAGCTCAAAAGGAATGTCTGCACAGTCATAAAAATTGCCTCATATTTCGATATCTTTGGGGGGTAAAAAGTGAAAAATTCTCACATCTTGGAATTTTTCCATCGGGTAGGGACCAAAAGCTATAATTCTACCAAATTTCAATTTTCTACCTCGTCTGGCAGGTTGTGCCGCCATCTTGATTTGGGGGGATGGGGGATAAAAATTAGGAAATTCCCGAAAATGTTTAAGCCCACGAAACCTATAGGTTGTCGTTTTGGATCAATTATACGACTGCGTTCTTATGCTGAGCCCAAAATTTGAGGCCCCCAGCGTGCCCCCTTGAGGGAATTTTGAGAATTTTCGATTTTTGTAGGGATCCTGGGGTCATCAGCTTCTCCCGTACCAAGTTTCAAATTTCTGAGATTTCTGGAAGTGCCTCATTAATTCACGTCTTTTTTCATTTTTAAATATTTTTATATACATCGCTCCAGACCGACTTGCTTTTATATATATAGATGGGATGTAGCTTAATCTTAACTTATCTTCACAACCTCAGTTATAATTTTCAGTTTTTATTTTCAACAATTTACATCATCTACGTGCCCAGGCGCTTCTCTGCTGTTAATTCATTTGATCACAAATTACTTGGTATTAATTAACTTTCAGATAATAAATTACAATACTAATTTGTATACATATTTCTTTACACTTGAATTAATTTTAACATATTTGACATTTAATTGTTTTCAAATAAATCCATGAGCAATATTTTGTCCCTTACATATTTCCCATAATATATATTAGTAAATATTCCATCTTTGTTTGTTCAGAAACGTTGGCAGTAGTACCTCTAAGTTATTAAGTGAAATAGTCGCACGTAATAACATTGGTCATTGCTTCAATATGACTATTTCGATAAACTCACTTGTACTTATTCCTTAAACAATTCATTTTACGTATTTTATAGAAGTATATTAGTCCATCTCGTTACCTGAATGGTCAGCCTACTCGCCTTCGGTTCAGAGGGTCCGAGTTCGATTCCAGGACGGGTCGGGGATTTTAATCGCTTCTGATTAATTCTTCTGGCTCGGGGACTTGATATATGTGTCCGTCCCAACACTCTCCTCATCATATTAAGACAACATACCACACTACCAACCACTAGAAACACGCAATAGTGATTACATCCCTCCATAAAAGGTTGGCGTCAAGAAGGGCACCCGGCCATAAAAAAAGGCCCAAATCACTTTATGTGTGCAGAAGTTCGCACCCGCGACCCGACAGGTGTGGGAAAATATGGTGGGAAAAGAATAATAAGAAGAAGAAGTACATTTTATTTACATTTATAATTCTATTCACTGAAAACAACCTAGGCATCATCCATTCTTACAAACTTTGTCGTCCCACTTCTTCATAATAATAATAATAATAATAATAATAATAATAATAATAATAATAATAATAATAATAATAATAATAATAATAATAATAATAATAATAATAATTGTACCGGGCGGTACACCTCCACACCGCTAATTCAAAATGTGCGCCAGTTGAAACTCCTCTGTTGGAGGAAGTCTGAACTTTATCTACGCTATTAATTCTCTACTTTCTCTGAAGATGTCACCACATGGAAAACTTTGTGTTTTTGAACTGTGTCATTTGGGATGTGTTTTTGTTTCGCTTGAAGTAAGAAGTGTGAACTTTCTCTTCTAGAGGACACTACTGAAGATCAACAATAGTGCAACCTAGTGCGAAGTCAAAGAACTATTTTGTTGGAGAAATTTTTATTTCAAATGTTTGTCTTTGCTAAAAAAACTTTCAGTTATTGTTTAAGTTGGCTGTATACCCCTCTCTTTCCCCTTGTTTTGCATTTAACCAATCCTGAATTTCTTTGAGTTATTTCCGACCAATCCGATGTATCTTCCCCCAACTTGGATATGTTTCTGTACCCGAGCCAATAAAAAGTTTGTAGGAGGGTGTTTTCATTCCCCTAACGCCTAGAACCTTCCGCGAGAGGATATAAACTGCTGATTTTAGGGTCTCCGGGCCACTTCTGTTCCATCTTTCAGTGTATAAAGTACATAGCAGGAATCGGGAAGAGCCTCTTTCCTCGGCAGCGGTCATCAATAAGGTAATGGCCGATTAATAAATTCTTTCTTTGCTAGCTCAGCAGTTTAACTCTCGGGGCGGGTGCGAAGCGTTCCTCCATGTAACCTTTTCCTAAAATGTAACGATCTTTTCTTCTATTCTCTTTTAAGCTGCATATTGGGATAGAGAGTGCTAACCCTCTCGAGCTCCCACTCACATTGTCTTGAGGTGAACTTATTTTCTCAACCTATTCTTCGTTAATGTAAAACAAATTGTTCTCTTCTTAAGTCACCTCTTTAGTATGGGATTAGCCCTTGTATTAACGGCCTAGTGCCAAGTAGGTCTTAATCAAAGTGTATTAGGAGTGCAAGATCGCCTCCTCTCAAATTGTTATTTTAGAGGTCATGTAATTGCCCCTTTTCATTTAATAGACCTCAGTAGGTTGGGTATTTTACCCCTGTGTCTATGTCCAGTGAGGACAACTTGAAGGTGGAGTTTGGTGTGGCCTGGGAGAGGCTTAAATTTTAAGAGCGAGTGGCTCTTTTGAAAATTGAGTGTTGTATGCCTCGTGGAGGCTTTTCTGTGTAATTTGGAGCAAGGGCTCCTAGGTATGAATGGGGTTTTCTGCCCCTTTGTTAAAACTCGTGTTTGGGGTAAAACTGAGCTGATTGCCCAAGCAGTGTAAAATCAGGGCGCGAAGCCCAATTCCTGTAAATATTGTAACTACCCTTTTTGATTTGCTACTTTGTACCTGCCATGCTTGTTATTTCTTTGTTTTTGAAAAGAAAATATAACCTTGTTAAATTTTAAATTAATTTTGCTTTCGTAGCTGGAGACCTACTCACACCCGCACCTTCTTTCACCTCTACCTACCACAAGAAACTCCGTAACAAGTGGTAGCAGAGCGTGGTTGAATGGGTCTCAATTTAGCCCCTCTTGACGGCTAAACATTGTTTGTTCTGAACACTAACTATTTTCCCAGTTGCTGGAATTTTTTGAGTTTTTCAAAATTGTCCTGTCACCATGCCCGGCCCTCGCGATGTTCTCCATCTTAACTATTTGCGCAAGGAGGAGTTGATCTATGAATTGACTATTAGAAATGTACAATCTGGAGGCACGGTTGCAGTAGACACAAACAAGCTTAGAGAGTCCCTAGATTTGCCCATTTCCATCCCCAATTTGGGAGAGAAAGAAATTGACGACTCTCTTTCCACGATCACGGAGAATATTACTGGGCTAGCTTCTGTAGTTAGTTTTTTTGATGAAAATGATCCTTCTCCTAATCAAATTAAGCGTGTGCAAGCTAGGCTATATCATTTTTCGAATAGGGTTAACGATCTGTTGTCTCTAAAGTTGAATGACGTTCAGAAGAAGAAAGCTAGTGCGCTGCTTGAAAATATGTCTGAATTATCTAGCAAGGTCACTCAATTGTTAACAGGGGAGGTTCCTCCCAAAAGCGATCTACCCACCACAGTGAATGCAGGTAGTGAGAAAGCGCCTCCCAAGGGAGAAGTTAATAGGATAACCGTTGCTGCTCAAACTATCCCTGCCCCATTGGGCAACGAATCTAAACGTCGTGCATCATTGAGTAACATCCGTTCTGAATTAACTTCCTTGCCATTGAAACCTTTACCTACTATGTCACCCGGGTTTAGCAGCTTGCCTCATCCATTGGCAATGTTGCTCAGAGGTATCTCTAAGTTTTCCGTTAATACCACCAGTGATGTAATTTCTTTTTTAAGATTTCTAGTTGAATTTCAGGATCATGCCCTTGTGTTTTCTCTTTCTCCATGTCAAATTTTGTAAATGATCTATCCGTATGCTATTGGTATTCTCTCAGATAAAATCGTAAGAGCCATTGCCGAGCAATCATCTATTGAGGATTTCCATGCCCATTTGCTAGCTAACTTCATCCCGGCTACGGCCAGGTCCTCCCTTATTCAGAAGTACTATTACCGTGTACAACGCTTGGATGAAAACTTGGCTGATTTCATACAGGACATTAAGTTTTATACTAGGGTGTTTGCTCTTCATTTCCCTGAGGATCAGATAGTACAGGCTATTGTGGAAGGGATTTCACCACCCTACAGGTCATATTTGTGTTTCGCGGCGTGCCCGCAAACTTTCTCTGAACTTGAAGCATTGGCCGTCTCAGCGGAAGGAGTTAGATACGCCGATTCTTTGCGTGTCGCGAAAGAACCCCCGCCTTCCTTTAGTAATACTCGGCCTCCACCTCGCCGACCAGTCAATCCCCGTAAATGTTATGCTTGCGGGTCGCCTGACCATCTGCGCAACAAGTGTCCACTGATCAAGTCAAGTGGGACAAGGAATGGAGCCCGGTCATCACAAGGCTGTTTTAAATGTGGGGCTTTCTCACATATCGCCAAGAATTGTCCCAATTCGAATAGCACCCCCTCCTGCTCAACTTCTGGTGCAAATTCCACCTATGCCAATAATAAAAAGTGACTAGTGGCTTCGGCTGAGTCGACTAATCCATCTTCCCGAGACTCAGCCCCGGGTAAACAGGTTGTAAATTCAGGGAACGAGCAATTTTCAAATTCATCTTTTGAAGGTCCCAAAGAGTGTCTTAGGATTGCGGCGGATTCCCCCGCACCGGTCCCCTTTCTCAAAATTGAGTTAAATAACGAGCCTATAACAGCTCTCTTAGATTCAGGTAGTGTTTGTTCTATTATTTCGGCTGATTGGTATTCAAAATTGAAATCTGTTTGTAAGCTTCCTAACTATTGTTTGTCGGCGATCCAATACGTTGCGGCTAATTCCTCTCCATTAGAAATTCTCGGTTCCTTATATGTCAAAATTCGTATTTTTCAATTCACATGGAAAGTTAAATTGTTTGTGGCCAAGCATTTGTCTTGCCCCATTATATTGGGAGCGGACTTTATTTCTCACACTGGTCTTGTGCTCGATCTTCAGAGTAGGTCTTGCACTTTCAAATTTGCCTCTAATTGTAATATCCCTCTATTAAAGTGTAATTCTGCATCATGTTCTTCTATTTCGCCTACCCAGGATGAGATGTTGTTAGACCTTAGACATCTACCTGAGGAGCAGGCTGATAGTATTCGCAAATTGTGTCAGTCGTTTCCCGAGGTGTTCTCTGATACTCTTGGTGTTACTGACCTTATTGAAAACAAAATTGAGGTCACTGATTCGATTCCGGTACGTTTTCCACCGTATAGGCTATCTCCACCCAAAATGAAGGCTCTAAAAGAAATCATCGATCAGATGTTGAAGGACGGTATTATTAGGCCCTCTAAGTCAGCGTATTCTTCGCCTATTTTTTTAGTCCCGAAACCCCAAGGAGGCTTCAGGCCTGTCATTGATTACAGGGCTCTCAATCGGAAGGTGGTGTTACAATCTGTGCCCCTTCCCGACCTTCATTCTTGTTTTTCATGGTTTCGTAAGGCCAAGTTCTTTACTATCTTGGACTTGAATCAGGCCTATAATCAAATTCCCCTTGCCGAAGAGTCTAAACATCTTACAGCGTTTGCCACGGACTGGAATTTATACGAATACAACCGCGTGCCTTTCGTGCTCCCCACGGGAGCAGCTGTACTCACTAGGCTACTAGATAGGGTCTTCTCCGACATCAAATTCGAGTACTTATATCACTACTTGGACGATGTCGTCGTATTTTCAGAGACTTTTGAAGAACATCTAGATCATCTGCGAGAAGTTCTCGATCGCCTTCGTAAGGCTGGGTTAACTGTTAAGTTGTCCAAGGTTGCCTTTGCTAAGCCCTCTATGTCTTTCCTAGGGCATATTGTGTCACCTGATGGTGTAGCAGTCGATCATTCTAGAACACAGGCCATCCGTGATTTTAAACCTCCCAAGGACATTACAGGTATCGCCAGGTTCATTGGTATGGTGAATTTCTTCAGAAAGTTTATTCCTAACTTCGCTAATAGAGCGGCGCCCTTAAACCTTCTTCGTAGGAAAGGCATCAAATTCGAGTGGGGACCTTCTCAACAAGCCGCTTTTGAAGACCTTAAATTAGCTCTTTGTAATGCCCCTGTACTTGCTATGCCTGATTTCTCGAAGAAATTCATTGTCCAAACCGACGCATCGTCGTCAGCGGTAGCTGCAGTCCTTCTTAAAGAGACTGAACTAGGGAGGCGCCCCATCGCCTATGCGTCTAGGACATTGTCGGCTCAAGAAACCAAGTATTCCATCTATGAGCTCGAAGGTTTGGCAGTCTTATTCGCCTTAGAGAAGTTCCGTCTCTATCTGGAACATGTCAAATTCGACCTGGAGACTGATAATCAAGCCTTAAGCTGGGTCTTAGGTAGGCCGCGTCGTACTGGTCGTATAGCCCGGTGGGCCATTCGTATTTCCGCCTTCCAGTTTGATGTTAGACATATCAGAGGTACCGAAAATGTTGTTGCTGATGGACTCAGCCGTATGTTTTCTAACGACGTCGAGACCCACCAACCGGTCGACAGTTCATCACCTTCCGAGTCCATACTATCTAAGGTTAATGCCATCCTAACAGATGCTCCCATGCTCTTTAGGGATATCGAGAAATACCAACGTGAAGATCCGACGCTGGCTCCGATAATGGAAACTCTTTCTTCTGGGGAACATGTTGTCCCTTATGTTCTGAGGAATGGTGTTCTATGTTGCCCTTCGAGGCATGATAAGATGATGAAAGTTGTTGTTCCAGCGGTTCTTGTACCTATAATCTTCAAGTATTATCATGAGACCCCATTAGGAGGGCATCTTGGTATCTTTAAAACTCGTGAAAAGATTCGTGAAATGTTCATCTGGAAAGGTATGGACGGTGAAATCCGTGAACTAGTAAAGGCTTGTAAATCCTGTTTGCTTAGTAAACCGACCATGTCCACCAAGGTAGGCCTGTTGTCTTCTCAGCAAGCGTCGCGCCCCATGGAACGCCTGTATATTGATTATGTAGGACCATTCCCCCAGTCAAAGGGTAATGACAACAAGTTCATCCTTGTGTGTGTAGATGGTTTTACCAGATTTTCTTGGTTATTTCCGACTAAGCTGGCTACCGCTCAGTCTACCATTACTTGCTTAAATTCTATTTTTGCTTGTTTTGGTCCGTGCCAATATATTATATCTGATAATGCTAAGGCTTTTACATCTAACATATTTCGTAAATTCTGTTTTGATTTATCCATCTCTCATGTAACTACTTCTGCTTATTACCCTCAACCATCTCTGGCTGAACGAGTTAATCGTAATCTCAGGTCCGCACTTATTGCCTATCATCATGAAGATCATTCCAGGTGGGACACGTCCCTGCATTGGTTAGCTTTTGCTTTGAATTCGGCGGTTCATGAATGTCATAAGTTCACTCCAGCTTCCTTGATGTTCAAGTTTGTTCCCAACACGCCGCTCTCTAACCTTTGGTCTCTGAGTGACATTCTACCCGAGACAATAGATCCGGATAATATTAAAGATCTTTGGAAGAAGGCCTAAGCCAATCTTAAGGTATCTCATGAAAAGGTTAGGGAAAAGTATGATCGTGGACGGAGACCCACCACTTTGAAGGTAGGTGACCAGGTGATGGTCAAGAATTTTGTTCCCGCGGGCAAGCTTGCCCCCAGATTTCATGGGCCATGCATCATTCTCGATTTTCTTACGCCGGTTACATTGTTAGTAAGCAATCCAGCCACCGAGAGGATATTTAGGGTTCACCTGTCCCAGGTGAGACCGGTGTAAATTTTGTGTCAACTTGCTTCATATAATTTGATAGGAATATGAAGGTTATATTTTTTTTTGGCGTTCCACTCTTAAGGCATTCTGCTCCTTCTATTTTATTTTTAAGCATTTCTGTGAAACCTCCCCCGATTTGTTAAACTGCCATCCTGTCCTTGCCACGGCCATTACCACGCTCCCGTCTCCTGCTCCACTACACACAGTGGCTGGCTTAGATGAAATGCCATGGATATCTGCACGCCGCTGGCCCCTCAATCTCTCTACATGCCTGTGCCCTCAAAAGAAACATGATGGTCCAACACAATTCTGCCGCCTAGCTTTAATGTTTCAGTGCCCCCGCAGCCGCGCGGCGCCGCGCCGCAACTGGGTTCGAGGAAGGGCCCCCTCGGCCCCAGCGAGGACGACATGTGCACGGCGAGCCGGAGCTCTCCTCCCGGCCAAGGCTGATGTGCGGCGCACGACCTGCTACTTGCCCGCAGCCTGTATATGTTCACCGCGGGCGCGGAGTGCTTCAACACCTCTGCTCCCCTCATAGTGCGGGCGAGCGGTATCTCAGGGTACTTGAGGGGTCCGAGCGGCCTCCTTTGGACGCAAGCTGCAACGGCCGGTCTGGCCACCCAACTTCATCAACCTCAACTACATGGACAGTTACGATAAGCAATGACTACACTTGGGAATTCAACAGCAATATTTGGTGGACATTGCAAAATTTTCATCACTTTTAAGTATTAAAAAATTGATCTTCAGAATTCTACTTCTACAAACTTAAAAACTATTCTTCATCTGCAATAACAAAATTTTGAAACTAAATCAAACCAAATTAAGAAAATCTTATAATTTTTTTTTGGCAATTAATCTCCATATCTACATCAAAACTTGGACCTTGTTTTCAAACCATTTCATGTGTCACCCCGGGAGGAACTTTTGGGGGGGGGAGGTCTGTACCGGGCGGTACACCTCCACACCGCTAATTCAAAATGTGCGCCAGTTGAAACTCCTCTGTTGGAGGAAGTCTGAACTTTATCTACGCTATTAATTCTCTACTTTCTCTGAAGATGTCACCACATGGAAAACTTTGAGTTTTTGAACTGTGTCATTTGTGATGTGTTTTTGTTTCGCTTGAACTAAGAAGTGTGAACTTTCTCTTCTAGAGGACACTACTGAAGATCAACAATAGTGCAACCTAGTGCGAAGTCAAAGAACTATTTTGTTGGAGAAATTTTTATTTCAAATGTTTGTCTTTGCTAAAAAAATTTTCAGTTATTGTTTAAGTTGGCTGTATACCCCTCTCTTTCCCCTTGTTTTGCATTTAACCAATCCTGAATTTCTTTGAGTTATTTCCGACCAATCCGATGTATCTTCCCCCAACTTGGATATGTTTCTGTACCCGAGCCAATAAAAAGTTTGTAGGAGGGTGTTTTCATTCCCCTAACGCCTAGAACCTTCCGCGAGAGGATATAAACTGCTGATTTTTGGGTCTCCGGGCCACTTCTGTTCCATCTTTCAGTGTATAAAGTACATAGCAGGAGGCGGGAAGAGCCTCTTTCCTCGGCAGCGGTCAGCAATAAAGTAATGGCCGATTAATAAATTCTTTCTTTGCTAGCTCAGCAGTTTAACTCTCGGGGCGGGTGCGAAGCGTTCCTCCATGTAACCTTTTCCTAAAATGTAACGATCTTTTCTTCTATTCTCTTTTAAGCTGCATATTGGGATAGAGAGTGCTAACCCTCTCGAGCTCCCACTCACATTGTCTTGAGGTGAACTTATTTTCTCAACCTATTCTTCGTTAATGTAAAACAAATTGTTCTCTTCTTAAGTCACCTCTTTAGTATGGGATTAGCCCTTGTATTAACGGCCTAGTGCCAAGTAGGTCTTAATCAAAGTGTATTAGGAGTGCAAGATCGCCTCCTCTCAAATTGTATTTTAGAGGTCATGTAATTGCCCCTTTTCATTTAATAGACCTCAGTAGGTTGGGTATTTTACCCCTGTGTCTATGTCCAGTGAGGACAACTTGAAGGTGGAGTTTGGTGTGGCCTGGGAGAGGCTTAAATTTTAAGAGCGAGTGGCTCTTTTGAAAATTGAGTGTTGTATGCCTCGTGGAGGCTTTTCTGTGTAATTTGGAGCAAGGGCTCCTAGGTATGAATGGGGTTTTCTGCCCCTTTGTTAAAACTCGTGTTTGGGGTAAAACTGAGCTGATTGCCCAAGCAGTGTAAAATCAGGGCGCGAAGCCCAATTCCTGTAAATATTGTAACTACCCTTTTTGATTTGCTACTTTGTACCTGCCATGCTTGTTATTTCTTTGTTTTTGAAAAGAAAATATAACCTTGTTAAATTTTAAATTAATTTTGCTTTCGTAGCTGGAGACCTACTCACACCCGCACCTTCTTTCACCTCTACCTACCACAAGAAACTCCGTAACAAGTGGTAGCAGAGCGTGGTTGAATGGGTCTCAATTTAGCCCCTCTTGACGGCTAAACATTGTTTGTTCTGAACACTAACTATTTTCCCAGTTGCTGGAATTTTTTGAGTTTTTCAAAATTGTCCTGTCACCATGCCCGGCCCTCGCGATGTTCTCCATCTTAACTATTTGCGCAAGGAGGAGTTGATCTATGAATTGACTATTAGAAATGTACAATCTGGAGGCACGGTTGCAGTAGACACAAACAAGCTTAGAGAGTCCCTAGATTTGCCCATTTCCATCCCCAATTTGGGAGAGAAAGAAATTGACGACTCTCTTTCCACGATCACGGAGAATATTACTGGGCTAGCTTCTGTAGTTAGTTTTTTTGATGAAAATGATCCTTCTCCTAATCAAATTAAGCGTGTGCAAGCTAGGCTATATCATTTTTCGAATAGGGTTAACGATCTGTTGTCTCTAAAGTTGAATGACGTTCAGAAGAAGAAAGCTAGTGCGCTGCTTGAAAATATGTCTGAATTATCTAGCAAGGTCACTCAATTGTTAACAGGGGAGGTTCCTCCCAAAAGCGATCTACCCACCACAGTGAATGCAGGTAGTGAGAAAGCGCCTCCCAAGGGAGAAGTTAATAGGATAACCGTTGCTGCTCAAACTATCCCTGCCCCATTGGGCAACGAATCTAAACGTCGTGCATCATTGAGTAACATCCGTTCTGAATTAACTTCCTTGCCATTGAAACCTTTACCTACTATGTCACCCGGGTTTAGCAGCTTGCCTCATCCATTGGCAATGTTGCTCAGAGGTATCTCTAAGTTTTCCGTTAATACCACCAGTGATGTAATTTCTTTTTTAAGATTTCTAGTTGAATTTCAGGATCATGCCCTTGTGTTTTCTCTTTCTCCATGTCAAATTTTGTAAATGATCTATCCGTATGCTATTGGTATTCTCTCAGATAAAATCGTAAGAGCCATTGCCGAGCAATCATCTATTGAGGATTTCCATGCCCATTTGCTAGCTAACTTCATCCCGGCTACGGCCAGGTCCTCCCTTATTCAGAAGTACTATTACCGTGTACAACGCTTGGATGAAAACTTGGCTGATTTCATACAGGACATTAAGTTTTATACTAGGGTGTTTGCTCTTCATTTCCCTGAGGATCAGATAGTACAGGCTATTGTGGAAGGGATTTCACCACCCTACAGGTCATATTTGTGTTTCGCGGCGTGCCCGCAAACTTTCTCTGAACTTGAAGCATTGGCCGTCTCAGCGGAAGGAGTTAGATACGCCGATTCTTTGCGTGTCGCGAAAGAACCCCCGCCTTCCTTTAGTAATACTCGGCCTCCACCTCGCCGACCAGTCAATCCCCGTAAATGTTATGCTTGCGGGTCGCCTGACCATCTGCGCAACAAGTGTCCACTGATCAAGTCAAGTGGGACAAGGAATGGAGCCCGGTCATCACAAGGCTGTTTTAAATGTGGGGCTTTCTCACATATCGCCAAGAATTGTCCCAATTCGAATAGCACCCCCTCCTGCTCAACTTCTGGTGCAAATTCCACCTATGCCAATAATAAAAAGTGACTAGTGGCTTCGGCTGAGTCGACTAATCCATCTTCCCGAGACTCAGCCCCGGGTAAACAGGTTGTAAATTCAGGGAACGAGCAATTTTCAAATTCATCTTTTGAAGGTCCCAAAGAGTGTCTTAGGATTGCGGCGGATTCCCCCGCACCGGTCCCCTTTCTCAAAATTGAGTTAAATAACGAGCCTATAACAGCTCTCTTAGATTCAGGTAGTGTTTGTTCTATTATTTCGGCTGATTGGTATTCAAAATTGAAATCTGTTTGTAAGCTTCCTAACTATTGTTTGTCGGCGATCCAATTCGTTGCGGCTAATTCCTCTCCATTAGAAATTCTCGGTTCCTTATATGTCAAAATTCGTATTTTTCAATTCACATGGAAAGTTAAATTGTTTGTGGCCAAGCATTTGTCTTGCCCCATTATATTGGGAGCGGACTTTATTTCTCACACTGGTCTTGTGCTCGATCTTCAGAGTAGGTCTTGCACTTTCAAATTTGCCTCTAATTGTAATATCCCTCTATTAAAGTGTAATTCTGCATCATGTTCTTCTATTTCGCCTACCCAGGATGAGATGTTGTTAGACCTTAGACATCTACCTGAGGAGCAGGCTGATAGTATTCGCAAATTGTGTCAGTCGTTTCCCGAGGTGTTCTCTGATACTCTTGGTGTTACTGACCTTATTGAAAACAAAATTGAGGTCACTGATTCGATTCCGGTACGTTTTCCACCGTATAGGCTATCTCCACCCAAAATGAAGGCTCTAAAAGAAATCATCGATCAGATGTTGAAGGACGGTATTATTAGGCCCTCTAAGTCAGCGTATTCTTCGCCTATTTTTTTAGTCCCGAAACCCCAAGGAGGCTTCAGGCCTGTCATTGATTACAGGGCTCTCAATCGGAAGGTGGTGTTACAATCTGTGCCCCTTCCCGACCTTCATTCTTGTTTTTCATGGTTTCGTAAGGCCAAGTTCTTTACTATCTTGGACTTGAATCAGGCCTATAATCAAATTCCCCTTGCCGAAGAGTCTAAACATCTTACAGCGTTTGCCACGGACTGGAATTTATACGAATACAACCGCGTGCCTTTCGTGCTCCCCACGGGAGCAGCTGTACTCACTAGGCTACTAGATAGGGTCTTCTCCGACATCAAATTCGAGTACTTATATCACTACTTGGACGATGTCGTCGTATTTTCAGAGACTTTTGAAGAACATCTAGATCATCTGCGAGAAGTTCTCGATCGCCTTCGTAAGGCTGGGTTAACTGTTAAGTTGTCCAAGGTTGCCTTTGCTAAGCCCTCTATGTCTTTCCTAGGGCATATTGTGTCACCTGATGGTGTAGCAGTCGATCATTCTAGAACACAGGCCATCCGTGATTTTAAACCTCCCAAGGACATTACAGGTATCGCCAGGTTCATTGGTATGGTGAATTTCTTCAGAAAGTTTATTCCTAACTTCGCTAATAGAGCGGCGCCCTTAAACCTTCTTCGTAGGAAAGGCATCAAATTCGAGTGGGGACCTTCTCAACAAGCCGCTTTTGAAGACCTTAAATTAGCTCTTTGTAATGCCCCTGTACTTGCTATGCCTGATTTCTCGAAGAAATTCATTGTCCAAACCGACGCATCGTCGTCAGCGGTAGCTGCAGTCCTTCTTAAAGAGACTGAACTAGGGAGGCGCCCCATCGCCTATGCGTCTAGGACATTGTCGGCTCAAGAAACCAAGTATTCCATCTATGAGCTCGAAGGTTTGGCAGTCTTATTCGCCTTAGAGAAGTTCCGTCTCTATCTGGAACATGTCAAATTCGACCTGGAGACTGATAATCAAGCCTTAAGCTGGGTCTTAGGTAGGCCGCGTCGTACTGGTCGTATAGCCCGGTGGGCCATTCGTATTTCCGCCTTCCAGTTTGATGTTAGACATATCAGAGGTACCGAAAATGTTGCTGATGGACTCAGCCGTATGTTTTCTAACGACGTCGAGACCCACCAACCGGTCGACAGTTCATCACCTTCCGAGTCCATACTATCTAAGGTTAATGCCATCCTAACAGATGCTCCCATGCTCTTTAGGGATATCGAGAAATACCAACGTGAAGATCCGACGCTGGCTCCGATAATGGAAACTCTTTCTTCTGGGGAACATGTTGTCCCTTATGTTCTGAGGAATGGTGTTCTATGTTGCCCTTCGAGGCATGATAAGATGATGAAAGTTGTTGTTCCAGCGGTTCTTGTACCTATAATCTTCAAGTATTATCATGAGACCCCATTAGGAGGGCATCTTGGTATCTTTAAAACTCGTGAAAAGATTCGTGAAATGTTCATCTGGAAAGGTATGGACGGTGAAATCCGTGAACTAGTAAAGGCTTGTAAATCCTGTTTGCTTAGTAAACCGACCATGTCCACCAAGGTAGGCCTGTTGTCTTCTCAGCAAGCGTCGCGCCCCATGGAACGCCTGTATATTGATTATGTAGGACCATTCCCCCAGTCAAAGGGTAATGACAACAAGTTCATCCTTGTGTGTGTAGATGGTTTTACCAGATTTTCTTGGTTATTTCCGACTAAGCTGGCTACCGCTCAGTCTACCATTACTTGCTTAAATTCTATTTTTGCTTGTTTTGGTCCGTGCCAATATATTATATCTGATAATGCTAAGGCTTTTACATCTAACATATTTCGTAAATTCTGTTTTGATTTATCCATCTCTCATGTAACTACTTCTGCTTATTACCCTCAACCATCTCTGGCTGAACGAGTTAATCGTAATCTCAGGTCCGCACTTATTGCCTATCATCATGAAGATCATTCCAGGTGGGACACGTCCCTGCATTGGTTAGCTTTTGCTTTGAATTCGGCGGTTCATGAATGTCATAAGTTCACTCCAGCTTCCTTGATGTTCAAGTTTGTTCCCAACACGCCGCTCTCTAACCTTTGGTCTCTGAGTGACATTCTACCCGAGACAATAGATCCGGATAATATTAAAGATCTTTGGAAGAAGGCCTAAGCCAATCTTAAGGTATCTCATGAAAAGGTTAGGGAAAAGTATGATCGTGGACGGAGACCCACCACTTTGAAGGTAGGTGACCAGGTGATGGTCAAGAATTTTGTTCCCGCGGGCAAGCTTGCCCCCAGATTTCATGGGCCATGCATCATTCTCGATTTTCTTACGCCGGTTACATTGTTAGTAAGCAATCCAGCCACCGAGAGGATATTTAGGGTTCACCTGTCCCAGGTGAGACCGGTGTAAATTTTGTGTCAACTTGCTTCATATAATTTGATAGGAATATGAAGGTTATATTTTTTTTGGCGTTCCACTCTTAAGGCATTCTGCTCCTTCTATTTTATTTTTAAGCATTTCTGTGAAACCTCCCCCGATTTGTTAAACTGCCATCCTGTCCTTGCCACGGCCATTACCACGCTCCCGTCTCCTGCTCCACTACACACAGTGGCTGGCTTAGATGAAATGCCATGGATATCTGCACGCCGCTGGCCCCTCAATCTCTCTACATGCCTGTGCCCTCAAAAGAAACATGATGGTCCAACACAATTCTGCCGCCTAGCTTTAATGTTTCAGTGCCCCCGCAGCCGCGCGGCGCCGCGCCGCAACTGGGTTCGAGGAAGGGCCCCCTCGGCCCCAGCGAGGACGACATGTGCACGGCGAGCCGGAGCTCTCCTCCCGGCCAAGGCTGATGTGCGGCGCACGACCTGCTACTTGCCCGCAGCCTGTATATGTTCACCGCGGGCGCGGAGTGCTTCAACACCTCTGCTCCCCTCATAGTGCGGGCGAGCGGTATCTCAGGGTACTTGAGGGGTCCGAGCGGCCTCCTTTGGACGCAAGCTGCAACGGCCGGTCTGGCCACCCAACTTCATCAACCTCAACTACATGGACAGTTACGATAAGCAATGACTACACTTGGGAATTCAACAGCAATATTTGGTGGACATTGCAAAATTTTCATCACTTTTAAGTATTAAAAAATTGATCTTCAGAATTCTACTTCTACAAACTTAAAAACTATTCTTCATCTGCAATAACAAAATTTTGAAACTAAATCAAACCAAATTAAGAAAATCTTATAATTTTTTTTTGGCAATTAATCTCCATATCTACATCAAAACTTGGACCTTGTTTTCAAACCATTTCATGTGTCACCCCGGGAGGAACTTTTGGGGGGGGGAGGTCTGTACCGGGCGGTACACCTCCACACCGCTAATTCAAAATGTGCGCCAGTTGAAACTCCTCTGTTGGAGGAAGTCTGAACTTTATCTACGCTATTAATTCTCTACTTTCTCTGAAGATGTCACCACATGGAAAACTTTGAGTTTTTGAACTGTGTCATTTGTGATGTGTTTTTGTTTCGCTTGAACTAAGAAGTGTGAACTTTCTCTTCTAGAGGACACTACTGAAGATCAACAATAGTGCAACCTAGTGCGAAGTCAAAGAACTATTTTGTTGGAGAAATTTTTATTTCAAATGTTTGTCTTTGCTAAAAAAATTTTCAGTTATTGTTTAAGTTGGCTGTATACCCCTCTCTTTCCCCTTGTTTTGCATTTAACCAATCCTGAATTTCTTTGAGTTATTTCCGACCAATCCGATGTATCTTCCCCCAACTTGGATATGTTTCTGTACCCGAGCCAATAAAAAGTTTGTAGGAGGGTGTTTTCATTCCCCTAACGCCTAGAACCTTCCGCGAGAGGATATAAACTGCTGATTTTAGGGTCTCCGGGCCACTTCTGTTCCATCTTTCAGTGTATAAAGTACATAGCAGGAGGCGGGAAGAGCCTCTTTCCTCGGCAGCGGTCAGCAATAAAGTAATGGCCGATTAATAAATTCTTTCTTTGCTAGCTCAGCAGTTTAACTCTCGGGGCGGGTGCGAAGCGTTCCTCCATGTAACCTTTTCCTAAAATGTAACGATCTTTTCTTCTATTCTCTTTTAAGCTGCATATTGGGATAGAGAGTGCTAACCCTCTCGAGCTCCCACTCACATTGTCTTGAGGTGAACTTATTTTCTCAACCTATTCTTCGTTAATGTAAAACAAATTGTTCTCTTCTTAAGTCACCTCTTTAGTATGGGATTAGCCCTTGTATTAACGGCCTAGTGCCAAGTAGGTCTTAATCAAAGTGTATTAGGAGTGCAAGATCGCCTCCTCTCAAATTGTATTTTAGAGGTCATGTAATTGCCCCTTTTCATTTAATAGACCTCAGTAGGTTGGGTATTTTACCCCTGTGTCTATGTCCAGTGAGGACAACTTGAAGGTGGAGTTTGGTGTGGCCTGGGAGAGGCTTAAATTTTAAGAGCGAGTGGCTCTTTTGAAAATTGAGTGTTGTATGCCTCGTGGAGGCTTTTCTGTGTAATTTGGAGCAAGGGCTCCTAGGTATGAATGGGGTTTTCTGCCCCTTTGTTAAAACTCGTGTTTGGGGTAAAACTGAGCTGATTGCCCAAGCAGTGTAAAATCAGGGCGCGAAGCCCAATTCCTGTAAATATTGTAACTACCCTTTTTGATTTGCTACTTTGTACCTGCCATGCTTGTTATTTCTTTGTTTTTGGAAAGAAAATATAACCTTGTTAAATTTTAAATTAATTTTGCTTTCGTAGCTGGAGACCTATTCACACCCGCACCTTCTTTCACCTCTACCTACCACAAAAAACTCCGTAACAATAATAATAATAATAATAATAATAATAATAATAATAATAATAATAATAATAATAATAATAATAATAATAATAATCTCCCTAGTGTTACCAACTCTTTGAACATCTGAATATAGCCAACTATTTTGAAGACAAGGTAATCTTTATGTCACTACATAATTCTGAAATATTTTAAAGGATGCCGCAATTTTCGTTAGGGTTGCCACCTAGGAGCTGATGCTTGAACTTCTTTTTATTGCGTTCTTTTGAGAGAATTGTGATTTTCAAAGGTTGGTACTCCTTCGTTTATTTCTTTAGTTCTTGAGATGCCCTACTGAACTTTCAAATTTAAATGAACCAATCATAGTCGAACTCGTGATTATAAATAAGGTAGTTTTCCGCCTCTCAGAAACTATCTTGACTGGTGGATCGACGCGTGAAGTCCTCCCTCGCTTAAGGCAGATGGCTTGCTGGGGCAGATTCTAAGGTAGGCAGGTTTCTTCATCCTGATCATGTGATCTTACTTGCGTGTGGGGATGGGAATTTGAAAGGGAAATATATGTAAATAGCGAGAATGGTTGCTGATATACACAAGTAAGAATAATGGTCCTCAAAATGTGGAGTTAGAGGCTAACTTAGGAATGAATTGGATGGAGGGATAAACCAGCTCCGGTGCTGAGGTCATGTGGTGAGAAGTAACCTGAGCTCGACCATGGAGGGTAAGAGAAGCAGAGGAACTCTGATATGTCGATGATTGGACTCCACTTTTAACGGTAAGTGGTGAAGGAATCCTGCTGTTGCGTCACTACGTCCAGGTCATTCTACGACCACGTATGCTTCCTTCGCTAGTAGAGTTCAACAACCTCATTTTACTTTTGGATAATGTCTGGCCTCCCATAGAAGAGATATTACCAATGTAAGTACATGTCGATTCTGTTCCATCAATATTCGATATTTCGGTATCGATAATTTGTTTCTATATTATTGTGGTTGTGTTATGCATTTGACGGTATCGTTAGGAAAACATTAAGGAATAGTGCTATTAATCGAGAAACGTACAGAATTCATGAGTAGTCTATTTCCGTAAAATAGTCCGCCTGGAGGCCACGACCGTTAAGGTCTGACACCGTGCTGAGCCGGTTCGAGTCCCGTTGATCGATACAATTTTTACCATCAAAATGTTGGCCGGCGGGAGAGGAGAGGTGGTGGTGTACAATTTCTAATCAGTAGATTGCGTGCGGAAAGTCTGAATTCAAATCCAAGCCTCTCCGCATTGTTCGTACGACGCTGTTAATGGTGATTCGTCCATCGGATGGGGACGTTAAGCCTGGTGCTATTCAACAGAAGTAAGCTATGTGCCGGCACCACTTTCCACTATCACACATCACGTCTTTCATTTCGTCTCATTAACTCCTCCGATGAGGTCGCATCTCACTTCACACCCGACCGCGGAGAAGAGGGACATACAATCTACGGGGCACGAAGTATGTTCTTCGTTACTCTCTTAGTTGTGTGTGTGTCACTGTTGGCCTGTTGCCTGCTGTTGGTTTGTGGGTAAATCACAATTAATCATCGCATATAACTGAGACCGTACAGTGTCCTGTACAGCTCATTGGAATTATAGGTGCCTTTCTACTTCATTAAAATCACTCCTAAAGGTCGCGTCATTGGTAGCAGTATGGGCGATGGGGATCGAGCGGCGTCCGGCCACAATGGAACCCGCGAAAAAGCTCCTGAAAAACAAAGGGAAGACAGAGCAAGAGCCAAGCCCCCGCGGAAATACCCTCTCAACTTGCAGAGAGAGCTAGAAGAGGACGCGATGCTGGAGTAGTCAGATACGCCCCGAGGTGTGGCTTAGCTTCCCAGAGTTCCACACTAACATAAGGAACTTCCGGTTTTTTATGCACGTGTTACGGGTGCCAACGTTGGATTTTGGCGCGTATAAATGGGATGATATTTTGATCCAGATATAGGAAAATTATGTGAGACACACCATTGAATAGAGCTGATTTTTCTGCGTTTCCCAGACTAAAAATATGTAATAATTTATTCAGGGGAAGAAATGAGGTCACCAGCTGTCCAGATGTAACATATCGCTAACACATGTGAATACAACAGCGTCACCCAAGCTAAGAGTCGCGCTCAAAAGATGACTCCACCCCCCAAGGGACGCTATGAATTAATCAAAGGCGGGAAGCAAATTGCATAAAAACTGCCGATCGTAGGTCCAGCACGCCTTGCTCAAATGAAAGAGGAGATAGAGGGCTACATGTCTTCAATTCTTGGTATGAAAGGAGCTCTTGTTCTTAATGAACCGTGAACGTTTACGCCCCCAGGCTTCCGGCGGGCAAAATAATATAGGCTGGGCTAGCCATCGCAGAAGACAGTTCTCTGCGGGTCGTTGAGGAGGGACACTATGTCCCGCGCTGCTCCAGTTTTACAGCCCGAACCCATTGACCGCTTACTAAGAGGGTTATTGTGTCCGTTGCGTCGAGAAGAACAATGCCTTTGTGAAGTGTAACGGGAGGCAAAACCAGCCTAGATGAATTATCTCTGTGCCGCGTGTCAAACTAGTTAATCCGCGAGCATAATTTACAAACGAGTAGCGGAATACGGCTGGGACGGTGCCGGCTTTAATGAGTCAGTGAAATTCATAATTTGGTATCACACAAAATTTTTCTCTGAATCAGGGTGCTCGAGTCTCGTGAGCCACCCGATCCCTGCTGTGAACGCGCCCGCCGTGATTTGAAAGACCGGCTTATTCGTGGTGTAAACTCTGGAAATAGAGGCCGTGTGACGAGTGGTGAAGTGTTACCCATTTTGGATTACTGTAAGATTTCAGCTGTGAACGAGTTCCCCAGGATGTCGGACTTGTATGGACCAGGGATGAAGGACTGCACGCCCGCCACCAACCACGGGGTCATGCAGCACTAAACTCCACCATGGGTCTCCCGTGGAAGGAAAAACAACGGCCACCAAACAGATGAGTGATGTCCAAATCTAATTTCTTAAGCATGATAATGTAACCGGGGATAGGGTTAGCTTTCTTTTGTAAATATCAAAATGTTGTAAGATAATGCATGTCCAAATATGGAAATTTTATTGATCATAATAATGTTGGAGTAAATTCAAGGGAGCTAAATTCCCGGACGACTCATTTTTTTTCCTTAATGATTAGCTTATCGTGAGGCTTATATTTTTAGTAATATGTAGAATGTCCTAGAAAATATGGGAACGAGGTTAGGAGAATATTTGAGTTCCCCTTAGGGGTGGCTGGAACAATAATGCTGGCGAGCAGGGAAAACCATGTCAAAATGTTGGTAGTTACTGTCCCACGTGGCTGTCGTATATGCCGGGGAAACTCATGGGTCAGTCAGACAATGCATGCCTAGCTTACACATATAATCAGTGCATGTACAGCAAGAGAGAAGAAATCCCGACCGGGAGAGGTATATGCTGTGTTATTTAGGAAGGTGTGAGGGACCATGTGCAAGTCTCCCGTGATTTTTGATTAATTGGCCAGAATGGTTTGGAGTGTTTTTTTTAATCTATAGCCGGGGTAAGACCCAGAGGCAGGAGTCCCTATTCTTTGGTCAGAAGATTTAAATATAGGTATATATCCTGTGGTAGGAGCGAGGAGTATGGAAAAGTGGACTGAGGAGTCATGAGAGCCCTATGCCCAAGGGAAGAAGATACGCGATATGAGACGTAGTGAGAGGGCCGAATGCCCGAGGAATTTACGATGAGATGAGTTAGAAGTGATCGTGCCCACAGTCGGCGTTCAGCGGTAATAATGAGAAGGGAGAGAATAAAAGAGTATTTCATGGGAATTCCACGATAACATGAATAAACAAATGAAGTGGGCCATGGATATATGTCCCCGAGATGAGAAGGGTGGACGTGTGAGGGAGAGAAGAATCTGGCGTGGCCAAGGAATGAGAAGTGGTCGTGCGAAGTGAATGGCCACCCTTCTTTTTTGTGTGTGAGTGTCTGGCCCTCGCCCTCCTGGCAGAGGGATCCCGCTGTACTATTGTATTAAGATTTGGGGCTCTGGGTCGTCACCGTGCTCTTCTGTTTGGTTTAAATGGCTTAGCGAAGAATACTTATATAATGATATTATCACGCTGATTTAGAAGGTATTTAATGAATGAGTAGGGATCTCCCCCAGATATCCGGTGATATGAGACTGTAGCTAGCCTAGGGATTTCCTGAAATCCACAGTACCTCTCGGTCGGGAGTCGGCCAGTTCGACCCTGGATTATGATGGCGCCCTTGAGCGAGCTGCCCCAAGCTTGCGCCTAGGGCCGGAGACAGTGATAACCATGCTGTTTCTTTCTAGGAATGGCTCTTCTTTATGCATGAAGTGTATATATATATCTGTGTATGTGTATAATTAATGTGCATATATATTTTTTTTGAGTTCAAACAGAACCTTTGTTCAGCGTTGACTGGTCTTGGTGACAGATGAGGGAGTCCGGGTTTTAGCTAAATGGTATGTGTGTTTGTTTGTGTATCATGCAAATGTTTCTTTTAATATGGTAATTATGTAGCGTAGGCCCCGGTTATTTTCGTGCTAAGAACAGGAAGTAATATGTGAGTAGGGACATCAGATCATCTCACGGTGTGATCGACAGACGAATATTAAAAAATGTCGTGAACGGTATGAACTAATGAGGAAAGATGAACGATAGCAATCGCAAAACCTCAATAACACCGTTATGCAGACGACGCCCATGGGCGATTCATATTTTAAAGTGATCATTATTTTCTTTTCCTCCCATATGCGGAGAGTTCATTGTATAGAGCTGTATCAATTTCTTTAATATGTCATATTTGAATAAATTAGTATTCGTAACCCCTATTTTATGATTCTTGTCATTTGTAGCAGTGCTAAGCAGTATCCAGTAGGCATTTGAACCCAGAGATCCTACTTTCATATTATAGACATAAGGCTCCATCTGAAGTATTTGTTTTTCTGTCTTTCTTTCGAACGTACCACTCCCCAAGTGCTCAGGTTGCCGTGCAAGCACAGAAAGTAGGAAGGGGAGCGGTTCGAAGCTCGTTAAGCAATTCGACCCGCTCTTCAATCCAATCTCATCCGTAGGTGTTTACCCCGTTACGTGGAGGCATTCTTATGCGTGGGTCATCCATTCGAGGCCCGGAAGGGTGTATAATGTTCCTCGTGAAAGTTACTTTCAGTTGCGAAAGTGTCTCCTGGGGTAGAGTGTGGTAGTACCTGACAATAATGTTCTAAACCTGTCAAGTAAAGTCGAATTACAACAAAATTTTAATCATGATTTTACACACGGTATTTTGATCTTATATTCCATTCTCTCTATTATTTTCTTTCCCTTTGAACTGTCGCAATCCCAAATTTTACTTAATATATATTCAGAAGTGCTCAGCTTCAGGAAGAACGGTTTTTATTCCAACAGATTTGGAAATTCGGATTTGTCTTTTCGTTCTTAAACGGGGGTATTTTCCTCTGCCAAAGACACACGGATGAACTTTACATAGATTAGCGATGCACCTTTTCCACTCTCCCATGGATAACTGTAATGTGTTCGCAGATCCAAAGTGCAACTCCCATCTACAGCTACATTCAGTTGTGATACGTGTTATAATATAGTCTATGTAACATTGTAAGTCATCCCTAAGATATATTAAAATGTTCATTTCGAATTTCTAAGTAAATTTTACGTACTAATTTTGACTATAAAAGGGAGGCTTATGCACCAGTTCAATAAAATTCCGAATCGTTGTACATGTGAAAATTATCATTTGATATCGAGAAATATGGATATGTTGTTTGGATAACGTCGGCATATCGATACTTTCACTATGCATCTATATTGAATGAAATATCGATATTTTAATATATCGGAACGTTCCTATCTGTGGCCAATCTTTGTGATATGAACAAGATCTCTGGACCTCTCGCCTATCAGTAACGTTTGATGTTTTCTTTGTTTACAGTCATACAGATGAATCCCTTGCAATTAAAGTGAAAGTTTCCGTGCATCGTCAATGGCTGTCAAGCCTTTCACTACTTCGTCCGCAAGGCTCTGTGAATTAACTATCACCTCCGCAATTTTCAACTAGCCTTTTGGCTTCGATTAAGTTTACTTCCCTTATCTTTAAGTCGTTTAAAACTGAGTCGCACCATCACACTCGTCCTTTTCTTACCCATTATCAGACATCAGGCGTTAAAAGAGCTACTGTACTAGATTTGGAAGACTGTGGATATTGAATGCGCCTCTCAATTGATGAGGACATGTACACGTCGAAAGTGGTCTCTTATTATCAGGTCGAACTGTTCCAAGGATTTAGCGAAGGCGGAAAACTTTCTGGAGAGAGCCTTCTCACTTCTGTCGTACAACTTAGATTACTTGTTCAGTTCTTCTTTTTCCTGGTGGAACACGAGAATGAGGCACGTCCGAGTGTACGTCTTTCTTACTCACCTGCAGCCGTCCTTTGACGACACAGGAACAGGCGCAACAAATTAATTTTCGGTGGATGATTTGGGCTGCTGCAAAAGATCTTCAGCTGAAGAGAGGAGACTTTACATCGCGCATCATGCGCTATTTATTTATGTATTTCACTTGCAGAACATATTCCTTATTTATTTACAATACTATAAATTATATACATTTGAATGATTTCTTTCACTTGTTTGTATTAATGTTTTCTTCTGGGTGATGTACCCGACCTTCGCTACCGAATTACACTCCGTGTATAGAATTCTAGATTATTTACATGTTATAAGTAAAGTTTTGTTAAACTGGACGGCTCCGCCATTCATCGTTCTCATACGAAGTCCGGCTTAGTAATCACCTACTGCCAGTCTTAAAAGTACTCTCGCCGACGCAGTTATTTAATAGAACTGAGGGTTTAGGCAGGAGTGTCCCAGGTGCACAGTGTCATGTTTCACAATTTATTTCCCTGCAAGTCCTCCTTATGATATTAAATATCCTAAATGCTAACCAGGACTCTAGTTGGTATGCTTGCGATTCGTCAAGTAGTTTTTACGGGAAAGACACCAAGAAAAAGAAAACAAGGATACTGAATGAGCAAAAAAATGGAAAAAAGTTTTCAAAAACTTGTGTAGATACCAAAAAAGTGTACATAGATCTTGTAAGAAGTCTGCTTTTAAGTATGTATGATATGCTTCATTGTTCATAGGACTTAACGTTTAGTCACTATATATAATTTTAACGGTCCTAACCGCTGGTTTTTCTCTGATTTGCTTGAGATATTCTATCACTACAGGCCCTGTTAGTAAGTAGCCTATATTTTAACCGAAGCTACCAGCTTTAACCTTCCCGTGGACAAATCCACGATGGGAAACGTACAAACATTCAAATTTATAACTTCAAACATTTTTCATTCAATCACTCTTAACGTCGCAACTCTTTAATATTCCGCTATGGCAGATGGCCTGTATTCACCGGAATGACATTATCTTTGAAATGGTTCAAGAAATGTAAAAGCCGGTCCGGTAGTTTCTGAGATAACCCCTTAAATACAAACATGTCACAGTCTAACGTAGTAAAGATATTCATCAGATTTATCTGAGACTGAAGGTGATCTGGATAAATCACTGTGGAGTATGGACAGCGTATTGGGCAAGAAGTGCAAAATGAGAATAAACAAGTCCAAAACAAAAGTAATGGAGTGCAGTTGAATGATGCAGGAGATATTAGATCAGGAAATAAAGTCTTAAAGGAAGTAGATGAATATTGTTACATGTGTAGTAAAGTAACTAACGATAGCAGAAGTGAGAAGGACATAAAATGCAGACTAGCACAAAAAAGTAAGGCCTTTCTTAAGAAAAGAAATTTGCTCACTTCGAACAGGAATTAGGAATAAGTCTTTGAAGACTTTCGCCTGCAGATTGGCATTGTATGGAAGTGAAACATAGACGATAACTCGCTCAGAGAGAAAGAAAATTGAAGCTCTTGAAATTTATTTATTTATTTATTTATTCCTGACTTACATTTGTCGCGAAGTTAGGGCTCACGGTCCTCTCTTACACTTAACCACTATAAACAGAATTTAAAAATGTAAACATAAAAGTAAGACAGAAATTCTAAAAAGAAATAATACTACAGACAGATAATTCTAAGACTACCGGTAAGTTAGGCCTACATATCAGTACAGGAATTAATGTGATAATTACTAATAATAATAATAATAATAATAATAATAATAATAATAATAATAATAATAATAAATGAAGAAAACCCATTCACACAACATACACACAATGACTCACACAACTCAGTTTTATGTTACCAGGAAAAACTTTCTGCTGGCAGATTTGAATTTATGAGAGGAAGTAAGGTGCCGAATGTCCATTGGGAGTGTATTCCAGAGTCTCGATGCGGTAACTAAAAAGGAATGATTGTAGGAATTCGTTCGACTTAGTAGAATTTCAAGTAAGGAACCAGAACGCGTACTAATTTCATGGAATGAGGAAAGGAAACGAAAATTAGAAGAGAGGTAAGTAGGAGTGTTCGTCGAGAGCACTTGGTAAGCAAGTGTCATTAGGTGAAAATTCCTTCGTTCATTTTTGCGCAGCCATTCCAATGTTTTGAAATATGGTGTAACATGAGTGTCATGTCGCAGTTGAAAGGCATATCGTATGCATGACTTTTGTGCTCGCTGAAGTCTCAAAGCCTGTTCAGCATTTAGTTTGACTATTACTGTATCACAGTAGTCTAAAATTGGGAATAGTAGTGCTTGGATTAATTTTAATTTAAGTTTTTGAGGAAAAGAATTCTTGTGACGTTTCATGTGATATAGAGCTGCATGAACCTTTCTACATACATTTGTTACGTGTTCATTCCAGGTTAGATTCTCATTGATGGAGATTCCAAGATTAGTTACACTTTTAAGGTACGATACAGCAATGTCATTGATTATGATTGGAGGAGGATTGATATTGCTTATTACATGTAATAATTTAGAGTTTCCTCTGATAATACTTTGTGTTTTACGAGGATTTAGGAGTAAGTGGTTGTTTTTAGCATAGGCGGTAAGCCTTTCAGTATCCGAATTAATATGCTGAACTGTTTCATGTAAATAGTTTGTAGTGGTGTGTTTGTATATCTGCATATCATAAGCATATAAGTGGTAGTTGCAATACTGAAGTGTGGAAGATATGTCATTAATATGCAAGACGAACAGTAAGGGCCCTAGAACAGACCCTTGAGGGACACCGGATGATTTTACAGCCCGTTGGGACTTTGATTGTTTACCACTACGCACTGGCGACGATTTGTAAGGTACGACTTAAAAAAAATTATGGGCTATCGGGCCGATATGCAGAGAGCGTAGCTTGGATAATAGTATGTCTATATTTACCGTGTCGAACGCATTACTAAAGTCAAGGAGTATCAGTATCGTAACCTGCCGTTTGTCCATTGCTACTCTTATGTCATCTGTTACCCGAAGAAGTGCAGTCGTAGTACTGTGTCCCTTTCTGAAGCCAGATTGCAATAGGTCAAAAAGAGAATGTCTGGTTAAGAATTCTACTAGCTGCTCGTGTACAACTCGTTCAAGAACTTTCGAGAGAGGGGGAAGAATCGAAATAGGCCGGTAATCAGATGGCGCATTTGCTGTGGTACCGGTATGCTTTAATATTGGGGTGTTGCAAAAGAATGATGAAGGTGAGAAGGATGGATCGAATCACGAATGAAGAGGTACTGAATAAAATTGGCGAGAGAAGATAGATTTTTCTAATTTTCACGAGGAGAAGTGATAGAATTATAGCACAAATCAAGACATCCAGGACTTGTTCAGTTGGATTTTGAGGTAAGTACTGGCGGTAAGAACAGTAAGGGTATGGCGAAGTTTGAATATGGAAAAACTGATTAGAGCAGTGCATTAGTTACATAGGTACGAAAAGTTTAAACGGTGGCACGTAGAGTAGCAGTCTGTGGTCAAACAACAACAACAACAACAACAACAACAACAACAACAACAACATTGAACAACAAATCGTAAGTAGGGTTATAATTTGCATGTAAATCAGATATCATGCTGGTCAGTGACTTGCACCGTTTATGCACTTAGCAGATGTAACGTGCTCCCTAAAACAGCAAGAAAAATGTTTCTTTACCAGCTCAAAGCAACCTTCCCTGACATGTGACTACTGACGTCATTGAACTTTCTATTTTTATGTAGTTAAGCTTTTATTCATTTCCGCTGGCAGGAAATACCTTAATTAATTTTCTCTCACCGATTTTACCAATCGGGTAACATTTTCTTATAGAAGGACTCAACTCTCTAAACTGATACATGCTGTTCTCTCGATTCCAATTCTATTGCACTTGTTAATGCCTGTTTTCTCTTAAAATACATACCGGGCGAGTTTCCCGTGCGGTTATGGGCGCGTGGCTGTGAGCTTGCATCCGGGAGATAGTGGGTTCGAATCCCACTGTCGACAACCATGAAGATGGTTTTCCGTGGTTTCCCATTTTCACACCAGGCAAATTCTGGGACTGTAGGTACCTTACTTAAGGCCACGGCCGCTTCCTCTCGACTCCTAGGCCTTTCCTATCCCATCGTCGGGGCGACTAGCAAAAAAGAGCTTAAACTACATGTTATATCTTGGTTTTGAGATTAGTGTATATTTTCTCAGTTCCTCTTATATGTATTTTCCTGTACCTACCACGCACCCCTTCGGGTTTCCAGCACCTTTCTAATACTCTGCTGTTGACAAGTGGATTTATAATTTTTATTTGTACTTGTTCGAACTCGACTTGGGAGTTTGAAAATATAATGCCAGATGATCTTCTGTAGTTAAAGTTGATTGTCCTGGGGACAAGAAATTGTTCCAAAAGCCGGAGGAACCAGTTTGATGAACGGCATTAGGATGCAGAAGGCAACAGTAAACCACTGCATTAAAGATCCTGATAGATATTCCAATAAACTCACATGGCATGGCTCCGTTTGGAGGCGACGTCTTAATAAGAAGTTAAAGTTGATTCCTAAATTCCACCACACGTAACACAGACATAGACAAAGTGAGGGTCAGTAATCATCCCAGACTGTTCTTGAATTGGAGAGTACGAGCGCTCATAGCCAAGATATTTCAAGGAAACCGTGATATCTTTGAGACGTCGGGATGTGAAGTGAATTGAAACCACACGGTATATACACATGAGCCATCTTGTCAATAAAGATGGAACTTTACAGATGGCCTATAGGTTCCGATCAACTAATTATTACTACCACACGAACATATCACGACTGGCGTCTTCCAATAAAAGAAGAAAACTGTTTATGGTAAAATTTTTTTAGAATCTCTTTTACGTCGCACCAACACAGAGAGTTCCTATGGCGACGATGGGATAGGAAAGGCGTAGGAGCGGGAAGGAAGCGGTCGTGGCTTTAATTAATAACATCTCCAGCATTTGCCTGGTGTGAAAATGGGAAACCTCGGAAAACTATCTTCAGGGGAGTTTGAACCCACTATCTCCCGCATCCTAGCTCACAGCTACGCGCCTCTAACCCCACGGACAACTCGCCCGGTGATAACAATGAACCTGATAAAAGGAGAATTACAATGTAATCTAAAGAAGAGAATACATAGCTGGTCAGTGTGCAATTAATTCAGTTTTCAGCATGTTTTCACGGGACTAAGATGTTCTTTTTTTACTCTTTTCATATAACATGTACGTTATTAATTTGAATATTTTTGTGTTTAGAAGTATTCTAAAATGTCTCCAGAATCATTTTATTTCCGTCGAAAATGGTGGGTCCTCTTCTTCCTACTCTTATTTTGTTTTGATAAGAGAGGACTAGGACTAGAGAGGAAGCTTTTCTTAAGTCAAGGATCCCTGATTTGGGAGAAGCCAACATGGCGAGTTTATTCCTTTTATGTGTAAGATGTGTGACACAAGAAATGTGTCATCTGATTTTAGACAGAATGTTATTATAGCTATTCCCAACAAGTGAATAATGTGTAAAAACTACGGAACTATTAGTTTAGTACATCACACTTTCAAATTGTTAACACATGTTAGATACAGAAGAATGGATAGACAATTTGAAACTGAGTTGGCAGAAGCTAAGTTTGAGTTCAGAGGAAATGTGGCTCATGTGAAGGAATCCTAACTTTACGTCTGATTTCATATCATCAAGTTAAGCAGGAAAAGTCCATGTCCATTGTGTTCGTAGAATGGACAATGTTGATTGGAGCAAACTATTTGAAATTCATAAGGTGATCGGGATCAGATACCGACCAATGATAAGACCGAAGGCTATTAAAAAGAAGAAGCAATCCAGAAAGGTGCGAAGCAAGACTGCAGTTTGTATCCTCTCCTTTGCAATGTTTGTATAGGACAGGCGGTAAAGAAAATCAAATTTAAATTTGGAAAAGGAATCACAATCCAAGGAGGGATAAAAAAATATTGTTATTCTATCTGAGTCCGCAGGGATCTGGAGAAATTGTTGAAAGGTATGAACAGTCTTGGAAAAGGTGTGCAAAATGAAAATAAATAAGAAAATAAAGGTAACGAATTGCAATCGAATGAAGTCAGGTGACGCAGGAAGACTAGTAAATGAAGTATCAAAGGGAATTAAATATTGTTACTTGGGTAGTAGAATAAAAACTGATGGCAGAAGTAACAAGGGCATAAAATGCCTTCCTAAAGAAAGGAATATTTCCCACCTCGAACATTGATGTAGGAGTTCTTGTATACGGCGCATTGCATTGCGTGCTAGTGTATCGAAGTGAAACATGGACTTTATTCAGCTTAGAGAGGAAGGGAATGGAGGCTTTTGAAATGTAGTGTTACAGAAGAATGCTGAAGAGGACCTGGGAAGGATGATCGATTCAGAAATGAAAAGCTTGTGAATCGAACTGGTGAGAGGAAAATGATGAGGCGACATTTGACAAGAAGAAGAGATAGGACACATCATAAGACTTGTCGTGTTAGTTTTTGAGGGGAGTGTAGGTGGTAGGAACTGGAGGGGTAGACTAGGGTATGAATTTGACGAACAGAATATGGTAGATGTAGGATGTAGTAGCTATGTATAAATGAAAAGTTTAGCATGGCATGGAGAACTGCAGCTTCAAACCAGTCTGTGGACTGACGACGCAAACAACACTTCAACCATGTACAGTGGTAAGTATTTCCTAAATTGTACGTTTAAAAATACTAGCAGTTTCCCGCTGGCTCCGCCCACAATGTACAAAGTATGATGTAGTTCGTTACTATCATCACGGATGTACTTGCAATGTTTCGAGTTAATAAAATAAAGCACATGATCTCCTGTGGTAATAGAATGTAATATGTCATCAAAACACTTGAGAATACATCACACAAAGAAATTGAATTAAACGTTCCTTGGAACAACACTACGCGCCGAACTGTTAAAAAGTCCTTCAAAGATCTTCGTCATGGAGACAAATGTACTCGTAACTTTTCCCAGAATCTACCAATTTAAGAAGTTATTACCTCAAAAGAAAGCTCTTGATACACTGAGTGCTTTAGACCAAACTGAACTGCGTACCTCCATTAGAACGAAAGATATGATTGCTTCAATGAGAAAAAATGTTGAAGAAATGAGACGTCAAATTGAATGTGCACTCATAACTTTCCTCAGAATCAACCAATTTGAATAGTTAAGAGCCTAAATGAACGAGCTTGATCCACTGAGTGTTCTTAGGTTAGAACAAACTCCGTACGTCAATTAGAACCAAAGATATGACTGCTTCAAAGAGACAAAAAAATTGAAAAATCAAATAATTTGAGGAAGGCGGAAGTTAAGTGATTTATAGTACCTGATGACAAATATGTGCATGAATACCTTTCAGTTATAAAAAGAATGAAGGAAATCGACCGGATAGAATGGCCAGACTGACTGACTTTAGTTTTCATACTTTTTGAATATATAGATAATTACGTGACCATGCCTGAAAGATGTTAAAGATTTACAAGTGCACATAATATATACTGTATTTAATTAAGGTGCTGCCTTTACAACTGACAGCAGGAAGGTAGTCTCCCCATCAAGATCACACATTCATTTTAAAGGTGCATTCTACGCTTCACGTTTTAATAAACAACTAAAAGAGCAGCATTGCTTGTAACTCATCATCATCCTAAACCATCTCCAGTTTCCCGGGTGTGGTATATTAGCCTCCTCCATCTCATCCTGTCCTTGTACCATTCTTCCTCCACCAACTTGTGCCAATCATGACCTCTCAGCAGTACATCGCTCTTAACTAAATCGATCCATTTCCTTCGTGGCCTTCCCACGGGTCGTCTTCCTTCTACCTTTCTGTCAAATTCCTTCCTTGCAGTTCTGTTTACTGGCATCCTCTTCATGTGACCAAACCACTTCAGTCTTGATATCTGAATCTTATTGAGGAGAGAATCATCTATTCCCACTTCTTCTCTAATTTCCTCATTCCTAATATTGTCTTTCCTGGTTTGCGTAGGAATTTCATTTCAGCTGCCTGAAGTTTGGAATTATCTCTATTGATCAGTGTTGTGGTTTCGAGACTGTATGTAAGAATTGGTGTATAATAGGACTTGTACAATGTCATTTTTGTTTTCATGGGTATTTGCTCATCCCACAGCAGGTGTCTTACCTGGTGGTAAAATTGTGTTGCCTTATTGATTCGATTGTTCACCTCATGTTTGGCTAGGTTGTCATTTGATATAACGCTACCCAAGTATTTGAAAACTGGAACGCTGTCCAGTTGAGCTTCATTTAACATGACTATTGGTTCTGCTCCTTCCCCATACACTTTCATCACCACCTTCTTGGTCTTGCTGATGTTTAAACCATATTTCTTATACTCCTAATTCCAGCTTTGTAATCTCTCTCCCAATTCCTCTTCTGAGTCACTCCAGATCGCAACATTATCTGCAAATGTGAAGGCTTTGATATCTCCATGTTCTTTCCATTTAATAGATTTCATTACTACACCCATTACAATAATAAATAGAAGTGGTGACAATGAGCTGCCCTGCTGCACTCCTCTCTTTGTTTCAAACCAGTCCGACAAACCACATCCTACTTGAATACAGCTTCTGTTTCCACTATACAACATTTTCACTTTGTCTATAAGGCTGTCTCGCACTTCAAGTTCTTTCATGCATTGCCAAATTCTTTCCCTTGGTACACTATCGTATGCTTTCTCAATGTCCAAAAATATTAAAAATAAAGGCTTGTTCTTCTCCCAGTATTTTTCCATTAGCATCCTAATTGCAAATATAAGGTCTGTAGTTGACCTTCCTGGTCTGAAACCATACTGCTCTTATAACTAGAGATGGGAATTACAGGCACGAATAGCTTGGAAAAAGGCGCAAGTGTCTGCAACCCGCACGACGGCTCTCAACGGAGATTGGCTTGAGATCTGAACTATCGGAACGCCTAAAATGTATGCAACTCGCTGGCATAACTGAAGAGCGGCTACACTACACCTGCGCCTAGTTCATATACTTTTGTAGTCGTACGTGTAATTCCCAAATCAGGTAACGTTCCTTGTAATGACATTTTTCAATGTGATATCTGGTAGTTTGAACTATTTTTGAAGTGAATTTCTGTAGATTTCTGACGTTAATTGATAACTTAAGGACTATTTTCCACTTTCAGAGTTTAATGTAAAGTTTCAGTCGTAGACTATTCAGTTTCGCTTGGCTGTTTGTCCCTATTGCAGATTATTTTGTTTCGCTTGGCTGTTTGTCCCTATTGCAGATTATTTTGTTTCGCTTGGCTGTTTGTCCTTGTTGCAGATTATTTTGTTTCGCTTGGCTGTTTGCCCTTGTTGCAGCCCACATTGTCTACGAAGTTGTTTTTCCTTTCCAATAAATATGAAAAATATGTGATAATTTTATGTATTTACGTGATGCGCTGTACATGTGATGAACACGATTCCAGACGCCATTGCAGTTTTCTCCAATTAACATAGCGAACACGAACACTATGTATTCAACACTGATCTTGGTAATTTTGTACATTTTCTTTTTCAACCCTTCTGACCCTCATATTAATTGGCATCCAGAGTGTCACAATTGATTTCTATAACCCCGAAGACTATGCATTCGACACTAATATTGGTCTTATTCGATGATAATTACATGCCACTCCCTCTTAAACTCCAAGCGCGGGGGTGCTAGGGGTGCCTTACCCCGAGATGGTGAGTCTTATGTGTACTCAGTGTGGTTGCTAGCTATGCTGGGACATACACACACTCATCGATAAACTCGGTCATTTTCGAATTTCCTTTTTCAGACCTTTTTCAGACCTTTTTCACCCCCAATGCTTATTGAGACATAAACAGCATCCGAAGTGTCACTATCCATCTCAATGACCACGAATACTATGGATTCAACGCTAATATAAGTCATTTTCGATTATTTTTACATGAAACTCCCTTCCCAAACCACCCCTAGGTGTTCTAGGCATGTGCCTCGCCCCCCCACCCCCGCGTACTTCCACAGAAATATTTCTTTTCAGGTAGTTTTAAATCATATGTGTACCAAGTTTGGTCACCTGTCATCTTTAATCGCTTAGATTCTCTGATAAATTTACTCAAAGATATTGCTCATCAGTTTGCATTCGGGACATAGTGCACTCGAGTTACAATATCGCCAACACTAAAGACGGTTTTCCTTCCTTTCCCATTTTCACACCAAACAAATGCTGGGACTGTATCATAATTACGTCCACGGTCGCTTACTTTCCACTCTTAGCTTTTCCTATCGCATCGTTGCCATAAGACGTAAAACAATTTGCACACACAAGAAAGAACTGCTTAACTTTGTGCAACCCGCTAAGTGCAGAATGTATTGCAAGCCTTCGTCTGTAATTATTGGATTGGTCATTAGTCGTTTGATTTTAGGATTAGTCAAAGTTGACAGAACTTAGAAACCTATAAAATCGTCGCCATAAGACCTATCTGTGTCGGCGCGACGTAAAGCCGCTAGCAGGAAAAAAAAACCTATAAATGTTTGATGATTCACCAGCGGGTAATTCTGGATAGAAAAGAAAAGTAATGAAGCAATTCAGTCTAGCAGAACGGCAAACAGAACTTCTAAAATTCGTGGCATAGAATCAAAGAGTTTCTCGATATGTTCCTGGGAATCTCCCTCGAGTCCACTAGTTAATACGGGGCCGTGACGAACAAGTTGTCGACCAGCCATACTCCAAACAAGAATGGGCGACATGTCAGGCGAACGTGTGTGTCAGGGAAGCAACGGTACCGGTCGCTCTTCGAAGAAGATTTTCGCATTCCTCGCCACTGAATTGGGAAGGAAAACGTCAGGCTATAAACCTCCCTCATGTACCGGCTGATGTTCCTCAATAGGAAATAGCCGAGATCGATTGGTTTACGCAATGGCGGCCCAGACCATCACATTTGCTGTTTGTCCGCAGTGCCGCTCAACAATGCAGGTGCCAGATTACCTCGGTAACGTCAACACTGTAAGATACGTCAAAGTGGCACTGAGTACGCCAGTGGCGGCCTTCATGTTCCCCCATCTTAAAACAACAAACACCACCAGAGTTGCTGCGTTGTACTTTTCATAAAACAAGGAACACCACTACCAACGTTACCAAAGTTATTAGGAAAAGTAGGGGTTGCCCATTGGAAATTTCTCTTGAAACAATAATGGCCACCACCAATAAAGGACAAGTTAATTTCAGACGCAAAACACAATGAATGAACAGCTGTAGACGACCGGAAATGATAAGAGAGACAAATTACTTTTTATTTCGTCGTTATATTTATAGCAAAGGAAATGGAAAACAAGTTTTTTATAATTCTGGGTAAGAAAGTTTCACACTCACTGTAATTATCAGTTCCCCTCAGGTGAAGTTATACTACGGACTTACCACATTCATGACTATGTTTCTGCTTGTGGGAGACACTGATTCAAAATACACACACTCCAAGTATGTGCAGGTAGAACGGTTGATTTCAACACACTCACAAAGAACTAGTCGCAATTCTCAGTGGGAAATTAGTGGAAAGAACTGTTTATTTAGTTCTTCAAATTTCTGGTGATCCGTGCTCGGAGAACGTTGGAGTAATTTTATTTATCAGCATAGCCATGTCTAACCCTTCCCCCTCGACTTCTATGAAGAGTTGTATCAGAGAGTACTTGCCATGTAACACGAATAAGGTTGCTTTATGACGGGGGTTAAATTTTCACATCCTTTATTAGCTCGTCATCCCTAGTAACGCTGAATGCATCCGCGATACAAACATATTTCACAGGTCGACACCAGATTCAATTTGACAATATATACCTAATAAGTGTAACTAATAGTGTCATGTTACACAATCTGTTATGTAAGATCTGGATGGATCGCAGACACTGTTACTTAGCAACCGTGCAGGCTGTGATATAAGGTGAGGGTCGATGTCCAGACAATGTTGCCTAGCAACCGTGCAGGCCGTGATATAACTTATGGATGGATGACCAGATTATGTTACCGAACAAACGTGCAGGATGTGATGTATGGTGTGGATGGATAGCAATAAAAGTTAATTTGCAAACATGCAGGCCGTGATGTTAGGTATGGATTGATGACCAGAAAATGTTACCTAGCAGCCGTGCAGCCTGTGATGTAAAGTGAGGACGGATGGCAAAACATTGTTACCTAGCAACCGTGCGGGCTGTGATATAAGATGTGGTTGGATGGCCAGACAATATTACCTGATAAAAAGTGCAGGCTGTGATGTAAGATGTGGATGGATAGCCAGACAAATTTAGTTTGCAAACGTGCAGGCCGTGATGTTAGGTATGGATGAATGGCCAGACAATGTACCTAGCAACCGTGCAGGCTCTGATTATGGTATGGATAGATGAGCAGACAATGTACCTAGCAACCGTGCGGGCTGTGATGTATGGTGTGGATGGATGACCAGACCGTATTACCCAGTGACCGTGCAGGATATGATGTAAGGTTTGGATGGATGACCACACAGTGTTACCGAACAACCGTGCAGGCTGTGACGTAAGGTGAGGATGGATGTCCAGAAAGTGTACCTGGCAACCGTGCATTCTGTGTTGCAATGTATGCATGGATGACCAGAAAATGTTACCCAACAACCGTGCAGGCTGTGATATAAAGTATGGATGAATGACCAGACGATGTACCTAGCAACCGTGCAGGCTGTGATGTAAGGGGTCTGTGATGTAAGGTATGGGTGGACGACCAGACAGTGTTACCCAACAACTGTGCAGAGTGTGGTGTAAGTTATGGATGGATGACAATAAAATGTTGCCTGGCTACCGTGGAGGCTTTGTTGTATGGTATGGACGGATGACAAGAGAGTGTTATCCAGCGACCGTGCAGGTTGTGACATAAGGTATGGCCGGATGGCCAAACTATGTTACCTAGCAACCGTGAAAGCTGTGATGTAAAGTTGTGGATGGATGAACAGACACTGTTACCTAGCAGACTTGCAGGCTGTGATGTAAGGTATGGATTGATGACTAGACAACACTTGTGGCATACCAACAATCGAAGAAAGGGGCACTCATACAACTGGCGGCCAAACACTGCAACCCAGGTCTTCGGTTGCTAGCACAACCAGCAAGAGATTAGAGGCAATCACAGCGCGAAATCACGCCACCTACTTGGGGAAGGCCTCGGTTAAAAACACAAACACAGAATAGAGAAGCGACGGAATCTAGGCAATACCAATGGGTCAAGGACCATAACAGAGGATGGAAGAGGTCAAGGATAGAGCAATTCAACTACACTAACACTCAACCTCACACTTAAGAAACAAAGTTTAATATCATATTAAAACGAAAAGTAGGGTGGGTGGACTAATATTAAGAGTAGAATACACAGTTGACTGCTAATTAAATACCTATCTACCAAGTAGTTTTCCAAGAAACTACTCAAATACATGTCCATTAAATTAAAGGTCCCCAAACACGCTGGAGTGAACAAGGCTTAAATAATTCTTAAAATCCAAACAAGGATGTAAATTTTAAAAAAAGTCGATAATGTTACCTTCCGTGGTTAGCGTTAAAAGAACATTTTGAATGATGAGAGCTCTCGAAATTTATAAATAATGTGCACCATTCCTGGGCACAGCCGTCCCTAAATATACCTAATTAACGAATTAATATTCAGTTACACAACTTACAAAGTACAGTATTACAATACTTCCAAATTATTAAAAAATAACAATAAATTGCCGACAGGCCCAACGTCCACACATACTTGGTTTTCAAAAGATACCTTAGTGAACACAGAAGCGTTTAAAAGTAAAAAACTATCCGCATCTCTCAGTCAGAACGATAATAGCAGCATTAAGGTAGGCCAAATCTGAATAAGGAAAGAGCCCAAGTCAAAATAAATTAATTTTGACCAAGTAAACCAATCATAAGGTAACACAGTAATATTAAAAGGAAATAAAACACTTTCCTATGACCCACACAACCACCAGCATCCGAACATAATCGCAACACCGACAAGGCGCGTTTTTCCTTCCACAAAAGAAGGAAGCATTCCAATACAAACGGTGGATAGCTTCAGAAACAGAAACCTCGAATACGAAATAATGGAAATAAAAAGAAAAATAATTAAAAAGTAATCATAATTAAACTTTAAGGAAATCAAGGTAAGGCCACAGATAACTAGAAAAAATTAACTAGAAGCACACTTCTGTATTCACCTTGGTACGGAATTACAAATCATTACATTTACAATGAACTGTTACGAAGTAATTCCGCTTAAAGGTAGTCAGCCTTCAGAAGAGACCTCTCAATTCGAGAAAAAACCTAACTTTTCAGTATTTACACGGTGTGAATATTTTAGTAACATTATTCCACTCTTCAAGATAAGGAACAACCAACCCAGTTAGGTTGCCGATAACCAAGATCGCGTGCCAACAATTACCACAACCTTTCTAAATATTCAAGGTTTACAGGGTTCAGTTAGCAAATTTTCACCTAATTAAACTGTAAATAGTTTGAATAGACACGTTGAATTTCACATCACAGAATAATTTTCAGCACCAAAATGTTAGCATCATTAAAAATAACCAAATACGAAGCCGAATGTCACTTCCAGGTGAAATGTAGTAAAAATATCTCGCTTCGTTCAGACTTTTTGTATAACTCAATACGGGAGCTTCAGTGTAGCGATGCACTTCAGACATCCATAGATGGGAGGTAATTCATGCAGGATCTGACATACCAATATGATGAAGATGATGATTAAGGCAAATCTTTCGATAAATTACAGTTGAAATTAGCAGTACTGCCGTAGGGAACAGGCACATATAGCAGGAGCAACGGTCACTCATGAAAGAATTATAAAAACTCAGTTTGGTCCCAATAGTAGAAATTACAAACAACCACACTATTTTAAAGAACTTGGAAAAGCACTAAATAAACATTCTAGGGTGGTTCGAAGATACACACGACCCCCTTTGAGGGCAAACTCTACAGGCATCTAGCCTGTCGGAGCGTCACATCACACCAACCCGTTTCATGCGTCAGGCACAAGAGTGCACTTCATAAGCAGTTGAAAGTCGAGCGGCGAAGCTCACCAATACACAGTTCGTAAAAATCAATGTACCACTAACATCCAACAACTAAGTGATTGCCTGCCGTTATATTAAAATTTAGTCCAATCAGGTCTCTTACATACATAACAATTCACTATTTACGGCCAATTGCTCTGTTGTATTACATGGCGCCAAGTTAAATGATGGTTTACTTTCTGCTTTTTAAATTCCACATGTACTAAGTTCAGGTGTAGCGGTAATTCCACATAGCCCCAATAAATTATACCGCTACACCGTGCTGGCTGTGATGTAAGATGTGTACGGACGACCAGACAATGTACCCAGCAACCGTGCAGGCTGTGATATTAAGAATGGGCGGATGGCCAGACAATGTTAGCCAACTACCGTACAGGCTATGATATAAGGTATGGATGGATGACCAGATAACGTACCTAGCAAACGTGCAGGCTGTGATGTAAGGTACGGATGGATGGCCAGACAATGTTACCTACTAAACGTGCAGGCTGTGATATAAGGTATGGGGATGACCAGACAATGTTACCTACTAACCGTGCAGGCTGTGATATAAGGTATGGATGGATGACCAGACAATGTTACCTACTAACCGTGCAGGCTGTGATATAAGGTATGGATGGATGACCAGACAATGTTACCTACTAACCGTGCAGGCTGTGATATAAGGTATGGATGGATGACCAGACAATGTTACCTACTAAACGTGCAGGCTGTGATATAAGGTATGGATGGATGACCAGACAATGCTACCTACTAACCGTGCAGGCTGTGATATAAGGTATGGATGGATGACAGATGTTACCTACTAACCGTGCAGGCTGTGATATAAGGTATGGATGGATGACCGATGTTACCTACTAACCGTGCAGGCTGTGATGTAAGGTATGGATGGATGACCAGACAATGCTACCTACTAACCGTGCAGGCTGTGATATAAGGTATGGATGGATGACCGATGTTACCTACTAACCGTGCAGGCTGTGATATAAGGTATGGATGGATGACCGATGTTACCTACTAACCGTGCAGGCTGTGATGTAAGGTATGGATGGATGACCAGACAATGTTACCTACTAACCGTGCAGGCTGTGATATAAGGTATGGATGGATGACCGATGTTACCTACTAACCGTGCAGGCTGTGATATAAGGTATGGGTCGATGACCAGACAATGTTACCTACTAACCGTGCAGGCTGTGATATAAGGTATGGATGGATGACCAGACAATGTTACCTACTAACCGTGCAGGCTGTGATATAAGGTATGGATGGATGACCAGACAATGTTACCTACTAACCGTGCAGGCTGTGATATAAGGTATGGATGGATGGCCAGACAATGTTACCTACTAACCGTGCAGGCTGTGATATAAGGTATGGATGGATGACCAGACAATGTTACCTACTAACCGTGCAGGCTGTGATGTAAGGGATGGATGGATGACCAGACAATGTTACCTACTAACCGTGCAGGCTGTGATATAAGGTATGGATGGATGACCAGACAATGTTACCTACTAACCGTGCAGGCTGTGATATAAGGTATGGATGGATGGCCAGACAATGTTACCTGCTAACCGTGCAGGCTGTGATATAAGGTATGGATGGATGACCAGACAATGTTACCTACTAACCGGGCAGGCTGTGATATAAGGTATGGATGGATGACCGATGTTACCTACTAACCGTGCAGGCTGTGATATAAGGTATGGATTGATGACCAGACAATGTTACCTACTAACCGTGCAGGCTGTGATATAAGGTATGGATGGATGACCAGACAATGTTACCTACTAACCGGTCAGGCTGTGATATAAGGTATGGATGGATGACCAGCCAATGTTACCTATTAACCGTGCAGGCTGTGATATAAGGTATGGATGGATGACCAGACAATGTTACCTACTAACCGTGCAGGCTGTGATATAAGGTATGGATGGATGACCAGACATTGTTACCTACTAACCGTGCAGGCTGTGATGTAAGGTATGGATGGATGACCAGACAATGTTACCTACTAACCGTGCAGGCTGTGATATAAGGTATGGATGGATGCCCGATGTTACCTACTAACCGTGCAGGCTGTGATATAAGGTATGGATGGATGCCCGATGTTACCTACTAACCGTGCAGGCTGTGATATAAGGTATGGATGGATGACCAGACAATGTTACCTACTAACCGTGCACGCTGTGATATAAGGTATGGATGGATGACCAGACAATGTTACCTACTAACCGTGCAGGCTGTGATATAAGGTATGGATGGATGCCCGATGTTACCTACTAACCGTGCAGGCTGTGATATAAGGTATGGATGGATGGCCAGACAATGTTACCTACTAACCGTGCACGCTGTGATATAAGGTATGGATGGATGAGACAATGTTACCTACTAACCGTGCAGGCTGTGATATAAGGTATGGATGGATGACCAGACAATGTTACCTACTAACCGTGGAGGCTGTGATGTAAGCTATGAATATATGGCAAGACCTACGGGTGTGGGAGTGGCTGTCAATGAGTGTACGGGGCAAATGGCTGTGCGGTTAAGTTCGCGCAGTTAGGAGCTTGCATTAGAGTGGTAGTGGGTTCGAACCCCACTGTCAAAACGCCTGGAGATGCTCTGTATCTGTACGACGTAAACACATTTTAAGTGAATAATGATTAAATTAAAAGTTTGATGAGCATGGCCTCGGAAATGTCTGTACACAGAGGTATGTGTTAGAGCATGAATGACTGGGTCTCTTAACACTTTATATGTATAGCATAAATCGAATTCATTATTATTCTAAGAGTACAGTGTTTACAATATAATTATGTAAATTTAAAAGTGTCCATACATCTATTAATATTCAGTAGAGTCGAAGATGGCGGCTGGAGGTGACACGCGCAAGCTTAGTGCTGCTGCAGTTTGTGTTGTTTGTGTGGTGATAATCAGAGTTGTTGCGCTTTACTGTTCTCTGCACGGGTCTATTTGAGTTAAGGAATCGGTGTGTGCAAGTGAAAAAGTGAGTTCTCCATTTGCATGGCTACTAGCAGAGAGAAACTACTACATTCCGGCATTCTCTCTGACTGGATGCGCCATTTTCCAGACTTATAGGCGCCTCCCTACTCGCTCTGAGCCGAACGACCCTGGGCCTGGTCGCTCAGCGATGAGGGGCTTGCTTTGCCTCCTACTACTGGCTGGAGATGTTCACTTAAACCCCGGTCCCACCACTTGTGAAATGAAAACAGACATAAATATCTATTGTCAAAATGTGCAAAGCCTAAACAATAAGCTGTTTGATTGTGAACTATCCCTGCCAGACTTACGAGAAGTTGACGTGATCGGACTTACTGAAACATGGCTCTCGTGGGCTAGTGACAGTGAACTACCACTCAGTGCTAATTACAGCATATTCCGTCGTGATCGCGCTACTCTAGGTGGTGGAGTGTTGCTAGCAGTGAACAGTGCTTTACCATGTAAAGGAAGGACAGATCTCGAACGGAACTCTGAGTTAGTGTGGGTGGAGCTACTCTTTCCTCGACGCCCTGTACTTGTGGGATGTTACTACAGACCACCAAACAGCCCATTCCGTGACCTTGAACAGTGCCTGGACTCAGTCATTGCAGCTCTCCCTCCTGGTGAAGCAATTTTAATGGGCGACTTTAACTTGTCTATAAAGTGGTCTTCTCCAACTACCGGACTGTCAGCTAACAACTGTGACACATACTTTATAGACAGTTTTATTAAGGGCCTCGGACTGAAACAGTTTAATATGTACCCAACTCGTGGACCCAACACCCTGGACTTCATACTCTCCTCATTAGAACTTAAAACAATGAACTGTTCCTGTGCGACCACCAGTCCCTCGATGCTACATTCCTCCTACCCCACCCCTCCTCAAAGCCTCACAGCAGGACGTCCTACCGCCCTACCTACATCTGGCGCCGTGCCGACTGGTCTGCAATGGGTCGTGCTCTGGAATGCCTTCCCTGGAGTCTGCTCGAAATAGCTGATATCGAATCGGCTCTTGATCTGCTGTACGACTGGCTGCAAGCTGCTCGTACCTGCACAACGGAATACTACTAGCAAACATCAACACTGGATATCACAAGAGACCAGACTGATACTATTTAATAAGAAGAGAGCTTGGCGCCTGTGGAAAGACTTCCCTAACCCACACACTCACAATACTTCGTCAAAATCCGCCGCCACGCGAGGTTTATGGTCAGAAGAGACTACAAAACACACGTAGACACTGTCACTGAAAACGTCCGCAGCAATCCCAAGCGCTACTGGAGTCTCATCAACACATGGAGAAGGACGGAGCGGATTCCTGTCAGCGTGAACCACAACGATGCAACAGCAGATGACGCAGATCGCAATGAACTGTTCAACAGGTATTTCTTCTCCAACTTCTCCCCTCCCTTACAAAACCAACCGCTCCCTCCCGTTGGTACAGCTTCAAACAGAACCCTATCAAGCATAACTACCACACCAAGTGAAGTTCATAACCTTCTTCAAACTCTTCGTACCAACAAAGCCACCGGTGCCGACACTGTAGGTCCTCTGTTCCTAAAAAATACTGCCAGCACTCTTTGCGTCCCTCTCTCTAAATTATTTAACAGATGTTTTGCCGCGGGCTATTTTCCTATTACCTGGAAACAGGCAAATATTGTTCCACTTCTCAAATCAGGCAACAAATTTAATGTTTCATTTAACCGACCAATCTCTATTCTCCCCACAGTATCCTTAATCTTTGAAAAAATATACACCAGCGTCTCCTCGCATTCACTTTGCCGTATATCTCAATCAAGCAGCATGGTTTTCTACCAGGTGGCTCTTGTTTAACAAACCTGGCCACTCTGCATAGCTTTGCATCACACGCCATTGCAGCTAAATCACAGCTGGATATCTGCTACGTAGACATTTCGAAAGCTTTCGATTCTGTAGACCATACTCTGTTGCTCCATAAACTCTCCGAACGATTTAATATACATGGCAGTCTTCTGACCCTTCTTGCTGGCTTCCTACATAACCGCTGGCAGAGAGTGGTAATATCAGGCACTTCATCCTCATGGTTAACAGTCACCTCCGGTGTCCCACAAGGCAGTGCTCTTGGTCCCTTGCTGTTTTCTTTGTTTATGGACGATCTGCCGTCCGAACTCAACGAAACAGCGAATACCCTACTCTTTGCTGACGACTGCAAGATATTTAGGGAGATCAGGAATCCAGCAGATGCAGCTCTGCTACAGTCCTCAATTAATGCCCTCTCGAACTGGTGCCGTACTTGGAAACTTATCCCCAATCCACAAAAATGCAGCCACATGACCATAACACTACGTAAATCTCCTCTACCGACATCATATTACCTACCCGACAAGCCCATCACCGTGGTTACGCAACAGCGTGACCTACGTGTAATATTCGATACAAAATTACAATTTAAGACCCACATAGAAACATATACAACGAAGGCTATGAAATTACTAGGCATTCTCTATCGCTTCACAGAAATTTCTGACCCCATTGCTCTTCGTCACTTCTTCCTCACGATCATTCAACCTCTCTTAAACTACTGCTCTCCTATTTGGACAACAGCCGCCCCCTCCAATACTAAGCAGTTAGACAGAGCAGTGTCCTCCTTCGCTGCAATTGTAAGGAACAGAAACCCCAAGCTCAGGAATTTGTTTACGCAGCAGGTATTAATGGCAATTAATGTGTCACCGCTGCACATCAGGCGACAGGTAGCTGACCTGAGTTTCCTCCACGAGATATTAAATGGACATTACCGCTCGGAACATCTTGTTTCTCTCTTCTCTCTCCACGTTCCTTCCCGCTCCACCAGAACCAAAGACTTTCTCCACATTCCCCACACTCAGCACTCAATACTTCAACGATCTTTCCTAATCCGCCTCCCAACACTCTTTAACAATATTAATAGGAGACAAGAGCTTGATATAGCATCAAATAAAAGTGTATTCGAGAGGTGTGTAAATAGTATCTTTAAGATAAGTTGATGTGAAGGGATTATACCGCCATCTTGACCCACGATAACTTGGCTATGAACATGGACATTCTCACGGTTTTCGATTTGGACAGTTATTAGTAGGTTGTGTACCTGATCTTGTTATATTTTGTTATGTTTGTTATATTTTATTATGAAAGTTTACGTTTGTTAAATAGTCTGTTGACAGTGCAAGCGAAATTTGCTCAGTGTAGCTGTATCTTGTGCTTCGTGAATAAATAAATAAATAAATAAATGTAGTGATGGGGGACTTTCCGTGTAACTTTCTCCACCTCCCACCCTTTGACTGTACATGTACACTTTAAGGGAAATTAATACATAATTATAAAAACAATAATAATGCAGGCAGTGTCTTATGGCTGACAATGTCCTAAATTAGCAACAATTGATGGATGACAATGAGTGATGCTCTACAGGAATGGGATGGCGGATTTCCTGTTTCCGATGTTCGTTATGCAGACGATTCTGTACTCACTGCTACTGATGATAAGAAAATGACACAGCTAATGTCAGTGATCAAATGGGACTAGAAACTAACCTGAACAACACCAAAATAACGACTGTTGATTTAGCCCATAAATTAGCTGGTATAGAAGTTTTCAAGGAGTTAGAGAACTTCTCACAAATGTTATACCTCTGTTCAGTGTAGCCGAGATTAAGAGAAAAACAGCTACGTTACAATTGAAAATGATAGTAGTATTTTCAGTTTTTCTCTATACAGTCAAAACGTGGAGACTTCGCTCTGCAGATCGCAAGGAAAATCGATCATTTTTAAATGTTGTGTTGGCTTAACTTGGACAGCATTGATTGCCAATGATTCCATTAGTGATACCAACTCGAACTCAAAAAAAGAGATTGTCTCAACACGTAAACAAATAATTTTGAAATTCTTAAGACAGAATTTGCGACATGGGAATGGCAGTATAGATAAACTTATCATTCTTGGAAAAGTGGACGAATTCCCACTCGATGGTCGAACATGAGTTGCAACATGTGTGGCGGAGCACCGCAAGAGGGAGATCACGATCCTCCGAACGGAGGGGTGATATTGACCGGGTCAGGATAGGAAATGCGCCGGCTGACCAAGCCGCTGGGGCAGTGAATAATGACTGGCAAATGAAATGAAACGATATTGGAGAGTGTTGCTGGAAAGAAAGATGACAGGGAAAACCTGTCCAGCCTCCACTTTGCCCAACACAAATCTCACGTGAAGTGATGGGGATTAGAACCACGGAACTCAGAGGTGAGACGGCAGCACGCTGTCGCCTGAGCCACGGAGATTCTTTTGGACTGAGTGATATAATATACATATTTATGTTCATTTCCCACAAGGACATTTGGCACCTTTTTAAGCGAGCTTTTATGGGCAGTGGGCAAATAAATAGATGCTGCACACTTGAGGAATTACCAGACAAACCTACAGTACCAAACGCATTCTCTATATGGACTCAACCACACTACGAAGTTGCATGAAAAAAGCGGCCAAGTGCGAACTTACTGAATTCGCCCCAGAACTCTCTCGCTAGATGGCGGTGAAAGGCAGCACGAATACAATTCGTAGTTAAATCACACTTGTTAAACTACCGACATTTGTTATCAGGTGTGTACCGGGTGGTACACCTCCACGCCGCTAATTTAAAATTTGCGCTAATTGAAACTCCTCTGCTGGAGGAAGTCTGAACTTTATCTACGGAATTAATTTTCAAGTTTCTCAGAAGATGTCACTACGTGGAAAGTTTGGAGTTTTTGAACTGTGCCACTTTTGATGTATTTTTGTTTTACCGGTAGTAAGAAGTGTGAACTTTCTCTTCTAGAGGACACTACTGAAAAACTACTATGGTGCACCCTAGTGCGATGTGAAAGAACTGTTTTTTGGAGAAATTTTTATTTCAAAAGTTTGTTTCTTGTTAAATTTCTTTCTGTTATTTTTTACGTTGGCTGTATACCCCTCTCTTTCCCCTTGTTTTGTATTTAGCCAATCCCGAATTTCTTTAATTAATTTCTGACCAATCTGATGTATCTTCCCCCAACTTGAATATGCTGCTTATCCCTATCCAATAAAATGATTGTGGGCGGGTGTTTTCCTTCCTGAAACGCCTCGAACATTCCGCGAGAGTATATAAACTGCTGATTTTAGGGTCTCTGCGCCACTTCTGTACCATCTTTCAGTGTGTAAAGTACATAGCAGCGGGCGGGAAACGCCTCTTTCTTCGGCAGCTGTCAACGACAAGGTAATGGCCGATTAATAACTTCTTTCTTTGCTAGCTCAGCAGTTTAACTCTCGGGGCGGGTCCGAAGTTTTCCATAATGTAACCTTCCTTAAAATGTAAAGACCCTTGGTATCTATTCTATCTTTAAACTGCATTTCGGGATAGAGAGTGCTTAACGCTCTCGAGCTCCCACTCATATTGTTTTGAGGTGAACTTATTTTTTTCCTCAACCTATTCTTCTTTAACGTAATGTAAATTGTTTCTTTCTTAGTATGGGATTAGCCCTTGTATTAACGGCGTAGTGCCAAGTAGGTTTTAAACAAAGCGTATTAGGAGCGCAAGTTCGCCTCCTCTCAAATTGTTATTTTAGAGGTCATGTAATTAATCTTTTTCTCACCTAATAGACCTCAGTAGGTTGGGTATTTTACCCCTGTGTGTATGTCCTGAGAGGACAACTTGAAGGTGGAGTTTGGTGTGGCCTTTGAGAGGCTTAAATTTTGAGAGCGAGTGGCTCTTTCTTGAACAGTGAGTGTTGTATGCCTCGAGGAGGTTTTTTGTGTAATTTGGAGCAAGTGCTCCTGAGCATGAATGGGGTTTTCTGCCCGTCTGTTAAAACTTATTTTGGAGTAAGGTTGGGCTGATTGCCCAAGAATTATGAAGTCGGGGCGCGAAGCCCAAATCCGGTAAATATTGTAACTACATTTTGTAGCCTTGCTACTCTGTACTTGCCATGCTTGTTATTTCTTTATTTTGAAAAGAAAATATAACCTTGTTAATTTTAGATGAACTCTAATTTCGTAGCTTGAGACCCGTTCACACCCGCACCTTCTTTCACCTCTAACTACCGCAAAAACACGGTAACAAGTGGTAGCAGAGCGTGGTTGAATGGGTCTCAATTTAGCCCCTTTTGACGGCTAAACTTTGCTTTGATCCGAACTCTAACAATTTTCTCAGTTGCTGGAATTCTTTATTTGTCCTGTTTCAAAATTGTTCTGTCATCAGGCCCGGCCCTCGCGATGTTCTCCATCTTAACTATTTGCGCAAGGAGGAGTTGATCTATGAGTTAACTATCAGAAATGTGCAATCTGGAGGCACGGTTGCGATAGACACCAACAAGCTTAGAGAGTCCCTTGATTTGCCCATTTCCATCCCCAATTTGGGAGAGAAAGAAATTGACGACTCTCTTTCCACGATCACCGAGAATACTACTGGGCTAGCATCGGTAGTTAGTTTCTTTGACGAAAATGATCCTTCTCCTAATCAAATTAAGCGTGTGCAAGCCAGGCTACATCATTTTTCAAATAGAGTTAACGATCTGTTGTCTTTGAAGTTGAATGACGTTCAGAGGAAGGAAGCTAGTACGTTGCTCGAAAGTATCTCTGAATTATCTAGCAAGGTCACTCAATTGTTAACTGGGGAAGTTTCTCCCAAAATTGATCATCCCACCACGATGAATGTAGGTAGCGAGGAAGAGCCTCCTAAGGGAGAAGCCAATAGGATAACCGTTGCTGCTCAAACTATCTCTGCCCCATTGGACAACGAGTCTGAACGCCGTGCATCGTTGAATAATATACGTTCTGAATTAACTTCCTTGCCACTGAGACCTTTACCTACTATGTCACCAGGGTTTAGCAGCTTGCCTCATCCATTGGCAATGTTGCTCAGAGGTATCTCTAAGTTTTCCGTTAATACCACCAGTAACGTAATTTCATTTTTAAGATTTTTAGTTGAATTTCAGGATCATGCCCTTGTGTTTTCTCTTTCCCCATGTCAGATTTTGCAAATCATCTATCCCTATGCAATTGGTATTCTCTCAGACAACATAGTAAGAGCCATTGCCGAGCAATCATCTATTGAGGATTTCCACGCCCACTTGCTAGCTAGCTTCATCCCGGCTAGGGCCAGGTCCTCCCATATTCAGAAGTACTATTATCGTGTACAGCGTTTGGATGAAAACTTAGCAGACTTCATCCAAGATATTAAATTCTATACTAGGGAGTTTGCCCTTCATTTTCCTGAAGATCAGATTGTACAGGCTATTGTAGAAGGGATTTAACCATCCTATAGGTCATATTTGTGTTCCGCGGCGTGCCCGCAAACCTTCTCTGAACTTGAAGCATTGGCCGTCTCAGCGGAAGGAGTTAGATACGCCGATTCTTTGCGTGTCACGAAAGAACCCCCTCCTTCTTTTGGTAATACTCGGCCTCCTCCTCCTCGCCGACCAGTCACACCTCGTAAATGCTATGCTTGCGGGTCACCCGACCATCTTCGGAACAAGTGCCCATTGCTCAAGTCTAGTGGGACAAGGAATGGAACTGGTTCATCACAAGGCTGTTTTAAATGTGGGGCTTTCTCACATATCGCCAAGAATTGTCCCAATTCGAATAGCACCCCCTCCTGCTCAACTTCAGGTGCAACTTCCAACAACAATCAAAAGTGACTAGTGGCTTCGGCTGAGTCAACTAATCCATCTTCCCGAGGCTCAGCCCCTGGTAAACAGGTCGTAAATTCAGGGAATGTTCAATCTGCAAATCTATCTTTTGAATGCCCCAAAGAGTGTCTTAGGATTGCGGCGGATACCCCCACACCGGTCCCTTTTCTCAAACTTGTGTTAAATAATGAACCTGTAACAGCTCTTTTAGATTCAGGCAGTGTTTGTTCGATTATTTCGGCTGAATGGTATTCTAAATTGAAATCTGTTTGTAAACTACCTGACTATGTCTCATCTCCTGTTCAATATGTTTCGGCTAATTCATCTCCATTGGAAATCCTAGGTTCTGTAAATGTCAAAATTCGTATTTTTAAATTTACATGGAAAATCAAATTGTTTGTGGCTAAGCACTTGTCTTGCCCCATCATATTGGGAGCCGACATTATTTCTCACACGGGTCTTGTGCTCGATCTTCAGAGTAAGTCGTGCACAATCAAATTTGCGTCCAATTGTAACATTCCCTTGTTAAGGTGTAATTCTGTATCATGATCATCTATTTCGCCTACCCAGGATGAGATGTTGTTAGACCTTAGACATCTACCTGAGGAGCAGGCTGATAGTATTCGTAACTTATGTCAGTCATTCCCAGAGGTGTTCTCTGATACTCTCGGTGTTACTGACCTTATTGAATACAAAATTGAGGTCACGGATTCAATTCCTGTCCGCTTTCCACCTTATAGGTTATCTCCACCTAAAATGAACGCTCTGAAAGAAATCATCGATCAGATGTTGAAGGATGGTATTATTAGGCCCTCTAAGTCGGCGTATTCGTCGCCTATTTTTCTAGTCCCGAAACCCCAAGGGGGCTTCAGGCCTGTCATTGATTATAGGGCTCTCAATCGGAAGGTTGTGTTACAATCTGTGCCCCTTCCCGATCTTCATTCTTGTTTTTCATGGTTCCGTAAGGCCAAGTTCTTCACCATCTTGGATTTGAATCAAGCCTACAATCAAATTCCCCTTGCGGAAGAGTCTAAACATCTTACAGCGTTTGCCACGGACTGGAATTTATACGAATACAACCGCGTGCCTCTCGGGCTCCACACGGGAGCAGCTGTACTCACTAGGCTGCTAGATATAGTCTTCTCCGACATCAAATTTGAGTACTTGTATCACTACTTGGATGATGTCGTCGTATTTTCGGAGACCTTTGAGGAACATCTAGATCATCTGCGAGAAGTTCTCAATCGCCTTCGTAAGGCTGGGTTAACCGTCAAGTGGTCCAAGGTTGCCTTTGCTAAGCCCTCTATGTCATTCCTAGGGCATATTGTGTCACCTGATGGTGTTGCAGTCGATCATTCTAGAACACAGGCCATCCGTGATTTTAAACCTCCCAAGGATATCAAAGGTATCGCCAGGTTCATTGGTATGGTGAATTTCTTCAGGAAGTTCATTCCTAACTTCGCTAATAGAGCGGCGCACTTGAACCTTCTTCGTAGGAAAGGCATCAAATTCGAGTGGGGACCTTCTCAACAAGCCGCTTTTGAAGATCTTAAATTAGCTCTCTGTAATGCCCCTGTACTTGCTATGCCTGATTTCTCGAAGAAATTCATCGTCCAAACCGACGCGTCGTCGTCAGCAGTAGCTGCAGTCCTTCTTCAAGAGACTGAACTAGGGAGGCGACCCATCGCCTATGCATCTAGGACCTTGTCGGCTCAAGAAGCCAAGTATTCCATCTATGAGCTCGAAGGTTTGGCAGTCTTATTCGCCTTAGAAAAGTTCTGTCTCTATCTGGAACATGTCAAATTCGACCTGGAGACAGATAATCAAGCCTTAAGCTGGGTCTTAGGTAGGCCGCGTCGTACTGGTCGTATAGCCCGTTGGGCCATCCGAATTTCTGCCTTCGAATTCGATGTCCGGCATATCAGAGGTACCGAAAATGATGTTGCTGATGGACTCAGCCGTATGTTTTCCAACGACGTCGAGACCCACGAACCGGTCGACAGTTCATCACCTCCCGAGTCCATACTATCTGGTGTTAATATCATCTTAACAGATGCTCCCATGCTCTTTGGGGATATCGAGAAATACCAACGTGAAGATCCGACACTGGCTCCGATAATGGAAACCCTTTCTTCTGGGGAACATGTTGTCCCTTATGTTCTGAGGAATGGTGTTCTATGTTGCCCTTCGAGGCATGATAAGATGATGAAGGTTGTCGTTTCAGCTGTTCTTGTGCCTATGATCTTCAAGTACTATCATGAGACCCCATTAGGGGGGCATCTTGGAATCTTTAAAACTCGTGAAAAGATTCGTGAAAGGTTCATCTGGAAGGGTATGGGCGTTGAAATCCGTGAACTAGTAAAAGCTTGTAAATCTTGTTTGCTCAGTAAACCAACCATGTCCACCAAGGTAGGCCTTTTGTCTTCGCATCAAGCGTCGCGCCCCATGGAACGCCTGTATATTGATTATGTAGGACCCTTCCCCCAGTCAAAGGGAAATGCCAACAAGTTCATCTTTGTATGCGTAAATGGTTTTACAAGATTTTCCTGGTTATTTCCGACTAAGCTGGCTACCGCTCAGTCCACCATTACTTGCCCTAATTCTATTTTCGCTTCTTTTGGTCCGTGCCAATATATTGTGTCTGATAATGCTAAGGCGTTCACATCAAATCTTTTTCGTTAATTCTGTTTTGACTTGTCCATCTCTCATGTAACTACTTCTGCTTATTACCCTCAACCATCTCTGGCTGAACGGGTTAAGCGTAATCTCAGGTCCGCGCTTATTGCCTATCATCATGAAGATCATTCCAGGTGGGACACGTCCCTGCATTGGTTAGCGTTTGCTTTGAATTCGGCGGTTCATGAATCACATAAATTTACTCCAGTCTCTTTGATGTTCAAGTTTGTTCCCAACACGCCGCTCTCTAACCTCTCGTCTCTGAGTGACATTCTACCTGAGACAATAGATCCGGACAACATTAAAGATCTTTGGAAGAAGGCTAAAGCCAATCTTAAAGTGTCTCATGAAAAGGTTAGGGAAAGGTATGATCGTGGACGGAGACCCACCCATTTGAAGGTAGGTGACCAGGTGATGGTCAAGAATTTTGTTCCCGCGGGCAAGCTTGCCCCCAGATTTCATGGGCCGTGTGTCATTCTCGATTTCCTTACGCCGGTTACCTTGTTATTGAGTAATTCAGCCACCGAGAGGATATTTAGGGTTCACCTCTCACAGGTGAAACCAGTGTAAATTTTGTGTTAACTTGCTTCATATAATTTGAAAGGAATATGAAGGTTATATTTTTTTTTAGTTTCTCTTTTAAGGCTTTCTGCCCCTTCTATAATATTTTGTTTTATATGTAAGCATTTTGGTAAAACCTGCCCCGAACCGTTAAACTGCCATCCTGTCCTTCCCACGGCCATTACCACGCTCCCGTCTCCTGCTCCACTCTACACAGTGGCTTATTTAATGCCATGGATATCTGCACGCCGCTGGCCCCTCAACCTCTCCACAAGCCTGTGCCCTCAAAAAAAAAAAAAAAAGGATGATGGTCCAACAAATTCTGCCGCCTAGCTTTAATGTTTCAATGCCCCCGCAACCGCGCGGCACCGTGCAGCGACTGGGATAGAGGAAGGGCCCCCTCGACCCCGGCGAGGACGACATGTGCACGGAGAGCCGGAGCTCTCCTCCCGGCCAAGGCTGATGTGCGGCGCACGACCTGCTACTGGCCCGCAGCCTGTATATGTTCACCGCGGGCGCGGCGTGCTTCTACACCTCTGCTCCCCTCATAGTGCGGGCGAGCGGTATCTCAGGGTACTTGAGGGGCCCGGGCGGCCTCCTCTGAACGCAAGCAGTGGCGGCTGGTCTGGCCGTTAAAATCATCAACGTTTGAAGTACATATCCAGCTATATGGACATTCCAGTTCAACTTTACTACCTTTTCTTGGGTATTCTACTGCAATATTTGGTGGACTTAGAAAATTTTCTTCAACTTTAAAAACTAAAGTTTTCCTTCTGAATTCAACTTCTACAAACATAAAGATTTACTTCACCAGTTACAACAAAAATTTTGAAACTGAATCAAACCAAATTAAGAAAATCTTATAAATACTTCTGCAATTAATCTCCATATCAACATCAAAACTTGGACCTTGTTTCCAAACAAATTGCATGTGTCACCCCTGGAGGAACTTTTGTGGGGGTGAGGTGTGTACCGGGTGGTACACCTCCACGCCGCTAATTTAAAATTTGCGCTAATTGAAACTCCTCTGCTGGAGGAAGTCTGAACTTTATCTACGGAATTAATTTTCAAGTTTCTCAGAAGATGTCACTACGTGGAAAGTTTGGAGTTTTGAACTGTGCCACTTTTGATGTATTTTTGTTTTACCGGTAGTAAGAAGTGTGAACTTTCTCTTCTAGAGGACACTACTGAAAAACTACAATGGTGCACCCTAGTGCGATGTGAAAGAACTGTTTTTTGGAGAAATTTTTATTTCAAAAGTTTGTTTCTTGTTAAATTTCTTTCTGTTATTGTTTACGTTGGCTGTATACCCCTCTCTTTCCCCTTGTTTTGTATTTAGCCAATCCCGAATTTCTTTAATTAATTTCTGACCAATCTGATGTATCTTCCCCGAACTTGAATATACTGCTTATCCCTATCCAATAAAATGATTGTGGGCGGGTGTTTTCCTTCCTGAAACGCCTCGAACTTTCCGCGAGAGTATATAAACTGCTGATTTTAGGGTCTCTGCACCACTTCTGTACCATCTTTCAGTGTGTAAAGTATATAGCAGGGGGCGGGAAGCGCCTCTTTCTTCGGCAGCTGTCAACGACAAGGTAATGGCCGATTAATAACTTCTTTCTTTGCTAGCTCAGCAGTTTAACTCTCGGGGCGGGTCCGAAGTTTTCCATAATGTAACCTTCCTTAAAATGTAAAGACCCTTGGTATCTATTCTATCTTTAAACTGCATTTCGGGATAGAGAGTGCTTAACCCTCTCGAGCTCCCACTCATATTGTTTTGAGGTGAACTTATTTTTTTTCTCAACCTATTCTTCTTTAACGTAATGTAAATTGTTTCTTTCTTAAGTCACCTCTTTAGTATGGGATTAGCCCTTGTATTAACGGCGTAGTGCCAAGTAGGTTTTAAACAAAGCGTATTAGGAGCGCAAGTTCGCCTCCTCTCAAATTGTTATTTTAGAGGTCATGTAATTAATCTTTTTCTCACTTAATAGACCTCAGTAGATTGGGTATTTTACCCCTGTGTGTATGTCCTGAGAGGACAACTGGAAGGTGGAGTTTGGTGTGGCCTTTGAGAGGCTTAAAGTTTGAGAGCGAGTGGCTCTTTCTTGAACAGTGAGTGTTGTATGCCTCGAGGAGGTTTTTTGTGTAATTTGGAGCAAGTGCTCCTGAGCATGAATGGGGTTTTCTGCCCCTCTGTTAAAACTTATTTTGGAGTAAGGTTGGGCTGATTGCCCAAGAATTATGAAGTCGGGGCGCGAAGCCCAAATCCGGTAAATATTGTAACTACATTTTGTAGCCTTGCTACTCTGTACCTGCCATGCTTGTTATTTCTTTATTTTGAAAAGAAAATATAACCCTGTTAATTTTAGATGAACTCTAATTTCGTAGCTTGAGACCCGTTCACACCCGCACCTTCTTTCACCTCTAACTACCGCAAAAACACGGTAACAAGGTGTATTACCTGTAAGTCGCACAAGCCCTACGAAACGAGAACATAATTATGAGAAGTAGAACATTAACCGTGCTATATTTGTATTTTTTTGCGTTCTTCTAATCAGATATTTACCCGCACTAAACATGAAAATAAAACTTAAATTAACATATACAATTTTACTGATTACGGGCTGCCTGGTTGACGCTCAGTTCAACCGAAAGAACGTGAGTTGGATTCCTGTCACGAAGTCCAAAACTTTAAGAAACAACTTTTCGAGTTCGGAAGGAGCACATGGCCCTGATATTGACTGAGAGCATCAAAACTGATTGTCAAAGGCGGCCGAACATAGAGATAACCACTCAGGGCTGAGGTTCCACCACTCTGAGGGGTCTTCATGGCCTGCACGTAGGTGACTTTGCTTCTCTTTTTTATATATGTATTGATTAACGGTCCAGTAGTAAACTGACAGAAAAGTTGCTTTTATAGTTTTGTTTCAAAGTAATTAAAAAGTAAATGTAATTCGAACATGACTAAAACAGAGAAGAAACTGGTGCTGTACGGCAATATTACTTATAATCACAAGCCCACAGACTGATTCCCTCTGTAGTGTGAAATACTGTCATCACCAAGTCAAAGATCACCGCATGGGTACATTCGTGGAGAACGTGATCAGCTCCCTATCGCTTGAATTTCGTGTTAATATTTTTTAAATGTTATTCATAAAAAGCTTTATCAGTGTGATTTGTGAACTACTTATGGTATTTAACAAAAATATTGAAATATAAATCACAATGCTTATTAGAGTCCCAGTGTCAGTGACAGTCAATATTCCTCCTTTACTTTTTGATGGACAGCATAGGACATGATTCAATGCTGGTTCCTTTCAGTAGTCGTCTCCGATTGATGAATCAAATTGTGTTTTGCAGAAAATCTCCCTGAATCAACGGATGATCACTCCCCTGTGGGTGATGGTGGTGGAATTCATCCATGGTATCCCCTGGTTTTACTAAACCGGAGACCAGAGCCTCTTAACCTTGTACCGTGTGTAGGTCACCAGAGATCCACGATCTGACTCTAGCATTTTGCCACTTACATGTGGTTCGCTTCTCGCTTTCATCTTACCCATCCGTCCTCCCTTTGTCAACACTTGTCCTTTTAAGAACCTGAAGGTATTAATATTCGAGACCGAGGGAGTCTTCCATTTTCAAGCCCTGTGTGGCCCTTGTCTTTCTTTGGTAGATATCTTCATTTTTCGAACTGTCGGTTCCCTTCTACTTTTCTCCCTGATTAGCGTCAATAGAGAATCGTTGGCCAGTTATAGTTCCTCTTGTCCGGCCCCGCGTTTCATTCCCGGCTGGGTCAGGTTTTTTAAATTGTAATGATTAATATCCCTGGCCTGGGGACTGGGTGTTTATGACGTCCTTAATCTTCCTTTCCTCACACACAACATTCGACACTACCGCCATTTAAATTACACGCACGTTCGTACAATGTGGTGCCAGTAGGGGCAAACGTTCCACATGGGTCGACGCCCCCAACAAGAAGCGTTTTATAAAAAAAATACTTCCTCTTAAATCAATAATCATTGTTACCGTGGTTTGGTGAATCAGCAGAGGTGAAAGAAGGTGCTGGGATGAATAGGTCTCAATATACGGATTCAAAGTTACTTTAAAATTTAACAAGGTTATATTTTCTTTTCATGATCAAGAAATAACAAATAAAACAGGTACTTAGTAGCCTAGCAACTAATCGAGAATGTACAATTACAGTTGTTACACGATTTGGGCTCCGAGAGCCAGACACAAAATTCTTGAGCAATTAGCCCAACATTAGCCAAATACCAGGTTCGACAAAGGGGCAGAAAACCCCAATCATGCCCAGGAGCACTTGCTCCCTATTACTCAGTAAAGCCTGCTCGAGGCACACATAAACCGATTTAAGAAAGAGCGACCCGATCTCAAAGTTCAAGCCTATCAAAGGCCACAACAAACTCCACCTTCAAGCTGACCTCCAAGCACATGAAAACAGGGGTAAAAGTACCCAACCTACTGAGGCCTACTCAATAAAGAAACAGGACAATTACATGGCCTCTAAAATACCAACTTGAGAGGAGGCGTACTTGCACTCCTAATACACTTTATCAAAACCTAATTTGGCCCTAGGCCGCTTATGCAAGGGCTAATCCCATACTACGGAGGTGACACGATAGAAAACTTTATGACATTACGAGTAGAAGGGAAGCAGTTATGAAAACGTAGTCACCTCAAAACAAAATGAATGGGAGCTCGAGAGGGTTAGGCACTCTCTATCCCAATTTGTAGTTTAAAGAGACAGAATTTATGCCAAGAGTCTATTACATTTTAGAGGAAAGTTACATGGTAAAAGGTATCGAACCTGCCCCGGGAGTTAAACTGCTGAGCTAGCAAGAAAAGAAGTTATTAAAAGGCCATTACCTTATTGATGAACCGCTGCCCGAAGAGAGAGGCGCTTCCCGCCCCCTGCTACATAATTTACACAATGATAGATGTTACTGAAGTGGCGAGGAGACCAGAAATCAGCGGAAGATTCGAGACGTTTCATGAATGATAACAACCCGCCCACAAAATTTTATTGGTTACCGAACACAGTTACAGAGTAGGTTGGGGAATAAAGCCCCGATTGGTCGAAAATTAATTTAAGAAATTAATTTAAGAAATTTAAGAAATTCGGGATTGGCTAATTTCAAAACTGGCGGAACGAACGGATTAACATTGCCAACTCAAACAATGACAGAAAGAAATTTAACAAAGAGCAAACTTAGGACTACAAAATTTCTTCAAAGAAAAGTTCCTTCACTTTGCACTAGGGTGCACAATTGTAGTTCTTAAGTGGTGCCATCTAGAAGAGAATGTTCACACTTCTTGCTACAGAGAAAACAAATATAAATCGAATAAGACACAGTTCAGAACTCTTCAAAATTTACAATAGCGACATCTTCTGAGAAACTTTAAAATTAACATGGTTGTTAAAGTTCAGGCTTCCTCCAGTAGAGGAATTTCAACAGGCGCAAATTTTGAATTAACGGCGTGGAGGTGTACCGCCCGGTACAATCATCACCACCACTAACACTCAACATATGAACAAGGAATCCAAACGGTTCTTTATACACTATTTCCGAAGTTAAGATGATTTTTTTTCAAAATTTGCACAGAATTATATATTTTGATTAGTTGACTGGGGTTTTCTTCAATTTTTTTCAGAGTTATACCTTTAAAAGCAAGGTATTGAACCAGGAAAAGTCATCGGGATAAGGAGCATGAGAGGGGTCTCAGGCAGTGATCGATTTTTAGGATCCGATACAGAGAAAAGTGTTCACAGAGCGAAATAATAAATGTTATTTTGCTGAATGAAAATTTATCCAAAAGTCTAGGCGCATAAACAACTTTCTTCTTATCTCGCATTTAAAACTGAGAAATGACTTGGAAATAAATTATTTCATGTTCATCTAACCAAAATTTAACTTATGAAAATTCTTTGCTATAAGATTATTTCTTCATGAAATTCGTAAGTTAAACGTGGTTTGATAAGTATTCAGAATGTTCTGGAATGAACACTTGTTTTTCACAAATGAACCTCATATGAAACCTAAAGTCTTTTTAAATCAATGCCTGAAACTTTTTCTAAGTTTTACACTTCATGGTAATATTAAAAAAAAAAATATTTTGAATCACCTACAGTCTGTTTAAATTTTTAAATTAATTTTCATTGGAAACTAAATTGGCACTTGTATTGAGATAAACATTTGTGGTTAACGTAGCACTGTAAATGATTTGAAAATAATAAAAGTGCTTCTTCGGTAAGTCAGTAACTGTCTAGTGAAACAAATAGTTTTTAAAGTAATCACTTGTTTCTACTATTTTAAAATGCTAAACGCACTCATATCACCTGAGAGTTTTTAGGAGGCTGGAACTAGTGAATGCGGTTCCACGAACAGCAACTGGAACTCCATCGATGACGTCAGCACTACGTCGAACCACGTACCATGTTCCATCTCCCTCGCTGTACCACGTATTTCATCCCTCGTCGTACCACGTACTGTGTCCCAACTCGAATCAAATGTTGAGTTGATAGGAGGATTAACACTCGGTCAAGGTTTCTGGTGTCGTATAATGATGTAGACACATGAGAAAGTTGAAGTGACAAGTGATTGCGAGTATCAAAAAATAGCACTGTCCGGTTAGTTAAATATTCTAAAGTTAATTATAAATAGCATGCATAATTCCACTTAGAACCACAGTCTATTACGTGAACTTTGAATCACAGTATGTTATGTGCACTTGGAATCACAGTCAGTTATATAACTTCAAAGTAATGCTCACTATTACAAATAGTTATGGCTCTTAAATGAATTAAAGCACAGTCTGAAGCGTTTGAAACACACGTCATATTTCGAAGTTTTCACAGCTTTTAAATATTCATACTTCTTATTTAATAAGAGTTTTTGAACACAGTTAATTTTATTCAAGCTATTTACACTAGAACATAATGTTGTTGGCATTCAGTACGTGTTGTACCGGGTTAGAAACGAAACATAAAGTTAAAGGTTTATTGGAATGTTGAGTGTAAGTTCAGTCCATGTCCTACACATGCACGATGTGTCTCTAGCTATCACCAACACAAATCTTAAGGACATTTTAAATATTATTTAGCTTCACTAGTGTCACTATTTCATAAAAATGTCATAAAATGCCCTTCAGGTTTATTAAATTGTTTGTTATTATCGTTCAAACACAAGTCATATTTGAGAAAATTGTCCTCACTCGGCTACGATAATTTCTGAGTTCCTAATTCTCAAATTACTCTATGTTATGAGAAGTCACAGTCCAATGTTAAGCACACGTAGAAATTCTACCAAGTTCGGTCATGCACCGATAATAATAGAGCTCGAATCAGCACACGCAGTATTTTTCCAAGTCCGTAAAACTGCAGAAATTTTACAAGTAACTAAGAATGACAGAGTTCCACTTGATACACGCCAGATATTCAAAGTCCATAACACTGTAGAAATTTTATAAGTTATTGAGAATAACAAAGTTCCACTTGATACACGCCGGATATTCAAACTCCCTAACACTGTAGAAATTTTATAAGTTATTGAGAATAACAATGTTCAACTTAATACACGCCGGATTTTGACAAGTTCGGAACACAGCAGAAAATTTATAAGTATCGTCTTAGTACACGCCGGATTGTTTTAAGTCTTTCAGCACGGCAGAAATCTTGCAAGTTCGACGAACAACTTCGCATAACGCGACATGGTGACAGTACCATCTGACATGGTCGAGTTGTGGATTGCAACTGCTTTTACTCCTAGAGGTGAGGCTCTTACATACTGGAAGCGAGAATGGCTCTCTCCATCAGGCGAAAAATATCCGTTTTATTTCCACCTTAATATCTCGGAAACTAGTTGGTCTATTTTCTTCAAATTTTGGCTACTTTACTTTTAAAATATAAGCTTCGCGATGGTGTACTTCATTTTTTCGTAGTTAACGGCATTTAGTAGTTATCAAGATTGTTCCAGTCATTTCGAGACGGGTGAGTCGGCAGCGCGTGCGATTACGTCATCCGGCCGGTTCTCTGCATTAGTGATGGGACATTCGATTCATTTTACTGAATCGATTCATTTGATTCCGTTCACGTTACTGAATCGATACAGTGATCCGATTCACGGCTCATTGGTCACCGCTCCTACTGCATCTGTGTAGTATATGCTAGTAAGACAGCAGCAACAGCATTCAGTGCTCGCAGCTGCCATCTGGTCTTCATACTATGAACTCCTTTCTTAGAAAAAATGCTAGTTACTCTAATACATCGAAGGCTTCCGGCGACGCAGGGTGGGAAAGGTTAGGAAGGTAGCAGCCATGGCCTGAATTAAGGTACAGTCCCAGCATTTCCTGGTGTGAAAATGGGGAAACTACGGAAAAACCATCTTAACGGCTGCCGACGTTGGGATTCGAACCCACCATCCCCCGAATGCAAGCGCATAGCCACGCGATATTAACCGCACGACAACTCGCTCATTATTTTTTTAAAAAGTATTTTTCTATCAGCTGAGGATTTTTTAAATCGTCATATTTTGTATAGGCTACCCGAGATGTACAGTAGCCCGCTGGTTTTCTGATTCAACATACTGTTATTGCGTCTGTCCACATATGATTGAAGTCTTGTGCACCGATGTGACATATGAACTGATAAAATACTGAGCCGTTCTTCCCAATATAAAACAGGTACTTTTGAGTGGTCATGACTCATGAGCATGACTCATAGTCATAGGGCAGGCTAGAGTCGAGTTTAATTGTCAAATGTCAACTAAGTTATAATACTAAGATTCATTAAACTAATAAATAGTATAACCTAATAGCCTACCTACTTCAGAATTATGTTGTGACTACCTTTTTAACACTGCAAATAAATCCATCTATTATTTAAACCTCCCTGTAAGAAGAGGACAGTGAATGCAAATGGGTATTATTTTCAAATGAGCTGAGCTCGAGAGTCCATTATAGCATACGATTCTTTCAGTCTAGCATGGCTCACTGTATGTCTCGCTGCAGCGGAAGCTCGGCTCTCCGCGTGTCCAGTGAGCCGATAAGGAGCCGTGTGTATCATGTGTCTCACTGAGCCGCGCTCGTTCACGATTCTTTCGATGTGCCATGATACACTGTCTCGCTGCAGCGGAAGCTCGGCTCCCCGTCAACATCCAGTGAGTGCGCCACTCAGCACTGTCCGCTGGGATTAAGCTGAATCGTGTGCCGTGAGCTCGCCTTTCCTGTGAATCGATTCACTCGGACACTTGAATGAATCGATACACTGCTTCGAATCATGCATTCAGTAGCCAACACTACTCTGCATGTGACGTAGCGCGCGCTCTCTCTCTCTCTCTCTCTCTCTCTCTCTCTCTCACTCCCATAGCTAGGAGCTGAGTCTCGAATGTTCGCTTCGCTCGCTGATTCCAAATGCTAGAGCAACCATATCGTAAATAAATTACGAATTAAAAATATAATGTGCCAGGCCGTAGGCATTCCTGGTACAGTATACAGGAAAAAATAGAAGACTGTTTTTAAATTTTTTATCCAAACAATTTTGTGTTGTTTCACTCACAACCAAAACAGTTTTATATCTTCACTGAATAACATTAATTGGAAAAAAGTAAATCTTTCAGAATTCCAAATAACGTGCTGGCATCATTTGTCGACATGTGCTTTTCAATTTTGTTTACAACTAACGTTTTGAAGACGAGTATTACTTCATTTTTAACGAGTCCCTAAAGCTTCAGCAATGTTCCTGACAAGTCCACCAACATGTCCAGAGGAAATTATACTCATTCTATCCTTCAGTTCTGTTATTTCTGAAACAATAAGATGAAAATATGGGCGATTAGACTCCTCTAATTTCAGGATGTGTGAAATATCGGTTTTCAAAAACAAATGATGTATGGGACTTTACCTGCTTGCGGAAATTGTTATCTTCCATTTCTGTCAAACATTTTGCGGTTGGAAGGAAATTTTTATTAATGCCGTTCGAGTTTCCCCATTTGACGCAAGTAGACTTCACATTTAATTGAACATTTCGCTTTAATTTGATTTGGCAAAATAATATCATAGTTTCTGAAAACAAAATTCATATGATTCCTTAGCATATCAAGAAAAGCTTCAAAATATTTTTGTCGCGTTTTTCATTAATGGGAAAAATTAACGCCTCCTGCTCCACTTAACACTAACAATCAGAATTAGGGAAGAGTTTGACTTCGGGTCAATGATGAAGTAACATATTATCTCAAACTTAATGATATTAATAATTTCACTGATCGAGTATCTGTCAGCTTGCATTCGGGATCGAACTCCACTGTAGGTGGTTTTACGTCTCACTCCTAGCCCTTTCCTATCCTATTTGTTTCGCGCGACGTAAAGGAGACTAATTTGCCTGGTGCCGCACAGCCCGCTCCTCCATAATGTAGCGAGGGTAACATAACTTCTAGAGCCCCTGATGTTCATGCAGATCTCATAGCTGAACTGTCGCCTGTTGGAGTTTGCATTCTAACCTATAAATGCGTAAACCGTCAATAGCTCAGAATGACTCAGAGAAGTGTGTTGGAATATCGCATACACTGCAGAAATAGTTGATAGTTCTATTTTGAAATCACCTATTTTTTTTTATTTTTTATTTTTTTGCTATTTGCTTAACGTCGCACCGACACAGATATGTCTTACGGCGACGATGGGATAGGAAAGGCCCAGGAATTGGAAGGAAGCGGCCGTGGCCGTAATTAAGGTACAGCCCAGGCATTTGCCTGGTGTGAAAATGGGAAACCACGGAAAACCATCTTCAGGGCTGCCGACAGTGGGGCTCGAATCCACTATCTCCCGATTACTGGATACTGGCCGCACTTAAGCGACTGCAGCTATCGAGCTCGGTCACCTAAAAAAAATACATATAGGCCTATACAGAAAACAAGATTTTACCGGGAGAGTTGGCCATGTGGTTAGAGGCGCGCGGCCGTGACCTTGCGTCCGGTGATACTGGGTTCCAGTCCCACTGTCGGCAGTCCTGAAGACAGTTTCCGTGTTTTAACATTTTCACACCAGGCAAATGCTGGGAATGTACCTTAATTAAGGACACGATCGTTTCCTTCCACCTCCTAGGCCTTTCCTATTCCATCGTTGCCTTAACACCTATACGTGTCGGTGCGACGTTAAGTCATTAGCAGAACAAGATAGATTTTGAGAATATGAAGGAATATGTGACCTACAAACCTATTTGACTCATGCATACAGCATGTGAATATGAAATGTGCTTGGTGTGAATCGTTTATAATGGAAACTAAAATATTGTGTACTCTGTCATCTTGGTCGTTATTGTGTGAATGTGATACACCGTTACTGAGAGTTCGTGCACCCATATTATTAAGGAAGTTGAAGACCACAGAGTTGAACACCAAAATTATTGACAATGCTAATGTGCAAAAGACTTGTGAACCAGAACGCTGCAATGTCACTTCTATATTTCTCTTCCGACCACTGCTAAATGTTATACAAGAATGTAGAGGAACTTTATGAAACTGAGAACAACTTTGATGGAATGCCGCAGCAATGTGTGGCGTGCAGTTGATTGCTCAATACCAACACTAATATTTAAATGTGCGAAAATCTCCTTATAATTTTACTTTTGCTGTGCAGAAGTAAGAGAAGTGCGAGGAGTGACTGAACTTCTATGTTATTTACTAGTTCTCAAAATCATAACAAAAGTCACCAAAGGAAATAAATGCAATTTGAAAATGGCTGGTTATATTTTTTTGAACAATATATGGCGTCATATTTCATTTCCTCATGTTTGTACACAAATGTAACCTTGGAAAGTCCAATGCTGTCAATTCTATTTCAAATACTCCAAAATGGTATGCATAAATTAAGAAATTTTCTTTACAAATCTGGAACAAGTTTTAGTGGTAGGATGTCGCAATAATTAATTAATCTTCCCAACTGTCGCCCGGGTCGTATATCCTCTGTCAACTATTTACATGGATTTTTCTGAAATAATATCAAAGAACATAGAAATTGTTGACCATTTTCCCTGATTAATTATTTCACTCCCCAATTCCTCATTCTATAAACGAATATTTGCCCCACTTTCCCTCTTGAATTTCAACTTTATATTCATGTTATTGCATTTCCTACTTTTAAGAAATCCACTAAAGCTCATACGTCTACTACTGTCTTATCTCTCCTCCGATAGCTCTAAATGTCTCGCCTAGGTCGTCTCATTACTTCCCAAGTCTTCCCAGGCCACAGTTCGGAACATTTTCGTATTTCTAATCTTCTGTAGGAAATCACACGAGCTCATTCCCTTTGGACCATTTGCAGTTCTGGTATCAAGTAATCGCGGTGTGGTCTTGCCCTCACCTTTACTGCAGGCACTAAATACCCTGATCCGTATCCTTTTCTTACGACCTCGTGAATGAGATTACCTCAGTGAAGCTCATTTCTTATATCAACATCTAGTTTGTTACAGTCACGCCATGAAGTACCATCACTCCATCAACACAGTAATTAAAACTGAGCGGACGTTTTCCGCTTGTTGAGACTTACAACTTGACTTTTCCATCTTATTATTGTCTGACGTTCACTTTACAACATTCTCTATGTCTCTTTCTTGTCACTCAGAATCATTTAATTTATTCATTTCTCTTAGGAACATATCATCTGCAAAACACTTTTATCTCTGATTCCAGTTCATATTACTCATGTCATAATAAGAGAGCAGTAAAGTCCAATCATATGGCACTTCGCAGCCCTATTTTCATCGTTAGAGTATCAGATAATCCTTCACCTACTTTAATTTCCTGAATTACATTTTCTTGAAATTTTACCACCCATATCCATCTCTTTCGTTTAATCCATGATCTTCCCTGTCAAAAGTCTTGGATAATTCAATGGTAAAAAATGAAATGGCGTATGGCATTTAGTGCTGGGAGATCCCAGGAAAGGTTCGGCTCCCCAGGTGCAGGTCATTTGATTTGACTCCCGTAGGCGACCTGCGCGTCGTGATGGGGATGAAATGATGATGAAGACAACACTTACACCCAGCCCTCGTGCCAGGGAAATTAACCAATGATAGTTAAAATTCCCGACCGTGCCGGGAATCGAACCAGGGACTCCTGTGACCAAAGGGCGGCACGCTAACCATTTAGCCATGGACTCGAACATTCAATGGCAATACAGTCCATTTGACCTGCAAAATACCCGCTATAACTTACTGCAATCTTTCCTGAATACAAATAGAAAAGTTTCATGATCTAAACTGAAACAATTTTGTCACATAAATATGTAGAAAAAACAATTAATGAGGTTAGTTTGGCTATGGATGAAGGAGAGAGTTATATTATTTTTCTTTTGAATATCATATTAATATTCAGTAATGACATTACTTCGCACTTTGAGACCGAAGAGCATATTATTGTCGTTGTTTGATTATTACTCATTCAAACATTAATGCCTCGGTCGTTAAGGCGTTGAAATCTATACGGTCTGACACCGTGGTTAGCCCGTAATAATAATAATAATAATAATAATAATAATAATAATAATAATAATAATAATAATAATAATCCCTTGCGATTTTCCATGATGTCTTCCCTGATGTTCAATTCACTCAGGTCTCCTCTCCTTTCCTCCAGCCAATCATTCTCCTGTTTTGAGAATTTATTACATTGAATAAAATCTTCTCGTGAGTCTATTATTATCCTTCCTAAAAACGTGCCCGCCCAAAAATTTCGAACGCCTTCTCTGTACAGTACTGAAAAAAGTATGCGTATGACTCTAGAGATCTGCAGTTCGCCTTTCGATCCAAACTTCATTTTCTTGTTTGGGACCGAATATTTTCTAAGAAGTTTACGTTCTAGTGTTTGAATGCTTGCAATTTTAGAATGAACTCCCGAACTGCATATGTCTGATCCATGTAGAGCTTCCGGTAGAACAACTGTTTTGTAATGTTTCAATTTACAATTTCGTGTGTTGTAGTTATCCCGTGTCCAAATACCTTCTGAAATTTTGAGGCCGTTTCTTTATTGGCCAAACTGCCTAATCCCGAAAGAATAACTATTTCTCCAACGTGTTTAAAAAATATACCTCTGGAATTATTATTATTGTTATTATTAATCAAGATGATAACATGTTCCTTCCTCTTCCGGAACTACTTCCTCCTGTAGAACAACGAACTTTCTCGCAGATTCCTGAGTATAAATATGGCTTGTTTTTTGTACAGGTCAACTAACAGCAGGGTCAAGGCCAGCGGATTTGATGGAATTTAATGTACACAGCAATTTCGGACGTGATCATAACTGATGTTTGAAGCTATGCTGTCACCCAGCTTGTAAATCTTGACGCACCGCTGTTGAGAAGTCCCACGGGGGAAAAAGTTATATTCTATTGCGTGAAATACATTTTCTCACGAGAGTTCCAAAGATATTTGTGTACAAGGCATTTGAGAGGAAGTTTCTTGTTCACCAATATCGTGTAGGTCGGACAGAGCTTTCGTTTTGTTCCACGCTATTTGTTTCGCACATCAAATCCTTTCCTCGAGTTTCTCGCCTAAAGCTGAACTGCGCCACGCGGGACCAGCACAGCATGGCCCCTTGTACCGGGCTGAGGCCACACCACTGCTGCTCTGAAGGCATGGGGAAGGGAGGATTTACATCACTCGCCCTCCCGCACAAAATGAAGATGGCCTTGATATTGAATTTAAGCAGCTCAAGTGGATTTTGAAACATAATAAATTAAACTATTATGAAAACAAGTATTTTGAAAATAAAACAACTGAATTTATCCAAGGCAAACTCTTTTTACATTGATACATTAATAAATTTAGTGAGTATCCAAATGAAAATATAAATTGTTTTGGAGATATTCTGCACCATCATTGAATTATTTTCACCCGAGACCAAGTTATTCATTTTAAAATGGTTTGACTGAATTTAATTAGCGTCGTACAAATTCAGAGAATATCAATCTGTTGTCTTAATATTGTAAGTGTTCAATCTGCATGGTTATAAACTAAAAATGCTTGATAATTTTGTCTTAGTTTTTGACTCATTGGTTATCAATTAATGTAGATAATACTTCATGTATAGTCTACCTGCGTATGCTCTTCACAGACACTAATGTAGATGTGTCACACGACATTAAAATCCTCTCCCCGACTGGAAATTGAGGCCGGCGTCATGTGAATCGGAGGCCACTACGTTGTCCACCCAGCCAAGTTGTAAATGAATCAATAAACATAATTTTATCGTTTCGATTTTTCCTTGAGAGAAATGTCATTCTTAATAACACTCAAGTGAGTCAACCGCTTAACAAAAATCAAATCCCTGACTCAGATGCCAGAATATTAAGTATTTGAGAGAGGAACACCCATGATATGTTAGACATATTTCTCCTAGTTTACTCACCTAAAGGGTCATATTTCGGTAAATTTAGCAATGGTAGTCAGAATAAAGTCGCAGTTAGGTATCGGCAAGTCTCGAACACAGAGCCGTAGCGCGACTTCTCCGCTCGCTACAATTTTATATCTTTGTTCGTCAAAAAGTGCAGAAATGTGTCAAAGAATAGTCATAGAAGTTGAACTCATGCTCCGCATATATCACACAAATAAATGACCTATAGAGCATGGTTCGTGGTTAGCCCTTCATCAGTGTTAGGAACGGGAACAATAGTCGTAGCTCCGGGACTGTTATTACTTATGTCAGTGTCACTTGAGTGATTGTTTCGCTCAGAAGGGCTTGAGAAAACTTCTCCACTTCAGAGTCACTTGCACTAAAATCGGACACTCCTTTGTCTATATCATCCAATATTGGCACTATATCGGTAACGCTAATCTCTTTTTGGGATTAGTAAATTAAGTATTAAAGGATGTAGACAAATATTGACATGATAGCCTTCAAAGGCCACCGAAATTGCTTTATACTAGATCCGACGATCATATTCGAGATAACACAACCCAATGAGGAAATGAAAACTACATATCAACGAACCATTCCATTTTACTGCGCCCCTAAACGCACGGCTGTGAGCTTGCATCCGGGAGATAAAGTGTTAGAATCCCAGTGTCGGCAGCCCTGAAAATGGTTTTCCATTTTCACACGTGGCAAATGCTGGGGTATACCTTAACTAAGCCCACGGCCGCTTCTTTCCAACTACTAGCCCTTTCTTATCCCATCGTCGCCATAAGTTTTAGCTGTGTCGTTGCGACATAAAGCTACTAGCAAACACATGCATATTGTCTTTCTGTATACTTTGTCCTCAGGGGCAATCTCCAGTTGGGGAAAATATAAATAAATAAATAAATAAATAAATAAATAAATAAATAAATAAATAAATAAATAAATAAATAAATAAATAAATAAATAAATAAATAAATAAATAAGAAGTGGCCCAAACAGCAAGAAGACGAACACAAACCACACAGTCAGGTAGATTAACCAGAGACGGCTAAAATCCCCTTCTTGACACAAGAATCGAACCCAGCAACCTTCTAAACGAAGTTTTGGTAATTGATTATTCAGCCAAGGAGGTGGACTGCGATCGCGATATCAACAATCTTACCACATGAAGTCTTGTACTGGACTGCTCGTAAATGCAATCAACAGCGCGCAGTCTCATAAGTATTTTTCGGTTCATGCCGAAGTCCTGTGATAGATAAACTGTATTTGTTCTTGTTCTGGAGTGATGGCAATTTTTCGTCACGGTGTTGGTGATAAACTGTCTCAGCCCGATGTCCAGATGGAAATGAAACATCTTTAAGTCAGTTCATCGGTCACGACAATCATAACCAGACGTCCTTGTCCCCTGATTACCAAAGATGTACATTTTACGGGGTTTTATAACTTCATTCTCCCCACTATGGGCACATGACATCCATATCCATACACAATTAGCTATTGTAACCTACTTTATGATCATTAAAGTTATCAGATAGTTCGAAGACTATTATACACAAAAACCACAAAAAAAGTGGTTGGGCTAAAAGAAAATCGCTAATTGATAATATTTGAACTTTGAATTTTTATTTTTTACAAGTTGCTTTACGTAGCATCGACACAGGTAGGTGTTATGGCGACGATGGGATAGTAAAGGCCTAAGAATGGCCTTAATTAAGGTACATTAAAACCATTTCCAGGGCTGCCGACAGTCGCTCGAAGCCACAATCTCCTGAATACTGCATACTGGTTGGAATTAAGCGACTACGGCTTTGTTCTAATGTTCAGTGTCGCATCAACTTTATCAACTAATTTTCGTTCTGTGATACCTGTGCTGCGGGCCAGTATTGTCTCCTTAATATTTCGAGGCGGAGCGGCGACTGCGACAGGGCACGGTTTTGGACAAACTTGTGTTTTAGATAGATAAATTCCGAGTGAGAGAATTTTCCCGGACAAGTGTCTTTCTCCTTTTCAAGGTGTTCAGATATTGATATTGGAGCTAGGCTTACGAGAGACATCTCGTAGAATCTGAGAGGACCAGGGTTCTAACCCCACTGCCTGCATCGCTGAAGTTTTCCCTTTTCATACTAGGCACACTGTACCTTAATTAAGGCTACGGCCACTAGCCCTTTCTTATCCGATCGTCGCCGTAAGATCTATCTGTGTCGGTGTGATGTAAAGAAAATTGAAAAAGAAAACGTACTCTGAGGGGAAACCACAACAGGTTGATAGTTAAAATTTTAATTCCATACGTACACAAACTCTTGGTAGGTTGCGCCACCTATCATGCCAGGGATATTTGTGTTGATATGTGATTTGTGGGGAAGGCTGTGGGGATATAGGAAATGTCCCGGCAAAAAGCACGGAAAGCCATTCTCAGTACTGTTGACGAGAGAGACCGCCTGCCGAAAGCAAACCTAGCCGCTTTTAAGCCGAAAACTGCTCTACTCGGTCAACCACAACAATGCAAAGAGCAGGTCATGGGAACGGCGCCTACGAGCGTTTTAGTGTTGACTAGTTCCTGCAGTATCGGATAACCAGCGGCCATGTATTAGTGACATCATAGATGATTTTAGGGCTCGATTTGGCAAGGCACCACCGAAAATAGGTAACTTCTGGAAGTGGGAGAAAAATCCTTTCAACAAAGGAAGTGGTAGACCTTCAATGTGACAGGAAACTGCACTCTGTCACCAGACCACTACAGACACGCAGAGGTGCAGATCAGCCACACCAACTGTCGTACAGCAGTGACGGTCGGACGCAAAAGAGGAAAACTCAGCACGGATACATTTTCTTCGCTACAAGGAAAACCATAGAATCATGGATATGTTTCTGTCACTGATCTCTATACATGCATCGCTGATGGCAGCTCTCCGCTGCAGGAGAAAGTACGCCAAGTTGAGCGCGCGGTTCGCCATGTTGGTGTACCCATCCTGGAGCTCTCCCTATGGAGAAGCAATTATAATATAATGAATTTTAAATCGCAATTAATGGCGCATTGGAATAGTTAAACATATAGGGACAGGTTCACTCAAAGCATAAGGACATTGGGAACACCGACACGTCATTCCGAGGTCAGTAAATCTCCGGAATAGAAATAAAAATGAGTGTATAATAACGGCCGACAAATATTAACTTAGGTGCTGAATACATGCAGTTAGCGATCGGTAATGCAATACGAGTGAAAAGCAGTTTCTGGAAACATTACTGTAAATTTTATACATGTATGGCACGAAATTACGCATTCTTAAGGGAATGTATGACTGAATTTTTCGTATTTTGAGCCAAAAACTCGGTTTTTATTTTTATTCATATAAAAAAAGTCCTATTCTTCCTCTTTCAGAAATTTTTTATTTGAGCCCGCAGGGCATTTAAAAGCTCAGAACCACACCCACTTTTCCTGTAACGGCATAGTTTACTGTGTGTTTTTCGCTGGATATTCAAGTATTTCGCGGCGTATTTGCCGTAGAAGTAAACTTCGGCATGCTGACAGTCACTTGTTTACTACGTCATCAATACAATTACGTTATGTTAGGAAATATTGTAATTTTGAACTGACGGAGAGAATGTTGTACCTCTTCCAAATAGTACTCAATTTATATCTGCCACACATGTATACTTTGATAGTTTAAATCTATATAAATAAAATTGTAGGGGGTCCGCTGCCTGTAATTTCTTTTGTTTTGCCAATTTTTCAGATATTTATCCGTTTTAGGTCAACTCAAGACCGAATCGGTGGTTTTTACGTTTCGTATCTGTTTCTTTGTTTGTTTGTTTGTTTGTCTGTTTGTCTGTTTGTCTGTTCCACCATCACGTCGAAACGGCTGGATAGATCTCAACCAAACTTCATATTTAGGGTGTACTCATCCCGGAGAAGGTTTCGATATGCATATCATTTTAAAATCTTTGAATACACGGGGGGTTTATAGGAAAACCAGAATGGTTTTCCACCATCACGTCGAAACGGCTGGATAGATCTCAACCAAACTTCATATTTAGAGTATACTCATCCCGGGGAAGGTTTCGATATGCATATCATTTAAAATTTTTTGAATAGACGGGGGTTTATAGGAAAACCGGAATGGTTTTTCCTCCATCACGTCGAAATGGCTGGTTAGATCTCAACCAAACTTCATATTTAGAGTATTCTCATCCAGGGGGAGGTTTCAATATGCATATCATTTTAAAATCTTTGAATAGACGGGGGTTTATAGGAAAACCAGAATGGTTTTAACACCATCGCGTCGAAACGGCTGGATATAGCTCGACCAAACTTCATATTTAGAGCATACTCATCCCGAGGAAGGTTTGGATATGCATATCGTTTTAAAATCTTTGAATAGACGGGGGGTTTATAGGAAAATCAGAATGGTTTTTCCACCATCACGTCGAAACGGCTGGATAGATCTCAGCCAAACTTCATATTTAGAGTATACTCATCCCGAGGAAGGTTTCGATATGCACATCATTTTAAAATCTTTGAATAGACGGGTTGTTTATAGGAAAACCAGAATGGTTTTCCTCCATTTTCTCTTATACTATTGATTTTCTGTAAACTTCGTTTACCGTACGTGAAACGTCTCTTCATTATAAACAACTTTCGTTATGTTCATAATTTACCTTACTCTTCACATGACGGAGAAATTTACAATTTTCTGCATTTAGTGACCAACAGACCGACAACGAACCTACAGGTTACCATGGCAACGTCTCTGACTGCATGCCAGTAGGGAAGTAACGTATTGCCATTTTCCTCATCATGCTTTTAAATTTATGGTTGTTCCTTGGGTAGATGGCAAGAGAGGCGTCAATCGGCCCATCTGCGGGATATTGGCGGAATATCGTTGGAGGTTATAACCGCCCTCGAATAGATTAAGTAATAACACCATTAGTCATCTTATTATTTGTTTACCTAAGAATCACTGGACCTAAATTTCTCCTCTGTTACCGCTTTATTATATCCATAGCCCACACTAGCATAATTTATTGAGGGGCATTTGATTTTCCAAAACATTCACTTGGCATTTACATATTTGTCGTTATCCGACTGTCCTCAGTTATAATCCATTTTCTATTAATTTCAACTTTCTTAACTGTATTATTTTCTTCCTTAATTACTACGTATGTACACGAGTGCTAGAAACTACTGGATGTATTTCCACCAAGATTCGTATTTAGATTACACCTGTCCTTGATAGGTTTTAGAGAAAATATTGTTTGTAAATGCCTGAACTGACTGGGGGTTTATACGAAACCGAAACAGTGATTTTGCACTTCCACAAAGTACACACAACCAAACTTAATGGAAATCTACCTACATTGGTAGAAATTAATTTCTAAACCTTTTTTCTCATGTGCATCATTTCGATACGAGGATTAATAAGGGGGATATCATTAACGGACCGTTTTTCTGTACAAGTCCCATCGGACTTAACTCACGAGCGGGTGCGTGTAAATCGTATTCCTTACAACTTGAAAACTACTGAAGACATTCGAACCAAAATTTATATTTAGCATCCACCTGTCCAAAGGTAGGTTTTAAACCTAAATAACATTTCATGTTCCGGAATGGACCGGCGGTTTATAGGGAACCGAAATGGTGATTTTACTCTTCCACAATTTATACAGAACAAGACCAACCTGACTGGAAATCGAACAAACTTGATGGAATTCCACCTCTAAACCTTTTTTTCATGTGCATTTTTTCGTCAGGAGGATTAATAAGGGAGATATCATGAATGGTCAGTTTTGCAGGTTAAGTCCACCGGACGTAGCCCAAAAGGTGTTTTACATGGAGCAGATTCCTTATCTATATAAATCAAATCGTAACGACTGTGTGCCTCTACACTGACTATTTTGGCGAAATTTTCGTATAGCTTTCTGTTTAAGGGGTAATAATGACCATCTGCATAATTTTTTGGCTTAGTTTCCTGAAAGTCCTAATTTTTACCCGCCTCGCCCAAAATCCAGATTGCGGCATAATCTGCCAGAAGAAAAAGAAGATAATTGAAATTCGACAAAATTATACGTTTTAGCCTGTAATGAACGGAAAACAACCAAGATCATTAAATTTTTCACTTTTTATCCCCGAAGAATATCGAAATATGCAGGTAATTTTAATGATGGTGCACACCTTCGGAAATTCCTATCACATAACGGATTGCACAATCTCCGTTCAATTTGGAATGATCTACAACCTTGGTCTTATGACTTTTTGCCGTATCTGTATCCCTTTTACGTTTGATTTTTCTCTATTAATCGATGTTAAGTCAATTTGGAATTTTCACATGCATAATTCATACTTTCAATTACTTATATGAAATACAGAATCATCAAACTCTTCACGAAAATTGGCCCACCCAGTAGCCATATATGAGCCAAATGCTATGTACGTAGCTGTCACATAATTTTCCGATAAGTAATGTAATGTGAGATAATCTTACAAAAACTTTACCCTGTTCCACGTTTCTAATTCAGTCTGACCCAAGAATAGACTACATATCATAGGACCAGCCATTTAGGCCACTAAATCCGGCGTGTCTTATGGTATAATCCTTTTTCGATATGACGTACGTATAGTAGCAGCTAATCTGTAAATGAAGGTCTTCAATATTGTAAACACGCATATACTTTCGTATGTCGATCTATATATATTCACTGATGTCGATTTATAGCGATCGAGAAAGGGTGGGTCTGCCATTGTAATCAGTACTCCCCACACCGACTTTCACTGGCAGTAGGAAAGGGTTCCTTCTCTAACTCCTGTGTAACTGTCATTAGTAAGGAAGGCCTAAAATTGTAATGAATAGTTCACTTCTCGATTTGACATGCAGCAGGCAAGTGAGCATGCAGTTTTGTGTAAAACTCCCCTACGCGATTGTGTTTGGCAGTAGGCAAGGGTGCCCGCCATTATAAAGAAATGTCCTCATCTAAAATGTGACTGGCATTAGGCATAGTGGCCTGCTATTTTGATGGAAACTCACCAACTTGGTGTGACTGGCAGCAAGCTGGCTGGCAGTACGAAAATGGGCCTGGAATTATAATGATAACTGCACAACTCAATTTTGAGTGATAGTACGGTAATTGCCTGCCATTTTAATAAAAACTCCTCAACTGTAATCTGTCTGGAAGTAGGAAAAGGGGGCTGCCATTTTAACGAAAACTCCCCAAATCGATTCTGTCCGCGTAGTAGGCAATGGGGCCTGCAATTATAATGTAAACTTCCCAACTCGATTATGAATGGCAGTAGGCAAGTGTGCCTGCCGTTATATCACAAATCCGTAACAAACACTTTACATTGGAAACAACGTACGGGGACCTTCCCATGCTCTTTCTCGGATAACGCTAAGAGACATGCAATTTTAAAACAATCTTATTTACTGCATGTACACTATTTACTTCGATATTCGAATACTATGTAGAATACCGTAGCGAAGCACGGGTACATTCGCTAGTATATTATATATTTGTATAATTTACATTTAGGAATTCGTATGTGTGTTAATCGTAGTAGTACAGGCATGGCTCCCTTGTTTGTTTATATTTTACTAACATGCAGAAGTAACATGTGGACATGTGGTTTCAATTCAGCGAGTGAAATAACTTTTTTTTCTATTTGCTTTAAGTCGCTTCGACACAGATAGGTCCTATGATGACGATGGAACAGGAAAGGCCTAGTTATGGGAAGGAAGCAGGCGTGGCCTTAATTAAGGTTTGTCTGGTGTGAAAATGGGAAACACGGAAAACCATCTTCGGGACTGCCGACAGTGAGATTCTAACCCTCTATCTCCCGGATGCGAACTCACAGCTGCGTGCTCCTAACCGCACGGCCAACTCGCCCGGTAGTGAAATATCTAAACTAGTGATTTTTCATTTATTTATTTCATCTTAATTCCTTTGTATATGTGTGGGGTATTGCAGTAAAACAGCGCCGAACTCCCGTGGAACTACAATCAGGAGACCTGGCGTCAATGAACTGAGCATAAACAAAGCAAATGCGCTCCTCGTGGTCTACTGCGCTCGCTGCCATCTTACTACGCCAGTCATTTTCTATTCGGCTTACTGCTACCAAAGCTACCAGCCATCCATGTATAGAGATCAGTGGTTTCTGTGCTTGGAAGGCGTGAGAACGAGTACATATGCACAGTTCTATGCCTTTACGTGTAGCAGAGAAAATGTACGAGTGTCTGTGAGACTGTAGACGTACGATCAAGTAATTTTCGTGAAGAGGTAAATGCAATACTGATGCGATGTATTTACACATTAATGTACAGACATGGGTTTGGGTATATTAGTAACGCACGGTGATAGAAAACGTACTCTTGGCTTCTGACATCATATCGATGTTCGAATCACCACCAAGTATGACAAGAAGTAGAAACACATTCTCACGAAGCTTCCGGTCTTACAGACGACGCTACTGACATAGTACAGTGGTTGCCATGGTTACAATAGTATCGGGCAGTACACGACGCCAATTCCAGATAGACCTGCAGCGAACTCGATAGCTGCAGTCGCTTAAGTACGCCCAGTATCCAGTATTAGGCAGATAGCGTGTTAGAATCCCACTGCCGGCAGCCCTCAAGATGGTTTTCCATCGTTTCATATTTCACATGAGGCAAATGATGGGGCTGTACCTTAATTAAAGCCACGGCCGATTCCTTCCCACTCCTAGCCCTTTCCTGTCCAATCGTCGCCATAAGATCTATCTGTGTCAGTGCGACGTAAAGCAACCTGTAACATAATGATAGACCCACGTCCCAAAACCATATCATTATTAACATTAGCAACAATTCGTTAAAGGTTTTCACGACATGTTCGAGTTTCCCTAAGTATTTTCCATCAAATTCTCCTTTCCTGGTCTGGAATAGGGACACAGTATTCAAACGTTCTTTGAGTTCTGCAAGCTATTCCACATGCCTAACTCTCTGATTACTGACATTGCACTCTCTGCCTCAAAATTATCAAGTAGTATTTTAGGAAACCATGTTTGGCGATTTATTTAAAATTCAGAGGATGGTTTTATTCAATATTATAACAGACTTTCAGCTCCTACAAAGAATGACGTTTAGATAGCAAATGTACCTTAATTTATGTCACGGTCGCTTACTTCACACTCTTAGCCGTTTTCCTATCCCATCGTCACTATGAGACGGTGAGGCACAATGCAAATGATAAAAAAACAAGTTACAAATAAAACCAGACCGGCTCTCTTTCTTCCTCATCTTTTTCTAGAATTTTTCCCACATCAGTATCACACATGTGGACTTAATCTAGTTCTAGGACCGGACGTCATTCCTGATGTCAACCCTTTGTTTTGTCGAGGCATGTATTCACCAGTGTGTGCTCTTGTGGTGGTTGGTAGTTTTCTGCGCTGTCTGCATAAAAAACGAATGTGTTGAGACAAAGATGCCCAGTTCCTGATACACGGACATTCATCAGACATAAATCAAATCCCCGAACTGGACGATAATTGAAGCACGGAAACTGTGTAGCGTAGATCTTAACATTGGCCACTCAAAGAAGGAGACGGACAAAGTCAGAATGTATTTGTCGATCGGAAACAATAATAATTGAACTTGAAAGTGGACGTGGAAAACAGTGAACTTCAAATCATAAAAAATCACAGGTGAACAGGAAATTAAACTATACTCAAATATCACAGCGACATTAGAAAACCCCGACTAAAAGTTTACGCACAGTGCGAAATGATCCACCCATATCCACTAATTTTTTTTTTGATATTTGCTTTACGTCGCGCCGACACAGATAGGTCTTATGGCGACAATGGGACAGGAAAGGGCTAGGAGTGGGAAGGAAACGGCCGTGGCCTTAATTAAGGTACAGCCCCAGCATTTGCCTGGTGTGAAAATGGGAAACCACGGAAAACCATTTTCAGGGCTGCCGACAGTGGGGTTCGAACCTACTATCTCCCGAATACTGGATACTGGCCGCAATTAAGCGACTGCAGCTATCGAGCTCGGTCATATCCACTAATGATATGAGTCTCTACTAAGATAGATTCCCATCAAGATATAATGATACACCCGATCCTGGAGAAACATGATCATGCGCAATGGGAATTAAGTGCCATAACAGTAAACATGATACCAACGGTTGGGTTTGGACCGTGACTGGAAATGATAAGCAAACAGGTCATGAACTGCAGATGAGCCTCTTAGGCCATAGGAAACAAGCATAAGAGGCTAGTCTACAAATAAGCAAAAATATTCGAAAAGGAAGGATTATTTTTAAAATCAGGGTAAAGGATAACTACTCGAAATAGAAAAAGGCAAATAAATACTTATAAATGTATATATATTGTTCTTAATCACAGCTGACTTAACTTTTATGTCACCATGTTCATATGCTAAGAGCCTACGAATATACAACAATAACCCACGATTTTAATTATAAATCCCGAAAAGGGAGTAAATCTTTCCAACAGGTATTCATCACATACGCAAGAACCAACTCAAATGTTACTTCCGACACACAATAAGATATTTTTCAAACTCAAAGAGTAGTTAGATAATAATCATCAAAGCCAATCACGTAAAGGTAATCAGTGGGCCAAGTATTATGCATGCGCAGAGCGCGCGAAAATAAAAGGGAGCTAGAATTAAGACAAACACGCTCGCTATCTTTGACTACAAATGCCAAAAAATAATGGGAGAAGGCTGGAAAGAGCGAAACACTTCAACAATAAAGAGGAAATCAAAATATAAGTGTAGGGAAATCCCATTGTTGATGTACGCCCCATTAAACTACTCGTTACACAGACTCACGTACTTGCACATAAGTCAAAAGAGCCACAACCGAAGGAAAACTGGTGGCCGGGCACACTCACCTACGGCCTCAAACAAAAGCAATTCACAAGTCAAATGCTCAAGTGAATAGGTTAAAAAGGCGCACAATATATATTAAAATGTCGGCATCCTTTTCGAAATAGAAGTAACAATCACATAAGTACCTTCAAACTACTGCTATGTCTATCTCATACAATGCTAGTAAAGCCCAGCACTTACATGGATTATGAATGGCAGGGAAAGAGAAAATCCACACAGGGAGCACACATGTACGGGCCGGTCAGTAGTAGCATAAAACATATAACCGAGAGACATGCACCAATACATCAGACACAATCCATTAACGCTAAAACAAATCACCCATTACGAAGGACATACATTTCGCTTCAAGAAATCAAGAAGTATAAAGATAAACAGAGAAATCCCAGAAGAAAAATGTCGCCAGAACAAATAATAAAAGTAACGGAAAGAAAAGTAAATACCTAAATTATGGGTTCAATGGATTATGTTACTTTTTGAGGGTCCCAAAGATAAGAAAAATTCAATCTCTAGAAATTGCGAGAGGTAATAATCTTTTAAAATGTTTAAAAATACAAGTAAAAAACGCTTTGCCAAAACGTATCGATTCCATTTTCCAGTAATAAACAAGAGTTTTTCCAAGGAGAAAAATTACATATCTGGTGGATAGAAAAACGTTTGTCGGCAGACCTGACGCAAGGCGGTATGCGGAGAAGTGGGGATGTCAACTCAAATCGTGAAGCCACAGCGAACAACATAGACTAAGCTGACAACTGCAGGAATGAAGCCATCAGTTAAGGCTCAGAAAGAATAAACCCCATACTACTTATAAAATGTAGAGTTCAACTCAATGAAAACGAGAGTAAAGGAATGCAGACAGTGTGAAGACTCATTCGAGCCGGCCCCGCGATGTAGGAGTAGCGTGGCTGTCTCAAACCCAGAGGCCATGGGTTCGATTCCCGGCCAGGGTAGGGAATTTTTTTTTGCTATTTGCTTTACGTCGCACGGACAAAGATTAATCTTATGGCGACGATGGAATAGGAAAGGCCTAGGAATGGGAAGGAAGTGGCCATGGCCTTAATTAAGGTACAGTCCCAGCATTTGTCTGGTGTGAAAATGGGAAACCACGGAAAGCCATCTTCTGGGCTGCCGACAGTTGGGTTCGAACCCACTATCTCCCGATTACTGGTTACTGGCCGCACTTAAGCGACTGGGTCAGGGAATTTCGCCTGGTTCTGAGCGCTGGTTCGAGGTCCGCTCAGCCTACGTGATTACACTTGAGGAGCTATGTGACAGTGAGATAGTGTCCTCGGTCCAGAAAGCCAAGAATAATGGCCGAGAGGATTCGTCGTTCCCACCAGACGACACCTCGTAATCTGCAGGCCTTCGCTTTGAAAAGCGGTTGCTTGGTAGTCCAAGGTCTTTACTGTGCGGAGAGAGATCTCCTGAGGACTTGGCGACAGTAAATTTTCAGTGGTTGGAGAAACTCCTAACGAAACTTTCTCAGCAACATCGTTGAGTTGAATACTATGCGGATGGATCTTGGGCGTTCTAGTGGGACAGAAGGCGGACAGCTCCCTCGGGCACACTGTCTACCGCAAGCCTACTTGCAGATTCTCCAGCACATAAGCAAGGTATTCACCACGAGTATAAAATGAATTTGTGAGCCACCAGCTATTCAGAACGACATCGTACGCTATAAGTACACTTCAAGTGTAATGGTTACAACATTGTTGTAGTTCATAGAGCTCTACATCACAGATGGAGATGAGAAGGTTGCTGTAGTAAGTTTTCAAAATATATGGAGAGAATTCCGGTTGTTCAACGCTATCGTACTTTAAATATTAATATGTGTGTCAGGCACGTGCTCCCTATGAGGGTATGTAGATGTAAATGAGAGGACTGCAGTTTATGGTACCGTGACCACAATTATATGATACATTAAAGCAAATCAGCACGATTTGTTCTGCGTGATTTCCGACAAAATATTAGTGTTACGAAAATGTTTCAAACTTTGGTCTGTAAAGACTTGGGAGTAAGGAGACGAGTTGTTCAACTCAGCGGTATGTTCCAGGTTAGCAGTGGCGTAGATGAATAACCTTGAGTGGAGGTAGCAAATATCATAATATGAAGATAAAATTGCAATTCAAGAGGTCAAATTTGAGCATGTTCGATAATTTTCCAAGTTTTATGATATCATTTAAGAGAAGAGTAAATGACATCTGGGCGATATCCCTAAATGTAGGTCAGTGCTGACTGAGAAGATAATTACTGGCGCACTTTCATAAAATCAATACTTGAAAGATGTCCAGTTTTGTAAGGGTGCCAATCGAATGCTTATGGAGGATCTTTACAATTCGGTTTGTAGTATTATTTATATCAGGAAAGTAACCGATATCCTCTACTTCCTCATTCTGTGATTGTCCCTGCCTGCGGCACAATCCTTACGATCTTTCTGCTCTCACGGCTGTAGACAGAAAACTATTGCTAGTTGTTCGGCAAAGTTGTGATGACTGGAAATTCGACCTTTGAGTCCTTTTGTAATTAATCTGCTCTGTATCACCATAAATTTGCAGCTCACTCTTGTTACTACTTAGCCTAAATCACGTATGTTCCTTTGATTGATAACACTGTCCTGCGATTTCAAATTTTCCGGTCATTGCATGAAGTTTACACAGTGATCTTTTATATTTCGTTCATGCTGATTCCGGAACTGAAGTTAGTTTTCCCCTATAACATCAGATTTTTGTGGAAATTAAAAATGAAAATTTGATAAATATACAGCACGTGCACATGCAAGATAACTATTATCACACTAAAGAACGCTTCTTTCTTATTATTTTCACCTATCTGAACACTCCTATCTTACATTGGTATGTTTATGAACGTAATATAAAGATATGTAGTGTACTGTGTTAAGAGATCTGTAGGAAAACACAGCCAAATGGACCAAAATGTTCCACGCATTAAGCCTCATAACGTACTGAGAATGGTAAGTCTACGGTTTCAGTTTTATGTTGTCCTACCTTAGTATACGCATTTCACGTCTCCTTGGATAGTAATACATCTTATACATAACTGATGGTTCCTGTGCAGCGTCGAGTGGCTCAGACAGTGGAGACGCTGGCCTTGTGACTTGGTAGGTTTGATTCTGATTCAGTCCGGTGGTATTTGACAGTACTCACATACGTCAGCGTTATGTCAAGTGACTTACCGACACATAAAATAACTCCTAAGGGACTAAATTCTGGCACCTTGGTGTCTCTAAAACGAATTATATTATTGTTATTATTTCTTAACTTCGGTAGAATACATTTCTCTGTTGAATCGTTTTACTGATCATCATGTCAAGACCTGAATGCTGCATCACTATGAAGCTCTGCAAAATTTCAAAATTATCCCCCCCGCCTTATTTTTATAATTCCATTTCCCTTCCTTTCTGTTCTTGTCTTACTCTTTTCAGTGTTGATTTTCATCCCATAATTTTAAACAATCTCACTCTGTCCTTGTTTGCTAGCCACACCACAGCTCCCTGTCCCCATATTGTACCTTTGTCTCCTATACACTGATGATATGAAAATATTGTGTGATTAACTGTTAGTAAAACAATGTGTTCAGGGAAAGGAAATATTTGGGTAGTCCTCATTTTAACTGATAATTTTCTCGCTTGTTTATTCAGGGTGTTCAATCCTCGGACAAGGAAGATAGAGAAAACTTTGAACAGGAAAACAACTGATAGAGAACCTGCCACCTGGAAGACTGCCCTAAATGCAGATCAGTAGTGATTGATTGGTTTTATACGAAACGTCTTCGCCTTGCTTTTTGTGTGTGAGGGATAGTTGGAACTTCTCTCTTTAGTAACCAGCAGTAATCTGCCAGCACGCTTTTGTTCCATTTCCCTTTGTTACCGTGTTTTTGTGGTAGTTAGGGGTGAAAGAAGGTGCGGGGTGGTGAATAGGTCTCAAGCTACGAAAGTAAAATTAATTTAAAATTTAACAAGGTTATATTTTCTTTTCAAAATAGAGAAATAACAAGCATGGCAAGTACAGAGTAGCAAGTCAAGAAAGGTAGTTACAATATTTACTGGATTTGGGCTTCGCGCCCCGACTTCACAATGCTTGGGCAATCAGCCCAACCTTACTTCAAAATAAGTATTAACAGAGGGGCAGAAAACCCCATTCATGATCAGGAGCACTTGCTCCAAATTACACCGAAAAGCCTCCTCGAGGCATACAACACTCAATTTTAAAGAAAGAGCCGCTCGCTCTCAAACTTTAAGTCTCTCAAAGGCCACACCAAACTCCACCTTCAAGTTGTCCTCTCTGGACATAGACACAGGGGTAAAATACCCAACCTACTGAGGTCAATTAAGTGAGAAAAGATTAATTACATGACCTCTAAAATAACAATTTGAGAGGAGGCGAACTTGCGCTCCTAATACGCTTTGTTTAAAACCTACTTGGCACTAGGCCGTTAATACAAGGGCTAATTCCATACTAAAGAGGTGACTTAAGAAGGAAACAATTTACATTAAGTTAAAGAAGAATAGGTTGAGAAAAACAATAAGTTCACCTCAAAACAATATGAGTGGGAGCTCGAGAGGGTTAAGCAGTCTCTATCCCAATATGTATTTTAAAAGATAAAATAGATACAAGTTTCTTTACATTCTAAGGAAGGTTACATAATGGAGAAACATCGGACCCGCCCCGAGAGTTAAACTGCTGAGCTAGCAAAGAAAAGAAGTAATTAATCGGCCATTACCTGGTTGTTGACTGCCGCCGAAGAAAGAGGCGCTTCCCGCCCCCTGCTATGTACTTTACACACGAAAAGATGGAACAGAAGTGGCCCGGAGACCCTAAAATCAGCAGTTTATATACTCTCGCGGAAAGTTCGAGGCGTTTGGGGAATGAGAACACCCTCCCACAAAAACTTTATTGGCTAACCAAGAAAACCTCTACACAATATGAAGAAGAAACACATAATTGGTGGAAAATTAATTCAAGAAATTCGGGATTGGCTAAATTCAAAACAAGGGGAAAGAAAGGGTTAATATTGCCAACTTAAACAATGACTGAAAGAAATTTAGCAAAGAACAAACTTTTGAAATTAAATTTTCTCCAAAAGAACAATTCTTTCACTCCGCACTAGGGTGCACTATTGTTGATCTTCAGTAGTGTCCTCTAGAAGAGAAAGCTCACACTTCTTACTACAAGCAAAACAAAAATACGTCGAAAATGACACAGTTCAAAAACTCCAAAATTTCCAGGTAGTGACATCTTCTGAGAAAGTAGAAAATTAATACCGTAGATAAAGTTCAGACTTCCTCCAGCAGAGGAGTTTCAACTGGCGCAAATTTTAAATAAGCGGCATAGAGGTGTACCGCCCGGTACAGACCTCCCCCCCCCAAAGGTTCCTGCAGGGGTGACACATGAAATCTGTTTGAAAACAAGGTCCAAGTTATGATGTGGATATGAAGATTGATTGCAGAAGCATTTATCGAAATGGCTGAAATTTAGTTTGATTCAGTTTCAAAATTTCTTTTTAGTAACAGCGGAAGTACTGTCTTAATGTTTGTAGAAGGTTGAATTGAGAAGGAAAACTTTAGTTTTAAAGTGAGGAAAAATTTTTTAAGTCCACCAGATATTGTTGTTGAATTCTCAGGTATAGTAATTGCTGATAGTAATTGTCCATGTAGTTAATTAAATTGGATGGCCAGACCGGCCGCTGCAGCTTGTGTCCAGAGGAGGCCGCTCGGACCCCTCAAGTACCCTGAGATACCGCTCGCCCGCACTATGAGAGGAGTAGAGGTGTTGAAGCACGCCGCGCCCGCGGTGAACATATACAGGCTGCGGGCCAGTAGCAGGTCGTGCGCCGCACATCAGCCTTGGCCGGGAGGAGGGCTCCGGCTCGCCGTGCACATGTGGTCCTCGCTGGGGAAGAGGGGGCCCTTCCTCTAACCCAGTCGCAGCACTGCGCCGCGCAGCTGCGGGGGCACTGAAACATTAAAGCTAGGCGGCAGAATTGTTGGACCATCATCATTTTTTGAGGGCACAGGCTTTGTGGAGAGGTTGAGGGGCCAGCGGCGTGCAGAAATTCATTTCAGATGCGAGCCACTGGGTGTAGTGGAGCAGGAGACGGGAACGTGGTAATGGCCGTGGCAAGGATAGGACGGCAGCTTAACCGTGCGGGGAAGGTTTACAAACACTTACATATAAAACAAAATATTATAGAAGGGGCAGAATGCCTTAAAAGTGAAAATTCAAAAAAAAATATAACCTTCATATTCCTTTCACGATTATATGAAGCAAGTTAACCCAGAAATTACACCGGTTTCACCTGTGACAGGTGAACCCTAAATATCCTCTCGGTGGCTGGATTGCTTAATAATAATGTGACCGGCGTAAGGAAATCTAGAATGATACACGGCCCATGAAATCTGGGGGCAAGCTTGCCCGCGGGAACAAAATTCTTGACCATCACCTGGTCACCTACCTTCAAATGGGTGGGTCTCCGTCCACGATCATATCTTTCCCTAACCTTTTCATGAGAGACTTTAAGATTGGCTTTAGCCTTCTTCCAAAGATCTTTAATATTATCCGGATCTATTGTCTCGGGTAGAATGTCACTCAGAGACCAGAGGTTAGAAAGCGGCGTGTTGGGAACGAAATTGAACATCAAAGAAGCTGGAGTAAACTTGTGAGATTCATGAACCGCCGAATTCAAAGCAAAAGCTAACCAATGCAGGGACGTGTCCCACCTGGAATGATCTTCATGATGATAGGCAATAAGCGCGGACCTGAGATTACGATTAACCCGTTCAGCCAGAGATGGTTGAGGGTAATAAGCAGAAGTTGTCACATGAGAGATGGACAGGTCAAAGCAGAATTTGCGAAATAAATTAGATGTAAAAGCCTTAGCATTATCAGATACAATATATTGGCACGGACCAAAAGAAGCAAAAATAGAATTTAGGCAAGTAATGGTGGATTGAGCGGTAGCCAGCTTAGTCGGAAATAACTAGGAAAATCTAGTAAAGCCATCTACGCATACAAAGATGAACTTGTTGGCATTTCCCTTTGACTGGGGGAAGGGTCCTACATAATCAATATACAGGCGTTCCATGGGGCGCGACGCTTGATGCGAAGACAAAAGGCCTACCTTGGTGGACATGGTGGGTTTACTGAGCAAACAAGGTTTACAAGCTTTTACTAGTTCACGGATTTCACCGTCCATACCCTTCCAGATGAACCTTTCACGAATCTTTTCACGAGTTTTAATGATTCCAAGATGCCCCCCTAATGGGGTCTCATGATAGTACTTGAAGATCATAGGCACAAGAACAGCTGGAACGACAACCTTCATCATCTTATCATGCCTCGAAGGGCAACATAGAACACCATTCCTCAGAACATAAGGGACAACATGTTCCCCAGAAGAAAGGGTTTCCATTATCGGAGCCAGCGTCGGATCTTCACGTTGGTATTTCTCGATATCCCTAAAGAGCATGGGAGCATCTGTTAAGATGGCATTAACACCAGATAGTATGGACTCGGGAGGTGATGAACTGTCGGCCGGTTCGTGGGTCTCGACGTCGTTGGAAAACATACGGCTGAGTCCATCAGCAACAACATTTTCGGTACCTCTGATATGCCGGACATCGAATTGGAAGGCAGAAATACGGGTGGCCCAACGGGCTATACGGCCAGTACGACGCGGCCTACCTACTGTAAGACCCAGCTTAAGGCTTGATTATCTGTCTCCAGGTCGAATTTGACATGTTCCAGATAGAGACAGAACTTTTCTAAGGCGAATAAGACTGCCAAACCTTCGAGCTCATAGATGGAATACTTGGCTTCTTGAGCCGACAAGGCCCTAGATGCATAGGCGATGGGTCGCCTCCCTAGTTCAGTCTCTTGAAGAAGGACTGCAGCTACTGCTGACGACGACGCGTCGGTTTGGACGACGAATTTCTTTGAGAAATCAGGCATAGCAAGGACAGGGGCATTACAGAGAGCTAATTTAAGATCTTCAAAAGCGGCTTGTTGAGAAGGTCCCCACTCGAATTTGATGCCTTTCCTACGAAGAAGGTTCAAGGGCGCCGCTCTATTAGCGAAGTTAGGAATATACTTCCTGAAGAAATTCACTATACCAATGAACCTGGCGATACCTTTAATGTCCTTGGGAGGTTTAAAATCACGGATGGCCTGTGTTCTAGAATGATCGACTGCTACACCATCAGGTGACACAATATGCCCTAGGAATGACATAGAGGGCTTAGCAAAGGCAACCTTGGACAACTTGACAGTTAACCCAGCCTTACGAAGGCGATCGAGAACTTCTCGCAGATGATCTAGATGTTCTTCAAAAGTCTCTGAAAATACGACGACATCATCCAAGTAGTGATATAAGTACTCAAATTTGATGTCGGAGAAGACCCTATCTTGTAGCCTAGTGAGTACAGCTGGTCCCGAACGGCACGCGGTTGTATTCATACAAGTTCCAGTCCGTGGCAAACGCTATAAGGTGTTTAGACTCTTCGGCAAGGGGAATTTGATTATAGGCCTGATTCAAGTCCAAGATAATAAAGAACTTGGCCTTACGAAACCATGAAAAACAAGAATGAAGGTCAGGAAGGAGCACAGATTGCAACACCACCTTCCGATTGAGAGCCCTATAATCAATGACAGGCCTGAAGCCCCCTTGGGGTTTCGGGACTAGAAAAATAGGCGAAGAATACGCCGACTTAGAGGGCCTAATATTACCATCCTTCAACATTTGATCGATGATTTCTTTCAATGCCTTCATTTTAGGTGGAATCGAATCCGTGACCTCAATTTTGTATTCAATAAGGTCAGTAACCCCAAGAGTATCAGAGAACACCTCTGGAAATGACTGACATAATTTACGAATACTATCAGCCTGCTCCTCAGGTAGATGTCTAAAGTCTAACAACATCTTATCCTGGGTAGGCGAAATAGATGAACATGATACAGAATTACACTTAGCAAGGGAATTTTACAATTGGACGCAAATTTGAATGTGCACGACCTACTCTGGAGATCGAGCACAAGACCAGTGTAAGAAAAGAAGTCAGCTCCCAATATAATGGGGCAAGACAAGTGCTTAGCCACAAACAATTTGATTTTCCATGTAAATTTAAAAATACGAATTTTGACATTTACAGAACCTAGGATTTCCAATGGAGATGAATTAGCCGAAACATATTGAACAGGAGATGAGACATAGTCAGGTAGTTTACAAACAGATTTCAATTTTGAATACCATTGGTCCGAAATAATTGAACAAACACTGCCTGAATCTAATAGAGCTGTTATAGGCTCGTTATTTAACTCAATCTTAAGAAAAGGAACAGGTGCGGGGGGATCCGCCGCAATCCTAAGACATTCTTTGGGGCATTCGAAAGATGAATTTGAAGATAGAACATTCCCTGAATTTTCGACCTGTTTACCAGGGGCTGAGACTCGGGAAGAGGGATTAGTCGACTCAGCCGAAGCCACTAGTCATTTTTTAATATTGTTGGAAGTTGCACCTGAAGTTGAGCAGGAGGGGGTGCTATTCGATTTGGGACAATTTTTGGCGATATGTGAGAAAGCCCCACATTTAAAACAGCCTTGTGATGAACCAGTTCCATTCCTTGTCCCACTAGACTTGGTCAGTGGACACTTATTGCGAAGATGGTCAGGCGACCCGCAAGCATAACATTTACGGGGTGTGACTGGTCGGCGAGGTGGAGGCCGAAAATTACTAAAAGAGGGAGGGGGTTCTTTCGCGACACGCAAAGAGTCGGCGTATCTAACTCCTTCCGCTGAGACGGCCAATGCTTCAAGTTCAGAGAAGGTTTGCGGGCACGCCGCGAAACACAAATATGACCTATAGGATGGGGAAATTCCTTCTACAATAGCCTGCACAATCTGATCTTCAGGAAAATGAAGGGCAAACACCCTAGTATAGAATTTAATATCTTGAATGAAATCAGCCAGATTTTCATCCAATCTCTGTACTCGATAATAGTACTTCTTAATCAGAGATGACCTCGCGCGGGCAGGAATAAAATTTGCAAGCAAGTGTGCATGAAAATCTTCAATAGATGACTGTTCAGCTATGGCTTTTACTATTTTGTCTGAGAGAATACCTATTGCATAGGGATAGATGATTTGCAAAATCTGACATGGGGAAAGAGAAAACACAAACGCATGATCCTGAAATTCAACTAAAAATCTTAAAAATGATATTACGTCACAGGTGGTATTAACGGAAAACTTAGAGATACCTCTGTGGAGCATTGCCAATGGATGAGGCAAGCTGCTAAACCCGGGTGACATAGTAGGTAAAGGTTTCAGTGGAAAGGAAGTTAATTCAGAACGTATATTATTCAACGATGCCCGGCGTCCAGACTCGTTGTCCAATGGGGCAGAGATAGTTTGAGCAGCAACGGTTATCCTATTAACTTCTCCCTTAGGAGGCTCTACCTCGCTACCTACATTCATCGTGGTGGGTTGATCAATTTTGGGAGGAACTTCCACAGTTAACAATTGAGTGACCTTGCTAGATAATTCAGAAATACTTTCAAGCAACGTACTAGCTTCCTTCCTCTGGACGTCATTCAACTTCAGAGACAACAGATCGTTAACTCTATTTGAGAAATGATATAGCCTGGCTTGCACACGCTTAATTTGATTAGGAGAAGGATCATTTTCGTCAAAAAAACTAACTACCGATGCTAGCCCAGTAGTATTCTCGGTGATCGTGGAAAGAGAGTCGTCAATTTCTTTCTCTCCCAAATTGGGGATGGAAATGGGCAAATCAAGGGACTCTCTAAGCTTGTTGGTGTCTATCGCAACCGTGCCTCCAGATTGCACGTTTCTGATAGTTAACTCATAGATCAACTCCTCCTTGCGCAAATAGTTATGATGGAGAACATCGCGAGGGCCGGGCATGATGCCAGAACAATTTTGAAACAGGAAGGATCAAAAATTCCAGCAACTGAGAAAATTGTTAGAGTTTGAATCAAAGCAATGTTTAGCCGTCAATAGGGGCTAAATTGAGACCCATTCAACCACGCTCTGCTGCCACTTGTTACCGTGTTTTTGCGGTAGTTAGAGGTGAAAGAAGGTGCGGGTGTGAACGGGTCTCAAGCTACGAAATTAGAGTTCATCTAAAATTAACAAGGTTATATTTTCTTTTCAAAATAAAGAAATAACAAGCATGGCAGGTACAGAGTAGCAAGGCTACAAAATGTAGTTACAATATTTACCGGATTATGGCTTCGCGCCCCGACTTCGCAATGCTTGGGCATTCAGCCCAACCTTACTTCAAAATAAGTATTAACAGAGGGGCAGAAAACCCCATTCATGCTCAGGAGCACTTGCTCCAAATTACACCGAAAAGCCTCCTCAAGGCATACAACACTCAATTTTAAAGAAAGAGCCGCTCGCTCTCAAACTTTAAGTCTCTCAAAGGCCACACCAAACTCCACCTTCAAGTTGTCCTCTCTGGACATAGACACAGGGGTAAAATACCCAACCTACTGAGGTCTATTAAGTGAGAAAAGATTAATTACATGACCTCTAAAATAACAATTTGAGAGGAGGCGAACTTGCGCTCCTAATACGCTTTGTTTAAAACCTACTTGGCACTAGGCCGTTAATACAAGGGCTAATCCCATACTAAAGAGGTGACTTAACAAGGAAACAATTTACATTAAGTTAAAGAAGAATAGGTTGAGAAAAAAAATAAGTTCACCTCAAAACAATATGAGTGGGAGCTCGAGAGGGTTAAGCACTCTCTATCTCAATATGTAGTTTAAAAAATAGAATAGATACACGTTTCTTTACATTTTAAGGAAGGTTACATAATGGAGAAACTTCGGACCCGCCCCGAGAGTTAAGCTGCTGAGCTAGCAAAGAAAAGAAGTAATTAATCGGCCATTACCTGGTTGTTGACTGCCGCCGAAGAAAGAGGCGCTTCCCGCCCCCTGCTATGTACTTTACACACGAAAAGATGGAACAGAAGTGGCCCGGAGACCCTAAAATCAGCAGTTTATATACTCTCGCGGAAAGTTCGAGGCGTTTGGGGAATGAGAACACCCTCCCACAAAAACTTTATTGGCTAACCAAGAAAACCTCTACACAATATGAAGAAGAAACACATAATTGGTGGAAAATTAATTCAAGAAATTCGGGATTGGCTAAATTCAAAACAAGGGGAAAGAAAGGGTTAATATTGCCAACTTAAACAATGACTGAAAGAAATTTAGCAAAGAACAAACTTTTGAAATTAAATTTTCTCCAAAAGAACAGTTCTTTCACTCCGCACTAGGGTGCACTATTGTTGATTTTCAGTAGTGTCCTCTAGAAGAGAAAGTTCACACTTCTTACTACAAGCAAAACAAAAATACGTCGAAAATGACACAGTTCAAAAACTCCAAAATTTCCAGGTAGTGACATCTTCTGAGAAAGTAGAAAATTAATACCGTAGATAAAGTTCAGACTTCCTCCAGCAGAGGAGTTTCAACTGGCGCAAATTTTAAGTAAGCGGCATGGAGGTGTACCGCCCGGTACACCCTTAATATCTGCATTTCATTTCCTGTAGATCCTGATGGAATCTTCCTCTTTGCTCTTCGCTCAGCAATCCTAGGTTCTCAGGGAAATAGCCACATGTGAATGTAACATGTGCATTTTCAAACTAATTTTCCACCCTAAATCTTGGAAAGAAACAAGCAGTATATCCACCATTTGTCTGTAGTCTGAATTCTTTGTGTTTCCAAGAAAGATTTTGACCACATTAAGGAATGCTGTCCATGCCGATCGCTCTGCAGCGCACATAACGTCTTCAAAATCAGCACCAGAAAGAATTTTTATGATATCTGGATCTTTGAATGTACCGTCCTTGATTTTCGAGTTACTGATGCCTGGGAATCGATGACACAGGTACTGAAAGCACTCACCTTCATTGTTTAGGACCTTAACGATCGCTTCATAATTCCTAGTTTGATATGAAGCCGAGGTAACAGTATTCTGCTCTTGTGCACGAGAGTTTCTTGTTTTATGTTTTTCGACACTACAATCCATTGTCTGCTTGGCCATTCTTTTTGAGTCCAGTGATGTAACCTTGATCGACTGTCCCACTCACGCAGAAAGCAGGGGTGCTTGGTGTAACCTCCTTGTAAACCTAACAGAATACCTATCACTTTGAAATCACCACACACTTGACACTTGTGTTCCTGGTACTTCAGTTTACACAACAGCATTTCGAGATTTCCATATGTTTCTCGCATAATAAATGAATGAGCAACGGGTATGGATGCAAGCTTGTTTTCATTGTGGAGAAGGACGCACTTCAAACTACGCTTGGAGGCGTCTATGAAAAGTCTCTAGTCAATAGGGTCATACGCTGGGGCTCCTAGTTTTAGGACAACCTCCAGAATATTGTTGCAGTAAACCAAGACTAACTATTCAGAAAAGAAGGGTGTAAATCCTTGTTCGCGATGTTTTTACCAATAGTATGTCGTCCCTGGTGCCAACATGTTCCTTTCACGAAGTCTAGACCCGAGTAACTCGGTAGATTCCTTTGTAAGGCCTATATCTCAACTGAAGTCATTTAATGCTCTTTGCTCGAACAGCGTCGGTTGTTTTTCAACACATTAAGGTGAGAAATTACAGTCAGTGTTAGTACCCGCCATTTCTGCACCAGATTCAGAAGAGGGACAATCCTGTAAATATTGAGGACGCTGTGATACTGGTGTATGAGGGTCGTGAGGAACGGGTAAAATTCCAGGTCGACTATGACTTGGATACACAATATTACCTTTGTTGGTGCTGTTAAATACCTTCACATTCCTGAACAGAAGTAGCAGTGAGTACTAGGTCTGGGGGTTCTCGCCACACCATTGGAATACCGAATGGCAACGCAGTTCGCTTACCGTTCACCCATTGCCGTAACTGCTCTATACAGGTTCTACAAGCCTTATCAGGTTGTCTCGGTCTCTAAGTTTTTTTTTTTGCTAGTTGCTTTACGTCGCACCGACACAGATAGGTCTTATGGCGACGATGGGACAAGGAAGGGCTAGGAGTGGGAAGGAAGCGGCCGTGGCCAGAATTAAGGTACAGCCCCAGCATTTGCCTAGTGTGAAAATAGGAAACCACGGAAAACCATTTTCAGGGCTGCCGACAGTGGAGTTCGAACCCACTATCTCCCGAATACTGGATACTGGCCGCACTTAAGCGACTGCAGCTATCGAGCTCGGTCTCTAAGTTTCTAGCCAACGTAGGCATAGTAGGCCTTTCTCACGAACTCGGTTATATTGCGCCGCTATCTTATCGGCACGAATCTTTCACATACATAGCACACTGTATCTGGATTGTTCTTGCAGCCACGTCGTGGCATGTTGATAGATGTAAGTTCAATAAAAATAAAACGCAGTACGTCACTCGCACATACAACGCTTATGAAGACAAAGATCTATTTTCACTAGCAATGAAACTCAGACTGTCGTGGACGAAGCCACAACGAGAGAATGACGCCACTCAGCCAAAACCGCGCGTTGCCGGCTCTACATTCTGAGCGTGATAATACAGGACTACGAGGTGGCTGGAGGACGTTGAATTAATAAAATAATAAAAGTAATCAAAAAAATAATATGGAAATATAAATTAAAGCAACACTCCTCCTAACAACGTAAGAAGTGAATTAGTGCATAGATTGATAGATAAGGAATGGGTGAGCCCTGCCTTCGTAAGGCTCCGCACGTAGTCTGAAGACCCTTTGTGTCCCTTAAAGGGGTTTGCCTAGTCCAGGCCTAGTGCTCCTATAAAGGATACCAGTGTCCGGATGTTGGCATTCCTGATGTCTTCCAGGTTTACAAAATGAGAGCTAAGATATCGATGTCTAGTGCTTGCAAGAGCCTCGCACTGACATAACACATGCGAGGAGGTATCTTCCTCCCTACCGCATCTTCTACACATCGGATCCTGACTGATTTTGATGATGTGTAGGTGTCTCTGTAAGGTATTGTGGCCTGTCAACAGTCCAACTACCATTCTCATTGTGGTCGTTTTCAAATTTATCAGGACCTTTTTATAACTTTGGCTAGGCGCGCGGCTGTGAGCTTGCATCCGGGAGATAGTAGGTTCGAATCCCACTATCGGCAGCCCTGAAAATGGTTTTCCGTGGTTTCCCATTTTCACACCAGGCAAATGCTGGGGCTGTACCATAATTAAGGCCACGGCCGCTTCCTTCCAACTCCTAGGCCTTTCCTATCCCATCGTCGCCATAAGACCTATCTGTGTCAGTGCGACGTAAAGCCCATAGCAAAAAAAAAGTGGTTTTTCGTATTTTCCTACTTTTCCTCCAGGCACCTAAGGCCACGGCCGTTTCCTTCCCTCTTCCTTGTCTATCCCTTCCGATCCTCCCATCCTCCAACAAGGCCCCTGTTGAGCATAACAGGTGAGGCCGCCTGGGCGAGGTAATGGCCCTCCTCACCAGTTTCATCACCATACTCAAAGTCTCACGTTCCAGGACACTGCCCTTGAAGTGGTAGAGGTGAAATCCCTCGCTGAGTCCGAGAGAAAACCAATCCTGAAGGATAAACTGATTAAGAAAGAAAGAAAGAAGGAAAGAAAGAAAGAAAGATCATAGTACTATAGGGCTATAATCTATCATTCCCAAAAAATATATATATTTATGGTTGGGACAACTGGCCTACCCACTTCCGTGGCCCATGAAAGAGAATTAAATATCTTTGTGGAGGGAAAAAGTTAAACATGATAAAGATAAATATGACTTCATCTAGTTTTCACAAGTCGGGCTGAGTAGTTCAGACTGTTGAGGTGCTGGCCTTCTGACCCCAACTTGGCAGGTTCGATCCTGGTTCAGTCCGGTGGTAGTTGAAGGTGCTCAAATACGTCAGCCTCGTGTCGGTAGATTTACTGGCACGTAAAATAACTCCTGCAGGACTAAATTCCTGCACATTGGCGTCTCCGAAAATCGTAGAAGTAGTTAGCGGGGCGTGAAGCCAGTAACATTAATTACATACTGGCTTTTAACAAGCTGAGCATATCAGGAAAGAAAAGTGTCTGGGTGACATTTTAGTCGCTCAATACAGGAATGTCTTTGGGTGCTGTGACTTTAGTTATTTTATTTTATTTATTTATTTATTTATTTATTTATTTATTTATTTATTTATTTATTTATTTATTTATTTATTTATTTTTTGCTGTTTGCTTTACGTCACACCGTCACATATAGGTCTTATGGCGACGATGGGACAGGAAAGGCCTAGGAATGGAAACAAAGCGGCCGTGGCCTTAGGTACAGCCTCAGCATTTGCCTGGTGTGAAAATGGGAAACCACGGAAAACCATCTTCAGGGCTGCCGGCATTGGGGTTCAAAACCCACTATCTCCCGGATGCGAGCTCACAGCTGCGCGCTCCTAACCGCACGGCCAACTCGCGCAGTATATTTACCCTTCGGTTTATTGACTTGGCTTGTATAACCTAAAACTTAGGCTAAGTTGGATAATATTTTAAACACCTACATCACTATTTTCACCTGTGTGCAATTATGTTATTTATTTCATTAATATTGTGATAATTATTATAACTGAGCATTGTTAACTTATAAGACCCCAACAGACAAGCATTGGTTTTGTGTAGAGTTATACATTTGTTAAATTCACGTTGTTTCCTTTCATGATGTACACGCCTATTCTTTGTTACATTATAGACTATTTAGATATAGCCTAAATTTCTTTACCAATTACGCTCTTCAATAAAGACATACATAACTGTCCCATGCCAAGATATATTGGTAGAATTAGAGCTGTCAAAATGGTTCATAACCCCTTTGATTTATTATCTTGACATGGATCACCCAAAACATAGGTTAGGTTTGGAGAATACTTTAATAATCAGCATTATTTCATGCACTGTTTATTACTTTCATATTCCAAGATGTAATTGAAGCATTTAAATAAAGCATCATACATTAAAATTTAAAGTTTTACCACTAGAACTGCTGACATGGAAAAGTGATTTGAAAATTCAAACGAATTCATCTTACGTTAAAATCTTCAAGAAAATAAACTGTAGACTTTTCCGATATATCACCAGCATTTCTCCAGCTCGCCAAAATCCATTTCTCCCTAGTTTTAGCGTCTTTGGAACGTTTATAAACAATTTGTTTGGTATGGTATGCGATGTGCTATTGCACATCGGAACTCTACACCATTTATAAGTTTTCTGCCTCACTGTCTGCGCAGGATTCATTTTAAGTCTAAAATATACCACTCAGATTATTATCCAATGTATAGACCTCGAATTTAACCATACTAGACACTAACGTAAAGTAGAAATACGCGAAGTGTATCCTGCTTCTCACAGCACACTATGTGTTATTTCGTCTGCTAATTCAGTCAACCTGTACGATGACGTCAGGCCAGTGAGATCGCGTACTTGCGTGACGTGACATTTTCGTAGATTTTTATCATGTTTGGAGTTATTATTTGTACATTCTGACCACATTTTTGAATCAGATTAGCATATTTTTAATTAAAACCCCGGATCATGCATGTTCCCTATTGTGTCAACCTCCTATGCTCTGAGATGGAGGAGTAAAATCTACAGGCGCAGCAGTTATGTGACTGGTGTGGAAGCAGTATCGACAAGATAAGTACTATGCCTTGAATTTTACTGCATGATCTTAGATAGAAGGAATCAGCTTAGTTTCACCCATTGTAAATATAATTGTAACGCTATATTTCAGCCCTGTGAATCTGTTTTCTTTTCTTTTTCATTTCACTTAAAGGTAAATCCAGAGATGCATATTGAGCCCCTTGCTTGTTGTGTTTGAGATAATTTGGGAAGAGGGATATGGATAGGTTTAGTCAGGAGTGTGTTTCTTTGCTTTCTTTACAGAGTATTCCGTAATGTGTGCTCAGTAGGTAATGGTGGCGTTAGCTTCATTATGGTTGAGGCTATGCGCCGTAAATTTCGCGAGGGAGAAGGTATCCAAGTCAGAGTAGGCTGGTTTATCCACGTATGTAGCGCGTTTTCAGGAGTTCTTGACCACCGCCGGCTTGGAAGCCAGCGTTGTGAGTGAGTGTCTTTTATTTATGCGGAAGAAGCCAACAGCCCGGCTATAAGGAGAGCGATGAACAGGAGCTGAGGCCTGTGGAAATCCAAGGGTAATAAATAACTTGTAGCTGCATTTTGGGAAACGGGCTAGAAGACGCCTGGATATGCAGATTGGAAGTTGAGAGTCGAACTCTTATGCTGCGAGTTCGTGATGGCCCAAGCGACGTCTTGTATAATAGGGGATTGCACCCCACCTTTGCATGAGACATAGAGGCCTATTTTTAAGCTGTGACAGAACGCATTGTGTATGATAAAAGGACGTAATATTTTGAATAAAGTAGCAGCTGAATTGTTAAAAGTGATGTTTCCCTTGAAACATGAAAGTCAGAACAGGAAGCAGGTTTCTGCTATGTAGTGAGGGGTTTGCCCTTGAAAATATGCTCTGAAGGAATGGCTACCTACCGCTCGCTGTGTACTCTTTCCCGCAGGTAGAGTTTCGGACGTTACCTACTGGCCCATTCCGTTAGCTGGGCCATGAAACTGAGAGTCATTAGTTGGAGGAAGTGTATATTTCTATGTGTTTATTTTTCAGACGCCCTGATTTTTTCTGTTGTGTGATTGGTATATATTTGTGTAATGTGTGTGATTTCTTATATTTTGTCGCTGTCCATTTTTGTGTCAACGTTGATTAAGTAATTGCATTCTACATAGCCCGATGCTAATTTCAAGGCAAGCCAGTCTCAGTGCTGAATCATTGACGACAGAACGGTCTGTCGGTAGCTTCAGTGTAGATATAAGATTCGGGGATCTGGATTGATTGTGATGTGTCTATATTTTTATAAATTATTCGTGTAAGTTGGGGATTGAATGTAGCGTGATTTTCTTTTATCGAGGAACATGTTATGGACGTTTTCGCTAACGCAATCCCGTGGGGATAACCGGCATAGTATCGTATCGGCGTCAATACAATACAAGATGTAGATTTCACTCCAAGATTTCAGGTAAATTTATTTTGTAATTTGATTATTCATTATGTATTGATCGGTAATTACTTCGTCGGAAGTTAGTCTTTAGTTTTGCCGCCCTTTTTCGAACGCCCCGCGAGCTCACCGAACCTAGCCTGACATGTTCAAATTTGATGGATGGGAATGGTTCAATATTGTGACCGTATCGTCACATTGAGTATTTATTCGGAAATATATATATATATATATATATGGGAAGTGTGTATGCTTGGAGTTTCTTTGTGAGAAAAGGGGCTCGGTTTGCATCGTGTTGCGTAACATCTTCGCCAGCCTGGCGCCTACCTTGGCTTATAAAACCCCCGAACTTATTATTATTATTATTATTCTCGTATCAGAAACATACATGTTGTACACAGTTATAATTACTATATTACATTTGCCCAAAACTTGGCCACTTCCAAAGCATTTTTTGATGCTTGATATAGTTCATCTTCTGTGCAGGAGGCTGGACATAGACGACACTGGAGCATATGTTGGACTGTCTGGTCTTCTCCGCAGTCACATTGGATTTTTTCTTGATCTATATAGCCCCATCTTGCCAAATTAACTTTGGATCTGCCAACTCCAGATCTCAGTCTATTCAGGGACTTCCAGGTCATCCATTCTTCATTGTAACCAGGAGGTAGAGTTTCAGAAAATCTTATCCAGCCAGGAGGAAGGTAGGATGTAGCCCTCCATAATTGCAACCTGGCTTTTTCAGTAGTGGTTCTAAGTTCCTTTGAAGTTCTGAGAAAACTCTTCCTTGACTTTAAACGTTGCAGATGCGGTGCATGCCCATATAGAGGGTGGGTCCTTTCCTGTTCCACTGTCTTTCTTTCCTTGTTCGCAGCTATTTCTCTTCGAACAGAAGGAGGTGCTATTCCTGCAAGGTGGTAGAGCCATTCAACTGGAGTGGATTTCAAACAACCTGTTATAATTCTGCAAGTTTCATTGAGAGCTATATCCACCTGTTTGGCATATGTTGAATTATACCAGACAGGACACGCATACTCTGCTGCAGAATAGCATAGTGCCATTGCAGAAGTTCGGATGGTTTCAGGTTGGCTACCCCACTGTGATCCGGCCAGTTTCCGTAAAAGATTGTTCCTGGTGGAGACTTTTGATTTGCAGTTCATGCAGTGCTTCTTGAAAGTAAGAGATCTATCAAGTGTCACTCCTAGATATTTTGGAGACTCGCAGTGTTCCAGTTCGACTCCTGACCATACTATCTTTAACTTGCGAGTGGCTTCCCTGTTTCTCAGATGAAAAGCACACACTTGTGTCTTTGAGGGGTTCGGTTTAAGCTGGTTTGTGCTGTAATATCTAGAAAGATCATTAAGACCCCCGAACTGAGTGCACGTGATGAGGGAAGAAGGGAAAAAGTATAGTTTCTGCTGGCTCCGCCTCTAAAAGAAATGCCAACTCACAGTAGAGCCAACGTGAGGAGGTGATTTTAGAAGTACTTTCGGGATAATCACGTTTAAATTAATCATGAATCGCATGTCAAAGTAATAGCAAGAATAATGGATCATTGACAAAATTATAAATAAAATAATGTCGTTTATCTAGTGGACTCGGACGATGAAAGACAAACCAGCTGTTGAGTACCAAGCTATGACTTTGTAATGCTAGTATCCCTTTTGTAAATATGTAAAAATATAAAGATAGGGTTACGATATTAAATTATTGGATTAATTCACTTAGAGTGGTCGATAGAGTCCCTTTTACTTTTAGTCATTTGAGGTTAGATGGGAAGGAAACAAATTAGGGTAATTGTACGTATTTTTGGCCCCATTTATTTCCTTGCATGTGCATGTTTTATTTGGTATTTAAGAGTGCTGTCATATTAAGATGGGGGAAGAGGGTAGTTAATATTGGTAGGTTAAAGAAGTAACGTTCATCTGAATAACTATTCAAGATGAGTCAGGGTAATGTGACGGTAGGATCTTTGCCAAGTGCCTGTGAACAGTATACATGTGGGATAGTTGGAGCACTCACTTTTTAACGTACAGTAGTAGAATTTATTGCATGTTAGATTATAAGTGGGTGTATGATCTGTGTGTGAAGAATACCTCTTGCCCGGTTTCGAAATCCGCCCTCCCACATAAATAGGCCCGTGTGATATTTTTTTCTTCCTCTTATTTTAATAAAATTTGTTTAATTGGTTTGATAGTAAATGCCGACTTTACTGAAAATAGATTCACTTCATTATAAATATACAGTCTTATTTCTCTGTTTGAGAATATGGTTAATGCTAGCCTGTGAGATGGGGAAACCATGTTAACTATGCTAGGTAGGAAACGGTGTCTGAACTCGGGCCTTCTGTAAAACTGAGATATATTGACATGATAGCGGCAAGGTATTGAGAAATATATTGAACGCCTAAGCTGATTTTAGCATACAATGAGTGCGTCAGTTTATTGCGTTGAAATGATGAGCCATTGATGCATTGAGTACGTATTTATTTGTGGAGACTTTTGTTTCAAAGAGGTTTTTGTCCCGTGGCGTGAGTCCTGTCCACATAATTTATGACGGTCTACCCGAGGGTGTGGAGCGTTTAAATGGCAAATTGTCGGCCAAGGTCTCTGTAGTGGCTGGTGGAGAAGGCAGATTTTTCAGACACAGCATTTATCATTACTAGTCGATATATTTTTAAAATTGGTTTCTATATTTGTAACAAGTTATGATAAAACTAACGTTGGAATATTTAATTGTTACCCTTAAGAACGCAATAGCTAGGAATTTGTTTTACAGGGTCCCAAATGGTGTCGGAACCGAGTCCACCACTTCGAACGTTGTAGGCATGATAAGGTATGTGAATCACACAGCGACGTGTAAATAATAATTCAGCCGATGTGTGTTATGTTTTCTCTTCCAGGTTGTAGAGGTGTTTGAATATGATATTTTGATAATCATTTTATTGAAGCTAGACTTCGTGAAAATCTGTTGATAGTTTGTGGAAGTGAAGGGCTTGGACCCTTATGACGTGTACAGTTAGTTCATCAAATTTGTGGTTCATAACCACCAGAATTACGTTCATTTTTAACATGGGTAGGATTATGTTGTAATACCGTAGCTTTTGCTTATTTTTTATTTGATATTTTTTTAATATATCATATGTTGTGTCATATTTAATTTAGGTGGACACTCTAACACTAATCTCAGTGTAGGTTAATGTTTGAATATGTAAATTGAGAGTCAATCACGGGGAATATTTCGCATTCGCAAGGTCGTAGCTTCTCACGGTAAATATACAAGGGTGTTATTATGATATTGTTTGTCGTATTCAACAGCTGAAACACATTAGGCCGATGAACCTCAAAACAAATGATAGGAAGTGAAACTTTTAGAAGGAAAATTCAACCTTCTCCGATTTATTCGGATGAAAGTGCAGTCCCAATCAAGTGCTTAATTGATAAATCTGTGATAACTCTGTTTATTAAAATCAGTGCCGAATTTTTGAAGTCCACACAGACACACGTGCAAAGATGTGGATCCAAAGGTTTACTTGAGGGACAGCACGGGCATGATTTCCCGTGGCTTTATCGAGTATCAAGTGTAATTATTGTAAATTTTGACCACCAAGGTTACAGAATGTTCTATATGTTTTAACGAGAGTTAATTGCTTTTTGGAAAAACTTATTTGTGCCTCTCTTTGCCGATAATTAGCATCCTGACCTCTTCTGTTCAGTGTATGCCTATAAGTTAGATATAAGTTGGTTCATGTTCGTAGCCGTGGATGCACCATGCCCTTGAGAGGCTTGTGCACATATCTTGGAACGGAAGGGTAGCGGTTGACCTCGCTATGCTGTAATGGGCATTTGTCATCTCATGTGTTCGGATTAGTTATTAAAATCCAAATCAGGCGACATCTGTCACTAGTCAGAAAAGGTCCCTTGGCTGTTATTTTCTGTAGCGCGTGGTCCCATGTGTTAAGACCCAATAGGGGTAAATTTGTGTTGTCACATGGTCCCATGAGCTATGGGAAGTGATGGGAAAGGTCCCAGTATGCCCCTATCTAAGCCAGGGTTCTTGTATCAGGGCAACCGAGAACCTACCTTTCTGGATACTTCTTATAAGTACCCTAGAGGCCGCTATACAACGTTCTATGTTTGCTTGTAAGAAAGTAATCATTCCTTACCTTCATGCAATGCTTTACCTTATGCGGTCTCCGGAACGTGCATCTCCGTCTCCCGCGATGAATCCTGAGGCTTAGCTGGCCCCGGCTCCTGTCCAGGCTCCCGCTCTTCGCCCCAGCTGGTCCCAGTGTTGTCTGTGGTGGGGTTCGTCCTCTGCTTGTCACGTTTGCCCTCCACCAGAGTGAAGGTAGCAACATGCACCCCGCAGAAGATCTTCTTCCCCACCACATTTTCCACATCTCTGGAGTCCATGCTGACCACAAGACGGACACCTCTCTTCTCCTCCTTGCGGTCGTAGATTCTCCACCTGTTGGGATTTAAGCCACGGTTCTGGCGTGCCATTCTTCCCAAAATGACGTTTTTGTCCTTTGGTTGTCCTGGTATCCAGACCATGACTCTCTTATAGGAAATGAGTTTATCCATGCCCACAATTGTGAGCCTAGTTCCTTCCCACGATTGCATATCTGTAACAAGACTAGAAGGCAATGCTACAGTCTCATCATTCTCTGCAATAATGATGGCCGTACCTCTCGACAGATAGCAGTCCAGGAACTGAGGCTTAATGGGCCCCTGCTCCGGAAGCTCATCTATCAGATTGGTGATAGCCTACTCCACAGACTCCACCTGTTTTTCAGTTAGCTGCTGGTCAGAATATCCTACAGGTACTATGACCATCCTGATCCCAGCTTTAGCTATCTTGCCATACTCCACCTTGGGTTTTTTGTGGGCCTGCCGATCTTCTTCTGGGGTTGCCCCCGACAGAAGTCGTTTCCCCACTGGCGTCTTCGTGGGTGGAGTCCTCTATGTCCTAGAAGCAAAGCCCTTTTCGGGGTCTCGCCTCTTGTGCCCATTGGATTCCCCCACAGTCGTCGCTGTCCTGGCAGTAGAAGGCTTCTCAGCTCCAGGAGTTAGGCCCTTTTTTGGCCTGCTCCAGGGTCTTTAAAGCCTTCTTGTACCTCCTCTTCTCAGCTCCGGAGCGCTGTTTCTTCTTCTTCTTCTGGACTAGAAGATTGCCCACCTCTAGAGTGAGATCTCTTACTGTCGAGTTCGTACTATCCGGGGGTATCTCCGAAGAGCCCCTTTGGTGGTTGTCGACCTGGTGTTTCTCCCGGAGGCCCCATAGGAGCTCTCCGGTTTTTGAGTGGCTACGGTGCACATGTAGGTCCCACGAGTAGCTAGGGAAATATATTGTCCGCCCAGGCAGAGCCACGCATACCCGGGTAAGGCTACTTACCTCGAGAGGGCGCCAAGTATCTCGAAGACTCCGTTCAAGATACATCTCCCATGTGCCATGCACCCCATCGGCACTGGTCGCGTTACACCTTAGGGTTGGGTGGTGTTTTAGCTTCCTCCTCTTTTTATACCGAATGGTTACCCAATAGGGCTTCATTCGGCATTGCAAGAAAGGAGCTACTAGTCCCCCTCACCACGCAGAGGATCTTCAATTGAAGAGGGTAACCAAGGTTAGCCGCCTACAGTTGTAGAAGCACACACGAGGGGGTGCATTGGTGCATGTGATGTGATAGGGAAAAGTTAACATCGGACCTTGATTCAGGATGCAGATATCATGCTAAAAAGCAATACAGGATGGCGGAAATGAAACTATCGCAGGACAGTGTAATGTGACGCATTAACTTCTGAATTCCCAGTTCCTTGCATCTGAACGTTCACCGGTCTAAGTAATAGGTGACCGTCCAAGATAAGAACCACTTCAGAGGCACTGAACTCTAATTGCGATGGGAGACTGAAATGCGGTGGTAGGCCAAGGAAGAGAAGGTAATGTAGTAGAATTTGGATTGGGACAAATGATTGAAAGAGGAAGACGGCTGGTTGAATTCTGTCCTTGCTAACACTTGGTTCAAATATCATAAGCCACGGCTGTGTATATGGACCTGACCTGTAGACAATGGGAGGTAACAAGTAAACTTGAGAGATTCGGAAACAAGGTGTTGACTTTCCCAGGCGCAGACGCAGCACAAGCTTTTGGTCGCGAAATGCCATCTGAAGTTCAAAGGAGATTGGATCTGGACAAGTTGATAGAAAAGCATGTGAGGGTTTGTTTGAAGGAACATGTAACTCAAGGACTAAAGGAAACGGCTGAAGGAAACGCAGTAGAAGAAGAATGGAATGTCCTGAAAAATGAGATCAGTAAGGCTGCAGAGAACAACTGTCAAGAAAGGAATTATCAACTAAGGATCTAAGAATCAATTGATAACTCAGGAGCTACTACACCTGATTGACGAACGACGGAAGTACAAGAATGAAAATAATGAAGAGAGTAGAAAAGAATACAGGCGAATAAAGAATGAAGTAGGTAGAAAGTGGAGTATAGCTAAGGAAGAATGGCTGAAAGGCAAGTGTAAGTATTTTGAAGGCTTTAGTGTCCTACGAAGGGTAGATGCTGAAAGCAGGAAAATCAAGGAAAACCTTTGGAGAAAGGAAGGCTAGGTTATTGAATAATAAGAGCTCAGATGGAAAACCAGTTCTAGGGAAAGAAGACAAGTCAGAATGATGGCAAGAGTATACCCAGCGGTTGAGTCAAGGTAAAAAAGTTTATGATTGCGTTCTGGGACAAGAAGATGCTGGTGACATGGGGGACCAAATTTTGAGGTCAGGATTCGACAGAGTTTTGAGAGACCTAAATAGGAACGAGGCACCAGGAATTGATGGCATGCCCTCAGAATTACTGACTGCCTAAGGAGAAACAAGCATGGCAATGTTATACCGTTTAGTGTGCAAGATGTATTACACATGAGAAGTGCCATCCAATTTTCAGCAGAATGTTGTTATACCAATTCTCAAGAAAGCCAGTGCTGACAAGTATGAAAACTACCGCACCATTAGTTTAGTATCTCACGCCTGCAAAATTTCAACACGTATTACTTACAGAAGAATGGAAAGACAAGTTGAAACTGAGTTTGGAGGAGATTAATATGGCTTTAGAAGGAATGTAGGAGCACGTGAAGCAATCCTGACGTTACGTCAGATCTAGAAGAGGCATCGATTAATGTTGATTGGACCAAGCTATTTGAGATTCTGAAGGTGATCGGAATCAGACACCGTGAAAGGAGAACTATCTACAGCCTGTACAGAAATCATTCTACAGTGATAAGAATCGGGAGCTTTGTAAAACATGCAGCAATCCATGAAGGAATGAGACAAGGCTGCAGTTCGTCCCTTCGCTTTTTCAACGCTTAGGTACAACAGGCGATAAAGGAAATCGGAGAGGGTTTTGGAAAGGGAATCACAGTCTAAGGAGAGAAAATCAAAACCATGGTGTTTGTAGATGATATTGTTATTTTATCTGACTCCGGTAAAGATATGTAGAAATTGCTGAATGGTGTGGACAGTCCTTGGTAAGGAATACAAATGAAAATAAATCCAAAATGAAAGTAATGGAGCGCAGTCGAACAAAGTTAGGTGATGCAGGAATTATTAGATTAGGAAATGAAGTCTTAAAGGAAGTATATGGGTATTATTATTTGGGTAGTAAAATGAGTAAGGATGGAAAAGTAAGGAGGACATAAAATGCAGACTAGCACAAGGAAGGAAACCTTTTCTTAAGAGAAATATGTTCACCTCGAACATTGGTACAGGAATTAGAAAGATGTTTTTGAAGAATTTTGTGTGGACGTCGCATTGTTTGGAAGTTACACATGCACAATAACTAGCTCAGGAAGATAGGGAACGAACATTTTGAAATGTGATGTTACAGAAGAATTCTGAAGGTGAGATGGGTGGATAGAATCACGAATGAAAATGTACTGAATCGAATTGGTGATAGGAGATCAATTTGGCTAAATATGACTGTACCGGGCGGTACACCTCCACGCCGCTAATTCAAACATTGCGCCAGTTGAAACTCCTCTACTGGAGAAAGCCTGAACTTTAACAACCACATTAGTTCTAAGGTTTCTCAGAAGATGTCTTTACTGTAAATTTTGAAGTGTTCTGAACTACGTCGGTTTCGATTTGATTTTGTTTTCTCTGTAGTAAGAAGTGTGAACATTCTCTTCTAGATGGCACAACTTAAGAACTACAATTGTGCACCCTAGTGCGAAGTGAAGGAATTTTTTGAAGAAATTTGCTATTCATAAGGACTTGTTCAGTTGGTTTTTGAAGGAAGTGTAGGGGGTAAGAACGGTAGGGGTAGGCCAAGGTATGAATATGACAAGCAGATTAGAGCAGACGTAGGATGCAATAGTTACGTAGAAATGAAAAGGTTAGCACAGGATAGGGTGGCATGGAGGGCTGCATCAAACCAGTCTATGGACTGATGACTCAAACAACAACAAGTTTGTTCTTTGTTAAATTTCTTTCAGTCATTGTTTGGGTTGGCAGTATAACCCCTCTCTTTCCGCCAGTTTTGAATTTGACCAATGGGGAATTTCTGTAATTAATTTTCCACCAATAAGGTGTTTCTTCTTTGCCTGGTGTATTAGTTTTTGCTCTTACCCAATAAAATTTTGTGGCGGGTTGTAATCATCCATGAAACGTCTCGAATTTTCCACGAGGGTATATAAACTGCTGATTTTTAGGTCTCGGTGCCACTTCAGTAACATCTCTCCTAGTGTGATTATGTAACAGGGGGCGGAAGCGCCTCTTTCTTTGGGCAGTAGTTCATCGATAAGGTAATGGCCGTTTAATAACTTTATTTCTTGCTAGCTCAGCAGTTTAACCCTCGGGGCAGTTTGGAAACTTTTCTCATGTAACCTATCCTTGAAATGTAATAGACATTTGGTAAAATTTTTGCCCTTTAACTATAAATTGGGATAGAGAGTGCCTAACCCTCTCGAGCTCCCACTCATATTGTTCTGAGGTGACTACGTTTCGTTTCCTTTTTTCTCCCTTCGTAATCTAATTAAGTTTTCTTATCGTGTCACCTCCGTAGTATGGGATTAGGCCTTGCATAAGCGGCCTAGTGCCAAATGGGTTTTAAAAATGTATTAGGAGTGCAAGTTACGCCTCCATTCAACTCAGAATTTTGGGCCATGTAATTGACCTGTTTCTTTACTTAATAGGCCTCAGTAAATTGGTATTATTACCCCTGTTCTTGTGTGCCTGGAGGGCAGATTGAATGTGGAGTTTGGTGTGGCCTTGAATAGGCTTGATCTTTGAGAGCGGGTTTGCTCTTTCTTAAAAGTGGATTTTCTGTGTGCCTCAGGAGGCTTTACTGGGTAATTGGGAGCAAGTGCTCCTTGGCATGACTGGGGCTTTCTGCCCCTTTGTAGAACCTTGTATATAGGTAAAGTTGGGCTTATAGCTCAAGGATTGTGAGTCTGGGGCTCGAAGCCCAAATCCAGTAACAAACTGTAATTGTACTTTCTTAATTTGTTGATCTGCTACTTGGTACCTCTTATATTCTATTATTTATTTATCTTGAAAAGAAAATATAACCTTTGTTAAAGTTTTAAATTAACTTGAATTTCGAAAGTTGAGACCTATTCCCACCAGCACCTTCTTTCACCTCTGCTGTTCCACAGATACCTGGGAACAATGAGAAAAAGAGAATGATAGGACACATTTCAAGACACCCGGGAATATTACCGCTGGTTTGTCAGGGAAGTGTCGGTGGTAAGGACGTTAGGGATAGACCAAGGTATGAATATGACAAGCAGATTTGAAAAGATGTAGGATGTAGTAGGTACGTAGAAATGAAAAGGTGATAGGGTGCATTGGAGAGCTGCAACAAACATGTCTATGGGCTGATGACTCAAACAACAACAACAACAACAACAACAAAAAAGCATGCGCAACACAAATAACATCCATAATATGTCAAACAAATAAAGAAAGCATTAAGGGGACCCGGTAGGGTGAAATTTGGCAAAAAATTGAATTTTTACTTTTTCATTCCATAAAAATCTAGAGACTTTCTTCTTTCATTAGAGCTATCGTTCATGGTCATATCTTAATTATAAGTGGTTTGTAGTGCGTTTCCAGAACAACACTGCATGGGCGCGGTAACTTTATCTGCCGGGAGATCTCGTTGTTGACAACGTCTATACACGTTTCCTTGGCTCCCTCCTCATATTCCCGCCCAGTGGTGCTATGTGTGTGTAGATGTAACGTAATGGGTATTTGTGACATTTGCTAGCCTATTCATGAGATCAGTGTTTAGAGATCTAGCAGAGCCACAACTTCATGAAAAGTGCCTTCATGGACGAACCCAGAACCCCAACGATAGTGTTAATAATTTGATTTGGACCCGAATTGCCAAGAGAGTTTTTGTAGAGGTCAATACCTTGCATTTTGGAGTGTACGATGCTGTGGCTACATATAATGGAGGTAACATCATAAAGTGTAAAACCTTAGAAAAAGTGGGAATCTCTCCGGGGTATCACATGATAACAAGTATGAAGAAAATCGATTGTGAACGGAAAAGGAAGGCTGATGGTGCAGAAAAGGACTGTAAAATACTGTCAAGACAAACTAAGAGAGCTGTGAGAAGAAGTCTAGAGGATGAGATGCAAGACAACCCAGATGATCCATCATATAGGGCAGGATTACATTGAAAAACTTTGAAGGCTTTTTTCTGCAAGTTCACTTTTTTCTGAACAAAAGGAACATTTTCTTAAAAACTATTTAGTATACAATCTTGAAACCTTCAGATATTACATAAAGTCATAATATACACACTTTAACACGACGTTTTTGGAGAGAAGTGTTTAGTACAGAAACAAGGGGCTAAAAGTGAGCGACTTTTCCCAAAAATGTAGCACTGAATAGAAAAATTAAGAAATGGACGAATATCTCTAATGAATAAACCCCACTGTTAAAACACTCCAGAAAGTATAAAGGAAGCATGAGAAAAAATGAAGCCTTTAGCATGAACCGTTTATGAGATAGATGTACCTAAAACCAGTAAATTTAACATTATAGATATAGACCCTACCGGGTCCCTTTAAGGACGGAGGGTAAGTAATTGCTGTCACTTTACAACCAGCTTTGTGCAAAATTCAAAGTAATACAGATGGGTTCTATTCACAATAGACTAATGGAATTTGAACCATTTTCATGTAGAATATTCCTAAATTTTATTTTATTTTTTGAAAATCCTAATGCAATTACTTCAACTGCAATGCATTTTTTTAAATACATGTAATTCGAGTTTTCAGATATTCAGCAGGTCTTTTCAAAACAACTATTTGAGTTACAATTATGAATTTTTCTATGTGAACTGTTGCAATCACTCTCAAGGTGGTTATCAGCAATTTATATTTTTAAATTGAAATTATTTATGATCTTTAAATTAATATTTGCAACATTCTATGCGGAATTAATTAAGTGAATAGAAAAAGTATTTTCATAAATAATAGATCATTTTTTTAGTAGATGGAATATATTATATCCAACCTAGAATTTAGTACCCGTAGATTTTTAATATTGTGAGGAAATTGCACATAAAGAGAAGCATAAGCATATTCTATGTATTTTCAACAATTTCATTGCAGGTGAACTAACTTCGTTCTAAAATATATGACTGTGTTGAAAATTTCATTAGTCTTTTGTGAATAGGAGCCCAGCTGTGTCACTTTGATTTCTTCCCAAATCCGGCTCCAAATTGATATAAATGACCTACCTTCCGTCCTTAAAATGTCAACGAAGGGTAAAATTCATCCTCTTCTAGCTCCATACCCGTCATCGGGCTTTGGCTCTCTTATGTTCGTTACCGATTGCGGGGAATACCCTAATAGTTGATCGTCGCAGGCTCTCCAGCCAGGATGCGCGGGGTCTCTTACCCTCAATATTCCACCTTCTCTTGTGTGATTCTTCATCGTAGGCTATAGGCCTAATTGGCACCAAAACCCACCAAAACATGTTTGTCTGTATTTGACATTTCGATACATCCACCCAGATTAGGAAAAAGGTATTTTGCCTAACTTCCGGCTCTTCTAATAAATATGTACACAAATATCGCATGAATTTAGCCCTAGCGATCATGAACATCACAATCACCACGAGGTCCTGTTGTTAGCTTCCCTTAGTTAGTCCATAAATCAATTACTGCACGTGGAAACTATTGCACAGCGGGGTTACAACCCTATTAGCATCAAATAAGCGTGCTACGCATACCAATGATTTGTCCAACCAGTTTTTGGCAGACCACATTATACGTCTGTCCTGATTCGTGATACAGAGAAGAGGGTTATTTTAATATTCATAACCCTACGCATTTTTTAAGTATAATGTTAATTTAATTTTAATTTCAATGTACTTTAATGTAATTCTTTTTCTTTAATTCACTTTGTAATAGTACATTAAATTTGTTTCACATTTATGTTGGAAGATGGATACAATCTCCTCAGAAACACGTAGGCCACACATTAGCTGAAATAGAACGGGTATAATGACACCTTAACCTGACAGAGCTCCTCACTTTATTTCAAGGAACAGTCCTCAAGCAGAAACATTTATAACTGACAGCTTCCTCAGTCAGCCGAATGTAATCATCAATTAATAAATGCAATTGATACCTGAAAAACAAATAACTTAATTTCAATAGAATTCCGTGTTTCGTTCATGGAAGAACAACATCAGAGTTTATCAAATCACACTGAAATTTATTTAAGAATGTATAAATATTTACATCTAAATCTATTCAAATCCTTAAAAGCTTGAAATTTTGAAATTATCTTCATTAAATCCTCACTTTGCTCCAGCATAGAATGCAGGTTGGGGTAATACCGGTACTCTGTCTGTGGCGTGAGTCCAACTGGCTTCTTTGTCCTTTAAGCCTCCGCCACGCCCTAGCCAAAGCCCCACTGACCGATACATTTAGCTGTTTTAACACTTTTATTTTCAATTACATTTTTTCTATGTTTTAATTATTGTTATTATTATCATTAAAGACTGTAATTAGAACGTGGTTCCAGTGTATGAGACTCACACCAGGATTAGATTGATATGTAAACTGCAAAATTCGAAACGAAAACAGCACGATTCGTTGAGGGTGAGTTCCGACAGAAGAGTCGTGTAAGCAAAATGGTGCATACTTTGTGCTACAAAAACTCGGGAGTTAGGAAGCGAGCTGCTCGCCAAGTTGTATGTTCCGACCTGATAGTGGAGTGACATTTGTATAAGAAAAAGTTGAATGAATGTTTTAAGGGTAGGAAAGATCGTAATTTGAAGATGACTTCGGAATTCACTAGGAAAAGTTAGGGCAAATATTCATTTATAGGACGAGGAGTTAGGGATTATAATAATTTGTAAACAGAAATTTCCAAGTTCTTTGAATGATTTAAGAAAAAACTAGCTATGCAACTGAAACGGCATCTGTCACTTGGGTGATAGTGCACATCTATGATTGGTTGATTGATTGATTGATTGATTGATTGATTGATTGATTGATTGATTGATTGATTGATTGATTGATTGATTGATTGATTGATTGATTGATTGATTGATTGATTGATTGATTGATTGATTGATTGATTGATTGATTGATTGATTGATTGATTGATTGATTGATTGATTGATTGATTGATTGATTGATTGATTGATTGATTGATTGAACTGGACAGCTTTGAAAGGGAAATATTATTTTATTATTATTATTACTATTATTAATATTATTGTTCCGGGGGTACACCTTCTCCGACCAGTTAAACTGCGAGCCTTCTATAAGGCCCTCTATGTAATCTATTTTGAACTGGGGAACTACAATATACTTTGTTTTCAAATGTTATAAATCTGTGGTTTAATTGCTCCATCTAGTGGGGTAAACAAGAATTCCAGCTTTTCAGTTTGACGTGAGACACATTTGGGGATCTGAGAATGCGGTCGCAGAAGGGTTAAGCCGAATGTTTCCCAGTGATTCTAATTCTCTTGACTCGGAGGAAAGCCCTTCGCCTTCACTTTTCACACCTACTGGTAGAAGTGCGATTCTGCTTTATCATGACATAGCTAAATACCAACGTGAAGATACGGCGCTGGCTCCCATTACCGAAACCCTTTCGACCCTTATGCTTTGAGGAATGGGGTAAAATGTATACCCTGAATGTAAATTTTTGTTTACTTAGTAAAATTATTTTGTAGAACTTTCCTTTCTATAATTTCTAAGCCATTCTTCCATTAAAGCCCCTGCCTCCAAACCTTAATCAGAGACTCCTTGTGCTCCTCCTCCAAAGTTGCCGAACTCATCTACAATATAATGTAGCACCGTGTGAAAAACAGTGACTCTTTTCCCAAAAATTGAATGTTACAGTGCCCATGTTTCATCCGAGGCCACGTCATATTAACCTGGGAGAGATGTCATCGCGGGGTATGGGCCCGCTTAGTCCCGGCCTGGTTCTTAGGATGCTTCTTTTATGTATCAAATTTATCTGCCCTTCTGCTGGTCTATTCTTCAATAGTAATCAGCCAAATAAAATTGGAGGTGCGTAGGCCTTCAGGAATCCCGCCTATCAGTAAAGTGTTCTGGAAGCTTCTCCTCAAAAATACTATAAACCTGGGCAATTTAGGGCCGTATTGTGTTGACTGCTCCAGTTATTTGAGTACGGCGTGTCCTTAGAGAGACAGGGGACACGAGCCCAGCCAATTTCCAGAAACATGTGATATTGCCTGTAGGTAGCTTGGGCGGAAGGTTTCAAGCCATTTTATTTCATGTACATTTCTATTTCTTTCTTTCTTTCTTTCTTTCTTTCTTTATTTATTTATTTATTTATTTATTGTCTTGTTTTATACGGTGGGACTCAGGCTACGAAGCCCGCTATTCTGTCCGACCATACATACACTTACATGAAGAGTTAATAATACACTAAATTATCTACAATTTAATATCTTAAGGTATCAATTAAATGTTTGAATTAACCTAATAACTTAGCTATGATCTGATCCTACTATGTTATGAATAATTATTATTATTTCTTAACTAGGTTTGACAGAGTTTCTTAAAGCGGAGGTGGTTTGACACGCTCCTAATTTCAGCGGGTAGGGAATTCCAAATTCGGCTGGCGGCGACTATAAATGATCTACTGTAGCCAGTTGAGCGGTGAATGGGAATGCTTAGTATTGAGGTGGATGATGATCTGGTGAGAATACTAGAAGGTGATGCTAGGTAATGGCATTGTGTGGCAAGGTATTCAGGTGTGTTAAGGTTCAGTATACGATGTAACAGGGAAACAGTGTGTAAATTTCGTCGCTCTCTTAAGCGTGGCCATTAAAGTCTATCAAATGCGAGAGAAATATGGTTAAACTTTGGTATATCTGAAACACATGCGTTATGTGCCTTTTGGAGCTTCATGGAAAGTGAGACGTTCAGGTTACTGTATACTATGTCACAGTAGTCGAATATCGGCATTACCATACTTTGGATAAGCAGTTTTCTTACATTTTGAGGGAGTGAATCTCTGAGTTTCTTGAGGGAAAGTAAGGAATAAAACACTCGCTGACATATACCTATTACATGATCGTTCCAACTAAGGTTTTTGTCCATTACTATCCCTAATATTTTAACTGTGTCTCTGAATTTTAACTGAGTGCCTCTTAATGTTCCTGAGTGGGTATGCACGTCTGTAACTCGTGCGTGGGATTTTTGGGTAGCTAAAATAATACACTGCGATTTTTGGGCATTGATTTTAGTGCATGGTCGTCGGACCACTTACATATTCTTTCTAGGTCGCCATTCATATTATTTATTGCAGTCGGTAAGTCACGAGGATGTGCATGTGTATATATCTGTAGGTCGTCTGCGTACACATGATATTGACAACGTTTAATTACTTGTGTTAGTCCTGAAATGAAGATCGAAAATAGGAGTGGCGCTAGCACTGACCCCTGTTGTATTCCAGTCTCTACAGATTGCCATGAAGAGGAATTTTCACCTGTTGATACACACTGCCGGCAATCAGATAGATAGGAATACATCCAGGATAGTGTGCTTGGTGAGAAATTAAAAGCACGTAATTTTGCTATTAGTAACTCCGTGTCAACGCAGTCGAAAGCCTTACTAAGGTCTAGAAGAGTTAAAAAAGTAACTTCTCCCTTATCCATAGCTACTCCTATGTCGTTTGTTACTTTAAGTAGTGCAGTAGTTGTGCTATGATTGATTCTAAAACCAGACTGGTATTTGTCAAGAAGCTATTGTTATTTAAATGTGCAGTTATTTGTCTGTGAACTATTTTCTCCAAAAGTTTGGACAGAAATGGTAAAATGTAAATGGATCGAAAGTCTTTGGGTTCCACGGGATTGTTGGTCTCTGGTAGTGGGGGAACAATTGCACATTTCCAAAGGGAAGGGAATATGGCGGTTATCAATGAGGTATTAATGATGTGGATTAGAGTTGGTAGGATTACGTCTAGAGTTTTTAACAGTAACTGTGGAACAATCTCTTCACATCCCGTCGCATTTGTCTCTATTGATCGTGCAATTTGTCTCACTTCTGCAGGAGTTACGAGTGAAAAATGTAATTTTTCTCCTCCATTGTTAGTATTGCCATTGTGTAGAATTTTGTTAATAGTCTGCTCTTTCGTTGTCTCGTCAATGTTGTAGTAAAATATTGGTTTAAATCATCCAGTGGTAGTTTAATGCCAGCAGTATGTATTTTATTTCCACCTATGCCCATTTTTTAACGGTTTTCCAGATTGTTGTCGTGTTTCGGGTTAGCAAAATGTTCAGCGAGTGTCTTGTTTTAAAACTCCTTACGGCTTGTGTGGTCCTGTTACGAAGGGTCTTATACAGGTCAAAATCGTTTGGTACTTGGCTATTTTTAAATTTTCTAAAAGCTTTGTCTCTCTCTGTCATTAAGTCTCGCTAGCCTATTTTCTGAGTCATCCGTGGAGCCGCAATGCGTGATAAGCGAGCAGTGCGTTTTGGTGCGTGTTTATTGAGAAGAACTCCACTTTATCATCTATATTAACTAAAATATGGACATTATTCCAAGGTATGCTTGCAGCGTCTTCTAATAGGGCTTCGTTATTTATACTTTTTAGGTCTCGGAATGTAATTAATTTAGGTCTGTACTTGGGGCATTTAAGTGAATAAGCTAAATAAATTAAATCGTGATTGGATAGTCTGCAAGCAGACATTTGCCTGTGGGTCAGAACCCCGTCAGGGTTATTCGTCACAATTAAGTCCAGTAATGTATGTGACGTGGCTGTGTGATGTGTTGCGTTAAGTGGCTACATCGTCATGTCACAAGATTTAAATATGTTGATTAGTTGTTTAGTCTCAGTCATTTTGTCGTTAAGGAGGTCAGTATTGAGGTCCCCTAGTAATAAAACATGCTCATACCTGGGTAAGAGGTCTCGTAGGATGTCCTCAAGGTCGGTGATGTAACCAATCTTTGGTGGGTGATGCACTACACTCAGTAAGCACTTTTCGCCTAAAGCCTCAATTTCTAAGAACATGAACTCAGGCCTTGCTCAGTATTCACTAATTGTTTTGTACATTGTTTTATATTTTAGGTAGCTCCTAATATACATAGCTACTCCGCCACCGGTTTTACCTGTGCGATCAATTCGGATCAAAGAATAATTTTCGAAGTGGACGAGAGAATCTGACAACCATGGTTTTATCCAGATTTCCCCTTTCTTGACGATGTGAGGATTGACATTAGCAATTCTGTTACAGAGTTCGTTGAAGTGAGGAATTAGACTTTGAACGTTAGCATGTACTACATGTAAGGAATTTGGGAAGTTGTTAAAAGCATTTGTAAGGGGATTAGTGTTAGGGGGCTGGGTTGGTATGGAAGCGGAGATTCCGCTCAGCTGACCACCAGTAAGCTTGCCGTATATGCAACACTCTCACTTTGAGTTACCAACCTGTACTCTATCTTGCTTAGTTATTGTATGTAAATCTAGTGAAGATATAATCTAAAAGTAATAGTTGGAATAGTAATCATAATCTAGTAATTAAAGTCTAGTGTCTATGTTAGTTAAAATTGTAAAATTTTTAATGCCTTGTTAGTTTCGGTCTGTCGGTTTATTTAATCCTGTCCAATTCTGCTCGGCTCGACACACGATATTTCTCACCATTGTGTTTCACAGTAATTGTACCGTCTATTGTCCAAAAATTGGACACAGGAAATCTAGTGATCGCTTCTTGCAACAGTTTCATCCTGATTGGCGTGAGGGCTTCTCTCATTATTTTGCCCGTTCCTTTCAGTTTCTGTTTAGATTTGAATAGTTCGTTCCGTTTGCGGTACGACACGAACTTCACTATCATCGGACGCGGCTTATCTGTACTCATCTTGCCTACCCTGTGACTTCTGTCTATGTCCTCGTGCGTTAAATGTACTCCAATATTGTCAGCTAGCTCGATGACACATTTGTCCGTGTCCTCGCCACTCGATTCCCGCACCCCGAACACACGCAGTGATTGCCGCCGCTGATATTGGTGGAGAGCATCGATCTTAGTTTCAAGCTGTTCCCTGAGGTCTGATATTGTCTTGTCTCGGGCCTCGAGCGCTTCCCTCGTCTCCTCGTACTTTGGTATTAAAATATATCGTAGCTTTAAGCTGCTCTATAACGGCCCTGTCTACCTGGTCTTGTATGATGTTTACTAGCGCGGCGAGTGTTTCCTTGTCCCTCAGAGATTCTTGTAGGGCGCGCTTCACTGGGTTGTCTGTTGTTGCTACCTTTCCTTTCCCTGGCATGGCTGTTTACAAGAAAGAGTATGTTGTTAATTACTTGTGATACACTAAAGTTGGTAGTTAAAATTTAGAATTGTTGGCAAGTCTGAGAAATCTGTTCTAGTCTCTGATGGGAAATACATAATGTAAGAGAACAAAGAGTGATTTCCCTCCGTTGGTACCCATTCAACTTGGCATGAGATGACAAGATTCTAAATCTCTAAATTTCTTGACACTTATTTGGTATTTAATGTTTCACATTTAGTCAAAAAGCAAATTGCCAAGAGCAATCCAGCTCTTTTCTGTGTAAATTAGCCTCTGTATCATTGGGCCAGAAGCCTAACGTGGGCAAGTGTTTCGCCTCCCAGCCTTTTGTTTATGACTAGTCATGTTCAACCTTCCCTTTTTATATTAAGACCGTTTAGTATGGGCACTCATGCGCCTGTTAATTCGGTAATTGTTTCCGCGGTTCGCTCCCTTTTGGGAAAGTGTGTTGCAAAATATGTATAAGGACACGTCAGGGCAACGATGTGTAAATATTTTAATTAAAGACAACAGATGGATGGTAAGTAAAAAATAAGAAACTGGTGCGTCTGCGAGACTGGAGTATTGTATAGCTGGAGCACAGACTCCCCTGTAGTGTAAATTGTGCTCTTGTAAATCCTGTAAGGGCGAAGAGCGATCTAGATCTTTACTGTGTGAATTATCATTCGTAATTCTCTCAAGTTTTGATCCTGATCTTTGGACATTAAGTCATTGTTATTGCTAGAGCTGGTGAGTTCATTAATATGATTTTATTCAATCCGATTTTCTATTTAATAATTTTAAATATTAAAAGAGGAGGGAAAGAAATAAAATTTCAAAACTTATTTTTTGTAATTCCTTGTCCAGCCATTTACCTCAGGCGTTTCTTATTCCTCTGTGAGTCATGTAAACTCCGTAACAGTTGTTACTATTATTATTATTATTATTATTATTATTATTATTATTATTATTATTATTTATTATTATTATTATTAGCAGTTGGGTTTTGAAAGGTTAAATAGGTAATTACCTTCGCCCTCAAATGCCTCTGTGGATCAGTGGTAGAGTGTCGGCCTAGGAGAGCAAATTCAAACCCGCCAGATACAGTAGTACTTTTAAAGGGCGAAATCAAGTCCAGTCGACACTCCGTGTCGTACGATGTCAGCATATAAAAGATCTCTGGTGACGCATTTGTTGTTTACCCGACAAAATTCATTCATGAGCAAGAGAGTTTCAGTTTACTCGGTCTGCCATCTAGTGGGCCTAGAGTGAAACGGAACGTCGAAATTGACGTGCAGACACCCAGATGACGGCACATGGTAGCTGAGGCCATACGACTATTATTTTCTTACCTACGCCCTCATGATACAGAAATCCAAATTTTCTGCCACCCGGTAAAGTAAAATGAACGTTCAAACTGACACACGGGCAGCAACAATGGCATAAAATTAAAATGCCTCAAACGTTAATAAAAGTCATAGATTTGTTATTAAATGTTATTGTTAATATAATTTAAAATGGGGAATTTCGCATGAATCACTCTACAAAGAGAGGAAGTGAAACGCCGCTGAGCGGTGAATCCAATTTCACTGGTTAACTGATCATTTATTGAGTTTTAACATCATATTTCATATTGTCTACAAACATTGTTTTCTATTTACGCTGATCAGATCTTTAATACAGGATTGATTCTTTGCTATTCGAAGTATCATCAAAGAAACCAGTTTTTCACAATCGTACTCTTCATTAAGAAGCCTTAAAATGTGGAAAATGTTATGAGTTGTTATTTTCTCTTCCCTTTTCCACAAGGACATCTTACCTTTTGAACTGGAGCCAGGATTATTATTTTGCCATGTAACTTAAACCCGACCTAGAGACTTCAGATTGTAGAACAGAAAGCGGATCATCAATTCTGCTGTGTATAAGAAGCTTCAATCAGTTAATAGCAGCTTATCGATACTGCATGCTGCATAAACATCCCTAGCAGCACGTAGAACACTATCGCATCCCTTTCTTCATGCTTTTAGCATGTATTGATTTACGACAATAGCATTGACACAAAACACTATGCCTGCATTGCAACTCAGATATCAGATGTCATTATTTTAGCCGCTACACTCTTGATTATTTAATTATGTATTTATTTACCTATTCATATTTCATCCACATATGACCTACAGCTGGCGAATCATCCTAAAATTTGCGTACTGGAAACTGTTCATATAACAAAATGTATAAAGTAAGTGTTATCTAGCAACCGTGCAGGCTGTGATGTAAGGTGTGGATATATGGTCAGAGAATGTTACCTAGCAACCGTGCAGGCTGTGATCTAAAGTATGGATATATGGTCAGAGAATGTTACCTAGCAACCGTGCAGGCTGTGATGTAAGGTGTGGATATATGGTCAGAGAATGTTACCTAGCATCCGTGCAGGCTGTGATCTAAAGTATGGATATATGGTCAGAGAATGTTACCTAGCAACCGTGCAGGCTGTGATGTAAGGTGCGGATATATGGTCAGAGAATGTTACCTAGCAACCGTGCAGGCTGTGATGTAAGGTGTGGATATATGGTCAGAGAATGTTACCTAGCAACCGTGCAGGCTGTGATGTAAGTTGCGGATACATGGTCAGAGAATGTTACCTAGCAACCGTGCAGGCTATGATGTAAGGTGTGGATATATGGTCAGAGAATGTTACCTAGCAACCGTGCAGGCTGTGATGTAAGGTGTGGATATATGGTCAGAGAATGTTACCTAGCAACCGTGCAGGCTGTGATCTAAAGTATGGATATATGGTCAGAGAATGTTACCTAGCAACCGTGCAGGCTGTGATGTAAAGTAGGGGTGGATGGTCATGGCCGAGAGACATATAAGACACATTTATGACCACTTGAATTCGCCGTAGCCAGTAGTAAGCTCAACCTATGGTGTTGTAAGCCGTAGAGTGAAGCACTGGAAATACTTAAGTTGTGTCTGAAATTGTATATGCTGATGCTCGATTTAAAATGTTTAACCAGTAATATTTTTTTGTAATAATTATTTCCTTGGAATTGCTTGTTGTACTCCTGTTGTTGTTCTTGTCGTCGTTGCTGTTGGTGGTGTTGCAGTAGTTGGGTAGTTTTGTTTTAACTTTACTTTATTATCACATTACTCTAAGTGACCATTGCCACCGGGATATTTCCCAGCTGCGATGTAATTGCTAATAATAATAATAATAATAATTGTACCGGGTGGTACACCTCCACGCCGCTAATTTAAATGCGCGCCAGTTAAAACTCCTCTGCTGGAGGAAGTCTGAACTTTATTGACGGTATTAATTTTCTACCTTCTCAGAAGATGTCACTACCTGTAAATTTTGGAGTTTTAGAACTGTGTCACTTTTGATGTGTTTTTGTTTCGCTTGAAGTAAGAAGTGTGAACTTTCTCTTCTAGAGGACACTACTGAAGATCTAAAATAGTGCAACCTAGTGCGGAGTCAAAGAACTATTTTTTTGGAGAAAATTTAATTTCAAGAGTTTGTTCTTTGTTAAATTTCTTTCTGTCATTGTTTAAGTTGGCAATATTTACCCCTTTCTTCCCCTTGTTATGAATGTATCCAATCCCGAATTTCTTCTATTAATTTCTGACCAATCTGGTGTATCTTCCCCCAACTTGAATCTGTTGCGGGATCCTACCCAATAAAGAGTTTGTGGGAGGGTGTTTTCTTTCCCCTAACGCCTAGAACCTTCCGCGAGAGGATATAAACTGCTGATTTTCGGGTCTCCGGGCCACTTCTGTTCCATCTTTCAGTGCGTAAGGTACACAGCAGGGGGCGGGAAGCGCCTCTTTCTTCTCCAGCCGTTCAACACAAGGTAATGGCCAATTAATAATTTCTTTCGTTGCTAGATCAGCAGTTTAACTCTCGGGGCGGGTTCTAGGCCTTCCACCATGTAACTTTCCTTTAAAATGTAAAAACTACTGGTATCTATTCTATCTTTCAAACGACGTATCGGGATAGAGAGTGCTTAACCCTCTCGAGCTCCCACTCACATCGTCTTGAGGTGAACTTATTTTTCTCAACCAATTCTTCCGTAATGTAATGTAAATTGTTATTAAGTCACCTCTGTAGTATGGGATTAGCCCTTGTATTAATGGCCTAGTGCCAAGTAGGTCTTAAGCAAAGTGTATTAGGAGTGCAAATTCGCCTCCTCTCAAATTGTATTTTAGAGGTCATGTATTAACTTTCTTGTCATTTAACAGACCTCAGTAGGTTGGGTATTTTACCCCTGTGTATATGGCCTTTGAGGACAGCTTAAAGGTGGAGTTCGGAGTGGCCTATGATAGGCTTGTATTTTAAGGGGAAGTTGCCCTTTATTGAAAATTGTGTCTCTGCCTCAAGGAGGCTTTTGGGTGTAATTGGAAGCAAATGTTTCTGGCATGTTTGGGGGTTCTCGGCCCCTTTGTTGTATGGTGTTCATTGTAAGGTTGGGCTCTTTGCTCAAGAATTACGTTTCTGACTTTTGAAGCCCCAAATGGGGTACCTATGTAAATGTATTTTTCAATCGTGTTTCGGCTACTAAGTACCTGTTCTATTTGTTGTTACCTAATTTTGCAAAGAAAATATAACCTTGTTAAATTTTAAAATTAATTTCACTTTAGTAGCTTGAGACCTATTCACCACCCAGCACCTTCTTTCATGCATAACTACCACCAGAACACGGTAACAAGTGGTAACAGAGCGTGGTTGAATGGGTCTCAATTTAGCCCCTTTTGACGGCTAGACATTGTTTTGATCCGAACTCTAACCATTTTCTCAGTTGCTGGAATTTTTTTTTTTGACTTTTCAAAATTGTTCGGTCATCATGCCCGGCTCTCGCGATGTTCTCCTTCTTAAGTACTTGCGCAAGGAGGAGTTGATCTATGAATTAACTATCAGAAATGTGCAATCTGGAGGCACGGTTGCAGTAGACACTAACAAGCTTAGAGAGTCCCTTGATTTGCCCATTTCCATCCCCAATTTGGGAGAGAAAGAAATTGACGATTCTCTTTCCACGATCACGGAGAATGTTACTGGGCTAGCTTCTGTAGTTAGCTTTTTTGATGAAAATGATCCGTCTCCGAATCAAATTAAGCGTGTGCAAGGCAGGCTATATCATTTTTCGAATAGGGTTAACGATCTGTTGTCTCTAAAACTGAATGACGTTCAGAGGAAGGAAGCTAGTACGCTCCTGGAAAATATTTCCGAATTATCTAGTAAGGTCACTCAATTGTTAACTGGGGAAGTTCCTCCAAAATCTGATCAGCCCACCATAGTGAATGTAGGTAGCGAGGAAGAACCTGCTAAGGGAGAAGTAAATAGGAAAACCATCGCTGCTCAAACTATCCCTGCCCCATTGGACAACGAGTCTGAACGCCGTGCATCGCTGAGTAACATCCGTTCTGAATTAACTTCATTGCCATTGAAACCTTTACCTACTATGTCACCCGGGTTTAGTAGCTTGCCTCATCCATTGGCAATGTTGCTCAGAGGTATATCTAAGTTTTCCGTTAATACCACCAGTGACGTAAATTCATTTTTAAGATTTCTAGTGGAATTTCAGGATCATGCCCTTGTTTTTTCTCTTTCTCCATGTCAAATCTTGCAAATTATCTATCCGTATGCTATTGGTATTCTCTCTGACAAAATAGTTAGAGCCATTGCCGAGCAATCATCTATTGAGGATTTCCATGCCCATTTGCTAGCTAACTTCATCCCGGCTAGGGCCAGGTCCTCCCTTATTCAGAAGTACTATTATCGTGTACAGCGCTTGGATGAAAACTTGGCTGATTTCATACAGGACATTAAGTTTTATACTAGGGTGTTTGCCCTTCATTTTCCTGAAGATCAGATTGTACAGGCTATTGTAGAGGGATTTTCACCTCCCTATAGGTCATATTTGTGTTTCGCGGCGTGCCCGCAAACCTTCTCTGAACTTGAAGCATTGGCCGTCTCAGCGGAAGGAGTTAGATACGCCGATTCTTTGCGTGTCGCGAAAGAACCCCCCCCCCCCTTCCTTTAGTAACACTCGGCCTCCACCTCGCCGACCAGTCAATCCCCGTAAATGTTATGCTTGCGGGTCGCCTGACCATCTGCGCAACAAGTGTCCGCTGATCAAGTCAAGTGGGACAAGGAATGGAGCCGGGTCATCACAAGGCTGTTTTAAATGTGGGGCTTTCTCACATATTGCCAAGAATTGTCCCAACTCAAATAGCACCCCCTCCTGCTCTACTTCTGGTGCAAATTCCACCTATGCCAATAATAAAAAGTGACTAGTGGCTTCGGCTGAGTCGACTAATCCATCTTCCCGAGACTCAGCCCCTAGTAAACAGGTTGTAAATGCAGAGAACGATCAGCCTTCAAATTCATCTTTTGAATGCCCTAAAGAATGTCTTAGGATTGCGGCGGATACCCCCGCACCTGTTCCTTTTCTTAAGATTGAGTTAAATAACGAGCCTATAACAGCTCTCTTAGATTCAGGCAGTGTTTGTTCGATTATTTCGGCTGAATGGTATTCTAAATTGAAATCGGTTTGTAAACTTCCTGACTATGTCTCTTCTCCTGTTCAATACGTTTCGGCTAATTCATCTCCATTAGAAATTCTAGGTTCCTTACTGGTCAAGATTCGTATTTTTAAGTTTACATGGAAAATTAAATTGTTTGTGGCCAAGCAATTGTCTTGCCCCATTATATTGGGAGCTGACTTTATTTCTCACACTGGTCTTGTGCTCGATCTCCAGTCTAGGTCGTGCACATTCAAATTTGCTTCTAGTTGTAAAATACCACTATTAAAGTGTAATTCTGTGTCATGTTCTTCTATTTCGCCTACCCAGGATGAGATGTTGTTAGACCTTAGACATCTACCTGAGGAGCAGGCTGATAGTATTCGCAAACTGTGTCAGTCGTTTCCCGAGGTGTTCTCTGATACTCTTGGTGTTACTGACCTTATTGAATACAAAATTGAGGTCACGGATTCGATTCCTGTCCGTTTTCCACCTTATAGGCTATCTCCACCTAAAATGAAGGCTCTGAAAGAAATTATCGATCAGATGTTGAAGGATGGTATTATTAGGCCCTCTAAGTCGGCGTATTCATCGCCTATTTTCCTAGTCCCGAAACCCCAAGGAGACTTCAGGCCTGTCATTGATTACAGGGTTCTCAATCGGAAGGTGGTGTTGCAATCTGTGCCCCTTCCTGACCTTCATTCTTGTTTATCATGGTTTCGTAAGGCCAAGTTCTTCACCATCTTGGACTTAAGTCAGGCCTATAATCAAATTCCCCTTGCCGAAGAGTCTAAACACCTTACAGCGTTTGCCACGGACTGGAATTTATATGAATACAACCGCGTGCCTTTCGGGCTCCCTACGGGAGCAGCTGTGCTCACTAGGCTACTAGATAGGATCTTCTCCGACATCAAATTCGAGTACTTATATCACTATTTAGATGATGTCGTCGTATTTTCAGAGACTTTTGAAGAACATCTAGATCATCTGCGAGAAGTTCTCGATCGCCTTCGTAAGGCTGGGTTAACTGTTAAGTTGTCCAAGGTTGCCTTTGCTAAGCCCTCTATGTCATTCCTAGGGCATATTGTGTCACCCGATGGTGTAGCAGTCGATCATTCTAGAACACAGGCCATCCGTGATTTTAAACCTCCCAAGGACGTTAAAGGTATCGCCAGGTTCATTGGTATGGTGAATTTCTTCAGAAAGTTCATTCCTAACTTTGCTAATAGAGCGGCGCCCTTAAACCTTCTTCGTAGGAAAGGCATCAAATTCGAGTGGGGACCTTCTCAACAAGCCGCTTTTGAAGATCTGAAATTAGCTCTCTGTAATGCCCCTGTCCTTGCTATGCCTGATTTCTCAAAGAAATTCATCGTCCAAACGGACGCGTCATCGTCAGCTGTAGCTGCAGTCCTTCTTCAAGAGACTGAACTAGGGAGGCGACCCATCGCCTATGCATCTAGGACTCTATCGGCTCAAGAAGCCAAGTATTCCATCTATGAGCTCGAAGGGTTGGCAGTCTTATTTGCCTTAGAAAAGTTCCGTCTCTATCTGGAACATGTCAAATTCGACCTGGAGACAGATAATCAAGCCTTAAGCTGGGTCTTAGGTAGGCCGCGTCGTACTGGTCGTATAGCCCGCTGGGCTATTCATATTTCCGCCTTCCAGTTTGATGTTAGACATATCAGAGGTACCGAAAATATTGTTGCTGATGGACTCAGCCGTATGTTTCATAACGACGTCGAGACCCACGAACCGGTCGACAGTTCATCACCTTTCGAGTCCATACTGTCAGGTGTTAATGCCATCTTAACAGATGCTCCCATGCTTTTTAGGGATATTGAGAAATACCAACGTGAAGATCCGACGCTGGCTCCGATAATGGAAACCCTTTCTTCTGGGGAACATGTCGTCCCTTATGTTCTGAGGAATGGTGTTCTATGTTGCCCTTCGAGGCATGATAAGTTGATGAAAGTTGTTGTTCCAGCGGTTCTTGTACCTATGATCTTCAAGTATTATCATGAGACCCCATTAGGAGGGCATCTTGGAATCTTTAAAACCCGTGAAAAGATTCGTGAAATGTTCATCTGGAAAGGTATGGACGGCGAAATTCGTGAACTTGTAAAAGCTTGTAAATCTTGTTTGCTCAGTAAACCGACCATGTCCACCAAGGTAGGCCTCTTGTCTTCTCAGCAAGCGTCGCGCCCCATGGAATGCCTGTATATTGATTATGTAGGACCCTTCCCCCAGTCAAAGGGGAATGCCAACAAGTTCATCTTTGTATGCGTAGATGGTTTTACAAGATTTTCGTGGTTATTTCCGACTAAGCTGGCTACCGCTCAGTCTACAATTACTTGCTTAAATTTTATTTTTGCTTCTTTTGGTCCGTGCCAATATATTGTATCTGATAATGCTAAGGCTTTTACATCTAATCTTTTTCGTAAATTCTGTTTTGACTTGTCCATCTCTCATGTAACTACTTCTGCTTATTACCCCCAACCATCCCTGGCTGAACGGGTTAACCGTAATCTCAGGTCCGCACTTATTGCCTATCATCATGAAGATCATTCTAGGTGGGACACGTCCCTGCATTGGGTAGCTTTTGCTTTGAATTCGGCGGTACATGAATCTCACAAGTTTACTCCAGCTTCTTTGATGTTTAAGTTTGTTCCCAACACGCCGCTCTCTAACCTCTGGTCTCTGAGTGACATTCTGCCCGAGACAATAGATCCGGACAACATTAAAGATCTTTGGAAGAAGGCTAAAGCTAATCTTAAAGTATCTCATGAAAAGGTTAGGGAAAGGTATGATCGTGGACGGAGACCCACCCCTTTAAAGGTAGGTGACCAAGTAATGGTCAAAAAATTTTTTCCCGCGGGCAAGCTTGCCCCCAGATTCCATGGGCCATGTGTTATTCTCGATTTCCTCACCCCGGTTACGTTGTTATTAAGCAATCCAGCCACCGAGAGGATATTTAGGGTTCACCTGTCCCAGGTGAAACCGGTGTAATTTCTGGGTTAACTTGCTTCATATTATTTTGAAAGGATATGAAGGTTATATTTTTTTTTTAGTTTCGCTTTTAAGGCATTCTGCCCCTTCGGTAATATTTTGGTTTTAGATGTAAGCCTTTTGTAAAACCTGCCCCGATCCGTTAAACTGCCATCCTGTCCTTGCCACGGCCATTACCACGCTCCCGTCTCCTGCTCCACCTTACACAGTGGCTTAACTTATGCCATGGATATTTGCACGCCGCTGGCCCCTCAACCTCTCCACAAGCCTGTACCCTCAAAGAAGATGACAGTCCAACACAATTCTGCCGCCTAGCTTTAATGTTTCAGTGCCCCCGCAGCCGCGCGGCGCTGTCCCGCGGCTGGGTTCGAGGACGGGCCCCCTCGGCCCCAGCGAGGACGACATGTGCACGGCGAGCCGGAGCTCTCCTCCCGGCCAAGGCTGATGTGCGGCGCACGACCTGCTACTTGCCCGCAGCCTGTATATGTTCACCGCGGGCGCGGCGTGCTTCAACACCTCTGCTCCCCTCATAGTGCGGGCGAGCGGTATCTCAGGGTACTTGAGGGGTCCGAGCGGTTCCCTTTGGACGCAAGCTGCAACGGCCGGTCTGGCCATCCAACTTAGCCTACATCTACTACATGGACAGTCACTATAAGAGATGACTACAGTTGGGAATTCAACAACAAATTTGGTGGACATTGCAAAATTTTTCATCACCTTTTAAAAGATTATCTTCAGAAATTCGCCTTCTACAAACATAAATACTTTACGTTACCAATTACAACAAAATTTTGGAACTGAATCAAACCCAATTAAGAAATTTCTCAAATACTTCTGCAATTTATTTTAATATCAACATCAAAACTTGGACCTTATTTTCAAACAAAAGTTTATGTTCTTCTGTGTTACCCCTTGGAGGAAATTTTGGGGGGGGGAGGTCTGTACCGGGTGGTACGCCTCCACGCCGCTAATTTAAATGCGCGCCAGTTAAAACTCCTCTGCTGGAGGAAGTCTGAACTTTATTGACGGTATTAGTTTTCTACCTTCTCAGAAGATGTCACTACCTGTAAATTTTGGAGTTTTAGAACTGTGTCACTTTTGATGTGTTTTTGTTTCGCTTGAAGTAAGAAGTGTGAATTTTCTCTTCTAGAGGACACTACTGAAGATCTACAATAGTGCAACCTAGTGCGGAGTCAAAGAACTATTTTTTGGAGAAAATTTAATTTCAAGAGTTTGTTCTTTGTTAAATTTCTTTCTGTCATTGTTTAAGTTGGCAATATTTACCCCTTTCTTCCCCTTGTTATGAATGTATCCAATCCCGAATTTCTTCTATTAATTTCTGACCAATCTGGTGTATCTTCCCCCAACTTGAATCTGTTGCGGGGTCCTACCCAATAAAGAGTTTGTGGGAGGGTGTTTTCTTTCCCCTAACGCCTAGAACCTTCCGCGAGAGGATATAAACTGCTGATTTTCGGGTCTCCGGGCCACTTCTGTCCCATCTTTCAGTGCGTAAGGTACACAGCAGGGGGCGGGAAGCGCCTCTTTCTTCTCCAGCCGTTCAACACAAGATAATGGCCAATTAATAACTTCTTTCGTTGCTAGATCAGCAGTTTAACTCTCGGGGCGGGTTCTAGGCCTTCCACCATGTAACTTTCCTTTAAAATGTAAAAACTACTGGTATCTATTCTATCTTTCAAACGACGTATCGGGATAGAGAGTGCTTAACCCTCTCGAGCTCCCACTCACATCGTCTTGAGGTGAACTTATTTTTCTCAACCAATTCTTCCGTAATGTAATGTAAATTGTTATTAAGTCACCTCTGTAGTATGGGATTAGCCCTTGTATTAATGGCCTAGTGCCAAGTAGGTCTTAAGCAAAGTGTATTAGGAGTGCAAATTCGCCTCCTCTCAAATTGTATTTTAGAGGTCATGTATTAACTTTCTTGTCATTTAACAGACCTCAGTAGGTTGGGTATTTTACCCCTGTGTATATGGCCTTTGAGGACAGCTTAAAGGTGGAGTTCGGGGTGGCCTATGATAGGCTTGTATTTTAAGGGGAAGTTGCCCTTTATTGAAAATTGTGTCTCTGCCTCAAGGAGGCTTTTGGGTGTAATTGGAAGCAAATGTTTCTGGCATGTTTGGGGGTTTTCGGCCCCTTTGTTGTATGGTGTTCATTGTAAGGTTGGGCTCTTTGCTCAAGAATTATGTTTCTGACTTTTGAAGCCCCAAATGGGGTACCTATGTAAATGTATTTTTCAATCGTGTTTCGGCTACTAAGTACCTGTTCTAATTGTTGTTACCTAATTTTGCAAAGAAAATATAACCTTGTTAAATTTTAAAATTAATTTCACTTTAGTAGCTTGAGACCTATTCACCACCCAGCACCTTCTTTCATGCATAACTACCACCAAAACACGGTAACAATAATAATAATAATAATAATAATAATTGTTACGGAGTTTTCCGTGGTAGTTAGAGGTGAAAGAAGGTGCGGGTGTGAACGGGTCTCAAACTACGAAATTAAAGTTAATGTAAAATTTAACAAGGTTATATTTTTTTAGCAAAAAACTAGAAATAACAATAATGGCAGGTACAGAGTAGCAAAACCACTAATCGAGAATGTACAATTACAGGATTTGGGCTCCGAGAGCCAGACACACAATTCTGAGTAATTAGCCCAACTTTACGATATACAGAATTCAACAAAGGGGCAGAAGACCCCAATCAAGCCCAGGAGCACTTGCTCCAAATTACACAGTAAAGCCTCCTCGAGGCATACAACACTCAGTTTTCGAAAAAGAGTCACTCGCTCTCAACTTAAAGCCTATCAAAGGCCACACCAAACTCCACCTTCAAGTTGTCCTCTAAGGACATATACACAGGGGTAACATACCCAACCTACTGAGGTCTATTAAGTGAGAAAAGGTTAATTACTTGACCTCTAAAATAACAATTGAGAGGAGGCGATCTGCACTCCTAATACACTTGTTTAAAACCCTAATCTGGCACTAGGCCGCTAAGGCAAGGGCTAATCCCATACTAAAGAGGTGACTTAAGAAAGAAACAATTTACATTACTGTTACGGAAGAATCGGTTGAGAAAAATAAGTTCACATCAGAACAATATGAGTGGGAGATCGAGAGGTTTAAGCACTCTCTATCCCAATATGTAGTTTTGAAAGAGAATAGAGGCTAAGAGTCTTTACATTTTAGGGAAAGTTACATGGTAGAGACGCTTCGGACCCGCCCCGAGAGTTAAACTGCTGAGCTAGCAAGAAAAGAAGTTATTAAAAGGCCATTACCTTGGTGTTGAATTGCTCCCCGAAGAAAGACGCGCTTCCCGCCCCCTGCTATGTACTTTACACACTGAAAGATGGTACTGAAGTGGCCTCGAGACCCGGAAATCAGCAGTTTATATACTCTCGCGGAAAGTTCGAGGCGTTTTTGGAATGAGAACACCCTCCCACAAGGATTTTATTGGTTCACCAAGAAACCCCCTACACAATACGAGGAAGAAACATATTATTGGTTGAAAATAAATTCGAGAAATTCGGGATTGGCTAAATTCAAAACAAGGGGAAAGAAAGGGTTAATATTGCCAACTTAAACAATTACTGAAAGAAATTTAGCAAAGAACAAACTTTTGAAATTAAATTTCCTCAACGAAAACAGTTCTTTCACTTCGCACTAGGGTGGACCGTTGTAGTTCTTCAGTAGTGTCCTCTAGAAGAGAATGTTCACACTTCTTACTACAAGCAAAACAAAAATACGTCGAAAACAACACAGTTCAGAAATTTCCAAGTAGTGGCATCTTCAGGGTAACTTGAAAATTAACACATAAGACAAAGTTCAGACTTCTCCCAGTAGGGGAGTTTCAAGTGGCGCAAGGTTTAAATAAGCGGCGTGGAGGTGTACCGCCCGTACAATAATAATAATAATAATAATAATAATAATAATAATAATAATAATAATAATAATAATAATAATAATAATAATAATAATAATTGTTCCGAGGTATATGTGGAACAACAGAGGTGAAAGAAGCTGCGGGGGTGAACAGGTCTCAGAATACGAAATTAAAGTTAAGATAAAATTTAACAAGGTTATATTTTCTTAGCAAAATCAAGAAATAACAAGAATGGCAGGTACAGAGTAGCAAGGTAACAAATGTACAATTACAGTATTCACAGGATTTGGGCTTCGAGCCCCGGACTCACAATTCTTGAGCAATTAACCCAACTTTACCCTAAAAACAAGATTCGACAAAGGGGCAGAAGACCCCAATCATGTTCAGAAGCACTTGCTCCCAATTACAAGGTAAAGCCTCCTCGAGGCACCCAAAATCAATTTCTAAAGAGCGATCCGCTCTCAAAGTTTAAGCCTAACAAAGGCCACACCAAACTCAACTTTCAAGCTGTCCTCCAAGGACATAGACACAGGGGTAAAAGATACCCAACCTACTGAGGCCTATTAAGTGAAGAAACAGAAATATTACATGGCCTCGACAATACCAATTTGAGAGGAGGTGCAGCTACACACCTAATACATTTTGTTTAAAACCTACTTGGCACTAGGCCGTTAATGCAAGGGCTAATCCCATACTAAGGAGGTGACTTATATGAGAAGACAATTTATATTACGCTAGACAGGAAGAAACGGTTGAGAAAATAAGTTCACCTCGAAGCAAAATGAGTGCGTGCTCGAGAGGTTTAAGCACTCTCTATCCCAATTTATAGTTAAAACAGAAAGAATTGATACCGAGTGTCTTTACATTTTAAAGGAAAGTTACATGGAAAAGGCTTCGGACCTGCCCCGAGAGTAAAACTGCTGAGCTAGCAAGAAAAGAAGTTATTAAAAGGCCATTACCTTGTAGTTGAACTGCTGCCCGAAGAAAGAGACGCTTCCCGCCCCCTGCTACGTACTTTACACACTGAAAGATGTTACTGAAGTGGCGCGGAGACCCGAAAATCAGCAGTTTATATACTCTCGCGGAACTTCGAGGCGTTTCAAGAATGAGAACACCCTCCCACAAGAATTTTATTGGTTACGGTTAAGCAACATATCCAAGTTGAAGAAGATACACCTGATTGGTCATAAATTAATTAAAGAAATCGGGATTGGCTAAATTCAAACCTGGCGGAACGAAGGGGTTAATATTGCCAACATAAACAGTAACTGAAAGAAATTTAACAAAGAACAAACTTATAAACTCAAAATTTCTTCAAACACATAGTTCTTTCACTTCGCACTAGGGTGCATCATTGTATTTCTTCAGTAGTGCCATCTGGAAGAGAATCTCCACAATTCTTACTACAGGCAAAACAAAAATATATCGAAAACGATCCAGTTAAAAAACTTCAAAATTTACAAGTAGTGACATCTTCTGAGAAACTTGAAAATTTACGCATAAGATAAAGTTCAGACTTCCTCCAGTAGAGGAGTTTCAACAGGCGCAAAGTTTGAATTAGCGGCATGGAGGTGTACCACCCGGTACAGACCTCCCCCCTCCAAAAGTCCCTCCAAGGGGTAACACAGAAGAACGTAAACTTTTATTTCAACATAAGGTCCAAGTAATGATGTTGATATGGAAGTTAATTGCAGAATTATTTACCAACAAATTTTCTTAAAATGATTGGATCCAGTTTCTAAATTCTTTGATTACTATTGATGTAATGTCTTTGTGCTTGTAGAGGTTGAAATCAGAAGGGAACTTTTAGTTTTTAAAGTTGCGGAAAAATTTTCTAAGTCCACCAGATATTGCAGGTGGATTCAAAACTGTAGTAATTGTTGATGTTAAATGTCCATGTAGCTGATTACATATATCCAAGGTTGATTAAGTTAGACGGCCACACCGGCCGCTGCTGCTTGTGTCCAGATGAGGCCGCTCGGACCCCTCAAGTACACTGAGATACCGCTCGCCCGCACTATGAGAGGAGTAGTGGAGTTGAAGCACGCCGCGCCCGCGGCGAACATGCAGGTCGCGGGCCAGTTACAGGTTGTGCGCTGCACATCAGCCTTGGCCGGGAGGAGGACTCCGGCTCGCCGTACACAGGTTGGCCTCACTCGAGAAGGGCGGGCCCTTACCCTGCCTCAGGAGCGGTACGGCGCCGCGCTGCTGCGGGGGCACTGAAACATTAAAGCTCGGCGGCAGAATTTTGTTTGACCAGAATGATTTTTTGAGGGCACATTCATTGTAGCGAGGTTGAGGGGTCAGCAGCGTGGAGAAATTTATTTTATTTGAAAGCCACTGTGTGTTATGTTAGCAGGAGACGTGAGCGTGGTAATGGCCATGGTAAGGACAGGATGGCAGTTTAACTGATCGGGGGAGGTTTACAAGAAATAATAATTACACACAAAAGAAACAGATTCCAAGGGCAGAAGGCCTTAAAAGTGAATCCCCCCAAAAAAATATAACCTTCCTATTTCTTTCAAAATTATATGAAGCAACTTAACACAGTAATTATACAGGTTTCACCTGCGACAGGTGAACCCTAAATATCCTCTCGGTGGCTGGATTACTTAACAATAATGTAACGGGAGTAAGGAAATCGAGAATGATACACGGCCCATGAAATCTGGGGGCAAGCTTGCCCGCGGGAACAAAATTCTTGACCATCACCTGGTCGCCTACCTTCAAATTGGTGGGTCTCCGTCCCCGATCATATCTTTCCCTAACCTTTTCATGAGACACCTTAAGATTGGCTTTTGCCTTCTTCCAAAGATCTTTAATGTAATCTGGGTCTATTGTCTCCGGTAGAATGGCACTCAGAGAACAGAGGTTAGAGAGCGGCGTGTTGGGAACAAACTTGAACATCAGCGAAGCTGTCGTAAACTTATGAGATTCATGAACCGCCGAGTTCAAGGCAAAGGCTAACCAATGCAGGGACGTGTCCCAACTAGTGTGATCTTCATGATGATAGGCAATAAGCGCGGACCTGAGATTACGATTAACCCTTTCAGCCAGAGATAGTTGAGGGTAATAAGCAGAAGTTGTCACATGAGAGATGGACAGGTCAAAGCAGAATTTACGAAATAGATTTGATGTAAAAGCCTTAGCATTATCAGACACAATATATTGACACGGACCAAAAGAAGCAAAGATAGAATTTAGACAAGTAATGGTGGACTGAGCGGTAGCCAGCTTAATCGGAAATAACCAGGAAAATCTAGTAAAACCATCTACACATACAAAGATGAACTTGTTGGCATTTCCCTTTGACTGGGGGAAGGGACCTACATAATCAATATACAGGCGTTCCATAGGTCGCGACGCTTGATGAGAAGACAACAGGCCTACCTTGGTGGACATGGATGGTTTACTAATCAAGCAGGATTTACGAGCCTTTACTAGTTCACGGATTTCACCGTCCATACCCTTCCAGATGAACCTTTCACGAATCTTTTCACGAGTTTTAAAGATGCCTAGATGCCCCCCTAATTGAGTCTCATGATAGTACTTAAAGATCATAGGTACAAGAACAGCTGGAAGGACAACTTTCATCATCTTATCATGCCTCGATGGGCAACATAAAACACCATTCCTCAGTACATAAGGGACGACATGTTCCCCAGAAGAAAGGGTTTCCATTATCGGAGCCAGCGTCGGATCTTCATGTTGGTATTTCTCGATATCCCTAAAGAGCATGGGAGCATCTGTTAAGCTGGCATTAACACCAGATAGTATGGACTCGGGAGGTGATGAACTGTCGACCGGTTCGTGGGTCTCGACGTCGTTGGAAAACATACGGCTGAGTCCATCAGCAACAACATTTTCGGTACCTCTGATATGCCGGACATCGAATTGGAAGGCAGAAATACGGGTGGCCCAACGGGCTATACGGCCAGTACGACGCGGCCTACCTACTGTAAGACCCAGCTTAAGGCTTGATTATCTGTCTCCAGGTCGAATTTGACATGTTCCAGATAGAGACAGAACTTTTCTAAGGCGAATAAGACTGCCAAACCTTCGAGCTCATAGATGGAATACTTGGCTTCTTGAGCCGACAAGGCCCTAGATGCATAGGCGATGGGTCGCCTCCCTAGTTCAGTCTCTTGAAGAAGGACTGCAGCTACTGCTGACGACGACGCGTCGGTTTGGACGACGAATTTCTTTGAGAAATCAGGCATAGCAAGGACAGGGGCATTACAGAGAGCTAATTTAAGATCTTCAAAAGCGGCTTGTTGAGAAGGTCCCCACTCGAATTTGATGCCTTTCCTACGAAGAAGGTTCAAGGGCGCCGCTCTATTAGCGAAGTTAGGAATATACTTCCTGAAGAAATTCACTATACCAATGAACCTGGCGATACCTTTAATGTCCTTGCGAGGTTTAAAATCACGGATGGCCTGTGTTCTAGAATGATCGACTGCTACACCATCAGGTGACACAATATGCCCTAGGAATGACATAGAGGGCTTAGCAAAGGCAACCTTGGACAACTTGACAGTTATCCCAGCCTTACGAAGGCGATCGAGAACTTCTCGCAGATGATCTAGATGTTCTTCGAAAGTCTCCGAAAATACGACGATATGATCAAGATAGTGATACAAGTACTCAAATTTGATGTCGGAGAAGACCCTATCTAGCAGTCTAGAGGGTACAGCTGCTCCCGTGGGGAGCCCGAAAGGCACGCGGTTGTATTCATACAAATTCCAATCCGTGGGAAACGCTGTAAGGTGTTTAGACTCTTCGGCTAGGGGATTTTGATTGTAGGCCTGATTCAGGTCCAAGATAGTAAAGAACTTGGCCTTACGAAACCATGAAAAACAAGAATGAAGGTCGGGTAGGGGCACAGATTGTAACACCACCTTCCGATTGAGAGCCCAATAATCAATGACAGGCCTGAGGCCCCCTTGGGGTTTCGGGACTAGAAAAATAGCCAGAGAATACGCCGACTTAGAGAGCCGAATAATACCATCCTTCAACATTTGATCAATGATTTCCTTCAGAGCTTTCATTTTAGGTGGAGACAGCCTATATGGTGGAAAACGGACAGGAATCAAATCCGTGACCTCAATTTTGTATTCGATCAGGTCAGTAACACCAAGAGTATCAGAGAACACCTCTGGAAACGACTGACACAACTTGCGAATACTATCAGCCTGCTCCTCAGGTAGACGTCTGAGGTCTAACAACATCTCATCCTGGGTAGGCGAAATAGAGGAACATGATACAGAATTACACTTTAACAAGGGGATTTTACAATTGGAAGCAAATTTGAATGTGCACGACTTACTCTGAAGGTCGAGCACTAGACCGGAGTGAGAAATGAAGTCAGCTCCCAATATTATGGGGCAAGACAAGTGCTTGGCCACAATCAATTTAATTTTCCACGTAAATTTAAAAATACGAATTTTGACATTTAAAGAACCTAGAATTCCTAATGGAGATGAATTAGCCGAAACATATTGGACCGAAGACGAACAGTAGTCAGAAAGCTTACAAACAGATTTCAATTTTGAATACCATTCAGCCGAAATAATAGAACAAACACTGCCTGAATCTAATAGAGCTGTTATAGGTTCATTATTTAACTCAATTTTGAGAAAAGGTACGGGTGCTGGGGAGTCCGCCGCAATCCTAAGACATTCTTTGGGGCATTCAAAAGATGAATTTGAAGACTGAATTTTCCCTGAATTTTCGACCTGTTTACCGGTGGCTGAGCCTTGGGAAGCTGAATTAGTCGACTCAGCCGAAGCCACTAGTCACTTTTGATTGTTATTGGAAGTTGCACCTGAAGTTGAGCAGGAGGGGGTGCTATTCGAATTGGGACAATTCTTGGCGATATGTGAGAAAGCCCCACATTTAAAACAGCCTGGTGATGAACCAGTTCCATTCCTTGTCCCACTAGACTTGAGCAATGGGCACTTGTTCCGAAGATGGTCGGGCGACCCGCAAGCATAGCATTTACGAGGTGTGACTGGTCGGCGAGGAGGAGGAGGCCGAGGATGACCAAAAGAAGGAGGGGGCTCTTTCGCGACACGCAAGGAATCGGCGTATCTAACTCCTTCCGCTGAGGTGGCCAATGCTTCAAGTTCAGAGAAGGTGTGCGGGCACGCCGCGAAACACAAATATGACCTATAGGATGGTGAGATACCTTCCACAATAGCTTGTACAATCTGATCCTCAGGGAAGTGAAGAGCAAACAGCCTAGTATAGAACTTAATACCTTGGATGACATCTGCCAAGTATTCATCCAACCGTTGTACACGATAATAGTACTTCTGAATAAGTGAAGACCTTGCCCTAGCCGGAATGAAGTTAGCTAGCAAGTGGGCGGGGAAGTCTTCAATAGATGATTGTTCCGCTATTGCCCTAACAATTTTGTCCGAGAGAACACCGATTGCCTAGGGATAAATTATCTGCAAAATTTGGCACGGAGAAAGAGATAAAACGAGAGCATGGTCCTGAAACTCAACTAAAAACCTTAAGAATGAAATTACTTCACTAGTGGTATTAACAGAAAACTTAGAGATACCTCTGAGCAACATTGCTAATGGATGAGGCAAGCTGCTGAACCCAGGTGACATAGTAGGTAAAGGTTTAAGTGGCAAAGACGTTAATTCAGAACGTACATTATTCAACGAGGTACGGCGTTCAGACTCGTTGTCCAATGGGGCAGAGATTGTTTGAGCTCCAACGGTTTTCCTATTGACTTCTCCCTTCGGAGGCCCTTCCTCGCTACCTACATTCACCGTGGTGGGTTGATCAGTTTTGGGAGGAACTTCCCCAGTTAACAATTGGGTAACCTTACTGGACAATTCAGAAAGATTTTCAAGAACCATACTAGCTTCCTTCCTTTGAACGTCATTCAACTTCAAAGACAACAGATCTTTAACTCTATTAGAGAAATGAAATAACCTGGCATGCACACGCTTAATTTGATTAGGAGAAGGATAATTTTCTTCAAAAAACTAACTACAGATGCTAGCTCAGTGGTGTTATCAGTGATCGTGGAAAGACAGTCGTCAATTTCTTTCTCTCCCAAAGTGGGGATGGAAATGGGCAAATCAAGGGACTCTCTAAGCTTATTTGTGTCTACCGCAACCGTGCCTCCAGATTGCACATTTCTAATAGTTAATTCATAGATCAACTCCTCCTTGCGCAAATAGTTAAGATGGAGAACATCGCGAGGGCCGGGCGTGATGACAGAACAATTTTGAAGAAAGAAAATTCAAAAAATTCCAGCAACTGAGAAAATTGTTAGAGTTCGGATCAAAGCAATGTTTAGCCGTGAAAAGGGGCTAAATTGAGACCCACTCAACCACGCTCTGCTACCACTTGTCCTGAGGTATCTGTGGAACAGCGGAGGTGAAAAAAGGTGTTGGGGTGAACACGTCTCAGAATACGAAATTAAAGTTAAGATAAAATTTAACAAGGTTATATTTTCTTAGCAAAATCAAGAAATAACAAGAATGGCAGGTACAGAGTAGCATGGTAACAAATATACAATTACAGTATTCACAGGATTTGGACTTCGAGCCCCGGACTCACAATTCTTGAGCAATTAGCCCAACTTTACCCAAAAAACAAGATTCGACAAAGGGGCAGAAAACCCCAATCATGTTCAGAAGCACTTGCTCCCAATTACAAGGTAAAGCCTCCTCGAGGCACCCAAAATCAATTTCAAAAGAGCGATCCGCTCTCAAAGTTTAAGCCTTACAATGGCCACACCAAACTCAACTTTCAAGCTGTCCTCCAAGGACATAGACACAGGGGTAAAAGATACCCAACCTACTGAGGCCTATTAAGTGAAGAAACAGAAATATTACATGGCCTCGACAATACAAATTTGAGAGGAGGCGTAGCTACACTCCTAATACATTTTGTTTAAAACCTACTTGGCACTAGGCCGTTAATGCAAGGGCTAATCCCATACTAAGGAGGTGACTTATATGAGAAGACAATTTACATTACGCTAGACAGGAAGAAACGGTTGAGAAAATAAGTTCACCTCGAAGCAAAATGAGTGGGAGCTCGAGAGGTTTAAGCACTCTCTATCCAAATTTATAGTTAAAACAGAAAGAATTGATACCGAGTGTCTTTACATTTTAAAGGAAAGTTACATGGAAAAGGCTCCGGACCTGCCCCGGGAGTTATACTGCTGAGCTAGCAAGAAAGGAAGTTATTAAAAGGCCATTACCTTAGAGTTGAACTGCTGCCCGAAGAAAGAGGCGCTTCCCGCCCCCTGCTACGTACTTTACACACTGAAAGATGTTACTGAAGTGGGGCGGAGACCCGAAAATCAGCAGTTTATATACTCTCGCGGAAAGTTCGAGGCGTTTCAAGAATGAGAACACCCTCCCACAAGAATTTTATTGGTTTGGGTAAAGCAACATATCCAAGTTGAAGAAGATACACCTGATTGGTCATAAATTAATTAAAGAAATTCGGGATTGGCTAAATTCAAACCTGGCGGAAGGAAGGGGTTAATATTGCCAACATAAACAATAACTGAAAGAAATTTAACAAAGAACAAACTTATAAACTCAAAATCTCTTCAAACACATAGTTCTTTCACTTCGCACTAGGGTGCATCATTGTATTTCTTCAGTAGTGCCATCTGGAAGAGAATGTCCAGAATTATTACTATAGGCAAAACAAAAATATATCGAAAACGATCCAGTTCTGAAATTTCAAAATTTACAAGTAGTGACATCTTCTGAGAAACTTGAAAATTTACGCAGTAGATAAAGTTCAGACTTCCTCCAGTAGAGGAGTTTCAACTGGCGCAAAGTTTGAATCAGCGACATGGAGGTGTACCACCCGGTACAATAATAATAATAATAATAATAATAATAATGATAATAATAATAATAATAATAATAATAATTGTTACCGTGTTTTTGCGGTAGTTAGAGGTGAAAGAAGGTGCGGGTGAGAACGGGTCTCAAGCTACGAAATTAGAGTTCATGTAAAATTAACAAGGTTATATTTTCTTTTCAAAATAAAGAAATAACAAGCATGGCAGGTACAGAGTAGCAAGGCAACAAAATGTAGTTACAATATTTACCGGATTTGGGCTTCGCGCCCCGACTTCACAATTCTTGGGCAATCAGCCCAACCTTACTCCAAAATAAGTTTTAACAGAGGGGCAGAAAACCCCATTCATGCTCAGGAGCACTTGCTCCAAATTACACAGAAAAGCCTCCCCGAGGCATACAACACTCAATTTTCGACAAAGAGCCACTCGCTCTCAAACTTTAAGCCTCTCGAAGGCCACACCAAACTCCACCTTCAAGTTGTCCTCTAAGGACATAGACACAGGGGTAAAATACCCAATCTACTGAGGTCTATTAAGTGAGAAAAAGATTAATTACATGACCTCTAAAATATCAATTTGAGAGGAGGCGAACTTGCGCTCCTAATACACTTTGTTTAAAACCTACTTGGCACTAGGCCGTTAATACAAGGGCTAATCCCATACTAAAGAGTTGACTTAAGAAAGAAACAATTTACATTACGTTAAAGAAGAATAGGTTGAGAAAAAATAAGTTCACCTCAAAACAATATGAGTGGGAGCTCGAGAGGGTTAGGCACTCTCTATCCCGATATGCAGTTTAAAGATAGAACAGATACCAAGTGTCTTTACATTTTAAGGAAGGTTACATTATGGAAAAACTTCGGACCCGCCCCGAGAGTTAAACTGCTGAGCTAGCAAAGAAAGAAGTTATTAATCGGCCATTACCTTGTTGTTGACCGCTGCCGAAGAAAGAGGCGCTTCCCGCCCCCTGCTATGTACTTTACACACTGAAAGATGGAACAGAAGTGGCCCAGAGACCCAAAAATCAGCAGTTTATATACTCTCGCGGAAAGTTCGAGGCGTTTTTGGAATGAGAACACCCTCCCACCAAAACTTTATTGGTTAGGGATAAGCAGCATATTCATGTTGGGGGAAGATACATCAGATTGGTCAGAAATTAATTAAAGAAATTCGGGATTGGCTAAATACAAAACAAGGGGAAAGAGAGGGGTATACAGCCAACTTAAACAATAACAGAAAATTTTTTTAACAAGAAACAAACTTTTGAAATAAAAATTTCTCCAAAAACAGTTCTTTCACTTCGCACTAGGGTGCACCATTGTAGTTTTTCAGTAGTGTCCTCTAGAAGAGAAAGTTCACACTTCTTACTACCGGTAAAACAAAAATACATCAAAAGTGGCGCAGTTCAAAAACTCCAAACTTTCCAAGTAGTGACATCTTCTGAGAAACTTGAAAATTAATACCGTCGATAAAGTTCAGACTTCCTCCAGCAGAGGAGTTTCAATTGGCGCAAATTTTAAATTAGCGGCATGGAGGTGTACCGCCTGGTACAATAATAAAAAAATAATAATTGTACCGGGTGCTACACCTCAACGTCGCTAATTCAAACTTTGCGCCAGTTGAAACTCCTCTACTGGAGGAAGTCTGAACTTTATCTACTGCGTAAATTTTCAAGTTTCTCAGAAGATGTCACTACTTGTAAATTTTGAAGTTTCTGAATTGGATCGTTTTCGATATATTTTTGTTTTGCCTGTAGTAAGAAGTGTGAACATTCTCTTCTAGAGGACACTACTGAAGAACTATAATGGTGCACCCTAGTGCGAAGTGAAAGATCTGTTTTTTGGAGAAATTTTTATTTCAAAACTTTGTTCCTTGTTAAATTTCTTTCTGTTATTGTTTAAGTTGGCTGTATAACCCTTTCTTTTCCCGTGTTTTGAATTTAGCCAATCCCGAATTTCTTTAATTAATTTATGACAAATCAGGTTTATCTTCCTCAACTGGGATATGTTGCTTAACCCTAGCCAATAAAATTCTTGTGGGAGGGTGTTCTCATTCCTGAAACGCGTCGAACTTTCCGCGAGAGTATATAAACTGCTGATTTTCGGGTCTCCGTGCCACTTCCGTTACATCTTTCAGTGTGTAAAGTACGTAGCAAGGGGCGGGAAGCGCCTCTTTCTTCGGGCAGCAGTTCATCCACAAGGTAATGGCCGTTTAATAACTTCTTTTCTTGCTAGCTCAGCAGTTTAACTCTCGGGGCAGGTCCGATGCCTTTTGCCATGTAACTTTCCCTTAAAACGTAAAGTCACTCGGTATCTATTATATCTGTTTAACTATAAATTGGGATAGAGAGTGCTTAACCCTCTCGAGCTCCCACTCATTTTGCTACGAGGTGAACTTATTTTCTCAACCGTTTCTTCCTGTCTAGCGTAATGTAAATTGTCTTCTCATATAAGTCAACTCCTTAGTATGGGATTAGCCCTTGCAGTAACGGTCTAGTGCCAAGTAGGTTTTATATAAAATGTGTTAGGAGTGCAAGAACGCCTCCTCTCAAGTTAGTATTTTAGAGGCCACGTAATTAACCTTTCCTTACTTAATAGGCCTCAGTAGGTTGGGTATTTTTACCCCTGTGTTATGTCCTTAGAGGACAACTTGAAAGTGGAATTTGGTGTGCCTTGGTTAGGCTCGCATTTAAGAGCAGATTTCTCTTTCTAAAAAATTTGGTTCTGCGTGCCTCGAGGAGGCTTTACTGTGTAATTTGGAGCAAGTGCTCCTGGGCATGAATGGGGTTTTCTGTCCCTCTGTTGAAACTTGTTTTGGGGTAAAGCTGGGCTAATTGCTCAAGAATTGTGAGTTCGGGGCTCGAAGCCCAAATCCTGTAAATACTGTAATTATACTTTTGTTGCCTTGCTACTCTGTAGGTGCCATGCTTGTTATTTCTTGATTTTGAAATGAAAATATAACCTTGTTAAATTTTATCTTAACTTTAATTTCGTATTTTGAGGCCCGTTCACCCCCGCACCTTCTTTCACCTCTGCTGTTCCACAGATACCTCGGAACAACAATAATAATAAGGAAAGGAGTGAATTTTTGCACCATTTTCCGTTGCACAATTTACTTTACGTCCTAGACGACGATGGGGTAGAAAAGTTGTACGAATAGAAAAGAAGAAACTGTGGCCTTAATTATTGCATAGCCCTAGCATTGTCTGGTGTGAGAATGGGAAAGCACGGACAATCCTCTTCAGACCTGTGAACAGGGCATTGTCCGGCTCCGTGCCTAAATGGTTAGCGTGGTGGCTTTTCGTCACGGAGTTACCGGGTTCGATTCCCGGCGGAGTTGGGAATTTTAACCAAGACTGGTTATTTTCGCTGGCACGGGAGCTGGGTGTATGTGTCGTTGTCATCATCATTTCCTCCTCATCACGACGCGCTGGTCGCCTATGGGCGTGAAATCAAAAGACCTGCATATGGCGAGCCGAACTTGTCCTCGGACACTCCCGGCACTAAAAGCCATACGCCATTTCATTTCAACAGCAGGTTTTGTACCCACTATCTCCCGAATGCTACACTCAAAGCGCGCAGCCAAATTTTTAGTGATTCAATTATTAAATAAATTACATCGTAATTTCAGAACTTAATGGCACCAACATTAAAGCAGATTGTTCTGAGTGTCTCAACGTCCGTAAGTGGGTGGGAGGCGTGAGCATTATCAGGTACGAAGTTTTGTTTGTTATGTCACGATATGTTCCTGCCTTGTCTTCTTCATCTTTTATTTTCTTAACCAAACCACACAGACCTTAACCCTAGGAATACCAACGGGAGTCGGGTTAATTTGTACCTACAACCTGTTATTTTTTTCCTCTATTTCGTTTTTATACTTAAAATAAAAGATTTTAACGTTTATTTATTGTGACTAATTAACATTGACGCCGAATGGTACAGATGGTTTGCTATTTTTTGCCGTCTGAAAGCGCTAGAGAGGTATTCAAACGCGAGTGGGCGTGGTGTATCCCCCATCGGTATTTGAAGTAAGAAATGCCTTATTTTTTATTGGTAGTATTTCCCTTACCTACAGCATCGTTGGCCACACAGAGTAAAATTAAAGTAGTTCCTTTGTTGCGGAACTCATTGTTGACTGCTACTAGTGTCTGCTCCAAGAGCACTCACAACGACTAATTTGAACCTGAAGGAAGCTCAAATATTCTCCAAGCTAGCGGAAGATGATGACAGTGATATTACTGCAAGTGGAACTGAGGAGATCAATTGGGTGAATTAAGATCGACATGATAGATTAATGTTGCTTTACGTCGCGCGGACGTAGATACATCTTATGGCGACGATGGGATAGGAAAGGGCTAGGAGTGAGAAGGATTTGGCTGGTGTGAAATGGGAAACCACGGAAAACCATCTTCAAGCTACCGACGGCGGGGTTCGAACCCACTATCTCCCGAATACTTAAGATATTACAGCTATCGAGCTCGGTAGACCTAATACTTTCTCCTCTGGAAATGAATATTATTTTCTTCAGGTGGGAATGGCCCTTGTATAGAGGCTCAGGTGTGTGACAAAAGTGACAAAGTTTATTCTACTAGACGTAACGTAAAGGGGAGGCCTACGTCTAGTGAAGTCGATCACTGAATGAAGAGACAGTTCATCGTAATATTGATGTCGTAAGTGAAAAAGTGTTCGTGGCTTTTACAGGAATTATTTTGTACTAGCTGCCCCGACAGACGTCGTTCTGCCGAAAATAAATGACAATGGAACAAACTGAAATTCAGTCTGTACTGCATGCAAAAATCACAATAATGCAAATGACTACATTATCAACATCAAATGAGTTAATTTTCTGCTGCTACCAAAAGTTAGTAACAAACTACTGGAAAAACGTGTTTTCACTACCTGCGATGTGAATAAGGAAATGCTCAAATAGGTCACAGCATATCACTACCCCGAATGACTGTAACGTAGATAGGAACTGTTCAGCAGGTCTTCAAATCCCTCACAGAGCCATAACTATCCCCCGTTGCAAATCAAGAAATTTGATAAGTTTATGGCGTGAAGATAATGTGGCTAAAGTTACTCCTCATTCTGGCGCGTAAACAAACGAAGTTGATTGTTTTCCAAGAAGGGAACAGGCAACATACAATTGGCCATGCGAGAAACATGGGTTTTCAAGATTAATGTCGCAAACACTCAATGACCACCCCTGGGATTTCTTTATGGCAATAGCAGAAGCGAGCTGCACTGGAAACTGCAGTCATTTAAATTCAAAGTGATAACCATCTTCACCTTGCCAAAATATGATGGGATATTGTAGCGCATCGTATGAGCGGAGTGTTTGATACTCACGCTGTAACTGATCATTCCGGCGATGTAAAACGATATCACGTGCTTCCGAATTTTCTCGAACTATAACAATGATCACTTCATCAATTGTTGGGGCATTGAAACGTCTCGCATGTTGGCCGACAGGAGTTTTATCAGCTCTGATTAAAATTTTGTGATCACCATATTGCATGAAATCCAGTGCAGTTTTGAACAATGTAATCAATTGATTGTGTTGATGAAAGAATGTTTGTAATTATTCTACAATAGACCTCTTCACTTTCGACTGCAGTACCTACTGGGTGGATTGAGTAGCTCAGTAGTTGCTGTTGCCCGTCCCAAGACCAGGGAAAGGAGGAGGATTGGCTCAATGCCGTAAAATGACAGCCAGAGAACATCTTGAGGCAACCTCTATGGTTCACAACCATAGCTGTAACTCGGAGCTTGCTCCATTCAAGGCTATATGCCTTTGACAGTCAAGAATGGACGGAAAACTTTTCGGTAAATTTTCACCGCTTGGTACTAGCCAGGGAAGACTGCATTCGGATACGGTGGGCAGTCGCTTGAAAGATAATTAATGCGCACGCTCCTACAAATGATAAAAACAATAGGAGAAAAACCAGAGAAGAGGTTGATGAATTCTGGGACCTTCTGGATCAAACAGTGACAAATATAAATAAAAATCATACCAAAATTTTAATAGGCGACTTCAATGCACAATTAGGTAAAGAAAAGAGATACAGAGACATAATAGGAAAATGGCGAGCTCAAAAACAGACCAATAAAAATAGCCTAAGATTGATAGACTTTTGTAGAAACCATAATATGATATCAAAATATACGTATTTTATGAGAAAACCTAATAAACGTAAGACATGGAAACACCCAGCTTGGGGAAAAGGAGAATGGCAATTAGATCATGTTTGTATGGAAAAAATGATCATAAGGAAATCCAAAATGTTGAAGTACTTAGTGGATCAGACATAGGTTCTGACCATTACATAGTGAAAATCAAAATTAAATTCACACCAGTAAAGAAACCAAAATCGCTATGTAAATTGAGAAAAGTTTATGATCCCCATAAACTAATAAACAATGAAGAGTATAAGGAACTAACTCGAGACATTGATAAAACAGATAAATTAGAAGAGATCATCTCAAAACTAAAAGACATAGCTGAGAAAATAGCCTTGCCAAGTCCAAGGAGAAAGCATCTTTTTTTTTTTTTTTTGCTACTTGCTTTAGTCGCACCGACATAGGTAGGTCTTATGGCGACGATGGGACAGGAGGGGCCTAGAAATGGGAAGGAAGCGGCCATGGCCTTAATTAAGGTACAGCCCCAGCATTTGCCTGGTGTGAAAATGGGAAACCACGGAAAACCCTTTTCTGGGTTGCCGACAGTGGGTTCGAACCCATAATATCCCGGATGCGAGCTCACAGCTGCGCGCTCCTAACCGCACGGTCAACTCACCCGGTAGCATCAATGGTAGAATGAGGTATGCGATAAAGCATTTGAAAGTAGACATCAGGCATGGTTAAATCATCAAGGTCAGAAAATAGAGACATCGTATGAAGAATTTACCAAGCAAAGAAAATTAACCCATAAAACCATCAGAAATATTAAAACTCATCATCAAAAAAGCATTATTCAACAAATAGAAATAGATCACATAAAGACCAATTCTAGGGATTACTATAAAATATTTAGTAAACAACTCCAAAAATACGAATCGCCAACACTTATGCTAAAAGATAAGAACGGAGAGATGGTACATAATAATAAATATAATACACACATTCTAGCAGGCAAATTCAATACATTATCGAATTGTGAAGAACCAAAATAACTACTTGATATAAATACAGACATGCCCAATAAAACTCCACCAGAAAATCTCGATCCACCCAGCTTTGATGAAGTTAATCAAGTCATTAAAGAACTGAAAAATTATAAAGCTTGTGGGGAAGACTTAATAATGCCGAGTTGTGGAAAAATGCAGCGGAATCAATTAGAGAATCACTTCACCAATGCTTGATTAAAATTTGGAGCGATGAAAAATTAGCGGACCATTGGACAACTGCAGTAATCCACCCTTTATACAAAAAAGGAGATAGAACAAATCCTGATAACTATAGAGGAATATCACTCCTAGATTGTACTTATAAAGTATTCTCGAGAATAATTTACAATCGGTGCAAATATCAACTGGAAAAAATAGGGGAGTACGAGGGAGGATTTCGACCATGGCGTAGTCGTCCAGATCAAATCATAACACTAAAATTATTAATGGACATCTACAAAAGAAGACAGGAACAAATAATTATTAGTTGCGTAGACTTTCGGAAAGCTTATGATTGCATTCACCGACCTACAGTATTAAAAATTACGAAATTCTGGATTAAATCCTAAATTAGTTAAAATGATAAGCTTAACGTTAACAAACACTAAATCCAAGGTGAAGTTTAGAGGAGAATTTACAATCAGAATAGGACTAAAACAAGGAGATGTATTATCACCACTTTTATTTAATTGTACTCTGGAATAGTTGATGAGAGAATGGTATAAAGACAATAACAAAAAAATAAAAATTGGATACACTAACGATGAAATTAACCTAAATTGCTTAGAATTTGCAGATGGACTGGCACTACTAGCTAATAACCTTAATGAAGCTCGGAATCAAATCACAGGTCTCCAAACTATTGCTGGAAGAATAGGATTGACAATTTCATTTGAAAAACTAAAATAATGGCAATAGATCCCCTTTTAAAAACCAGTGTTCTGATATGTGGGAAAGAAATAGACATTGTAAAACAGTTTAAATACCTTGGAGAAACTATAAAATACAACTTAAAAGAAAAAAAAATTGGACAGAGAGAACGAATAAATAATCCAGAGCCAAAACATTAACCAGAAATACATACAACAAGAAATGTTTGTCAGTAAATACAAAATTGAATCATTATAAGACTGTAGTCCAACCTGAAATAACTTACGGAAATGAAACATTATTTAAACTAAAGCAATATAATAGCATAGAGGAAATTTTAAAAATAGAAAGAAGAATAGTAAGAAGATGCATTAATAAGAAGGAGAATGGCGCATCAGCCCAAATGCAGCGGAAATAGAACCTATAACGCATTTCATGAGAAAGAAGAGAATATCATTCTTTGGTCAGCTGTTGAGAACACCGCAAGACAGGTTAATACGCAGAATTCTGGAAAAGCTTTGGAAACAAAAGCAACAACCTGTCTGGATAAAAGACATAAAAGAAGACATGAAAGAATTAGACATAACACTGGAGGATTTAAAGAATAAATCAAAGAAAGCAAATAAACTGAAGGATAGTAAAGTTAGATTGCTACCAACATGTGATAAAAGAGAAATAACTAAACGGGTATTTTCAGAAGAAGAACGACAACGACGAGCAGATAGAATGAAGAAATGCTGGAAGATCAGAAAAGAACAACCATAAAACAGCATAGAAGACCGGCCGCATTGGACCACTGCAGTTAATACCTGTCCGATATGGGGGATAAGTCCCTTTGTTATATGTTAAAAGAAAGTAAAATTATATGTTACTTTGAAAGTTGGTATAAAATTGTCCCGAAGTACATTTGTTGACCCAAATGAAGTCATTCGAAGGCAGTTGTTATATTTCTGGATATTTGTTAGGATATGTATGGAATATGTTCCTGTTCCTGAAACCAGTGAGTGCAATGGATCTGGTGGTGGAATCAATGACACTAATTTCACTTTGCCATTTGCGCAACACAATCCAGTCGCTTCATTTTTGTATTTCAGTGCCTTACAGTTTAGGCAAACTGAGTTCATAGATCCAATAGCAACGCACTGATAGACAATGAAGTCAATTGAAACATCGTAACGGAAAGCAGCTCGATTCAAACTTGGAAGATTAGTAGCTGAAGGACGCGCTGCACGGGTTTGTAATATTCTAATCCTTTAAGTTTCATTTCGCTCTTTACGTTGTTGTGTAGACCGGTTAGACTGAAAATTAGATTGGCTTGTAGCATTTCGAATTCTTCGAAGTAACAATCCATTATATTAACATTTTCACACTCAATTATTTTGTAAATATTTTACTGTTAACGGCATCTAACGCAGCTTGAAATTTTGTACATAATCCCATGTTCACCCATTTTAACTCATAACATTCAGATTTACGGACATTTGGCAAACGCGCTGGATTAGAGGAGAGCAGCGCTAGGCGCAAACGTGGGAGAAGGGAAGAGAGACGAACAGTTTGAACGGAACAAGAGAAATGGGGCTTTTACGTTTTCCCTGTCATTTTTTTCCAATTTTCCTTTTCCTAAAAAGCTTACTCGGACTTCGACGAATATTTGAAAAAGGAATTAGCCGAATTGGTCCAGCCGTTCCCGAGTTTTGCGCTTAGCAACACATTTAGCGATTCATTTATATTTATATAGATAGATATGGGAGTTGAAAACGACACAAAAATCTCAGTGCTGGATTTTTGCTCCCGTAATTCAGATCGACCAACATATGCCGCAACTATTAACAGAAGTTGGTTTGAAATCTTACACACCGTGAGAATTGACGACTAAAGCATCAGGCTACATTGACGTGTTTTGAATAAATTTGCAACTATTTGAGGGGCTCTGACAATATCAGTTATGCTTTTCCGGTTTACTATGATCCAGAGACAGATACTGTTGATGAAATGTTATGACTTCTTAGAGGCAGATGCCCATTCAAACTGTTCATAAAATCTAAACTCAGAAATTATGGCATACTAATACGTGTGGCCACAGACTGCAAACTCAGTTTGCAGCCAGATGTCAGTAGGAACCAGGATGATGAGCACTCCACAAGTAGTTGTAAAACGTTTGGTTTCTCCAATATGGCAAATATGGGCACAACGTTACAGCAGACGGGAATTCCGTTGAGTTGGCTGAGGATTTATGGAATAACCGCAATCTTACTCCAGTTGGAACACTACAGATAAATAGAAAACCCATTCCTCAAGAGCTTAAAGTGGTGCAAATCTAACTTGTTTGCTTTTGAGTAAGGAAGTGTTCCTATCACCATCGTTTCGTACATAGTAAAAGACAAACCCAACTAAAATCTCCTCCTGCTGTCTACTTAACATTCAGATGGAGCGTTTGCTTCACAGGAAGATCCAATGAAATACTATTATAAATATATACTACAGCGAGGCGAAAGTTCGTGTGGCTCAAAGATGAGGAAATACTTAACAAAAAGGGGTATGCGTAGGTGGCCCTTGCCTGCTCGACATTGGGACCTTCAGGTTGAATTTCCCAGCAGGGAATAAAAGGAAACGTAATAAAAGGAGGAGGGAACTACGACTCCAGCTTGTGAAACCAAAAATCCAAGAGCACCCTGAAAAAAAAGTGAAGGGATGCAGAAATCAGTTTTTATTATCATTTCTTCTGTGGAAGGAATTTTGGACACGACAATAAAACAAAACTGAAGTGTAAAGCTGGTGCTGTATGTGTACAGCTCTGTCCTGTTGAAGTGAGCAAGGCTACTATCCGTTGTTCATTATGCGAGAGATTGAACTGCAATCTGCCAATCACAGTGAAAGTTATAATTCGTCAGACTGAAGTTAGAACATTGAAAATATTCACATTTTAACAGTAGATCAGTCAGTTCTTTATTTGTAGGGAAGTCGTTCAAACGTTAACACAATTCGAGAGGTTTTTGACGAAATCAGTAATGTTTTGGTAACGTGACCAACTTGAAATAAGCACTGTCATTGTTTAAAAATCTCTTTAGTTCATTGTAAGTGATGTAAAATAAGTTATTAAATGCTTTTTTTATAAATATATCCAATAATAAAAATCACAGATTCCAAGAAACTTTACTTGAAGAGGTGATCACAAAGTAAGACTCCCCTCCTCGCCGGTACACAATGAAGTTCGAATTCCCACGGTTAAAGTTATTCTTCTGTATTATTAAACTTTACAGTAGGTAACTGGAATAATAAATAAATAACATCGTATGTTGTCGTGTTAATCGTTGAATGCGGATAGGGTTTGTCAGACCTTACCGTGGTATTCATATACGAGTTTTACAAACCAGGATTGTCTGTTTAGAAGTTGCTACTTCCACCTTAAGAAAGTTGTGGCAAAATTGCAAGAAACGTAAATGAAACGTACATGGAACGTCTCCATCATTTGATTCGGCACAAATTTTAAGGGATTACATCTTCCTGGCTCACGGAAGTCGATAATATTCAGCTACTGTGGACGAAATATTGGAAGTGGAAAAGGCACGTTTTGAAGAGACCCTCGTTCATTTTGGTGCTCCACATGTACACCCAGCTGCCATATTCACTGACGTTGATAGGAATCCGGCAACTTTCTAGTGTGCAGCGTGGGTGTCACAAAGTGGAAGTCAAAATGGCTTCAGCAGGACCGTTCGGAATTTCAGAAGCAAGTCTGAAATTGCTTTATCTCCGACGAGTAAGGTGTTGTACTAATAATAAGAAAAGAAGACTTAGCGCTCAACAACTCTTCTTTCTTTTCTTTCTCCACTTCTTTTCCTAAAGAAGAACTAAGAAGAAGGAAAGGAAATGAGGGATCCATATTTGATCGAGTAAGCCCTCAGCCATTATTCTTTCCCTAACTCCTTGCATTTCTTGAAAGAGAAGACGAAGGGATGAAGGATCCAATAAGTCACCTACAACTCTTATTTTTATCCCATTATTTATTTATTTATTTATTTATTTATTTATTTATTTATTTATTTATTTATTTATTTATTTATTTATTTATTTATTTATTTATTTATTTATTTATTTATTTATTTATTTATTCATTCATTCAGCGATTTTCCTAAAGGAGAAGAGGGAGAACAAGGAAGAATGAGAGGAAGAAAGAGAAGAAAAGAAGAAGTCATATTTGATCGAGTAAGCCCTCAACAACTGCTCTGCTTCTTTCATTCTTGACTGATTTTCCTAAAGCAGAAGAAGAGGGACAAAAGAGGAAGAAGAAGAATAGATAAATAGGAGCCTTATTAGATCGAGTAACCCTTAAGCCATTTATGTTTTTCTTTCTTTTTCTACCGCTTTTCCATTACTCTAATGGATGCATTTGGGTTTAAGAAGAAAAATATAAACCCATAGTTACTAGATGCGTACTGTAAGAGAATACCAGCGAACGACATTGGCTCTATGTCACTGGCATTATCGAGAGATATTGTTACACATAATTTTACATAGAAACTGAAAATATGTCGACAACCGTTAGTCGACACCTCTCACGGAATGAATTCCAGATAATCGCGCTATAGTGGAGCAGCGGAAGGGCGCATTATCGAGTTTATGGCCAAACCGGGTGGAAAGCGCGCCATTAACCCGGGCAATAAAACGTCAACAATAACTCACACTAGAGAGCGTTAGTACCTGTGAACAGTAACTGTGAAGTAACTCAATGGAAGTAAAGGATATGTTAGGGTTTAACGCTGGCAAAATATGTAAATACTAATAGAGATATTGAAGAATACAACTTTCAAATCTAAAAGTCCGCCGCTAAGTCCCAGTGGACCTATCAGCTGGACGTACCGGCTTGTCGGAGTCAGTGTTACCAACCGTACACATCAGGATTTTCAGGGCTTTCCCATGATATAATGACGACTTTTGTGAATCTACCTCGAAATGTGGGAATGTTTTGTAAATTACCATTGGTTAAACTTTATATGAAAGTAAGTTTTGGAAATATTTCGACATTTATAAATATTCTGTTAACACTACTTATCTGAAATATGGAAACCGAACGATTATCGTACAATATCTAACGATACCCAAACGCAAACATTGAATAAAATGTTGCGCGTCCTTGTTAATTCAATGTTAGTAGCCTAATTATTACTGTTGATATAATACATTAAACCATGGATGTTCGACCATTCAGCACTTTGCTAGATACATTATATACAAATTGAATAAATAAGTACGGGTTTTGATTCTCTTGGAATCATCTTCAACTTGTACAATACATTAGATAAGAATAAATTAAGATTGATACACACCTTACAATAGAAATGTCTAAAAATAAGCTCTTGAGTTTGTGTCTTAAAAACATATTAAAATTAGCTTTCATGAAGTCCAAATTGTTGGGATGAAAATGTGTGCACAATTCATTAGATTAAAAACTGCATTAAAATGTCTAACGTGTGCTTGAACACAATTCGTGGAATTGTCGTCATCCAGTTAGACATTATTTTGTGATATACACCAGGATCAGGGCCCTGACCCACCAATGATTTATGTTATCTATGGCTGATGATGCTCACTAAGATTGAGCGAAACATGTCCAATTTGTAATTAAATGGTTTCATCCTAAATATAAGGATTTTGTGTATTGGAAAGGTGTTTTTTTAAATATAATAATTTATTAATAGGACGTTTGTATAAAATCACCTAAAACAAATAGAGATGCTTTACACTGGATATTTTCCAGTACCGGAATAAAGTATTGCTGGAGAAACTCCCGAACACTGGAACCATATTTTAACAGGAGTCTTTCTAGTACTTGTAAAAGTCGTGTCATGTGTAAAAACAAACCAATTACTGTTGATATCGTGATCACAGGCTCAAAACCTCCTGTTTCCTGTGACTGTTGATATCGTGATCATAGGCTCAAAACCTCCTGTTTTCTGTGACCGTTGATATCGTGATCATAGGCTCAAAACCTCCTGTTTTCTGTGACTGTTGATATCGTGACCATAGGCTCAAAACCTCCTGTTTTCTGTGACTGTTAATATCGTAATCATAACCACCGGAGCTGCATTCTTACATGAAATTGGATCCACAAGGCATTGAGCTTTAATTTCAAAAACCCAAATTCAAGGATTAGAATTTGTAACCTGGCGCCTAACCCACTCGACAATAACACTCCTTATATCTACTATGACCTTCATTTCACAGCCCCACAGGCTTTTGGCTTAAATTTATAATTTCACGCTGATGTATAACCACACATTTCTCCAGTAATTTTCCGGCTCCATGACTAAATGGTGAATCCAAGGTTCCCAGGTTCGATTGTTGGTCTGTTCATGTAGTATGACCTTGATTGGTTATATCCTCTAGGTTAGAGACTTGGTTCTTTTCCGTTTTCATCTTTAGATTTCATTTTAGGTAGGGCCCCGTCCACTCAGACCCATGGGCTTCAAATCGAAAATCCTTGAACGGGTCTCTTCTGAGGCCACGCGCCTTTGTTTGTTCATTAATTTCCTTGTGTTTCCTCTGCAATGTGAAGTCTACAGGAAAAATTAATTATGAGAGCCTCATCGCTGTTGAGAAGCCACAATTGATATTATTTTACACGACACATATTATGTTGTTGCCCATTTCCACTACGTTTATTTAAGAGTTCCAGACATAATACGTCAAAACTATCAGGAATTGTAAACTTTACTACATTCCTGTCAACTAATTAACTTCATATTTACAATAGTCGAAAGTAATGCGCATTATGAGAGATCAAAAAGTATTTAGGGCTCAGGCCCAGCGACGGACAATGAACAGGCAGATAATATCACTAGCTTTGTTAAAAGACAAAGGCATCCACGCGTTTTGGTTATGAGAGCTGTATATTGCTACAAGGGAGTGTCAAGGTTTTTACGGCAACTTGAAATACATAGGTATAGTTTCAGCCTCTTGTTGCAGATAAAAAATGAAAGTACTTAGAATATTTGTGAAAAATACCTCTGCGATGTCTACCGCAAAAATTCAGCATTGTTATGAGGTCTGAGGAATCTATAATAACTATAGTTTGTGCAAGACGACGGAAGAAGATCATGGCTGGGTTGTATAATGTCTTCATTGCTACTTGACATCACTTCATAATATATATTCAGGGAAGCACTGGATGATAAATAAATGAGATTGTTTTAAATGGGCAATGGATAAACAGCGGATATGGATATGCGGGCGATACTGTCTCGTGGCGCTCTCTAACACTTAACCACGTAAATTGAAAAATAATACAAAGAGATGTATTATTGTGTTATAAAATCAAGGATAGCTAAGCAAAATAACACACGTGGAGAACATAAAATTGTGATAAAAGCACAGCTCAACAAACAAAAATAATATAAAAAGGAAAAGGATAAAAAGGAATCCGAAGGATAAAGGTAAGAATGAAAGAGAAAAAATCGTACTGAAAAAGTTGCATACAAACTGGAAAACATTAGCAATGCCTAAACAAAACACAATACACAGTAAAGTAACGGAAATACAAGTATACATGAGTTAAAAGCTTTACTTTATAATAATAACCTAATATAATGTTCTTCGGCTGTACAGTAAACTGCCAATGTTACCAGCCTAGCTGCCACAATCGCACAACCTATCATACGCCGCCAATCACACGAAACAAGGAGCGCATTCAGCAGGTTATATCTGCATGCAGTTTTAAATTTTGATATTGACTTAGAGATTCTGACAGCGGCTGGAAGTGAATTCCAAAGTCGCGACCCAGCCACAAAGAAGAATCTATTATACTGTACATTGGAGTGTGGTTGACGAGAATAACGAGGGAGGTGCCAGATCTAGTGTTACAATTTTCGAAATTTGAAGAAATTTCTTTGTGTTGATTATCCTTCAGATTTCAATAAATCAACCTAAGTATGCAAATCTTCCGTCGCCTTTCGGCTTTCAGCCAGGAAAACGCTGTGTAGCTAGGGTTTATGTGTGCACCACAACTCAAGTTAAAAGAAAATCGAAGACAAGAGTTCAAGTTTCGTACTTTGTTCACGGTTCGTATCAACGAGGAATATGTCGCAATAGTCAAGTAACGGTAGTATCAAGGTTTGGGAAAGTTTTATATTTACGTCTTTTGGTAAAATGTCCTTATGTCGTTTCGCAGGGTGTAGCGTCGCGCATGTTCTTCTACATGCATTTCTTACGAGTACAGACTGGTAAAGAGTTTAAGTCAGGGTCATGTCTAGGTTCTTCACTTCCTTACTGAACGGGATTACGGTTGCATTTAATGTCACCGGAGGAATAGCATCATTTTTGTACGTGACGCTTAATAATTCCCGATAACTAATTATAATTGTTACCGTGTTTTTGCGGTAGTTAGAGGTGAAAGAAGGTGCGGGTGTGAACGGGTCTCAAACTACGAAATTAAAGTTACTGTAAAATTTAACAAGGTTATATTCTCTTTCCAAAATTCAGAAATAACACGAAAGACAGGTACAGAGTAGCAAGGCAATAAAAATACAATTACAATATTTACAGGATTTGGGCTTCGAGCCCCAGCCTCACAAATTCTTGAGCACTTAGCCCAGTTTTACCCCAAACACAAGTTTCAACAGATGGGCAGAAAACCCCATTCATGCCTAGGAGCACTTGCTCCAAATTACACAGTAAGGCCTCCTTGAGGCGCGCAGAAAACAAAATTTTCGAGAAAAGAGCAACTTGCTCTCAAAATTCAGGCCTGTCAAAGGCCACACCTAATTCCACTTTCAAGCTGTCCTCTAAGAACATACAAACAGGGGTAAAATACCCAACCTACTGAGGTCTATTAAATGAGAAGAAGGTTAATTACATGACCTCTAAAATAACAATTTGAGAGGAGGAGATCTGCACTCCTAATGCATTTGTTTTAAAAACTAATCTGGCTCTAGGCCACTAATGCAAGGGCTAATCCCATACTAAAGAGGTGACTTTAGAAAAGAACAATTTACTTTACATTAACGAAGAATAGGTTGCGAAAAAAAATAAGTTCACCTCAAAACAATATGATTGGGAGCTCGAGAGGGTTAAGCACTCTCTATCCCGATATGCAGTTTAAAGATAGAATAGATACCAAGGGTCTTTACATTTTAAGGAAGGTTACATTATGGAAAAACTTCGGACCCGCCCCGAGAGTTAAACTGCTGAGCTAGCAAAGAAATAAGTTATTAATCGGCCATTACCTTGTTGTTGACCGCTGCCGAAGAAAGAGGCGCTTCCCGCCCCCTGCTATGTACTTTACACACTGAAAGATGGAACAGAAGTGGCGCACAGACCCTAAAATCAGCAGTTTATATACTCTCGCGGAAAGTTCGAGGCGTTTCAGGAAGGAAAACACCCTCCCACAATCATTTTATTGGTGGATAACGAAAACCCCTACACAATATGAAGAAGAAACACATTATTGGTGGAAAATTAATTAAAGAAATTCGGGATTGGCTAGATACAAAACAAGGGGAAAGAGAGGGGTATACAGCCAACTTAAACAATAACAGAAAGAAATTTAACAAGAAATAAACTTTTGAAATAAAAATTTCTCCAAAAAAACAGTTCTTTCACGTCGCACGAGAGTGCACGATTGTAGTTTTTCAGTAGTGTCCTCTAGAAGAGAAAGTTCACACTTCTTACTACCGGTAAAACAAAAATACATCAAAAGTGGCACAGTTCAAAAACTCCAAACTTTCCACGTAGTGACATCTTCTGAGAAACTTGAAAATTAATACCGTCAATAAAGTTCAGACTTCCTCCAGCAGAGGAGTTTCAATTGGCGCACATTTTAAATTAGCGGCGTGGAGGTGTACCGCCCGGTACAATAATTGTTTGAGGTTTTTGGGAGGTGTTGAAGGTCGGTGTTAGTATCTATTATTGCGTTCGATATATCTTTTATATTAACGTGGCATTAAATCTGGAGCTCACCGTCAAAAGGGTGAAATATATTATGCTTTATTTTAGAGGAGATACCATTAATATAGAGAAAAAAACATGAGGAGACCAAGGACAGAGTCCTGTGGAGCTCCAGGTTTCCTGATTCGCCACTGTGAAGTAAAATCTTGAACACTTTGCTCTGGATTGTTAAGATAAGAGTTGAAAAATGTTGAAGCTTCAGTACCGAAAAATGCTTCATTTTTAAATATGAAGATATTGATTGTCGCAAAAGCACTGCTGAAATCGAGAAGTGTAGTACAGTAACTTGTTCTTTCGTCCAGTGCTTTCACCCCGTTAACGCTGTGCGTGTCCATATGATCACGGCCTGCATTCCTTCATTTAGATTGCTCTCAGTGCTTTGTATAGCGCTGGAATTGATTGCTGACTGTGTAGATCAATTCAAGAAGCATGTGGCAACTGTGTGCGAGCATATTATTACGTAATACATATCGGCTCATTGTTTCGGCGCACTTTCGTTTCGTGTCATTGTCACAGCAGCTGAATCATGATGGCGCGCTTCAAGTAAGTTCCATATTTCACATATATTTATGTTCAGATTACACAACTAATATGCTCACATTATGATGCAGTTAATGTACATGTACATTTAACAGTAAATATTACTCCCGTAGGCACTTGTAGGCGCTTGTGTTAGCTATCCACCCTGTGCGTGTATTTGATGGTGGACGTTATGCTACCTGTTACAATTACTGTTATACATCAATTTTCATTGAGCAACTTTATTCAATTTACGGTCATCTATTCTACATTTAAATAAATTGCGACTTGTTAACATATATGCAACTACAAAACCTAGTTTCCCTTTCTACAGGGACATTACCCTCCAAGAAGTATTAGATATTCTTGAAACGGACAAACCAATTGGAGAGGTTAACAGCATTATTATTGAACCTCCGGAAGCTAATATTCAATCCGACGAAGATTCAGGAGATGAAGATGTTGGTGTTTTGGTTGATAACCCCACAGGTCGCCAGCTTTCAAGTAAGGCAGAAATTGTACTCGCTGGCAACGATCGTATAGGAGGCGCAGACGATGATCCCGTTTCAGCAGGAACAGATAAGATGGACCAGAATGTGTCGTACTCCAGAGTAGGCATACGTGGAAAGAAATGGTGGTGTTCGCTATTCACATGGCTCCTGGACGTATCCATTCTCAATTCATGGTTACTGCTAAGGAGGTCTGGATGTGATTTGTCACATCTAGAATTTCGTCGCCACATTGTGCAAACATATCTACATAAGTTCAAAATAACGCCAGTAGGAAGAGGCCGCCCTATCACCTCGAGATATAGTATTCAGCAGAGTAGTGTCACTGACGATGTACGACTTGACAGGATTGGGCACCTCGTAGCGCCCTGCAATCGACGACGCTGTGCTGGAAAGAAATGCTCCAGTAATGTTCGCACCGAGTGCACAAAATGTAATGTTGGACTCTGTGTTCCATGCTTTGTCCTATTTCATACAGTGTGAAGCATACTGTTCTAATATTTGTTCCTATTCGGTAATTTCTGTGAATTAGATAACTTGAATATAATAGATTACGAATATCTTGATACTTTTATTGCTTTATTTATGTATGTACATATTGTAATTATAGTATATTCTTCACAAATTATCATCTTTAGTTATTTTAGTGTATTTTGTTCATAATTTATCAATATCAATACATAAAATCTAGAAATACTAAAGAAATGCTATACAGAATGAAATGCTAACACATCCGCCTAACGTTATCATATGAACACGCCACCTAACGACCAAACCTTGAAAAGTATGAGCTTAATGTTTTGTAGTTATGTTATACTATGGACCTGAAGTGATTTAGACGAATTTCAAAGAAAACGGACGAAAAAAATAATTTCGGCGTTAAAGGGGTAAGGCAGTTGCTGTATTATGACCCTGCTTGAAGCCAATCTGCAGCGGATCCAGAAGGGAGTTGGAGTGCAGGAATTCCTGTATTTTAACATGTGCTTAGGAGATGGCAGAAAGAGTAGAAATTTGACTGTAATCGAACCTAGTTTCTTGGGAAGTGGTACTACATTATTTAACTTAAAATAGTTCGTAGTGTGCCATTCTTAATACAATAATCGAAGATATATGTGAGAATGGGGAGAACAGCACCAATAATGTTGTGTATAAAAGTGACAGGAATTCCATCGACCTAACTCGCTCTGAAGTTAATAGAGTACAGGACATTCTTAACTTCATTAGTGGTGACTGTACTAAAGGCATAGGGGAGCAATTGTGAGGGGCAGGTTATCAGTATGAAGTCTGTTAAGAGGATTGGACTGAATCCTGTCTTCCTTGAAATACGCGTTCGGCTCGCCAGGAACCTGGTTCTTTCCGCTCCTTCTACCTATGCCCATAGCTCGGAGATGCTTCCGGGCAAGAGCCGTATTTAATTTACTTACTGATTCATGAAATTTAAATTTAAGATTACGTAACTTTTTCCTAATTATTCTGCAATTTTTATAGTCATTTTGGTCATAAGTACATTTGTAGCGTCGAGAAATGGCATCACGCTGATACATCGTGATTTTAACCTCAGAGTTTAGCCATGGATTAGGTTTGCGAGACATTCTAAACTGTCTTTTCGGGGCATGATTGTTATATACATTATGTATTAAGGAATTAAATTTACTAATTTTTGTGTCAATATCGTTTGGTCATAACCAATCTTTTAATCGACCAGAAACCCATTGAACAAGTCTGTAAATACATATACCAGAGTACCGTTGTTAACGATCAGTGGGATAATTAGGACGAAGTAAAGTCACGTATTGGGAAAGTTAGGACTGCATGCAGCAAAATGGGAAAACTTTTTAAAAAGTCATGAGTTAACATTACCGACAAAAATGAGACCTTCGCTGTTATGTGTTTTCTGTTCTGTATCAAAGATTTCAGAAATGGACTTTAAGAAAGTCACTCAATAAAAAAAATTGAGGTCTTTGAAAAGTGGATCTACTAATGTAATCTGAGGGTATTCTGGACATATCATATCGCAAATGCAGGGACGTTTCGAAGAAAGAGAAAGGATACTGTAAAAGGATAAAGCTCCAATTCCTCGGTCACCTCGTGGGAAACAGAAGCACATACCATCTACTGCAACCAGTTCTGCAAGGAATGATACCCAAAAGGACAGGTGTAAGAAGCGATGAATCACCTCAGAGACTGGAGTCTCAAGACATCGGCAGAGCTGACAGCAGAGAGGGCAGAGCCAAGACGGTTGCCCACAGAGACTAGACGTAAAAGCTAAGGTAAGGTAAGGTAAGGTAAGGTAAGGTAAGGTATGGGTGTATTCTGCCCGAAGGCAGGTCTGAACCTCCTCAGAGGTGTGTCTGAGCTGGAGTTTACGTACGGTAGAAGCCAGCTCCTTTCCGCTCCTCTATTCCTTTACCCACCAACAGCGCGTGGCAATCCATCCAAATCCTGTACACGCCCAATGTTGCTTTACTTCGGAGATCTCACGGAATCCGGTGTTTGAACACGGCTACGGCCGTTGGCAGACGAAGAACTCGTGTGCGTACCGTCCGCTGCACATGTCTGTGTAGTGATCGTTGCTGTACACAGCCTACTGCTCTGCTTTAGAAAACGAGGCTTACTAACGAAAGTGGGCGCATTACACAGAGAAACATACAAACATGCAACCTTCCTGAAGGCAGTGACATCCCTGTGAAAAACAGTTATTAGGCATCCCATTCATTATTATTGCATGCGGGACATTTGTAAGTAGGAGTTAACGTGCTGGCGAGGAATCTTGTATATTTCTCCTGATGTTGTCATTAATAATGGCATGTGGCCTCTGAAGAGGCCTGGTGCAGGTCTTTCGAGCTGACTTCGTAGAGCACAGCCTCCTTTAATGGATGTTCCTTCAAGAACGAAATATGTCAAATACTTCTATTTGTATAATTTCTTTTTCAGGTAGTTTATACATTTATTTATTCAGAATTATTTTCGGCCGACTAAATAACCTACTAGTTATAAATTCATAACACCAACAGTTGAGAAAACATGGCTTTAAAATATTCATCAGGAACAACATCAGTAATAAATTGATCAAAAACGATTTAATTAGAATATAAAACTCACAGCCAGCTGTTGATTTATTCGTGGAGTTTTCAAAGCAGCTGACTGGACCATGACACATGAGTATTTACGAACTGTCATCGCCCCGTCGTGACGAATGACGGGGTCACAGGCCCACATAAATCACTGGGGCGGTTTAATAGTATTAAAAGCTCTCATATATCTCACGCACTGACGATAATCGAGGCTGTCCACTTTCTTCGTTTAAATTATGGACCAACAGAAATTATCTTTAAAAATATAATACCACTGATCTCAACAGTACATTTTGTATAATAGAGGGCAATAAACCAGTGCTATGATACAGGAGTACTACGCATAAATATACCATCATATCGCCTGCACTACACTCTTAGGTCAAAGGGCTTCAACAATTATTATATCCTTCCTCTTAGATATTGGGTTTGTATACTTTCGTACTCCATATGTTGAATGTAACTTGATGTTCGTAAATGGCCATGTGGGGATAAGAACTAGTACTAATATACAAATATTAATAATCTACACGTATCTGAAAACATCAAAGAAACATTTATAGGGACACCCTTACAGCCCATGCGAGTGTGTCAATAATTTTGTGTGGTTGATGGACGCAATGATACTCCTCCACAACACTGGAGGAGGAATTGCAAGATCCGAAAAGATACTAAATTTCATCTTTATAGAGAAAGGTGATTCCAACATGTATACTTGAAATCGATGATGATGATGCTTGTTGTTTTAAGGGGCCTAGCATCTAGGTCATCGGCCCCTGATGGTACGAAATGAGACGAAACGCAATGACAAAATAAAAATCCTAAATCCTCCACTGACCAGAATTCAAAGCCTGAGGACAAAAATGAACGGATGGATATGAAGTTAAAACAATCAGTGGAGCCGACCCGCAATGCCTCAGTCTCAGAAACTGACGGAAAACAATAGTAATACTGAGCAAGGGACTGCTTCTATAGTTCAGTACTGAATTGATAATGCTTGCAAGCTAAAGGGGTCCAAAATATAGGTCATCAGCCTTTCATAATGGTACTTATCACTTCGAAAGTAGAACCATGGTACTTGACATGGTGCGGTACTAATCAAATGTATCGTAGACTCGCGGTAATCCACACATCATGGTACTACCCACAGTTAATGAAATTCGCACATGTAATACAGACCTATGGTGTTTCACACATAGCGGCGCATTTACAGACAACGCAAACCTATGGTTTTCATCACATAAGTGTACTAACCACAGGGACTCGTACTATCCCGTGGTGTTCTTTATATAGTGGGTACTAATCATAGGCAAGCCAGAACCCTGGTGTCGTTCATATAGTCCTACTAATCATAGGTACCGTAAAAGCCTGGCTGCACGGTGCTCCTGATTGCTACTAATCACAAACCTGTTTGGTACCTAACATAGTGGTACTACGCGCAAGTAATAGCGACCCTTGGTGTTCCCCGCGTAGTAGTACTAATCACGAGTAGTTTCATGGTTCTAATCCAATCATCCCTTGGTCGCCCCTTTTAGTCGCCTCTTACGACAGGCAGGGGATACCGTGGGTGTATTCTTCGTCTGCGTCTCCCACCCACAGGGGGTTGTGTGTTTGGTTCGCGAGAGGTATTTTATTTCCCTCAAGTCCGCCGGCAAGCCGGTTAGAACTCCCCTATCCGCCACCTGGGACGCGCCACATGGGAGTATCACCTCTCCCCCTGCTACGCTAGCGTAGTAGGTTCGTGGATACTTGAAACCAACATCAAACACTGTCGGAGTCAAAAATACAGACACAGGATACATTTTTAAGATATTTCTTTGATTTAGCTTGCGGTGAATGTACTCCATTATCTGCTCTCTGGACACTCGCGGAAAAGCAACTCTTGAGGGCTAAAATCGATACAATACAGTATTGCTTAGTCCCATCCCGCCCCAACACTTCCAAATAGGAACTCGTGTTATCCACTGATTGCTCCCTTCGTAATCATTATTATGTACACCGTTCACAATGTCCGGACACTTGGAATCATTGACAGAAACAGTTCCTTGGGAGGTAAAGCTGAATATAAACATGTAAGAAAATATCTGAGGGACAATATCTTTGCACATCAACGTCTTAGAAAAGTAGTTAATGCGGCGTTAATCTCGTGACATTATTAGTTTTGGAACCCCAAAATTGTAGGCAGCGATTCGTGTTTGAAGAACTGAACATTGTTAGGAGCAAGCACAGTGTCTAATGAAGATAAGTGGGAGCACATGTACTAGGCGGTTAATATTTAGTGAATTTACAGCAGGGGTAAGGAGACAAATGGAACTAGAAACAAGGCCACCGGGGAAGTAGCGGAGAAGTTTCACATAAGCAATAAACAAGGTGGACAGTGATACTCAATACGCAGCCCTGGAAGGCGTTCCTGCCCAATTCATTTTTAAGGAGTGCCCTATGCAAGCACTTTGAATTATTCACAGGCTCACTGCCCTCCAGTTCCCCGTCAATGAAGCATCTAGCGCCCATGTTCAAGGTCACAACTGGCCTTCAACGCTTTTAGAAACGACAAAGAAGTGAGTGATCCAGAGAGGTCTACGGGGAGCAATGGCAGTTACCAAGGAAAGGGGTTTCATGTATTTTACCCATCTGTTGGGAAAACTAACCTTGAAAATGACTATCATTTAATGTAAAGAAGTACCGGTATGTAAAGAGAAAAATGAAACGACCTTATTTGCGGTCATTTGTCACATGTTTCCATTTTTTTTGGTGTCCCCTTAGTGACTATTGTTTGATGTTTTGTGATTTAAAGAATAAGAAGTTGGGACTGATTGGATTTGGTGGTGTGACACATAGGTCTCGATTTCACGTGAGATCTACCCTGCATATTCTGGATTGATATTTAATTACCTGTTACTGACTTAATCCTAGTCTTGTTTCGGATTATCTGCGATAATCTCTGTTGTAATCTATGCTTTCTACCTATGGAAATATTGAATTGGGGAGTGTGCTCCACTCCCTCTGAACTTCGGCCTGATGATTTTACGGTGATACCGTTGTTATTGGATATCACCTCTACGGTTGACCCTCTGTGTCAACTATTTGATTCTGCTGATTCTGAAATAATACGTAGTTTAGTAATTGGGAGTTTCACACCATTGGATTGCATTGAGCCTTGGCGTAAATGACTATATGATCAGTCCTTGTTTTATCATCGCTCTTCTTTAATTTGTTTCGGGAATTCGCCCTCGCTTGCCTGGTACGGATTTCAGCTCCTGTGATACATTATGGTATTTTCTCCGTACTAAGGTACTGGTTTCATTTCTCTCCTCATTTCCCTCTTAATTTTATCTATAACTTGTTGCTTCCTTATCAAATATTTTCCAATAAAAAGAGACAACGCAGATCATTCAAGCTTGTAACTTTCATATTCCTTTATTAAATTTATATTCATAAAACTGTGTTATCCTTTGAGATAAACGTTGGTAATTATACTCTGAATTTGGTAAGTTGGCACTAATATAAAGGTCACGTTGCATGATCCACTCCTAGCTCGCTTTCCACTCATTTACCCATTGAGGTAAGTTCGTTGAAGTAAGGTCCATACAGTTCTGTTTACATGTCAAGAGGGACTTGAATTAAGAAATTCATATGTTAAATTATCCGCACAATTCTCAACCCCGCCCCAAAGACGACTCTCCCCCCGGGGAATGCAAGGGTATACCAGCGTAACATTATTTTAAACATTTGCAGCATCCGAAGTCGGAACACAATGTGGCCAATATTTCAATCACACATGGTCATACAAATGAAGAAACGAGGAAGATATTGACTTCCACAAGAACACAGTGTGGTGTACCATGGTCAAAGTCTCTTAGTGTGGCAAACGTAGAGCTCCAGAACAACTCTGAAACAAAAGTGGAAAGGCCACAGCACCACCACAACAACCATAATCCAACTACAGCACAGTTATCTTGAAATACAATACGCCATCACAGGAGGTACTAGAATCCCGTTGCAAAATATTAGCAAGGATATTTTTTGAAGGAGTAAGAAATCAATTTTCATAATTTGGTACATGCCTACAAATGAAGGGAAATGTTTTATCCTTCACTTTTCAAAGCAAGGTTATCTTTCATAAGGTCAGCCAATTAAACAGAACATTCCCCTTAGAAGGGTGGTGGTGGTGGCGATTATTGTTTTAAGAGGAAGTACAACTAGGCAACCATCCTCTATATAACACTAATCAGAGAGGAAAGATGGAAGGGGTCCGACACTTCGGAAAATGAAGGTATCGGCCAAAGGAAGACAAGGGCCACGAAGGGCATGATAATGAAAGACTCCATAGCCCTCGCAAACCTAATAGCGTTGGGGTAGGAAAAGAACAAGAGTTGACTAAGGCTAGTCAGACAGAATGGATGAAACTGAGGCGTCTGGCACAAGTAAGTGGAAGCAATGCCAGGACTCAGCTAAGGACCACGTGGTCGCCAACCCACGCTCCTAATTCAGATCCCCTGAGTACCCTTTTAGTCGTGGGTGTTATTCTACCGCTCCCACCCCCAGGGGGTCCTTAGAAAGGTGCATTCTTTAATAATGTTCACAAAGGGTGACCACTGGATGAAACAATTTAAATCACTCTCACGACAGCATGGAGTAGGTTTGGCTGGCATAAATACAGAGCCAACCGAGCCCAAACTATTTAATCATTACTCAACAACCTCGCATGTCTCTGTCCCGAAATAGCTTATCCACAAGCTCAACATATTTTAGAAATACTTCATATGGAAGCCCATACTGTATGGATCTCACCAACTGCATAATCGAATAAGGCACAACAGACGGGCCTCACAAGAATAAGGGAACCAGTCCAAGGCACACTCCACACGAATAGTAGAAAATGTGAGAAGTGGACAAAATTACACAAGTGATGACAGAAGAAGGCATGGACTCTTTCTAAAACACATGACATAACACAGTTCGAGCCCCCAAATGGCACATAATTTTAAGAGAACACCAAAAATACTGCAAAAACGAAGAATATAAAAAAGCAAGATTCAAATCCACATCATGAACACAATCCTTACTCCAAGAACCCCAAAGAGATCAGAGATGGTAAACCGCACCATCCCACATTTAACATATTTAAAAAACATATCCCTTCATAAGTATCTACCATGCCTTACCCTGCAAAACAATGAACAATCAGAAAAGACGTTGCACCACTCTTTTAACGGACATCAGATCCTCAGCACAATTCCCACTAATACATTAAAAACCAACCAGGGTAAGGAAACCACCCAAACACCAAACACGCACAAGAATACACAAGGAATAACTCGAAGTTGGAGCGATCCCAAAAACAATTAGGGTAATCATGAAATAAGTAGTACATCTAGGATATACACAATGGAAAATTCGAACAACATCACCGAATAACACATGCCGCGTAACCCAGAAATGGACATCACCAGCAGTCGATTTTAAAAAATATCAGCTATAACCTTCATCGGTACATGCCAGATCCCAAAATAGGATGAAAATATCAACTACATACCATAAGCAATAATACCAGGATGTAAAAAATTTGATGAAATGTTACCGGAATCAATATCCAAGAGAAAATAATTTGCAAATGCTAGATTCACAGAGCAAGATCAGTAGTACAGAGTGAATGAGGTATTTCTTACCTATTGGCATGGGTACGGGACAATCCACTTTACCATGGCAGCTTTTCACAGATAATTGTAACCGGTACACACAAATGGTGGTTAGAATGGGTGCAAGAAAAGGAAGAACATTAATAACAGCAAATTGATAGGAGAAAAATAAAAAAGGAAGGGAGCAAATTAAGTCCATAGGTAAGCAATGTACATACAATTATGTCCAGGAAGGAAACAGAAGGAGATTAGGTGGGGATATTTGGATTTCCATAGGTGCACAAGAGGGCGCAAAGTTTAATCCACACGAAAACTACTACAACTATTACCAATCCGAGGAATAAGGATGAAAAACAACCTATTACTTGAATAAGATACCACAGACTGCCAAGTTTTAAGAAATACAGAAGCTATTAACCCACACAGAAACAGGACAGGGGGAACAGAGGAAGGTTATGAATCAAAGGTTCAGATAGAAAATGAACGAAAAGGGTAGGCTGATATCCTCCTAGCTAAATTAAATTAACTAAGTGACCACATTACAAACCAGGCGATCAGATACAATTTAGGAAAGAACGTAATGTTCCATACCAGAACACACTAATTTTCAAATGAAATCAGAAGCCAATGCATACCCAAGAAACGTCAAATGCCCTAACATGAGACACACCCAATGGAAACCAAAAATTAGGTGAATTACCTCACATACGAGACGTCCCATACCGTCCGTAATAACCTTGCCTAACACTAGGTATCACAAGATTAGATAAAATATACCAGCCGTGACATGGGCAAAAGCTGACAAATGGCAAGACAAGGAAAAATATCAGAGTCAGTCATGAAGATCCCATAACCGACAAGTCTAACATCAACCGAACCCTCCCCCTTGCCAAGGTGCACATCAGATATAATCAAACATATCCAATAAACACATCTTGTACCATGATATTAAATTAAATAAAAATAACCGAACAGGAAGTTGGTTACATGTCAGAGTATGAGTCCAGAACGGAAAAAACTAGGCAGATAGAACACATTTATGAGCACCAGAACATTAAGGGAAGAAAATTTTGGACAGTATAAGCAATAGAAACTACTACCCACCATGACAAGCATATAAGGAAAATTTTCAAAGATTGTCATAACTCATGACCACGACCAAGGAAAGACATCACCAAATACAGTACGATTAAGGCTGGGTCTATAACCCATAACACTACCACAAAATACCAGTAACGGATAAATATATAATAAATGTTTAAAATTAAATTTAGGATAAGAGGCCAAAGATAAAAGTCAATACAAAAAAATTGCACAGGGGCAGGAGCAAAATTTTCCGGAAGAACCAGACCCAACTGGAGGTAATAATACATGAAGTAGTTAATAAGGGAAATTCCAGGTCACTACAAGATTACACACTCATACATGCAGACAATACACCAGGTACCTTACCAACATGACACAGAGGTAAAGAAAAATGGCAATAGAACCAGAGTGTTTGATGCATCACCCACAATAAAACCAAAATCCAAAAATAACCACCAGTAACATTAGGAACATGTACCAAACCATTCACAGGTAAAAGGGTAATCCTCAGTACATTTCCCTAACAGACCTAAAACCAAAGTCTACCAACACATGGATCCAGAACGTAAGGGTAGGTTCAAACCACAACCTCATAACACAGCATGTAATTCGCAGGACACTGAAAATGGGGTATTTGGCATAATGCATCAGGATTCAAGAACACCACTTACAAGGAGAGAAAAAACTTGAAATTTACCAAAACAAAATAAGCAGGGATCAAAATGCTGAGAAAAATGGCATGGTAAATAAATTAAATTATTAAAGGCATCACGTCATAAATTCAGGTAGCTGCTAAGTCTCACAACATAAAGTAAATGTCAAGAGTGTTAGCACGACCAGGAATAAAAAACAAGCAAATTAAAAATACAGAATACCTACGAATTATCCCAAGAAAAGGCCGTCGCTGATTGAGGAAGCTCTGGACACAAGAGGCCTAGCGAATCAACTTAAATTAAGCTTAATATACTAATTGGCTGAAATAATAACTCAAATTAAATTTGATGAAACAAAATTTTAATTAGGTAAATAATTTAAGAATTCTCGACCTCAAAATTAAATTCTTAAAATTCAATTACCACTACACAATGAATGTGAAAACCATTCAGAATAATTAATCAAGGATATCAATTGAAAATATTCTTTTTGCTAACTCTTATTGCCAGGAGGCAGAAATTCTTTTAGAACAATTAACAAACGTAGATCAATAGATTAAAATCTTAAATCAATCATTACTGAAAGAAAGCTGAAATTTCCCTAATGAACTTCTCGGTTACTCCAGGGCTGCATAAAAATTTAATTAAAACCACGAAAATGCATAACTTCAGTTAACACGAAGAAATTATTTGTAAAATGGACATAAATCTATAAATTGGATAAATAACCCAAATATTCTCCAAGGTACGGTAGCTTAAACCAAATGAGTTAGTCGAACTCAGCAGTAAAACCTTCAACGTGCACGAAGATTCACACGAAAAATCAGCTGAAAATCAAGTTACCAATAATAAGTTGATACTCATATGTCAAATTCAACACAGCATGGCCACGGTTATGTTTGCATTCAGTTACACTGGTGTGTAACAGATGACAACCACCGAAATCAAAACGTGCACTTGAAGTACCGAGGAAGTCATTAGAAGCCCTACATTAATACCTCGCTGTTACTCTTTTAGTAACCCGACATGGCTTGAAAATATTATAATAATAAATATAATTATTCTTTTCTTTAGAGAAACAAAGGATGAAATGAAGACCATCATCTGGATCATACAGTTACTACGTACATGATTAACTATCAAGGAGCTCCTTAAACATAATTTGTTTTCGTGCACGAAACCTTAACTAACTGAAATCAAGAAGGTAAACAAATGCCATACTGACAATTTCAACTTGCGGCCCGAAAGTATTACCATTTTACAAGATTATTACGAGGACCTGTTTTAGGAAGTCTATTTCTTTTTAAAACCACATGCAGAATTTCACATTTGTAGGTTTAAGATCTCCGCGTATTAACACTATAAATTAATCCATTCCTTGGTAGCTTAGTTCAGTACAGAAGATGGATGCAGCTTACTTACGAGGTCGAAGGAAACAAAATATATTAAATATTTCAAAAGATAACCAAATCTTCAGGCCTTTCGCCTAGATGGACAATCCATCACCCAGGGTCCAATTTCATGACCATCTCCTCTTCTTGCATTACAATTTTTTTTTCTTAAAGCACAATCAGAAGAGAATGGATTCCAGCGTCTTCAGGTTAAGAAGCAATAAACAGTACAACTGCTATCTGCATTGTCGACCCGACTACGACTGAGAAAGCATCACTTCTTGCACCCAGATAACAGCACTACTTAGCTACCTCACCGCTTAAATTCCAAGTCGACCGCTAGATAGCACACCATCACTAATTAGAAAAAGTCCATGGAATCCAGAAGTTTGAATACACGGTGGGCCAGACAAGAAAATGGACGCGTAAACAAGATGCATCGTACCATCGCGAAGACTAATTTTAAATCCATTACAGCCTCCCCCTCGAAAGGATCAACATGGGGTGGTGTATAACAAGCAGGCCTAGATGAAAACAATCTCTTGTGTCAAGTATATATATAAGAAAATGTTCCCCCTTCAATAATTTAATATTAACACGTCTCGAAGTGAGCAGAGCTATACTTGGGTGATGTATGACGCAGTGATACAGACCACTCGCAGTTGTTTAATGTTCAATCAAGTCTATGTTTTCACGCGCAATATCATCAGGACGCCAATCTTCTTTGAAATGTTCAGGTAATACCAAGGTTACTAAAGTAATCGGAGTTCGCTTAACCACAATAAATTTTCAGAGGCACAAGCTACACAAGAAGACAGGTCTTACAATGTTTTAAACATAGCATAAATTCTCTTTTGAACTTAATTCAGGGGCTTCAATTATAGGGGAAGACAAGACTTCATGAATGATAACCATATTACCACATTAATACAAAAAAAAAGAAACACAAGAAGGAGAAGATGAAAAAACCAAGGTAAATAGGGAAACATAAGCCTCTTCGAGAAATTAGTCAGTGCAACAAACATTAGATAATTCTTTAAGTGACTTATCACACCAATCGCTTTATCATCAGTTTCTTCCAATCAGATCAGAATACGACAGCAAGTGGCATAAACTGAATATCAGATCACTCACGATTAATTACCACATCAAGGGTAAGTGTAGCGAATAAATCAATATATCAATTAAGATAAAGTTTTAAAAGGCATATCTGTGAAATCAAACCCCCTATCAATAGATGATATACCTCCTTTAAAAATTTCAAATCATTTCTTGGTTGAAATTAATTATTCCATTTACACAGCTTGAACTTCCATAGCCCAACTACACATATACTCATTCCAAAGAGAAGGTGAAAGACTAGTAACAATAATAAATTGAAAGGATACTGGACCACATGCTTAGTACAGGAAAGTAAGCAAGAGTAGGAGATATGAATGTTCAGAGGGTACGCGTAAGGTGGGTCATCAACAACCGAACTATCAGCAATTACCAGGCAATTAACACAAAATATCAACACCTACACCGGGACAGAAAATGACCAGGAGAAACACGGGAGACCAAACTATTCTGAAATCACATAGTCCTTCTAAAAGCCCCCATATGCGGGTAGAGGATCGATGACTGCAGTACCGACTGCACGAGCCGAATAATCTCATACTTACTCTTCTACATGACAGAACGGTAAGTTACTATACCAACGACACCATTCAGATGAAGCTCTATAATAAAATGCCCTAGACAGGCAGGTTAATTGAAATGAACGTTAAAATTCTACACATAGAACAAACTGACCTCAGATGAACGGTTTATGGCAGAGAATATAAGAAGTTGAACCAAGAGCAAGACGACAGTCACCAAGGTACAAATTAGTTAATAATTATTCCCAAAAGAGTTGTAGATGCATAGATTAGTTCTATTTAAATCCCACTCGACACCAAGAAATCGTACAAAGGTCATGTCCAACCTTCTCTTGATGTCCACCCAAAACTCCCCAAAACTAGATTACCACAACAACAATAATCCAACACCACTCTAATGACTACCAGTGCCGATTTGTCAGCCACAAGGGTAAAGGATCTACCAAATCCTCGACAACATCCCAACAAATCACCGAGTCCCAACCAAATATCATTATCACAACAACGACAATAATTACCATCATGACTTCAGAGGAACACAGTTACCTCTCGACGAAACCATAATGCCACCCCAATATAATTCCCAAATTCAAACCCATAATATCAAATTTCACACTTTCCACAAGGATCAGAACCATACCATAAGGGTGAAAGGACGCCTACGTTCCTTAGGTTATGAATCCTATATTACCCCAACCAAAATCTCACAATAACACATGAAGCCGACAACTGCCACACCTCTAACATGATTATACAACTCTACACAAGATCAGTACAGCAAAATAGGTTAGAATTTCCCAAAAAACCTCAGCAGAAAGAAAACAGTGATGTACAGGCAGACTACTAGACTGCTATTCGAAAATAAGGCCCCCCCGATTACAACTTGCATAGGATCAGAAATTACGCTTCAAGATTTAACAGACCACTTAGCTTAATAATTTATATACCAAACAAAATAAGAGAACTGCATCAAGAGATTCATGAAATAAACACGATGTATACTGAGAACCAAATGATATCTAAGAAAAACGTGAAGTTCATCTAAACTAAAAAAATCCATTTCCCCCAGGAACCAAGAATTAAGATACAGTAAGATCACGAGGCTCATGCACACAGCAACCAGTAACTCTTCTCCAGCTTCGGGCGACAGGACTTCATACAATTAACTTCACTCAGATTAAGGCAGAGTATCCTACATCTTCAACACCTACCCCCAAGTTTTCATAACAATACCTTTAAGAGCCATTGATTCAGAGAAACACATCTTTCTTACTAAAATTATCACTGCAAGTAAGTACTCAGACGAGGAAAAATCTCGAGATTACAAGATACATCAGAAATTTTATAGTACTATGTTATGGAACGCAAACACTCAACATAGGTAATTAAAATTGTTCCGAGGTATCTGTTGAACAGCATAGGTGAAAGAAGGTGCTGGGTGGAATAGGTCTCAACTTACGAAATAAAAAATAATTTAAAACTTTAACAAAGGTTATATTTTCTTTTCAAGATAAATAAATAACAGAATACAACAGGTACCAAGTAGCAGATCAAAAAATTAAGAAAGTACAATTTTAGTTCATTACAAAATTTGGGCTTCGAGCCCGACACTCACAAACCTTGAGCTATAAGCCCAACTTTACCTATATACCAAGTTCAAACAAAGGGGCAGAAAACCCCAATAATGCCAAGGAGCACTGGATCCTGGTTACCATATTAGGCCTCCTCAAGGCACACAGAAACCAAATTTAAGAAAGAGCAATCCCGCTCTCAAGATTCAAGCCCATCAAAGGCCACAACAAACTATACTTCAAAGTGCCCTCAAGGCATACCAAGAACAGGGGTAATAAATACCCAACCTACTGGGCCTATTCAGTAAAGGAGCAGGTTAATTACATGGCCCAAAATACCAACTTGACTGGAGGCGTAACTTGCACTCCTAATACACTTTTAAAACCTACTTGGCACTAGGCCGCATACACAAGGGCTAATCCCATACTAAAGAGGTGACTTGTATAAGAAGACTTTATTACATTAAGAAAGGAAGAAACGGTTGTGAAAACAAAGTCACCTCAAAACAATAGGAGTGGGAGCTCGAGAGGGTTTAGCACTCTCTATCCCAATTTATAGTTAAAGAGACGAAGTTTTACCAAGTGTCTATTACATTTTAAAGATAGGTTACATGAGAAAGGTTTCGAACCTGCCCCGAGGGTTAAACTGCTGAGCTAGCGAGAAATGAAGTTCTTAAATGGCCATTACCTTATGGATGAACTGCTGCCCGAAGAAAGAGGCGCTTCCCGCCCCCTGCTACATAATCACACTAGGAAAGATGTTACTGAATTGGCACCGAGACAAGAAAATCAGCAGTTTATGTACCCTCGTGGAACATTCCAGACCTTTCATAAATGTTAAGACACACCCACAGCAGTTTATTGGTTACAAAACACAGTTACAGTGCAGGTTGGGGAAGAAAGCCCCGATTGGCCGAAAATTAATAAATTCGGGATTGGCTAATTTCAAAACTGGCGGAAAGAAGGAGTTACATTGCCAACTCTCAAACCACAGAACAAAATTTAGCAAAAACAAAACTTATGAATGTTAAATTTCCTCAGGATTGTTCATTCCTTAACACCAGAGTGCGTTATTATAGTTTTTGTAGAGACATCTGTTAGAAAATGTCCAAATTTCTTGATCCGGAGGAAACAAACACAAGTCGAAACAGACACCGTTCAGACACTTCAAATTTACCAAATTTACTGTGGTGACATCTTTCGAGAAACCCTCGGTTTAATATAGTTTGTTAAAGTTCAGGCTTTCTCCTGTAAAGGAGTTTAGACTGGCGCAATATTTAGATTTGCGTCGTGGAGGTGTACCGCCCGGTACAAAAATCATTAAATTTTTCTAATAGACACTATATCAATACCAATATCACAGAAAAATTTTAAAATCACAGAAAAGTTCGCTTACAGACATCCATCCTGCACACCGCTGAATCGTAATACCAAGGTCACATTACCAAAACCGGGAACCACATCGATTCTCAAATTTCAAAATTTTACCACAAAAGGTCCCAATTAAATTCACACCGATCGTACTTAACAATGATAATAATAACATTATTTTAAACTTCCATCAATTCATCATCGATTGTTAATTTCACAGATATACCTTACTTAAACAGGATGAAACATCTAATACAGTCTTTTTTATATTTGTCCACTTCAACAAGATTCATACTCACCAAGGATGAAAATTATCAAGATACAGACACCCCAATGCACAGCTTCCCAACATCCATACGGACAGAACAATTTCAGCAATTCCATCACCCATTTTAATCAAACAATTACCCGATTAATTAACAGCAACCACAAATAAGATTTTGAACTCAACCCAAGACAAACAATATATCAAGCCGCTTTCACTTGGGATAAATAAACTCTCCGAATTCTTTTCGCCACAGGATCACTGACAAGCATAGATACAGGGCTCAAAAACTGCAATATCGTACAAGGTCCCTGAAATCTAGGAGCTAATTTTGAAGAAAATATATTTAGAGCCTTGCTGACAGGATATCTTTTTACAAAGACTTGGTCTCCAACACTCAGATTGGTGGGTTTTCGCCCTTTGTTATAGTTCTTTCGTACCTTTTCATACGTCACAGCCAACCTTGCTTTGGCCTCATCCCACACTTTTCGCACATCACGAGGAGTAGAGACTTCAGGTAGCAGTTCCTCAATTCGAAGGAGATTTTATAAAGGTGAAAATGGAACAAAACTAAACATTAATTCCATAGGAGTTTTGCCATGAGACTCACGGGTAGCAGTATTAAATGCATATGACAACCAATGAAGACAGGTGTCTCACTTGGTATGATTCGAGTGGTGGTAAGCTATGAGAGCAGACTTTAAATTTCTATTCATTCTCTCGGAATATGAGGGGTTGGGATAATCTGGAGTAGTGGTCACATGGGAGATGCACAAGTCAAACAAGTACTTCCTGAATAAATGACTAGTAAACCCAGCAGCATTGTCAGATACAAGAAACTTAGGAGTTCCAAAGGAGGCAAAAATAAAATCTAAACAGGAAATAGTGGAGTGCGCATTAGTAGATATCGTCGGGAAGATCAAGCAAAACCTGGTAAAGGCATCAATGCACACCAATGCATGAGTATTTTCTCGACTGGCACGTGGGAATGGTCCAACATGATCGATAAACAATCGCTCCATAGCTCTGGAAGCTTGAGTCGATGACAACAACCCTACACGTTAATGGCGCAACTTTTGCATGACTTAACCATAGATGTGATATCCCGATCCACGTTTTTCCAAATAAAGAACTCCCTTATTTTTGACCTAGTTTTAAAGTTCTCCAAGTGTCCACCAACGGGACTATCATTGTAATACTGAAATATGACAGGAATTAAAACCTTGGGGACAACAATCTTTATCCTTTTATCATAAGGAGATTGACAACAGAGTGCCCCCTTCTCCAAGGAATAGGGTTTGATAATTTTACCAGAATTAATCCTTTCCAGAATTTCCTTTAACTGAGGATCATCGTTTTGATGCAGAGCAATATCTTGATAAAACATTGGAAGATTAGTCAAGATAGTATTCACATTTACCAAACCATCTTGAGATACACACTTCACTTCCAAGTTTTCACAAACATCCTCCTCATCAAACATGCGACTAAGCCCATCAGCGATTATATTTTCCATTCTACGAATGTGCCGAACATTAAATTTAAAAGCAGAAATTCTCAGCGCCCACCTAGTTAACCTTCCAGCTCTTTTGGGTCTTTTCAGAACCCAGGAAAGAGCCTCATTATCGGTCTCTAAATCAAAATTAACGTGCTCCACATAAACACGGAATTTCTCCAACGAAAATAGTACCGCTAAACACTCCAATTCATAAATAGAATACTTTCTTTCCAGAGGAGAGAGAGACCTAGACGCATAGACGATAGGACGTCTACGCAAGTCAGACTCTTGCAATAAGACTCCGGCAATAGCCTTGCCTGAGGCATCAGTCTGGATAATGAACATTTTATTAAAATCAGGAATAGCAAGTATAGGAGCCTTACTGAGAGCTTTCTTCAAGGTTTCAAAGGCTCTGTGTTGTAGTTCATCGCACACAAATTTGACATCTTTTCTACGTAAGGAATTCATGGAGAACCAATTTCAGCATAATTAGGAACGAACTTCCTGAAGAAATTAGTCATGCCAATGAATATGGCGATTCCTTTTATATCCTTAGGGGGTTTGAAATCGTGAATAGCTTGAGTCCGGGCATGATCAATAGAAATACCCTGTGACGATACTATATGTCCCAGAAAAGTGATTAGAGATTTGGCAAAGTTAGTTTTGGAAAGTTTGACAGTTAAACCTGCTTTCTTCAATCTTTGAACTACCTCCTGTACATGCTTGAGATGATCCTGAAAATTTGCCGAATATACGACAAGGTCATCAAGATAATGAATAACGTACTTAAATTTCACATCTCCAAACACAGAATCCAGTGATCGAGTTAACAGCGCCACTCCTGTCGATAGATCAAAAGGTATAACAGTGTATTCGTACAGATTCCAGTCCGTGGTAAGATCAGTGAGGGGAATAGATTCCTCATCTAGAGGTATTTGATTGTATGCCTGATTCAAATCAAAAGTTGAAAAATAATTAGCACCATGTGCACCCGCTCATGCAGCGGTCAGTGCCAAGTTATCCCGGTAGCTCTTGATTTCTTCTCAGGGTATTCCATTTTCCGCTCATAAAATCTGTGATTTTATATATATAATTATTTTACGTGGTTTCGAATGAGAATTTGTCCGCTGGAATACGCACCACAGGAGTATCTACACGCATAAGTTCGAACCAGTAACCAATAACTTCAAAAGAAACTCTTTCCGATTGTAGAACTAGTCAATCGCTTATTTCTATGAAACTTATAAACTAACTTACAACTAGACGTTACCTGAACAGAAATTAAAACACAGTCACTTACTAAGAAAAAAATATAAGATTATTTATTGACTAAAATAATGTTTGATGTTAGATGAAGTGAAATCTGGGTAGTATTAATTGATTAATATTTAATCATTGAAAGACTAGAGTCAGCGCTGGCTCAAATAAAATAAAATAATTAAAGCTTAAAAAATGCTTACATTCTCTCATAACTAATGTTCAAATTCATATTAATACATGTCTCAATATTCGTAGCCATGTTCCGAAAAGTATTTCATTTTCACAAATTATGTTTGAGATCACGGAGCAATCAAGGAATCAAATAAAATATACATTGTGAATACTGTCCCGTTAATTATTAAAATTATCCTCACAACATATAAATCGTCATACTGAGATAAAATAAGTGATTCGTTAACTTGAAAAATGTAATAAAATTACATGGGAAAGACTAAGATTGTAAATGCGAATCTGTTCATATTTTCACGTAATTATTTCCCAAATATACTCTTGTGTGAGTATTAAATCGTAAAAGTGTTCATCAACTTTCATTCATAAATTATTCATTCATAGATCTGCACTCTGATTATTTGGTCACATATTTCGAGTACGCACAAGTAACAAACTCACGGGCTAAGACAATACCCCCCTAAAGCCTACGACATATGGCTCCTAACTAACCATTATTATATTCTTCATATTTAAAATACTCGAATAGAAAACATATTGCATGAAAAGAAATAAACATCTAACTAAATTTTTCAAGTAGTTTCAAATCCACACACTCCTCTATTAATGGCTCAATGTGCTCTAGCGTTCTGCTCTATCTCAATACTTCATATGTATACGAGCTATTCAACTTATATGGATAGTATAGAATGAAATTATTGTAACGTCACCGCACCACGAAATTGTATATGTATACTAAGTCATGAGTCTAGTAAACTGTACATTAATGTACACTCTTATTCATAGTACCTGTTATTTACCAATGTCAGACATAAATATAACTGTCACGATACACTATTCTACCATAATGCTTGTCTATCTTACCTTAAAATGGTCATCTGCGCGATGTTCTCTCCTTGTCATATACTTTCAAATATGGCACAGAAACTCACCTTGTAATTCTAATATAACGTTATCTCGTCGAATAGCAATTCTTACACATCCCGTAGAACATAAACAAACCTCTATACTTTAACTATTCATCAATATACTCCAATAAATAATCACATTTCAACACTATTCCAAAGACACTTTAACATAACACCGGCTTATATATAGCCATATGCATATAGCTATTACTCCCGAAACTATATGCTAAATATACTAGAATTGCCTTGTAAAAATACGTAGTCAATAACCTTTATCTTAACAGCAGTAGCACGAGTTCAATGCCCTCTTTCTATGAAGAAAGGAATACTTAATTTGACAATAATCATTGTACCGCGCAGGTACTTCGTGACGTAATCTATATTCAGGTAAGCGAGATTAAACGAAATTTCACTAGTAAATTAGACTCATTGCTTCTAGGTATTCACAAGTAACACTTCCATCTTTTATCCAAACTAGTTTCCACTGTAAGTATTCAAATGCGGTAACCTGTTTATGTCATATTAGCATTCTAATTCTACACTTCCATCTTATCTTAAAATCTTAGATTTCTCACACTTCACTTTATATTACACACGCGTTCTTAATTACTCCAAAAATATCACCAAATATTCAGCACATGCCAAGTTAGATTGAGGGTGCAGATTACAAGAAACTACTCTACTAAAGAAATGTATGGACTTAGCTCGTCAGTTGCTACGTCTGATCTGGTTGTTGCTCCATCCTTCGGTTGCGGCTAGACCCTCAGATCAGATCTGGATCTCTGGTTGGATTGCACGCTCATGGTCATCAGCTGGTCACATGGTTCGCCGGTCCACTCCTTCTCGTCCGGTCTTTTGGCTGGCCGGTCCTCATCCACGTCATCATGTCCACTGGTTGGCCGGTCCAATCATCCACAGCTGGTCATCTGGCTCGACGGTGCATATCCCCAGTTCAGTCCATCTTGTTAATTTAGCAGACAGTCATCATTTTGAATCTGTAGAAAACGAAAAGAATTCCATTTCCGCAGTAATTAGTCATGATATATTCCATATTTCAATTATTTATAGATATCGTCGAAGTTTTTTTTTTGCTCTGAAAATTTTCTCCGTGAAATAATTATTAGATTTACTGCTACGGTAGTTACTATCCTCTCGTACGAAGTTATCAATATTGTAGAATGGTGAATTCCTATTCCTTCGATCGTAGAGTGGCTCCTCACTAATCCAAGTCAATCATATATCACCAAAAATTATTTATTTATATATTTTCTTCGGCTCTTTTCTTAGCATACACCGGTGAATAATTTAATCGTATGCTATTGCCGATTATAAATAATCAATATTCTTCACAGTAGCCAAGAATATTCTTTAAATACGTAGCTCCGCTCGTTTTTGCGTCTTGTTTCTGCGAATGTTATTTCTTGAGTATATACTTAAACAATCCTTCCGCTGCTATAGTTTTTTTAAAACAATTCAAAATGAGCCTCTACTGTTCTGCAGTGTCTTCGAAAATTATCCGTTCCGTGACGTACATAGCCTCCTATACGCTGCATTAATATGAAGTTCATTGCCTTAGTAGATCGCATGGGCCATACATTCCTACGCCGCCATTTTGTAGCTGGTCTTCGAGATGCGAACGGGCACACATGGAACCAAGAGAAGCAAGTATGCAAATCAGGTAAGGGCACTGACTGCATGAAGATCTTACGATTTCATTCCCGATAATTAATAACTGGCCTAAAGTCTCCAGATGCCTTGGGCACCAGAAACATCGGAGACGAATATGGAGAGATAGAAGGTCTGATAACACCATCCTGAAGCATCTTATCTATGATTATCTTTAACTCCACCATCTTAGGTGGTGATAACCTATAGGGTGGAGATCTAACAGGAATCTTGTCCGTAATATCAATGTGGTATTTAAGCACACTAGTCAATCCCAATTTATCAGTGAAAACTTCAAGGTACATTGCACAAAGATCACGAATTTTACGAGCTTGGTCGCGAGGCAGATGATCAAGATCTAATTTATTACCTTCGCTGTCCTCAACATCCTCATCTAGGGCACAAGCAGGATACCTTTGAAATATTATATCCTCATGAAAATTGAAAATCCTACCGGGACAAACTTGAAACTAAAATTTCTATCTTGAAGGTCCAAAATCATTCCAACCTTACCCATAAAATCAGCACCTAGAATTATTTGGCGAGATAAATCAGAGGCAACCAAACAATCAGCTTTCCAAGTGAATTCAGCAATTCTGATCTTACCGGAAACGGAACCCAGAATCCTTAATCCGCCTCCACTAGCTATCACACATTGAAGATTAGAAGCCTTAATAGTTGGTAATTTACAACAATTTTTCATGTTCAAATACCAAGCTTCGCTCATAAGTGACACCACACTACCAGAATCAATCAACCCCAATGCAGGTTCGTTACTAACTTCAAGACAAATGGTCGAAGATTTCGGAACAATATCACTAGAGATACCTAAGATTTGAGGAAAGGGAATTTTATTATTTGCATGATCTTTAACCAATAAGTTCTTATTCACTGCACTGGGTACACTAATAGATCATTGTAAATTACCATTCCTTAATTTAGGGCATTGACTTTTCATATGTGACTTAGATCCGCAAACATAACAACTAGCGTTTTGATTTTGACTCACAGTACCACTTTTCCTCTCTGGAGGACAATTATTCCTTAGATGATCCCTGGATCCACAAGCGTAAAATTTTATGGATGAAAAAGGAGATGAGTAGATATTATTAGGTCTATAAGAAACACAGGGAGGAGGATACCTAGTGTGCCGAGACTCATCTCCATGTTTTACGTCTTCAGCAAAGGTACATGCTTCCTCAAGTTCCGCAAAATTACTGGGACACTTAGTTAATGCCAAGAAAGACCTATACTCTGGATTAATACCCTTAACAATTCGCGCTACCATCTATCCTTCCGGTACCATGGAAACGTGCTGGGCCCATAACCCCGAGGACCGTGGATCGAAACCATGCTCTGCTACCAAGCACACTCTCATAACATAAAGTAAATGTCAAGACCAGGGATAAAAAACAAGCAAATAAAAAACAGAATACTTACTAATTATCCCAAGAAAATGCCGTCGCTGATTGAGGAAGCTCTGGACAAAAGAGGCCTAGCGAATCAACTTAAATTAAGCTTAATTTACTAATTGGCTGAAATAATAACTCAAATTAAATTTGATGAAACAAAATTTTAATTAGGTAAATAATATAAGAATTTTCGACCTCAAAATTAAATTTTTAAAATTCAATTACCACTACTCAATGAACGTGAAAACCATTCAGAATAATTAATCAAGGATATCAATTGAAAATATTTTTTTTGCTAACTCTTATTGCCAGGAGGCAGAAATTCTTTTAGAACAATTAACAAACGTAGATCAATAGAAGATTAAAATCTTAAATCAATCATTACTGAAAGAAAGCTGAAATTTCCCTTATGAACTTCTCGGTTACTCCAGGGCTGCATAAAAATTTAATTAAAACCACGAAAATGCATAACTTCAGTTAACACGAAGAAATTATTTGTAACATGGACATAAATCTATAAATTGGATAAATGACCCAAATATTCTCCAAGGTACGGTAGCTTAAACCAAATGAGTTAGTCGAACTCAGCAGTAAAACCTTCAACATGCACGAAGATTCACACGGAAAATCAGCTGAAAGTCAAGTTACCAATAATAAGTTGATACTCATATGTCAAATTCAACACAGCATGGCCACGGTTATGTTTGCATTCTGTTACACCGGTGTGTAACAGATGACGACCACTGAAATCAAAACGTGCACTTGAAGTAACGATGAAGTCATTAGAAGCCCTACATTAAAACCTCGTTGTTACTTTTTTAGTAGCCCGACATGGCTTGAAAATATTATAATAATAAATATAATTATTTTTTCTTTAAAACAAAGGATGAAATGAAGACCATCATCTGGGTCATACAGATACTACGTACATGATTAACTATCAAGGAGCTCCTTAAACATAATTTGTTTTCGTGCACGAAACCTTAACTAACTGAAAACAAGAAGGTAAACAAATGCCATACTGACAATTTCAACTTGAAGCCCGAAAATATTACCATTTTACAAGATTATTATGAGGACCTGTTTTAGGAAGTCTATTTCTTTTTAAAACCACATGCAGAATTTCACATTTGTAGGTTTAAGATCTCCGCGTATTAACGCTATAAATTAATCCATTCCTTGGTAGCTTAGTTCAGTACAGAAGATGGATGCAGCTTACTTACGAGGTCAAAGGAAACAAAATATATTAAATATTTCAAAGGATAACCAAATCTTCAGGCCTTTCGCCTAGATGGACAATCCATCACCCAGGGTCCAATTTCAGGACCATCTTCTCTTCTTGCATTATAATTTTTTTCTTCTTAAAGCGCAATCAGAAGAGAATGGGTTCCAGCGTCTTCAGGTTAAGAAGCAATAATCAGAACAACTGCTATCAGCATTGTCGACACGACTACGACTGAGAAAGCATCACTTCTTGCGCCCAGATAGCAGCACTACTTAGCTACCTCGTCGCTTAAATTCCAATTCGACTGCTAGATAGCACACCATCACCAATTAGAGAAAGTCCATGGAATCCTGAAATTTGAATACACGGTGGGCCAGACAAGAAAATGGACGCGTAAACAAGATTCATCGTACCATCGCGAAGAATAATTTTAAATCCATTACACTAAGGAAACATAATATGAGTTTAGGTCAAGATGAAACACTACGATATACTTCAATAAGAGACATATCTCCAAGATGTTCACCAGACTGCATAGACGACATACTGATCAAGCTGATAAAATAGAGGAATAACATGGGTTAGATCCACATAGTGCTTCGATAAGGAAAACACTTAAAAATCGTTAAGAGAATAATGGCTTCCAAAACAAACACAAGTTACCAATTTTTATAGCAAAAGTAAATCAATATTTAAGACCACAGACTTACTTGTTGTTGAATCCAAAGGCCAGGGAGAAACCAATTTAATAGCAAACCCTTTAAACATGTAATGTCCACCAAACCAACTCCAGAAGAATACAAACAAGATGCTCCAACAGATAATCATCGATACTCCATGCAAATATGTTAGTAGGTGGAGAACCCAGAACACAACATGGAAATAAAACAAATGGCATTAACAGAATGCAGAAACCAGGATAACAAATAAGTAAAATATATTAACAAATAAGGAACTTAGAATTTATAATACACCCACAAATAATGATAGAAATTAATACAATTTCAACAATTAGATACAACATGCACAAAAGTTAACATTTACAATCATGCATTTTTAATTTGGGAAAGGTGGAATCTGCTAATCCGGTTATTCTCACCATCCCTGACCAAAACAGATACAGGTAAGAGAAACTCCAAAATGGTGTAAGATCCTCTGTGACGAGGTGATAGCTTAGCAGAAAAATTACTAGGAGCAGAACTTTGGTAGTATACTTTAACATTAACTTTATCACCAACAGAAAGCTTGGTGGCTCTTCGTCCTTTATTGTGTTGTTTTTCAACTTTATAATATGAAACCTTTAATTCTTTCCTAGCTTACTTCCACACCTTGCAGATCTTACCAGCATCGATCTTTTCAGGAAGAAGATCATTAATGGACCACAAATTGGTAAGAGGGGTGGTAGGAGGAAAGGAAAACCTTAATGGAAAAGGGGTCTTCTTATGTGATTCATGTACAGCAGAATTGAAAGCAAAGGCCAGCCAATGTAAGGAAGTATCCCATTTAGATTGATCAAAATGGTGATACGCAATCAAGGCAGCTTTAAGTTTCCGATTGACACGTTCAGAAAATGAAGCATTGGGATAATATGCAATAGTAGTAATGTGAGCAATAGATAGGTCAAAACAGAATTTGCGAAATAATTGACTTTTGAAACATTTGGCATTATCAGACACCAAAAACTTCCAGGTGCCAAAGGAGGAAAAATTTCGGGCGTTAGCAACCTTAGTAGCGAAAATCCAGGTAAAACGGGTGAATCCGTCAACACATACAACTACAAATCTTGAACCACTTGAACTGCGGGGAAATTGACGTACGTAATCAATAAACAACTTACCCATTGGTCCTTTAGCTTTAGACGATGATAAGAGGCCAATGTGTTTATTCAGGGAAGGTTTGCTAATTGAACATATTTTACCATTTGTAATCCTTTCTCTAATTTCACTATCCATGCCTTTCAAAATTGAAATGCTTTCTGATCCTTTCTATAGTCGTGAAAACCCCAGAATGAGCACCTAAAGCAGATGCATGGCAGTACTTAAACAATGCTGGGACTAAAATTGCAGGAACTACAATTTTGAACGTGTTACCTGCTCTAGCCTTACAACACAAGACCTGATCTCTAACCACATAAGGTTTGATGACTTCAGAATTATTAATCCTATCAATGAGGATTCTCAATTCCTGATCTTCTAGTTGAGTCTTAGCAATATCCTTAAAAAGGAACAGGCAGTCAGTTAATGTAGCATCGGTGGAATTATTTAAGGGAGATCCTAACTGAAAGCTATCTGTAGGAGGCAGATTGACAGGATTAGTTCGTTTAGGGATATCCTCAGAGGAGGAACCTAGATCATGATTTACATTTCTAGAGGAGAACATTCTGTTAAGTCCATTAGCAATTACATTGTCAGTGCCTTTAATATGTCTGGCTTCAAATTTCAATGCGAAAATTCTTACAGCCCATCTAGCAATGCGACTAGTTTTTCTAGGCTTACTTAGTACCCAACTGAAAGCCTGATAGTCAGTTTCCAAACAGAATGGAACATGTTCAAGGTAAAGCCTATACTTATCAAGTCCAAATAAAACAGCAAGTGCCTCAAGTTCATAGTCAGAAAATTTACATTCAGTACCAGAGAGGGTTCTTGATGCATAACTAATGACACTTCTACGAAGTTCGCTATCTTGCAGTAATACAGCAGCAATAGCAGTGTGAGAAGCCTCGGTTTGCAAAACAAACTCTTTATGAAATCAGGCATAGCTAAAATAGGAGCATTGCACAATGCTAGTTTGAGATCGTCGAAGGCTTCCTGTTGGGGTAAACCCCAGTGAAATTTTACATTTTTCTTAAGGAATTTAATGCAGCAGCTCTCTCAGCAAACTTAGGGACGAACTTCCTGAAGAAGTTTACCATGCCAATGAATTGGGCATCTTAGGTGGTGGAAATTGTTGAATAGCAAGAGTCCGACTCTGATCAATAGAAACACCATTCTCAGATGTAATATGACCTAAGAAGGGAATCTCAGAAGATGCAAATTTAACAGTTAAGCCAGCGTTGCGAAGTCTGTTCAAAACTTCCTTGAGGTGTACCAAATGATCCTCAAAGGATTCACTAAATGTTATAAGATCATCCAAATAGTGGTAAATGTATTTGAATTTAATGTCACTAAAGATGTTGCCTAAAAGCCGTGTCAAAACAGCTGCTCCTGACGAAATACCAAACGGTAAACTATTGAATTCATAGATGTTCCAGTCAGTAGTGAAGGCAATAATTTTCTTAGATTCTTCCTCTGCAGGAACTTGGAAATAAGCTTTTTAAATCAAAAGAAGAATATACCTTAGCATTAACCAACCATGCAAAACATGGACGATTGTCAGGGAGAGGGATAGACATATCTATTGGTTGACAGATCTGTAATCAACAACAGCTCGAAATCAGCTTTTTCATCCTCATCATAATAGTCCTCACAAGGCACCTTATCTTGATAAAAATAAATATGTACCGGGCGGTACACCTCCACGCCGCTAATTTAAAATGTGCGCCAGTTGAAACTCCTCTGCTGGAGGAAGTCTGAACTTTATCGACGGTATTAATTTTCAAGTTTCTCAGAAGATGTCACTACTTGGAAAGTTTGGAGTTTTTGAACTGTGCCACTTTTGATGTATTTTTGTTTTACCGGTAGTAAGAAGTGTGAACTTTCTCTTCTAGAGGACACTACTGAAAAACTACAATGGTGCACCCTAGTGCGATGTGAAAGAACTGTTTTTTGGAGAAATTTTTATTTCAAAAGTTTGTTTCTTGTTAAATTTCTTTCTGTTATTGTTTAAGTTGGCTGTATACCCCACTCTTTCCCCTTGTTTTGTATTTAGCCAATCCCGAATTTCTTTAATTAATTTCTGACCAATCTGATGTATCTTCCCCCAACTTGAATATGTTGCTGTACCCCAGCCAATAAAGTGATTGTGGGCGGGTGTTTTCTACCCTAAAACGCCTCGAACTTTCCGCGAGAGTATATAAACTGCTGATTTTTGGGTCTCTGCGCCACTTCTGTTCCATCTTTCAGTGTGTAAAGTACATAGCATTGGGCGGGAAGCGCCTCTTTCTTTGGCAGCGGTCAACAACAAGGTAATGGCCGATTAAAAACTTCTTTCTTTGCTAGCTCAGCAGTTTAACTCTCGGGGCGGGTCCGAAGTTTTTCCATAATGTAACCTTCCTTAAAATGTAAAGACACTTGGTATCTATTCTATCTTTAAACTGCATATCGGGATAGAGAGTGCTTAACCCTCTCGAGCTCCCACTCATATTGTTTTGAGGTGAACTTATTTTTTCTCAACCTATTCTTCTTTAAAGTAATGTAAATTGTTCCTTCTAAAGTCACCTCTTTAGTATGGGATTAGCCCCTGCATTAATGGCCTAGTGCCAAGTAGGTTTTAAACAAATGTATTAGGAGTGCAGGTCGCCTCCTCTCAAGTGGTTATTTTTGAGGACATGTAATTAACCTTTTTTCTTACTTAATAGACCTCAGTAGGTTGGGTATTTTACCCCTGTATCTATGTCCTTAGAGGACAACTTGAGGGTGGAGTTTGGTATGGCCTTTAATAGGCTTAATGTTGTAGAGCGAGTGGCTCTTTCTTGAAAATTGAGTGTTGTATGCCTCGAGGAGGCTTTTCTGTGTAATTTGGAGCAAGTGCTCCTGAGCATGAATGGGGTTTTCTGCCCCTCTGTTAAAACTAATTTTGGAGTAAGGTTGGGCTGATTGCCCAAGAATTGTGAAGTCGGGGCGCGAAGCCCAAATCCGGTAAATATTGTAACTACATTTTGTTGCCTTGCTACTCTGTACCTGCCATGCTTGTTATTTTTTTATTTTGAAAAGAAAATATAACCTTGTTAATTTTACATGAACTCTAATTTCGTAGCTTGAGACCCGTTCACACCCGCACCTTCTTTCACCTCTAACTACCGCAAAAACACGGTAACACAATATTTTCAACTTTAAGAGAATCAGAAATTACATGGTCAGGATGGATCAAATGGTTTTCAAGGGACATCAGACCTTGATTATAATTACAATTCATAGTAGTAACTGAAGCAGAAATTACATCTTCATGCTTAACAAGGTTGTTTTCAAGTGCCATATTATACTTGAAATGCTGACAAAAGGAAAATTAACCGAAGGAAAAAATTAAAAAAGAAATATTGATCTTGGATGTTTAACACCAAACCAGTATGATACAGAAAATTATGACCTACTATATCATAACAGGAGAAATGTTTGGTAACAAAAATCTGAACTTCCAAGGATATGTTCTTGTTCTAACCTTAACTTCAACTGATCCCAAGATTTACCAAGCAGTAGAATTTGCAGACCGAAATGAAGGTACAACATCCTTAATATCAGATAACTTGCATATAGACTTAAATTTTAAATACTAAGTGTTACGGAGTATAGTGGATGTGCAGAGGTGAAAGAAGGTGCGGGGGTGAACAGGTCTCAAAATACGAAATTAAAGTTAAGATAAAATTTAACAAAGAAGTATAATAGGACAGTTCGGCCGCCTCCTCCCGCGGAAAATTTGAATTCTGGCGGGAAATTTGAATTTTTGGCGGGAAATTTGAATTTTGGCGGGAGATTTGAATTTGTAAACAAAGCCCGGTGCTTTTTGACAGCTGTCATCGACAACAACGCATCGCTAACCTCACTGCTGCCATCTTGACGGGCTTAAACCTCAGTAGTGCCAACTTAACATAACTAGCGCGAGGTAAACAAAGCCACGTGCTTTTTGACAGCCACGTGCTTTTTGACAGACAACAACGCATCGCTAACCTCAGTACTGCCATCTTGACGGGCCTAAACCTCAGTAGTGCCAACTTAACCTAACTAGCTCGAGATAAACAAAGCCACGTGTTTTTGTGACAGCCACGTGCTTTTTGACAGACAACAACACATCGCTAACCTCAGTACTGCCATCTTGACGATCCTAAACCTCAGTAGTACCAACTTAACCTAACTAGCGCGTGGTAAACAAAGCCACGTGCTTTTTGACAGCCACGTGCTTTTTTGACAGCTGTCATCCGCCATCTTTAAACCACAGAGCACTGTGCTGCCCTCTTTATCGTAGTAGATGTAAATTCGTCACCTGTCATCGGCAGTGCTGCCATCTTGGCGGGCCTAAATCTTGGTACTACCAACTTAACCTAACTAGCGCGTGGTAAACAAAGCCACGTGCTTTCTTGACAGCTGTCATCCGCCATCCTTAAACCACAGAGCACTGTGCTGCCCTCTTTATTGTAGTAGATGTAAATTCGTCACCTGTCATCGGCAGTGCTGCCATCTTGGCGGGCCTAAACCTTAGTGCTACCAACTTAACCTCACTACCGTGAGATAAACAAATCCACGTGCTTTTTTGACAGCTGTCATCCGCCATCTTTAATCTATAGAGCACAGTGCTACCCTCTTTAGCTGCTTACCTTTGAAATGTGGTGGCGGATAATTTGAAAAATGCTTTTGACAGCAGCCATCTTTAATCTTGAAAGCACCGTGCTGCCCTCTTTAGCTAGATACCTTTGAAATGTGGTGGCAGGCAATTCCACATGACAGCAGCCATCTTTAATCAAGAGAGCACCGTGCTGCCCTCTATGTGGTGGCGGCAAATTCTACATGCTCTTGTTTTGAAACAAACTCACGCGCTTTCTTGACAGCCGTCATCCGCCATCTTTAATCAACAGAGCACAGTGCTGCACTCTTTAGCTAGATACCTTTGAAATGTGGTGGCGGCAATTTGAAAAATTCTATGTGCTCTTGTTTGGAAAAAAAGCCACGTGCTTTTTTGACAGCTGTCATCCGCCATCTTTAATCAATAGAGCACTGTGCTGCTATCATGCGGACAATTTCGTCAGCTGTCATCCGCCATCTTTAATCCACAGAACACCGTGCTGCCCTCTTTATGACATGTAGTAGCGGGCAATTTGAAAAGTTCTGTTAGCTGTCATCCACCATCTTTAATCAAGAGTGCACCGTGCTTCCATCCTTAGCTAGATACCTTTGAAATGTGGTGGCGGCAAATTGAAAAATTCCACGTGCTCCTGTTTAGTAAACAAACTCACCCGCTTTTTGTCAGCTGTCATCCGCCATCTTACATCGCAAACCTCAGTGCTACACTCTTTAGTTGAAATATGGTGGCGGATAATTTAAAAAAGAAAAATTCTACAGCAGCCATCTCTCGACGCTAATTGCACAAGATGGTGGCTATACATGACTCCTTAAAGGTGCTTATGTAAGATGGCCGCTATACATAGGATCTTATGAGACGCCCTTGGGATGCTTGCGCAAGATGGCGGTTATACATGGCTCCTTATGAGATGCCCTAGGGATGCTTGCGCAAGATGGCGGTTGCTCTTATGAGGCGGCTTAAGGGCCCTTACAGAAGATGGCTAGAGACGCCCTAAGGATGCTTGCGCAAGATGGCGGACACAAGATGGCGGCTATACACGTCTCCTTATGAGACGCCTTAAGGGTGCTTGCGCAAGATGGCTGCTGCTCTTATGAAGAAGGTAGCTTAAATGCAAAATGTTAAATATCTCGAAAGTTGTGGATCGTAGAGCAATACGGACAAAAAAATTTCTGCCTAGTACCTCGGTTCGCAGTACGAGGAACAAGAAAAACATAGTCTAGTGATGAGATCAACGGTTCGGTTCCTACTTAGGCCCTTTGGCATTTGCTCTGTTTTAGCTTGTATTGAAGCAAGTCTTCGTAACATGATCAGGTTTAGCTATGGTAGAAAGTATAACGTGCCGTGCAGGTTCGATTCACTAAATTTGGGGCTTAAATGCAAAATGTTAAATATCTCGAAAACGGTGCATCGTAGAGCAAAACCTGATACCTAGGTTTGCAGTATCAGGAACAAGAAAAAACATAGTCTAATGATGAGATCGACGCTTCGATCCCTACTTAGGCCCTTTGGCATTGGCAGCTATCTAATTCTACAAGATGGGGGCTATACATAGCTTCTTATGAGGCAGCTTAAGAGCGCTTGGACAAGATGGCTGCTGCTCTTATGAGACGCCCTAGGGGTGCTTGTGCAAGGTAGCAGCGACAAGACGGTGACTATACACAGCTCCTTATGATACGGTCTAGAGGTGCTCACACAAGATGGTGGCTGCTCTGATGAAGAAAGCTAGGTTTGCATCGTGCAGGTATCTTTACAGCACTAAACCTCATACCTTTGAAATGTGGTGGCGGGTAATTTGAAAAATTCTACGTGCTTTTTCTTAACAGCAGCTATCTTTAAACAATAGCGGCTATACATAAGCTGTTAAGGCCTCCTCTTATGTCAAGGCATAGGTCTATCGAACAAGTTGAAACCTGCATCGGGATAGCTAGAGTAAGCACGTGCTGCAGTGATGACGTCATTATGCATGTTTAGACTTGCAAATCACTAAAGAAACATAACAAGACTAGAATCGAACACTGCACTCTATGCAGTTAACTTTATCATGTGATCGGAACATTGATTGAAGTGTTTAGAACACTAAATAAGTAGAACCGAACACTGTACTCGATACAACATGTGTTTAGAACATGTCAGGGGATACCTTTGTTCTAAGAAGATTAGATTACAGCACATTCCTTGTAGGGCTAATAGGCTAAAGGGCTAATGGGCTGAAGGGCTAAAGGGCTAATGGGCTAAAGGGCTAATGGGCTAGAGGGCTAGGGTGCCTCTCCTCTCTTTATCCGGGCTTGAGACCGGCTCTACAACTAGAGGCGGAGTTAACACCCTAAGGAAGGGAGAATGTTGGGAAATAATCTATACGAATATAGCTACTCGATCGACTATATACTACAGATGTATGACTTAGGTGAGGGTAAGCGCTTACTTAATAATACCTACACGACGTAATTCATACTCTATTTCAAAAATATCTTCTTTGTACTGTGTGTAACCAGCATCATGATAGGCTCTTAGCAGTTGTAAACGTTTTACGAGTACGTTGGGGTCTTTACAGTAGCTTATATCTACATAGGGTAACAGAGGCTTGTTGTGAACTTTGAGTCTATATGCAGACAGTTGATGTGCAGGGACTTGTTTTGATGTAATACGTGCTTCAGCAGTAGCGTTTCTAGGTACAAACTTAACTTGTTTCGATAGCGATGAAGCGTTAAAATTTCCTTCTTCTTTACCTTGCATCTCTTCTTGAGATGTTTGCACTGCAACAGAACGTGTAGTAGGCTTAGGAAATGAAGTAAAATCATCAAGCTGTAATGGCAATGAAACATTAAGATGTTCTTCTTCTTCTACTTTCCCTTTACTACTGTTTTGATCAACATCATTATCCTTGAAAAATTGTCCTACATGATATCTCATGACGTCTCCTATGATAGCTTCGGGAAAATGCTTTTCCACACTCTTCGCAAATATACCTAGACATAGGTTTTTCCATGACGGACTTTTATCGTCTGCTAACAGATTCTTCTTTAAATCTACTCGACATTTGTTACTCTCTACTTCGATGATGCGAACAGCTTAGCGATTAACAGTAAACTCACACAAAAGCGTATAACCAAGGTAGCAACAGTAAGGTTTAAGCCCATCAAGATGGCAAGAGTGAGGTTAGCGACGTTCTGCTGTTGGATTTTAAATTCCGCGCTATAACATGCATAAGGTGGCAGCCTTGAGGTTTACCGCCGTAAAGATGGCAGCAGTGAGGTTAGCGACGCTCTATTGTCCTTCAAAGTGAGGTTAGGGTTCGTCAAGAAGACAGCTGTTAAAAAAGCACGTGGCTATGTTTACCAAATAAGAGCACGTGGTCGTGACGTCACGGTCACGTAATCAATCCTTAGCTCTACGTCGTTAAGAGCAGCATTAGGATTAGCTATGTTTAAAAAAGTTAGGAACAGAGCAGCAGTATGAATAGCCATGTTTTAAAGCGTGAAGACATCACCTATCGATTTTACATGCATCAAATATCGCACTAATCTTCTTCCGCTAGATCGTGCTGCTATCTTAGCATAACCTATACGTATGAACTTAATGTATAAAGAATAGCCATGTTTCAAAGCGTGTACACATTACCTATCGATTTTGCATGCATCGACTCTCGTAGTAAACTTCTTCCGCTAGATTGTGCTGCTATCTTAGCATAACCTATACGCATGACCTTAAGGTACAAAGAATAGCTATGTTTCAAAGCGTGTACACATCACCTATCGATTTTGCATGCATCGACTATCATACTAAACTTCATCCGCTAGATTGTGCTGCTATCTTAGCATAACTTATACACATGAACTTAAAGTACAAAGAATAGCCATGTTTCAAAGCGTGTACACATTACTTATTGATTTTGCATTCATCGAATCTCGTACTGAACTTCTTCCGCTAGATTGTGCTGGTATCTTAGCATAAATTATACACATGAACTTAAAAGTACAAAGAATTGCCATGTTTCAAAGCGTGTACAGATTACCTATTGATTTTACATGAATCGACTATCATACTAAACTTCTTCCGTTAGATTTTGCTGCTATCTTAGCATAACCTATACGCATGAACTTAAACTACAAAGAATAGCTGCGTTCACAGCGTGTACACATCACCTATCGATTTTGCATACATCAACTATCACACTAAACTTCTTCTACTAGATTGTGCTGCTACCTTAGCATAACCTATACGCACGAATTTAAAGTACAAAGAATAGCTATGTTTCAAAGCGTGTACACATCACCTATCGATTTTGCATGCATCGACTATCATACTAAACTTCTTCCGCTAGATTGTGCTGCTATCTTAGCATAACTTATACACATGAACTTAAAGTACAAAGAATAGCCATGTTTCAAAGCGTGTACACATTACTTATTGATTTTGCATTCATCGAATCTCGTACTGAACTTCTTCCGCTAGATTGTGCTGGTATCTTAGCATAAATTATACACATGAACTTAAAAGTACAAAGAATTGCCATGTTTGAAAGCGTGTACAGATTACCTATTGATTTTACATGAATCGACTATCATACTAAACTTCTTCCGTTAGATTTTGCTGCTATCTTAGCATAACCTATACGCATGAAATTAAACTACAAAGAATAGCCATGTTTCACAGCGTGTACACATCATCTATCGATTTTGCATGCATCAGCTATCGTACTAAAATTCTTCCTCTAGATTGTGCTGCTACCTTAGCATAACCTATACGCACGAATTTAAAGTACAAACAATAGCCATGTTTCAAAGCGTGTACATATTACTTATCGATTTTGCAAGCATCGACTCTCGTACTAAACTTCTTCCTCTAGATTGTGCTGCTATCTTAGCATAACCTATGTGCATGAACTTAAAGTACAAAGAATAACCATGTTTCAAAGCGTGTACACATCACCTATCGATTTTGCATGCATCGTCTTTCTTACTAAACTTTTTTCCACTAGAGCGTGCAACAACCTTATAAGTATGCTGCTAACTTAGCATAAAATATACGCATGACCTTAAGGTACAAAGAATAGTTATGTTTCGAAGCGTGTACACATTACTTATTGATTTTGCATGCATCAACTATCGTACTAAACACATCCTGCTAGGATGTACAAGGTTCACATGTGTTTGCGCTGCTATTTTAGCATGACCTATGCGAATGAACTCAAAGCACAAAGAATAGCGATGTTTGAAAATCTTGCGAACATAGTAGCAGTAAGAATAGCAAGGTTTACAAGCGTGTACATATCACCTTTTGATAATGCATACATCTTCTTCGCGAGCGTGCGACCATCGCTTGTACATGTGCTGCTATATTAACATAACCTATGTGCACGAACTTAAAGCATAAAGAATAACTATGTGAAAAAAATCTTGTGAACATAGCAGAGTGTTAACTACGTAGGTGTAGACATTGAACTTTGCATGCTGAAGCAGCATACTACGTGACCGTGACGTCACGACCACGTGCTCTTGTTTGGTAAACATAGCCACGTGCTTTTTTGACAGCTGTCTTCTTGACCCTGCATATTCTGGATTGATATTTAATTACCTGTTACTGAATCCTAGTCCTGTTCCGGATTATCTGCGATAATCATTGTTGTAATCTATGCCTTCTACCTATGGAAATATTGAATTAGGGAGTGTGCTCTACTCCCTCTGTACTTCGGCCTGATGATTTTTGCTTGGATCTGTGGGCTGGTTCCAAGTCCACTGAGTGAACACGAGAACAATGGAGAAGCTATCTGGCGGTGACATAGCGACATCGATCTAGAAAGCCGAGTATAATATCGGAGGGCTCTAGACGTACTGGCCACACATCTGCACGCCACTTCGGGGCTCTTACGGTATGGGGTTTGTTCGGTTTATGACACGGAATTGCGTGGATGAAAGGCCGCCTGACAGTGTTCCCGAACTCGATCTTCCATGGTTCCACATCTTCACATTAGATTTTCCTTACTTCGGCCTCGGCCACATCCAGCTCTTTCATACAAGTTCGTCACTCAGCACGTGAGTAATATGCAGGATAAATACGTTCCTCGTGCAGATATTCCAAGGAAAACTCGGTCTTATTTTAATCATGTTGCGACCTATGTTAAGAGAGAGAGCTTGTGGTACACAAAGTTAGAGAGAGACAGAGAACACCGTCATTTGTCATCGCCTCAGACGTCAGTAACCCGCGAACACAAGGAAATTAGCACAGATATCAGTATTCCAGCCATCGCTCCGAGTTTCGCAAATAAAACTAATTACGTGAATCAAAATTAAGAAACGAAGTTCGACACAGTAAATACTAGGGAATTAAATACTCCTGCTGTCCAATGCCTGACGTAAAAACTTCTGCTGTATTTTTAAAATTACTTATCTCACTGCATAAGTCGTGCTATGGAGGCGAGTACGTTCGAACCCCACCGTCAGCTGTACTTTCTTTGGTTTCCCATTCTCTGTTCCAGACAAATGCCGGGACACAGCCGACCCCTTTCACCCTCTTACGCGATTTAATTCAGCATCATTTATGTCATCTTCATTAGCTCCTCAACTGAGGTTGGTGTCAGGAAGGGCATCCGGCCGTGAAATTATTCCACATCGTCGTTGCTCCTCGAAATTCCGTTGTATCATTGTTTGGATATAAACACAGACCCGCAGCACATGTATCACTTAGAACGTATTTGTATTTCGTGTTTCAATCTTTCTTATTATGTAATGGATTGGCGTAGGAGTGTCCGAGGACTTGTTCGGCTCGCCACATGCAGGTCTTTTGTTTTGATTCCCGTAGGTGACCTGCGCGTCGTGATGAGGATGAACACCCAGCCCCGTGTCAGCAAAATTTACCAATTATGGTTAAAATGCCCAACCCTGCCGGGAATCAAACCCGGGGCCCCCGTAACCAAAGGCCAGCACGCCAACCATTTAGCCATGGAGCAAGACAAGTAAAATATGTTGCTAGTGTCTGACTTGAGTGGATTAAACTCTTCCGTGTAATTACATATGGTGGACCATGTATCTCGGGAATTCGTTCAGGAATCACGGAACTAGTAAAGAAAAAATTCGCATATTTGGGCGGTACGGTGAACAAACTTCATTGCATTAAACACTGAGGTGATGGTTTAGGATTCATACTTAGTAGGTATAGATATTTCATTTTATTTTGCATGCCGCTAATCTTAGAAGTCACAATCGGTTACTTTTATTATTATATTCTTTACTGTCTCCCAATTCTATTTATCATCAAATATTTTGTAACATTTTCACATGAATGTCTTGGAGCAGGTGGTCATGCGAAAATAATGTGTTAACGAAACAACGGCATGATGCTATGTGGGGTGGAGTGTGCCATCAGAGATTTACCGTTAAATAAGGCGGAAGAAATTCTTCAAGATGTATCTTACGTGCTTAGAAAAGCGAAGCCACCACGTCAAAACCTGACCAAAGGTGAATTTAAAGAAGCTAATGTGTTTCGCAAAGACAAGAGTATAATTGTAATTCCAGCTGACAAAGGTAATGTTTCAGTCATAATGAATACAACTGATTACGAAACAAAAATGAACAACCTACTGGAAGAAGAAAGGTGTAAGAAAGTTAGGAATCCCACTAAGAAAATTAATACACAAATCACTCGACTTGTGAAGAGCTCAACACTTCCAGAACATTTGCAGAAGTCCTTACTAAATTCAGACCCGTTACCTCCAGTCATGTATGGCCTCCCAAAAGTACACAAGGATGGCGTGCCACTAAGACCAATCGTGAGTGCCGTTGGTTCTGCGACCCATGAGTTATCCCGCTATATTTCATCACTGCTACAGCCAGAAACAGGGAAGACAGAACATCACATTAAAGATTCGAAACATTTCTTGCAGAAGTTACGTGAACTACGGGTGGACGAAGGTGACATCCTGGTAAGCTTTGATGTTACGTCACTTTTCACTAATATACCTGTAGAAGAAACACTTGCTTACATCGGAGAACACCTGTCTGAGGACTTGAACAATCTGGCAGCAGTTTGTTTAAAATCCACTTACTTCTACTACAAAGGGGATTATTACGAACAGACAGAAGGAGCAGCAATGGGTTCACCTTTGTCACCAGTGGCTGCTAATATTTTTATGGAACACTTTGAGTCTACTGCATTAACAACAGCGCCATTGAAACCTAAGTGCTTCTATCGTTACGTGGATGACACATTTTCGGTCTGGCCACGTGGAAGGGAAAATTTAAATGAATTTTTAGAGCACCTAAATTTCATTATCAGTAAGATCAAGTTCACAATGGAAAGAGAAAATGAAGGCAAATTACCTTTTCTTTATGTGTTAGTATACAAGAAGAACGATGGTACACTAGGCCATCCAATGTACAACAAAACCTACACATTCTGAAATATACCTTCATAAGTCTTCACATCACCACCCCTCCCAAAAAGCAGCTCTCCTTCGAACGTTATATACTAGGGTGAATAATGTTGCAGACGATGATAACCGCTCGAGTGCAATGAGAGAACTGACAACATCCATGAAGAAAAACGGCTATACATTTGGAGACATAACACGAGCTGTGAAGATCAAGGAGCCTAACTTGAATAGCACCAACCAGGACTACAGCAAAAAGAAAAAGTATTCCTTCCTTACGTGGCAGGTATAACTGACAGAATAGGGCGCATTCTTAAGAAGTACAATATAATTCCAGTTTTCACCGCAGACCGGAAGCTCAAATCCCTGTTTCGACCAGTCAAAGAGAAGACACGTCTTGAAACACCGGGCGTATATGAAATTCCATGTGCTTGTGGTTGTTCATATGTTGGCATGACAAAAAGGCTTGTTAGCACAAGGGTGAAAGAGCACATCAGATCAGTAAAGAATGTCGCTCTTTCATCATCCACGGAGAACGCTATAAGCCAGTCTGCCATAGCAGAACATTTCTACAGTACAGACCATGAAATCCTCTTTGCCCAGGAGGTCATCGCGCCTGTAAAAGACTTCTATGCTCGTCTTGTGAGGGAAGCCATAGAGATAGAGCTGCGCCCAAAAAACATCAACAGGGAAGACGGCTTCAAGTTATCAAATACATGGAGACCTGTACTGCAGAAATATATGCATAACACCACCATGGCACAGCGGGACGCACTCAAACTGTCGACAGAGGGCGGTGCATCAGTAACTTCCCTCCCAACCACCACAGCACAGCGCCACGATCCTTGAGTCCAGTTAGTGGGGTAGGCCGTGGATAGTACGGGCATGACTTCCATGTTCCTTCAGATAATTTCTTTGCTCACTGTCGGAGGCAAAACTTCACATGCCCTGATGAAGGCCAATGTAATTTGGCAGAAAGCTTGGCTTTATTATTAAGAAATATATATATAGTGGCTTTAATCCAGTTCATTTATTTCTTTGTGTTAATATTTTTTATTGTTGGACCTGGTGTGACGACCTGGGGCGCCGATGCGAAGGTCGTAGGTATTGCCTAACAAGAGCGTGTTGTAAATCACCCATTTTCTTGCGGGTATCCACTTCAATCCCTACTCATAAATCCGTACGAAAGCATGGTACTTTAGCTACGTCAAAATATAAATGTGTAAGCTCTTCCTACGGTCATTGTTGTGGATTCGATCGTCAACTAGCTCTGTTTCAGTTGCGTTTTCACAGTCGCATGAGCGTGCTAAAAGTCTGTGCCTTTATGCCGGGACAGTGTGAGTCCTGGTTAATGTTTTGAGCTGTTACTCAGGCTCTGATTAAGATGTAACTCCCCGTTACTTCTTTGTTTCTTTTTGTTTGCATCGTACCGACTCAGACAGGTTTAGGAATATTCACAATGTCACATTTGAAAATCTGTCAATCGGAAAACCTAAAAAGTAATACAAAGCTTTTTTTCTATAGGTTGAAGAGCAATCATTGTGAAAGGGCTGAAAGGATGGGAACAACAAAGCGGTCTAGTTATCAGTGGCGGAAACTGTATGGAACCGCTAAAGCATTCTCGAAGAATGTCGTCCATTCATGGTGTTATGTAACGAAATTCCTTTTCAATAAGGGAGAACTCACTTTCATTTAAAGTTAGGTTAACGAGTGTCAGCTACAAGACATTATTAAAACGATTCGACCACCCTCTTGTTTTCGTCACCACACGTCTGCACTTGGTCCACTTGCTGAGTGGTCACGTCTCCTCAGGGTCGTTCTCAATGTACACTCGCTCAAAGTACATGGTTCCTCGCAGGTGTACGTTTGTCAGAAACATCAGAGTCTACAACGAAATGGGTTGAGACAAATTATATTTTGATAACAATTAAAATTAAATGTTTTAAAATATGAAATGTGATTATCTTTCAGTCCTCAGATAATAATAATAATAATAATAATAATAATAATAATAATAATAATAATAATAATAATAATAATAATAATAATAATAATAATAATAATAAAATACCGACCGAGTGGCTGAGTGGTTTGGGAGAAAGTGAGTTCCAGCCTCACTGTTGGCAACCCTGAACAGGGTTTTGCGTGGCTTCCCGTTTTCACACCAGAGTGTACCTTATTTTAAGGCCAGGATCGTTTCTTTCCTACCCCTCCGCGTTTCCTATCGTATCGTTGGCATAAGACGTGTGACGTAGAGCACTTTGTACGAGAACACGTGATAGCGATCAGTCTGTAAATCGCAATCCTCAATTTTCAACCGGCTCCGTTAGTTCAGGTATAACATGTTTTCCATGTCCTGTATTCTGGTTTTGAAGGCTGGAGGCTCAGCACTTTGCTGAAGCTTTTGAAAAGTACAGAAGAATGATTCGAAAATCCTGGGTACAAAACAAGACCTACTTGTTGCTTCTAACATTCGTCAAGGAGCGAAAGCTCAGACACATCATGAACTTCTCCAACTCATCATCGAGGGCAAAATTGAAGGAAAACGCTCTGTGGGGAGTCGGAGGCATTCCTGGCTTAAATAACTGCACCGTCGGTTTGACATTCATCGAACGTTCATCGGACACTTTCGAGCCGCTGTTCTGATAGTTATCACAATCAGTTGGATCGCTGACTTTCGAAGGGAGACGGCGTACTATGAAGAAGAAGAATACAAGTTAGGCATAATGAGTGAACTTAACAGTGCGATTGGATTGGTTACTTATTTAGCGTATGATGCATATAATACAGTTAGTAATACGTTTTCAGAATACACAACTTACACCATTAGCAATATATTTTTCATTTTTGGATTGAAAGGTTTGTAATCCATTCGACTGAATCAGGGGTAGCTGAATGTATTTCATCCAAGGAACCGAGATACTAGTGAAGAAGGCACTTCTACACGATATCGTCGATAGTCCGCTTTTCAAAACCAGTGTTACATCCAGAATCCATTCAACCCCATTGATGTAGGGCTGTACCAGTTGGACCATTCATCATTATCATCATCATCGCTGAACTCTTCCAGCAATCCGGGTAGGTAGTCCAGAAACGTCTTGTTTTTCATAACAAATAACCAACTCCGTCCTCTGCTCGCCATGTTTTCCGTCTGTTGGTCTGTCCATCTAACCACGAGGTACTCTTGTGCTATTCATTCTTTTAACATGGCCAAACAGTTTCAGTTTGCATGACTTTAGTCTTTAATCTTTAGATTAAATTAATCATAGGTTTCTTAGGATCTCTTCGGTTTTTTGTATGATCAAAGCGTGTCCTTCGGAGGACAGTTCTAAGAAGTTTCATCTCACAAACTTGAAGATTGCTATGTTCTTTGATGTTAGTGTGCATGTTTCCAACCAATATGTGAGAATGGGAATCGGATATGCATTGTATAAGATGATTTTATTCTTCGAGGAACCTCCCAGTTCCATAGAAACTTTCGCACAAGACTAGAAATTGGGCTCTTTGGTTCAGTACTTTTCGCTCCGCCCTCACATTACTGGCCACCATGCAACCGAACTGGTTTATTACCTTAGCTTTCATTCGGAATTATCCCCGTTAATTTTCATTTCCACAGAGTTTGTTTTGCTCACTTTCATTCCATACAATTCGAGTTTAGTTTTCCACAAATTCGCTTTACACTCCCTCCTCTGTGTCGTTCCATGTAGCTAAATCATCCGCAAACTCCAATGTCTGTTGTTTTCGATTTTCTACTCCCTTTAGATCTTTCAGAATCGTATCCATAACTGCTATGGGTGGAAGAGATGAGAGGGCACTTCCTTGTTGTACTCCCTTGATTGTGTCCAACAATTCAGAGTGTTTATCTGTAATATGGACAAAACTTCTGCATTTGGTACAAAGCATTTGAATTTAGTTCATGAGGTAACATTACATGTGTGTGAAGCTCTGTGTTAGTACAATTATAACTACAGTTTTTCTCAAATGATATACATTTGTTGTTGCTGTTCTGAAGGTTAACTTGTCTTTCATACATACGCATACTGGTATCCTGAATGTTATAGTAGTTTCTTGGAAAACGTGAAGATTGTGGTACTGTGAAAGATTGGTGATGGTTGCTATGGTTTATACTCCTTGAAGACTCCTTATACAGTGAAAATTTTCAAATTGTGAAGTTCTTTATATCTCTTTACATAAGGTCGTTCGGAGCTTACTCCAGGAGCTTACGAAAAGCCTTGTCTCCACTAACGATCAAGCTCAATTGAAAAGCCAGTATTTACAGCTATAGCCAGACAACGTAATTTCCATTGCAGCAGACTTTCTTGCAGAACTAGCATGACAATCTTATCACAGTCCGCCTGATAGACTTTCCAGAGGCCAATTTTAGTGCGTGGACGTCTATTTCCTAATATATTGATGTACCCACACCTCATTTTTCACCCTACCATACAATACTGGGATATCTGTGTTGCAAATGGGTGTGAAAACATTTTGCTGATAGTATTAGCGAAACGGCGAATACTTAACTTGCCATTGTAGCAGTATCCAGCGATGGTCATGAAACCCCTTGGAAAAATTTCTTCGCATTCTTTACACCTGCCATTGCTGGCAGGACCTAGTGTTTACAGTGCACTATGTCTTCTGGTATAGGCTAGAGCAATTTTGTTACTTTCATAGATCTGTCTGTCTTATCCTTGGATTTGACAATATGAAAGTGACTGAGGTATGAGCGATGCTAGTAAATGCCAATTCCTTATGCAGCCAGTCCCTGCTATGAATGGTGTGAAAATGTTGATCATAGGGTCGGTTGATGCATTTCAGTTGACTTGGCAGACTGATATGTAATAGCAACTCTGGCTCGGTGAGGAAAGCAACGGGAAATAACCTCACTCCTCATTTCCCTAGTACACCTCTTCAGTGATGCCTAGGCCATCTATGACAGCTGATGGCAGAGCTGTTGAGGATCCCACCAACGGACTGAACATACATACATTCTTTATACAATGTTTGATAGAAACAGTTTGTCTCTAGGGCGGTAGTAAATCGAGTGCCACACCCTGCCAGATAGCATTCTTGCGTCAGAGCGACGCTCGGAATTGTGATAAGGCAAAGGTTTCTGAACTCGGCGCTTATTGCAGGTCCTTGTACATTATGATGTTAACTTTTGAAACAGACGACCCCACCTTACGTGCAATAATCCTTTGGGGTGCAGGATTACAACCTGAGAAAAGGGCCTTCACTTTCCTCGCCACTTCTGGTGTACGATTGGTGACTCGCCGTGTATTTGTCTGTTTATTTCCCCTCTGGAATTAAGCCCAGTCAGCCTTTGTCTTTCTAACTGAGTTAGCGCTGATCCTGTTCTTTGACATCAAGACATCACGCTTATTGGACATTCGTTGACTTGCACATTAGCTATAATTAGCATCGGAAAGGGCTGTTAATTAGCCTTCCCAGTAAGAGTCAATGCAGCTAATGTCACGAAACACTACACACACGTTCTCAGTACTGACGTGAACATCACTCCCCATTTTGACGTGCTCAAGTTGATAACAGCGCCGCGAGCGGCCTTGAAACTTGACACCAGGGATCCCAAATGACGTTCTGTGTATGTCTATAGACTAAGAAGCAGAATTTAGTATGTTAAACTTTTCGCTATATCTATATACTAGCAATTACCCGCGGCTTCGCTCGCGTGGATTTCGTAATTTTATCAAAGTAATCGTTCCTCGGCATCGTGCTAAGACATTATCTGAAAATTCTTGAAGTATAAATACTCGCCCAAAAAGTGAGTTTCCTTTACCCCAGAAATTATTTGTAAACCATGTTTGTGGTATTACCTTCTGGAGCTAAGACGAACATCCGACATAGAACTGTACATGTGAGAAACAGTCTTCTCTCAAGTCTAAAAAATAAATACATGTTTCTTTACTTTTAAAGGAGATTCCAAATACCTACTCCCACGTCTGTAACATCTTCGCTTTTTGAGATATACATAAATATCCCCATAAAAAGAATTCAACCCCTTCATCAGTCCTTCCCACCTTCCCACACCCCCATCTAAGGGTATTTTCCGAAAAAATATATGTTTGTTAATTTTTAAAGGATATTCCAAATGCCAATTTTCACGTCTGTAACATCTTCAGTTTTTAAGATATAAGTATCCTCATAAAAATAATTCAACTATTTTTCACTTCTTTTCACCCCCGTTAAGTGTCTTCTCCGAAAACAAATAGGTACATGTTCCTTTATTTTTAAATGACTTTCCAAATACCAAGTTTCTTGTCTCTAACACTTTAAGTTTTTGACAAATAATGCAGATGTACCGATACTCATTTTAAAAATTCACCTGCTTTTCCAATTCTTTCCAACTCCTTAACTGGATTTTACGAAAATAAAAAAAGTGTTTCATTACTTTTAAGGAGATTCCAAATACCTGTTTTCATGTCTGTGCGTCTGTAACACCTCCAGTTTTTCAGATAAATATATACTCATAAAAATACTTCAACTTATTCTTCACTTCTTTCCACTCATCTCCCGCCTTAAGTGGACTTTACTTTATTTTGAAAGAAAATTCAAAATACCAACTTTCACGCCTGTAACAGCTTCAGTTTTTAAGATAAAGTGTCCTCATAAACATATTTCACCTTCTTATTTACTTATTTTCTACCCAACATCCCTTACGTCGATTTCCCGAAAAAACAAATGCGTATTTCTTTAAAGTAGATTCCAAATACCAATTTTCAGGTCTTTAACATCATTAGTTTTTGAGATATAAGTATCCTCATACAAAAAATTCAAGTAATTTTTCAATTAATTCACCCCTTTATGTGGATTTTCCGAAGATGAAAGATTACGCGTTTCCTTACTTTGAAAGGAAATTCCAAGTACAAATCTTCATGTCTGCAGCATCTTCAGTTTTTGAGATATAAGTATCCTCATGAAGAGAATTCAACTCAATTTTCACTCAATCCCCACCCGTTAAGCTGGTTTCACCCCACCCAAACATGTGCGTGTTTCTTTATTTTACAAGCAGATTACAAATGCAAATTCCCATGTCTGTAACCTTTAGTTTTGAGATCTAAGTTTCTCTAGATAAATAATTCAATTTTTTCACTTCCTTTCACACTCCCCACTTCAGTGAATTTTCAAAAAATAAAGAGTACCCGTTTCTGTAAAAGAGCTTCCAAATACGAATTATCACGACTGAAATATCTTATGTTTTTGAGATATATGTATCCTCGTAAAAGGAATTCATCTCCGTTTTCATTCCCCCTACCAAGTCGATTCAACACTCCTCCCCCAAAATGCGTATTTCTTTATTTTTAAAGGAGATTCCAAATACCAGTTTTCATTTAGATGTTTGGTATATTCTTTCACCACCACCACCACCACCCCCATTCCACGTTAAGGGTTTTTCCGAAAACAAAGAATACGTGTTTCCTTATTTCTAAAGGAGATTCCAAATACCAATTTTTACGTCTGCAACATGTTAAGTTTTTGAGATATACTGTAGGTATGCTAATTTTAAAAAGTCACACCCTCTTTCAGTTCCCCTTAAGTGGATTTTCCAAAAGAATTATTATTCTTTACTTTCACAGGAAATTCCAAATACCTGTTTTCAAGTCTGTAATATGTTACGTGTCAGAGATAATTTGCAGATATATATATATTTTTTTTTTTTGTAATTTCACCCCTTCTGTCACTCCTGTTCACCAGTATTCATCGGATTATCCCAAAACACAAAAATATGTGTTCCTTTATTTTGAAAGTAGATTTCAAATACCAAATTTCATGTCTGTAACATTTTCAATTTTTGAGATATAACTTAAGTCTCCTCATAAAAGGTGTTCAACCACTTTTCCCCCATTTTCACCCCCTTTCATGGGATTTTTCAAATACGTGTTGATTTTTAAAGGAGTTTCCAAATACAAATATTTACGTATGTAAACTTTTAAGTATTTCAGATATAGATATTCTCTCTTTAGCGCCGGAATATCCAAATATCATCCCTTAGTGAGCACCTGCATTCTGATATAAATGTATCCCCAAAATTCAATTTCTTTATGTCCATTTATTTTGGCTCGGCGATGATGAATCAGTCAGTCAGTCAGTCAGTCAGTCAGTCAGTCAGTCAGTCAGTCAGTCAGTCAGTCAGTCAGTCAGTCAGTCAGTCAGTCAGTCAGGATATGTTTTTTATATATAACTTATAGATTATGCAATATTGACTTGTTCCCATGACCTCCACACGGAGGTTATGTCCTCTTCACAAGTATCGAAGAAAAATGTTCCAAAGTTTTGATTTTCACCTATTCCACGCTCATCTGGAAAATAATACGAGTGTAATAATCGAATACCACTAAATTCAGTCTCTTGAATACTGGCGGTTGAACCGTAACCCAGTACCCACGATTAATGGACTAAAATACCTCAACGGTGGACAAGGAGTCCTTCAGTTTGGCGAAGTTGACAGTTGAGATTAAATAAGTAAGAGGGATCTTCAAAATCTAGGGGAGATAACCCCGACTGAAAATTCAATTCTGTGTTAGGCGTAGCAAGTCAACAGGATAGAAATTCAAAGGTTGATTTCAAAGTTAAAATGAGTTCTAGCAGTGCCACAGAGATTCCTGTTCAGTCTTGACCAGACTGTCCAAGATAGATTAAAAGCAGCTGGTCTTGTGGCAGGGGCACGGATCCGAATGAGGCCTCGACGTGATGAGTTTAACCATTCGTCTGTCCATTCGTCCTGGCTGTAGAGAACTCTTTGAATTCGTGATGAATAGGAAGAGTCTCATTATTCCTAATCCTACAGCACAGGTGGGCAAGGGCTTGATGTACACTGATATAAGGAGGAACAATATCCGCGTTGTTCGGCGGAGTTTAATATCAAACTGATGGCAATCGGAGCTGTTCAAGCACACGCCTGCACAGTATTCATCTGGGGAATATACGATAATACTATAATAGGCCAATTACACGTTACGTTACTTTACCATAATGACATCCATTAAACTACTGATGTTGCTGCAATTGCGGGACTAGACGTATCCGATATAGATTTGTATCTTGAGCTGAACAATCCTCAAATATTGCAAGCAGCAAACCAAAATGTAAGGCGCGAGTTCTGAAACTGACCTTCATTTGGAATCACCGGAAATTGTGGTAGAAGCGTTGAATGTTACTAACGATTTATTGCTGCAAATGTTGGGGAAGTGCGTAATGAAAACATAAACACTAATAATAGCTTAATACTCTAACCTAAGGTAAATATACTTCTATGCTAATCAGTCTGAGATATATCAACTCCTCGACATTTCCCGCCTTCTTGTTTACTTCGTTGATCATTTAGCCTATATTTTTCACAAATCATTCCATATAGCACAGTCATGATCCTTGGAATACAATGTTATCAACCTTTCTCTCAACAAAAGTTAAATTTTGAGCTAACCTGTAAGATGTTACCGAGAAAGAGAAAGAGTTCGATCCTCACCTTCGCCGCCTGTAAGATAACAATAAATTAGGGTGCCTTTAATTATTGTACCAAATGCCTTAGGTCAGGCAGCCTAAGGTCCTACTCAGCGCCTGAACTTAATTCGCCTCCGGAGCCGGTTTTGACTCTAAAGTATGAAGATCTGAGTTTTTACATAAAATGCTTCATTGAGTGCTGAGGGTCGTCCCTTCTCTCGGAATTCATACCTTCTGCAAGCTTTTAATGATATAAATTCCACGAATTGTACTCTTTACAGTGTAAAATCTGCTTAAATAATTACCGGGCGATGAGAGAATTGAGCAAGGAACTGGTAAGGTGACGAGTGCTTTGAAGCGGTAACGTAATCCAGTGTGACGGGACTGCCGTTGCATCTTGAGCGTCTCCATCCAGCATGCAGAGCAGCGACTCGCATCTCAACAAGGTTAGTTCCTTGAGCTCCTGCAGGCGAGGGGCACATATTTACGCTATATTAATCGATCTCTTCGTTTCAGTAGATACTATACTCCACATTACATAGGGTTTAAATGTGAGTTAATAATGCTACGGTTATTACTTTTGTGACTAAAAATTAAGTAATTAACATTTATGAACTAGAAACGACTGATATTCACTTATTTTAGTTTACGAAGTTGACAGTACTAAATTCCTCACTGTTATTAGCTGATCATGAATGGAAATTATCTACTGAATATGGAGATTTGTTAAAGGATCTGTTTCAGTTAAAAGTCATGGGTTAAAATTTTGTAAACCACGCAACGGAATATTCTCATCCGCTCCTACAGAGTGATGTAGTAATAAAAGAGAAGAACAAATCAAATGATCATAATATGTCTTTGAATAAATAAACTCAAATTGATAACGATTAATTTATTTGCGTCATGTTACAAGGAAACTGCTTTTTGTCTCTCAGTCATGGGCGTCCATCAATACTTCATAACACAGCCTGCATGGCTGCTATGAAACTCCGAGCCGTGACACATATTTATGTCAATTCTATAGTGATTATTTCAACTCTGTACTCCGTAGTTCACGTTCATTGAGCATCTCAAAACATTCCACTCTTCGGCATGGTTTATTTGACTGTAGCATCTTTCTACTCGAACAGGAGTGTTAATATCTCCCTTTCGTATTGCCATTTGGAACGCATGGAAGGTATGCATAGCCACTTAACAGTGTGGACGGACAAGTTGCCGGCTCAACTTCCGGCCATTCCAGTGCAAGGACACCTGTGCTATCGCCGCTGTAGAGCGGGTCGTAGCTTCCCCAGGCTGAATAATCTTGTTCCTTTTTTTACAAGTTGTTTTACGTCGCAGACAGTCATATGGCGACGATTATTCTTGTTCCACGGATTACAATGTGAACGGGCTTATGTCCTCTCCTCAAAAGATAACCACTGCCTTTTGTGGAAGGATCGTGGGTTTAGAACATGGTAGTTCCTGTTTTCTTCTGTTTATTTGCATCAGACTGCTCAGTTACACATCCCTTGTTCCCTTCCGACTCTAATGATATTAGGTTAGGGGGGACCTCCTCTTTCACACCGTTCCTGATCTTTCTCATTCCTTCGCCGAACGACTGAACTTCGTTTGACGTAGAAACCCGTTTTTATTTCGGAGGAATTTCCTGGCCAAAAGCTACACACGAACAGCGTAATCCTATTTATATTACTTTTTCCTTTTCTCTGTTTGAATATTTTACACTTTGCTTGAGAAAATAAATAGAAGAAAACAAACCCGCGTTGAACATTCGCATATTCAAACTTTCCCTGCGCAACCCTCCAGAAAAAGAAATAACTTAGTCTGTTGTTGCATTGTTTACAACTCTGGTAGTTTAGTGGACTGTTAGCTGCTTCAGATAGGATTAATATTATGTTTGTTACAACATAACCTCACGTACACACCTTTTACATGTTTCGTACTGTAACCGTTAGGGCATATGTCGTCGCACCAAAACTAAGTATGAACCAGCCCTGAGCACATCGGGTGACAAAATGAAACTGGCCCCATTAGTTGGACAACAAAATGAGGCTTACCCTGGGTATAATTAGGGCAATATTACTTAATTTGGTTTTACAAACAGATGTACAGATGGAAGATTTGGATGAGAACCGCCATAAGTCACTTACCAGGCTTGAAGTCTCATCCTCCCTACTTTCATAGCATCACCGGCTGAATTCGGAGAGCAATACGGGTAATGGAATGTTCGATAAAGAAGTAAAATAGGCACTATCTAAAATAATGAAAGTAGGATTCTATAATATGAGAGGAATATGCTAATATTGTTAAATGAGAAGAATCTCTGTTCAAGTATATATTCTAAAAAAATTTATTATACTGATGTGAACCACACAAATAATGTTCTATTTCAACATATAAACAAAAGGAAACAATTAAACTGACACAATTATATACATTGTATGCCTTCTTTTCTTGAAACTGTCCTGGCATAATTAATTCTTGGCGTATATCAATTCACTCGATTAACACACACTGATATACGAGTTTATTTATTTATAAAAATGGATATTTAATGGTATCCTTTACTTATTAAACTCTCGTCATAAATGGATATTAAATAGTATCTTTTGTTTTACTGGTCATAAATGGATATTAAATAGTATCCTTCGGTTTACTGGTCATAATTTGGAAAGAAAAGAAGAAAAATTATAACACAATATAAGCTCAGAACATTTTAAGCAAGCCTCGGACCTATGGGAGTAACGGAGTCCCACTCCCATTTGACAGGGGGCGAGGGACTCCTTGGAAACAACTTGGCGAACGAAATGGAATTCGATGGGGAGCTATCAATATTAATGGGGCTTATGGAAGAAAGAAAGTAGAACTGGCTGAGTCAGCAAAGAGGATGCATCTGGATGTGCTAGGAGTAAGTGATATTCGGGTAAGGGGAGATAACTGGGAAGAGATAGGAGATTATAAAGTGTACTTGACGGGTGTTAGAAAGGGAAGGGCAGAGTCTGGGGTAGGGCTCTTTATCAGGAATACCATTCCACGGAACATAGTTTCTGTTAGGCACGTAAACGAGCGAACGATGTGGGTAGATTTGTCAGTTGGAGGAATTAGGACTAGAATTGTGTCCGTGTATTCACCATGTGAGGGTGAAGATGAGGATGAAGTTGACAAGTTTTATGAAGCATTGAGTGACATCGTGGTCAGGGTCAACAGCAAGGATAGAATAGTGCTAATGGGCGATTTTATTGCGAGAGTTGGGAATAGAACTGAAGGATACGAAAGGGTGACTGGTAAATGTGGGGAAGATATGGAAGCTAATGGGAATGGGGAGCGTTTGCTGGACTTCTGTGCTAGTTTGGGTTCAGCTGTTACGAATACATTCTTCAAGCATAAGGCTAATCACCGCTACACATGGGAGGCTAGGGGTACCAGATCCATAATAGAGTATATCTTAACAGACTTCGAATTCAGGAAATCTGTTAGGAATGTACGAGTTTTCCGGGCATTTTTCGATGATACAGACCACTATCTGATCTGTAGTGAACTAAGTATCTCTAGGCCTAAGGTAGAGAACGTGAAATCTGTCTGCAAAGGAATAAGTGTAGAAAATCTCCAGGAAGAGGAAATTAGACGGAAGTACATGGATATGATTAGTGAGAAGTTTCGAACAGTAGACAGTAAGCAGGTTCAGGATATAGAAAGTGAATGGGTGGCATACAGAGATGCTGTAGTAGAAACAGCAAGGGAATGCCTAGGAACAACTGTGTGTAAAGATGGGAAAAGGCGAACACCTTGGTGGAATGATAAAGTGAGAGCAGCTTGTAAACGTAAAAAGAAGGCTCATCAGAAATGGCTCCAAACAAGGGCTGAGGCAGACAGGAAATTGTATGTAGATGAAAGAAACAGAGCGAAACAAATAGTTGTTGAATCCAAAAAGAAGTCATGGGAAGATTTTGGTAACAACCTGGAAAGGCTACGTCAAGCAACAGGGAAACCTTTCCGGACAGTAATAAAGAATCTTAGGAATGGAGGGAAAAAGGAAATGAACGGTGTTTTGAGCAATTCAGGTGAACTCATAATAGATCCCAGGGAATCTCTGGAGAGGTGGAGGGAATATTTTGAACATCTTCTCAATGTTAAGGGAAATCATCCTGGTGGTTTTGTGAACAGCCAAGCTCATGGGGAGGAGGAAAATGATGTTGGTGAAATTATGCTTGAGGAAGTGGAAAGGATGGTAAATAAACTCCATTGTCATAAGGCAGCAGGAATAGATGAAATTAGACTTGAAATGGTGAAGTATAGTGGGAAGACAGGGATGAAATGGCTTCATAGAGTAGTAAAATTAGCATGGAGTGTTGGTAAGGTACCTTCAGATTGGACAAAAGCAGTAATTTCCTCTATCTATAAGGAAGGGAACAGGAAGGATTGCAACAACTATCGAGGTATCTCACTGATTAGTATACCAGGCAAAGTATTCACTGGCATCTTGGAAGGGAGGGTGCGATCAGTCGTTGAGAGGAAGCTGGATGAAAACCAGTGTGGTTTCAGACCACAGAGAGGCTGTCAGGATCAGATTTTCAGTATGCGCCAGGTAACTGAAAAATGCTACGAGAGGAATAGGCAGTTGTGTTTATGTTTCGTAGATCTAGAGAAAGCATCTGACAGGGTACCGAGGGAAAAGATGTTCGCCATACTGGGGGACTATGGAATTAAAGGAAGATTATTAAAATCAATCAAAGGCATTTATGTTGACAATTGGGCTTCAGTGAGAATTGATGGTAGAATGAGTTCTTGGTTCAGATTACTTAACGGGGTTAGACAAGGCTGTAATCTTTCACCTTTTCTGTTTGTATTTTACATGGATCATCTGCTGAAAGGTATAAAATGGCAGGGAGGGATTCAGTTAGGTGGAAATGTAATAAGCAGTCTGGCCTATGCTGACGACTTGGTCTTAATGGCAGATTGTGCCGAAAGCCTACAGTCTAATATCGTGGAACTTGAAAATAGGTGCAATGAGTATGGTATGAAAATTAGCCTCTCGAAGACTAAATTGATGTCAGTAGGTAAGAAATTCAACAGAACTGAATGCCAGATTGGTGATACAAAGCTACAACAGGTCGATAATTTCAAGTATTTAGGTTGTGTGTTCTCCCAGGATATTGTAGGTGAGATTGAATCAAGGTGTCGTAAAGCTAATGCAGTAAGCTCGCAGCTGCCATCAACAGTATTCTGTAAGAAGGAAGTCAGCTCCCAGACGAAACTATCTTTACATCGGTCTGTTTTCAGACCAACTTTGCTTTACGGGAGCGAAAGCTGGGTGGACTCAGGATATATTATTCATAAGTTAGAAGTAACAGACATGAAAGTAGCAAGAATGATTGCTGTACAAACAGGTGGGAACAATGGCAGGAGGGTACTAGGAATGAGGAAATAAAGGCTAATTTAGGAATAAACTCGATGGATGAAGCTGTACGCATAAATCGGCTTTGGTGGTGGGGTCATGTGAGGCGAATGAAGGAGGATAGGTTACCTAGGAGAATAATGGACTCTGCTATGGAGGGTAAGAGTAGTAGAGTTAGATCAACACGACGATGGTTAGACTCGGTTTTTAACGACTTAAAGATAAGAGGTATAGAACTAAATGAGGCCACAGCACTAGTTGCAAATCGAGGATTGTGGCGACGTTTAGTAAATTCACAGAGGCTTGCAGACTGAACGCTGAAAGGCATAAAAGTTTATAATGATAATGTATGTATGTAATGTAAGCACATCTGTTATACACACGAGATTGCATCGCCGATTATCAAACATGTGATCCGTTTGACCACGACAAATGTATATTTACATTGAACACTTACGATGAGCATACACGCTGAACATATATGTGCGTATCCTGGGTTTACCTAACAAATTATATATTCAAAGAAAATCAGCCAAAGCGTGAATCGAACCCATCACCATAGAACACTTTGGGAAATAATAAAACACACAGAAACATACATATAAAAATATCAAATATATTTACACAACACATCTTGAAGATATGGCTTAACCAAGCCATAATATCTGGTTAATTCTTCGCTCCAGCATCGTTCGAACCCACAGGCTTCAGCTTCCAAGGTAAAAATTTTTGAACTCCAATCAGAGGCTAATTTAATGCCTAAGCATGAGAAGGAATCTATCCTTCACAAAATCAGAAAATTATCCGTGTTACTCGCAACGTATAATTAGAATGGGATAGAGACTTCTTTGTTGAATGAAAGAGCTTGGCTCGTTAACATCGCTTTGCTAGAAACTGCAAAGGTTCGCTCGGCCTACAGTCGACCGGCCATATACTTGTCAATCACGATAACAGCTGTGTAACCAGCCCTGGGCTGCGGACACCATAAATCGTCCTTTACTCTTTCTTTCATTTTCCTTACATATCATCTCGGCTTATTGTCAAGTATGCACTCACTTAAAAGCCATTAATTCTTATTATTCATTATTTGGCTATATATTCAGCCCAATTCAATATCTCACAACAGCTATAATTATTTATTATTCCTTACCACTCCAACAACATAACATGTTACTGCTTCGCCCTCTCATCATGCCATCGTATCTCAATCCGTTCATTTAATTCACAGAGAAGACTCCATTCTTTCAGGCTATATAATCCTTCTCACATTTTCATATATAATTATAAATTAATTATACCTCGGTTTGGATCAACTCCAATGATTATCTAATATTATCCGGGATTACAAATACCTGAATCACAAACGTATAATTTATATACAAACTACTCTGAAGATCTTTACCAGATAAAAAAAAACATTACGAAGAAATATGTCTACCTAAATTGCCGTTCTTCCCAAAGATGGTTCATATAAGCTAAGAACTTTGGAGTCTATATAATAATTCATGCAAATGAATTTGTTAAATATCAATGATTATCTTGAAAATCACTTGATGATCCTAACAAATAATAATATATCTTTCCCAGTCATACGCGCATAACTTTCCCTACATTTTAAATGTTTAATTATGACATTATAATATTAACAAAATTATTTCTGGCATGTATCTCTCGTGTTTAAGGTATATAAAAGCATGTACTTAACACATGGTGAGTAAGATTTGCTGTCATCTGGGGTACATCTTAGATCTTTACACGACCATGATGAATATTCTTGTTTCTGGTAGTCCTCGGTTCCTCTTCATACGACGATCCATGACTCGAACTGTTGTCTTCTCAGTTGAATTTCTGGACGTTCCCTGTAAAGCTGATCGCAGGCACTCAGGCGCGACTCTTGTAGGCTCCGAATCTTGGGTTCGACGACCACTCACGAACATACAGAAAAATGGAGAATGAGTTATTAAATACTGTTTATGCACTTTCAAAAGGGGGCCTACTTGTAACAAGATCCACTCTTAAGTTGAAATAGATTAACGCAAGTAGTTATAAGTTTGTAAAAATCACTGTTCATTTCCCTGAACGTCACACAGACTATCACAACGAATGTCCCTGGAGGATGCGAACATTAATTTTGTCAAGAACAGTTATTTAATTTTTTTTGCTAAATGTCACTCGTTCTTAAATGCTCAGGACCGGTGATAATTAACACTTGTATATATTAATTAACTGTCTCACCATGCCACATAACCTGAAGCGTTTGCCCTCCGTTGGTGATTGCACCATAAGTCATAACTGACTGTCTTTAACAATTGGAATGTTAAAATGCCAAAATAAGGTTTATTATGCAATTATGTGCATTAACTTGTACCAGACGGCTTATCCCGTAAAAATATTTACATCACATTGATGTGTTTCTTCAATGGCACAACACTTTGTACACTGATATCCAGGTCCACTTCTAATGTGTTGGGCTGCAACTACACAGACGACAATGAGGTAACGTGTTACCACTGCAGCTACACGGATGAGAATGAGATACAGTATCTGGGTCCTAGCTATACTTATAGCCTCCGGACAAGATGGTCAGTGGGGAGATGAATTATGTCCCTGCTGAAAATAACGATACGGTAATCGGAGTCTTTGAACGACGTGATAACAATCGAATTAAAGCTTATGACCTCTACTTTCTACTGAACATATGTGAAACCAAAGCGATCAGTAGGTCATTCATAATCGCCAAAGCGTCCTTTTTGAAAATCACGCGTCATGTTTCATCATGCAATATCTCCCACGTTTTTCCACATGTTGTCAGATTTCAGTAGTCACCTTTGATCTGCGTACTACTGTATGATAGGCGTCATTACTGATCCGTTATTGTATTTATATGCATTGACAGTCAGCATAAAATACATTGGTTCGAATGAGACCTGACTAAAAATTTAGAAACATTATTTCATATAGAAGTATTATTCTTCTTACTCTTTTTAGTAAATTATGGTGAAGTGGTACTAATGAATGCGGTGTTGAATTTATAGTGGGCATTTATTTTTTAAAGGTTAACACACCTTAATTCGGCCCGGACTCCGACAACCTCCATCACCGTGCGTAGCGTCATCATCTCTTCCCACTCGCACGGAGTGAGAGCACGATTTCAAGGTTTAGCAATACTGCGCTGTCCTCTTGTCGTTACAGCGTAGGAAACTGCTCCCTCCGGACTGGCGTGTCGCGGATCATACCCCGGTTCGGCATACAGAATGCTAACTACTGCATTATATGTCACAGGATATTGCGGAAAACGGCATATATATTTAGCCAGATTTCCTAACATGTCCATGGCATGATGGTGAACGGTTACAGTACCAAGACAGTATGAGAGAGCGCAACGCATGGATCAAACATGGATAATATGAGTAGTGACGAATCAAAATTATTTCTAATTAGATATCTAATTTAGATGTAGTAAATTCGCCGTAAGTTAGTATGGAATAAAATATAATTCACAACAGCCACTAAAGTGATAATATTACGTTTTTTGGAAATTCAGTAAACATAGATTACTTTCCATGTCTGTTGTATAAATAGCTACTATAATACTTCCTTTTATACAGTACTTTATGTTACAAGGCAGTCATGTTCTATTTTTTCCGTTTGTCACTTTCGATAATTGACACCAACAAATTGTTGACTGTTGAAAAGGCTACGTCAGAGTAAATGCGGCATTTGGCAAGTATAATTGCGCTCTTTGAACCGCTCGCCACTGAGGGTTACGGATAGTCACTGCAAAGGCAATTTGCCTTCTGGGCGTTTGGAAAGGCATGCTTGGGTCGGTTGGAGAGATGTTAATTCGCTGTATGACAACGGCACTTTCAGAGCCAATTAAACGAGCAGTGGCGATGTATTCATGGAGGTGCGTGAGGACCATTCGTCCTCCATTGATAAGGCCTCTTTAAACTTCTGAACAACATATTAATAGAAAAATTCTTCTAATTTTTCCCATGTGTTGGGAGGCGAGCGTTTAAATAGACGATGTACTTAACGTAAACTAAGTATAGTGTGTCACAAGTCGGTAAACGTTCCTCTACACTGCCTCCTTATTCAGCGTGTGGGATGTTGAGATTGTAAACTAAACATACACGGATATTACACGTTCAGGAACACATAATGCTAATATTAAATATCAACAGCAATTATTATTTTACCTGATCTTCGCTCTATGTATAAAGTAGGCTATGTACGGGAACAACTTTAACCGCGTATGAGCATCATGATCGATAACTCGCGCCCTTGTCAGCTGCTGAACTTAGCCAATCAGATCGCTTCGCGGGCGAATTCAAATGGGTTTTGCGAGGCGGTATTGCTGGATACGGAGGTGACTTCATGGCGAGAAATCACCATCGAAAACAAACACACAGAGGGTTTCAGCCAGTGTCCTGTCGGATAGGAGGTGTCACTCACCTGAGCTCTAAAGCCGACCACAAGCCACGTGCACATTCAGCAACTCTGTCTGGCAAATTCGCCCGAAAGGCCAACTTCGGCTGCTGATAAAATGACATGTTAGCTGCCTCTGTGGATCAGTGGTAGAGTGTCGGCTCTGGACCCCAAGATAGCGGGTTCAATTCCAGCAGAGGTAGTCGGATTTTTGAAGAGCGGAGGAAAGTTCACTCGACACTCCATGTCGTACGATGTTGGCATATAAAAGATCTCTGGTGACACATTTCGTGTTTACCTGATAATAGTCAATGAATGTCAGCCACAGATGCCTGAGAGAAATCCCGTTTGCTCGGTCTGCCATCTAGTGGGCCTAGAGTAAAACGGAACGTCGAAATTGACGAGCAGACAGCCAGATGTCTGCACACGGTGGCTGAGGCCATACGATTATTATTAAGATATGTTTTTATTACTTTTAGAAACGTTGCCTTACTTTCCTTTTTCTGTAAGAGAACCCATCAAGAGGCTCCTCGGTTTGAATCTCGTATATACCAGCTTGGGTTCGAACCGCACTACCGGCAGACCTGAAAATGATTTTCCGTGGTTTCCCGTTTTCACAACACACACATGCTGGGGCTGCACCTTAATTAAGGCCACGGCTGCTTCCATTCCACTCCTACCCCCTTCCTATTCCATTGTCGCCATAAGACCTATCTGTGTCATTGTGAGTAACCAACTCGTGAGCAATCGCTTATAAACTAACATCTCTATAAATAAAAGTCCGATTCAGTGGAGGCCATTTGAGTGCTGTCTCCAGCTGCATTTTCATCATCTACTTCGCCCGAACATGATCTACTTTATAGACATGAAATTGTAAAAATAAGACGTCTTAAGAGCGGATGGTCTTCTATTGTACTCCCCGTTAACACAATTATCACGGCGAACCCATCAACGATGTGTTCTTTTGGACTTGAATTTTCTTTTCTTTCTTCATGAACGTCGCACCAAACATCGTAGGTTCTCAGCGACAGGAAGATTGCAGCGGTCGTGATTTAATTAATATAAGCGCTGGTATTTATCTGGTGCGAAAATGGGAAACCGCGGAAAGTCATCTTTACGACTGCGGATGGTGGGATTCGAACCCACCAAATCCCGTAGGCAAGCTCACAGCTGCGCAACACTAACCGCACGGCAAACTCGATTGGTTTGAAAATGCAATGTTGGTATTTATTTTCTACGCTTGTAAGTATTCTCCCTCTTTCAGTAGAGCGAAGCCATTTATTTAGAACGCCCGCCTTATCGTGTTTCACGTAATTAATGGACAATATATTGCTAGCGCTCTATTATGAACTCCCTCTGTGCTATCTGACCCTCGCAGTCACTTCACGGAGCTAAATGCTTTATCTTGGAGGTGATCAAATTAGCCTTATATTTACTTTTATCCCCAGGCTTTTGGGAGTAATTTGTAACTTTTATTTCATAGTGATGAACTGTCAACACACCAGTTAGAGGCCTGTATAATCTGCTTTAGAATCGGTTTGACTTCCAACTTACCTCAACCGTGGCTCCGTATCAGCAAACGGGACTATGGGGTTGGCATGAAAAGTTCTCTATGTACTTCCGATTAACGCACTTCTTATTCTTATTCTCCTTCCTTCTGTTATTCGTGAATGGGTCACTTAAGACCACTTTTAGCCTGCTATTCCTTCATAAGCAACGCGCGAGTGTGTATTCGTTGTGTAGAACGTATTAATGAGTGTTTCTCGAAACCAGGCGTGTGTTTCGGTCGTAGGCTATAGATCTGATGATCCTCGCTCTTTCAGACACTGTTCTGTCAGTTTGTACCAATTCGAGCGGGTAGCCTTGTTCTTACAAATAGTGTGGATTTTTTGAGTTAGTCTATTTGGGTCCATTTGTTCTATGTACCCCACGAATTGTATTCTTTGCACGGGCGTTGTGTCTGTGGTTTTGTAACTTTAAGTATATATTTCTGCGATAGGCTTTGAATAATGTACTGCATTTTAGGTCGTTGCTCCCGGGATGTTTCAAATCATTGTATGTTCGGTCACTTCTCTTCACCTTTTCAGTGCGGTATGGTGGAGACACGTAAAGAGCTTCAAGCTTAATTACTGATGTATTGAAGTCTTTATTTTAAATGTTTTTGCTAACTGAAAAGCAGTCTTCATTTTCTAAAGTCTCCATTCAATTTCAATTTTCGATTTACGTTATAATTTGCTGTAATCCATTCACCTAAATATTTACATTCTTTCACTTGAGGGATCTTGTTGTCGTACATTTTGCTTTTTCAAATGAAATGTTTAATCCGACTTCTGCAGATTGTTCTTGTAGTACCGGTATTTGTTATTGTGCATCGGGAATGTCATGACATCTGAAATGATAAGCTCTCCTCTACGTGTTGGGTTTGGCCTTAGTCCGTGAGTTTGTGCACCATTTATTATTATTATTATTATTATTATTGTTATTAAATAAGCCGGTTAGGACTAGAAAAAGTAATCAGAGGCGTGCATTTGCCTTTTTCTGGACCGTATTTCTTTCATTATCTTGCCGTGGGCTACCTTTCTGTACTCATACTAGGTTGTTCCACTCTTCTTCTTTGGTGTTTCCTCTTCATAAATCTGCAATTTTGGAATTTTGGATCTTAAGACTACCTATATTGGACATCTTCTGGTGTAATTCCTGACTGTTTCAAATCGGTTTTGATTTCGCCTATCCATTTAATTGTGTCTGTTTTGTCTTTACTCCTCTTTTTGTAGAATTCGACTATTTGCTTTCTAAGTCTATCTTCGTGCACTTTTTAATATCTGTATAGATTCTTACCTACGTTAAAAAAAACAGTGAACATTCGTGTATTGTCTGCCTCTGAATCTCTATTGTCCACCTGCGAGTTCTGGGCCTAGCATTTTGTGCTCCTTTCTCTCAGTGTTTTCAATGTCTGCTTTCCTGTTCAAATTTAGCGTTTCTTGTCCATAAAGACATTCTGGTTTAATGACTGTACTGTAATATCTTAGTTTTACGTGCTTGGAGAAACAGTTCTGTTGCAGATATTTTGGGTTAGTCGGTATGCACTTTTCATCTTTCGGCTTCTAATTTCATGTCTTTTGTTTCAAGTCAATTTTCCTGAATCACTATTATTATTATTATTATTATTATTATTATTATTATTATTATTATTATTATTATTATTATTATTATTATTATTATTATTATTGTTGTTACGGAGTTTTCCTTGGTAGTTAGAGGTGAAAGAAGGTGCTGGGATGAATAGGTCTCAATCTACGAAATTAAAGTTAATTTAAAATTTAACCAGGATATATTTTCTTTTCAAGATCAAGAAATAACAAATATAACAGGTACTCAGTAGCATAGCAAACAATGAAGAATGTACAATTACAGTTGTTACAGGATTTGGGCTCCGAGGGCCAGACACACAATTCTTGAGCAATAAGCCCCAATTTACTTATATACAAGGTTCAACAGAGGGGCAGAAAACCCCAATCATGCCTGGAATCACTTGCTCCCATTTACACGGTAAAGCCTCCTTGAGGCATACAGAAACCAAATTTTAAGAAAGAGCAACTCACTCTCAAAGTTCAAGCCTATCAAAGGCCACACCAAACTCTACTTTCAAACTGTCCTCTAAGGACATAAACACAGGGGTACAAATACCCAACCACTGAGGCCGATTTAGTAAATAAGCAGGAAAATTACAAGGCCCCAAAATACAAACTTGAGTGGAGGCGAAACTGGCACTCCGAATATACTTTATTAAAACCTAATTTGGCCCTAGGCCACTTATGCAAGGGCTAATCGCATTCTACGGAGGTGACACGATAGAAAACTTTCAGACATTACGAGTAGAAGGGAAACTATTAAGAAAACGTAGTCACCTCAAAACAAAATGAATGGGAGCTCGAGGGGGTTAGGCACTCTCTATCCCAATTTGTAGATTAAAAAGACAGAATTTACACCAAGAGTCTTTTACATTTTAGAGGAAGGTTACATGGTAAAAGGTATCGAACCTGCGCCGAGAGTTAAACTGCTGAGCTAGCAAGAAAAGAAGTTATTAAAAGGCCATTACCTTATTGATGAACCGCTGCCCGAAGAAGGAGGCGCTACCCGCCCCCTGCTACATAATTTACACACTGATAGATGTTACTGAAGTGGCGCAGAGACCCGAAAATCAGCAGTTTATATACCCTAGCGGAACATTAGAGACCTTTCATGAATGATAACACCCGCCCACAAGCATTTTATTGGACGGCCAAAATATTACATGTCAAAACTGAAGAAGGAAACCAGGATTGGTGGGAAATTAATTACAAAAATTATTCATTGGTCGAATTCAAAACTGGCGGAAGGTGAAGGGTTATATAGCCAACCTAAACAATGAGTGAAAGAAATTTAACAAAGAACATACTTATGAACACAAAATTTCTTCAAAAACACAGTTCCCACAGTTCGCACTAGAGGGCACAATTGTAGTTCATAAGAGGTGCCATCTAGAAGAGAATGTTCACACTTCTTGCTACAGGGAAAACAAAAATACATCGAAAACGACACAGTTCAGAACACTTCAAAATTTACAAGTAGGGACATCTTCTGAGAAACTTGAGAATTAACACTGTAGTTAAAGTTCAGGCTTCCTCCAGTAGAGGAGTTTCAACTGGCGCAATGTTTGAATTAGCGGAGCGGAGGTGTACCGCCCGGTACATCCCTCCCCCCCCCACAAAAGTCCCCCCAAGGGGTAACACAGAAGAACATAAACTTTGTTTTAAAATAAGGTCCAAGTTATGATGTTGATATAGACGTTAATTGCATAAGTATTTGCAACCAAATTTTCTTAAATGATGGTATCCAGTTTCAAATTTCTTTGTAGTTACTTTTGATGTAATGTATTTATGCTTGTAGAAGTTGAATTCAGAAGGAATACTTTTAATACTTGAAAGTGAAGAAAAATTTTCTAAGTCCACCAAATATTGCAGTTGAATTCAAAATGTTGTAATTGTTGATATTAAATGACCATGAGGCTGATTAAGTACATTCAATGTTGATAAAGCTTGACGGCCAGACCAGCCGCCGCTGCTTGTGTCCAGAGGAGGCCGCTCGGACCCCTCGAGTACCCTGAGATACCGCTCGCCCGCACTATGAGAGGAGCCGTGGAGTTGAAGCACGTCGCGCCCGCGGCGAACATACAGGTCGCGGGCAAGTTGCAGGTTGTGAGCCGCACATCAGCCCTGGCCGGGAGGAGGGCTCCGGCTCGCCGTACACTGGTTGGCCTCACTGAAGAGGGGCGGGCCCATACCCCACGTCAGTGGCGGTACAGCGCCACGCTGCTGCGGGGGCACTGAAAAATTGAGATCTCGGCGGCAGAATTTGTTGGACCATAATTCTTTTAGGGCACAGGCTTTGTGGTGAGGTTGAGGGGCCAGCGGCATGGAGATATTTATTTCCTTTAAATAGCCACTGTGTGTTGTTGAGCAGGAGACGGGAGCGTGGTAATGGCTATGGTAAGGACTGGATGGCAGTTTAACAGGTCGGGGAAGGTTTTATAATAAATGCTTAAATACAAAGAACTTGATTCCAAGGGCAGAAGGCCTCAAAACGAACCCCTCCCCAAAATATAACCTTCCGAATACCTTCAAAAATGTTAAAGCAAATATAAAATCAGCTACGTTAGCGCGGAAGCTACACAGGTTTCACCTGCGACAAGTGAACCCTAAATATCCTCTCGGTGGCTGGGTTGCTTGGCAATAATGTAACGGGTGTAAGGAAATCAAGGATAATACACGGCCCATGAAATCTGGGGGCAAGCTTGCCCGCGGGAACAAAATTTTTGACCATCACCTGGTCACCTACCTTCAAATTGGTGGGTCTCCGTCCACGATCATATCTTTCCCTAACCTTTTCTTGGGACACTTTAAGATTGGCTTTAGCCTTCTTCCAAAGATCTTTAATATTATCAGGATCTATTGTCTCAGGTAGAATGTCACTCAGAGACCAAAGGTTAGAGACCCGCGTCTTTGGAACAAACTTGAACATCAAAGAAGCAGGAGTAAATTTGTGTGATTCGTGAACAGCCGAACTCAAGGCAAAAGCTAACCAATGCAGGGACGTGTCCCACCTAGAATGATCTTCATGATGATAGGCAATCAACGCGGACCTCAGATTACGATTAACCCGTTAAGCCAGAATTGGTTGAGGATAATAAGCAGAAGTTGTCACATGAGAGATGGACAGGTCAAAACAGAATTTACGAAATAGATTAGATGCCTCCGCGCTAACCTAGCTGATTTTATATTTGCTTTAACATTTTTGAAGGTATTCGGAAGGTCAGACACAATATATTGACACGGACCAAAAGAAGCAAAGACAGAATTTAAACAAGTAATGGTGGACTGAGCGGTAGCCAGCTTAGTCGGGAATAACCAAGAAAATCTTGTAAAACCATCTACACATACAAGGATGAACATGTTGGCATTCCCCTTTGACTGGGGGAAGGGTCCTACGTAATCGATGTAGAGACATTCCATGGGGCGCGACGCTTGATGAGAAGACAAAAGGCCTACCTTGGTGGACATGGTTGGTTTACTAAGCAAACAAGATTTACAAGCTTTAACTAGTTCACGAATTTCACCGTCCATACCCTTCCAGGTAAACATTTCACGGATCTTTCCCGTGTTTTGAAGATGCCTAAATGTCCCCCTAATGGAGTCTCATGATAGTACTTGAAGATCATTGGCACAAGTACAGCTGGAACTACAACTTTCATTTTTTGATCATGCCTCGATGGGCAACATAAAACACCATTCCTCAATACATAAGGGACAACATGTTCCCCAGAAGAAAGGGTTTCCATGATCGGAGCCAGCGTTGGATATTCACGTTGATATTTCTCAATATCCCTAAAGAGCACGGGAGCATCTGTTAAGATGGCATTAACTTCAGATAGCATGGACTCGGGAGTTGATGAACTATCGACCGATTCATGGGTCGCGACGTCATAGGAAAACATACGGCTGAGTCCGCCTGCGACAATATTTTCAGTACCTCTGATATGCCTAACGTCAAATTGAAAGCCAGAAATTCGGATGGCCCAACGGGCTATACGACCAGTACGACGCGGCCTACCTAAGACCCAGCTTAAGGCTTGATTATCAGTCTCCAGGTCGAACTTGACATGTTACAGATAGAGACGGAACTTTTCTAAGGCAAATAAGACTGCCAAACCTTCGAGCTCATAGATGGCATATTTGGCTTCTTGAGCCGATAGAGTCCTAGTTGCGTAGGCCTCCCTAGTTCAGTCTCTTGAAGAAGGACTGCAACTACCGCCGACGACGACGCGTCGGTTTGGACGATGAATTTCTTCGAGAAATCTGGCATAGCAAGGACAGGGGCATTACAAAGAGCTAATTTCAGGTCTTCAAAAGCGGCTTGTTGCGAAGGCCCCCACTCGAATTTTATGCCTTTCCTTCCAAGAAGGTACAAGGGCGCCACTCTGTTGGCGAAATTTGGAATAAATTTTCTGAAGAAATTCACCATACCAATGAACCTAGCAATACCTTTGATGTCCTTGGGAGGCTTGAAATCACGGATGGCCTGCGTTCTAGAGTGATCGAATGCGACACCATTGGGCGAGAAAATATGCCCTAGGAATGACATAGAGGGTTTAGCGAAGGCGACCTTGGACATTTTCACAGTTAACCCAGCTTTATGAAGGCGATTGAGAACTTCCTTTAGATGATCTAGATGTTCTTCAAAAGTCTCCGAAAATATGACATCATCAAGATAGTGGTACAAGTACTCAAATTTGATGTCGGAGAAGACCCTATCTAGTAGCCTCGTAAGCACAGCTTCTCCGGTGGAAATCACGAAAGGCACGCGGTTGTATTCATACAAATTCCAATCCGTGGCAAACGCTGTAAGATATTTGGATTCTTCAGCCAGAGGAATTTGATTATAGGCCTGATTTAGATCCAGGATGGTAAATAACATAGCTTTGCGAAACCATGAAAAACAACAATGAAGGTCAGGAAGGGGCACAGATTGTAACACCACCTTCCGATTGAGAGCTCTATAATCAATGACAGGCCTGAAGCCACCTTGGGGTTTCGGGACTAGAAAAATAGGCGAAGAATACGCTGACTTAGAGGGCCTAATAATACCATCCTTTAACATTTCATCGATGATTTCTTTCAATGCCTTCATTTTAGGTGGAAAACGGACAGGAATCGAATCCGTGACCTCAATTTTGTATTCAATAAGGTCAGTAACACCAAGAGTATCAAAGAACACCTCTGGAAACGACTGACACAACTTACGAATACTGTCAGCCTGCTCCTCAGGTAGATGTCTATGATCTAACAACATCTCATCCTGGGTAGGCGAAATAGATGAACATGGTGCAGAATTACATTTCATTAAGGGGATTTTACAATTAGAAGCAAATTTTAAAATGCACGACCTACTCTGAGGATCGAGCACAAGACCAGTATGGGACATGAAGTCTGTTCCCAATATAATGGGGCAAGACAAATGCTTAGCCACAAACAATTTAACTTTCCAAGTAAATTTAGAAATACGAATTTTGACATTTAACGAGCCTAAAATTTCTAATGGGGATGAATTAACCGAAACATATTGAACCGAAGACGAACAATAGTCAGGAAGCTTACAAACAGATTTCAATTTCGAATACCATTCAGACGAAATAATAGAACAAACACTGCCTGAATCTAAAAGAACGGTTATAGGCTCATTATTTAACTCAATTTTGAGACAAGGCACAGGTGAGCGGGTATCCACCGCAATCTTAAGACATTCTTTGGGAGCTTCAAAAGATAAATTTGATGCCTGAGTTTTCCCAGAAATTTCAATATGTTTGCTTAGGGCTGAGCCTCCAGAAGAAGGGTTTGCCGACTCAGCCGACGCCACTAGTCACTTATTATTATTGGTATTGGTGGACGTTGCACAAAAAGTCGAGCAGGAGGTGGTGCTGCTAGCATTAGGGCAGTTCTTGGCAATATGAGAAAACGCGCCGCATTTTAAGCAACCTTGCGATGACCCTGTTCCAGTAGATTTAATAAATGGACACTTGTTCCGAAGATGGTCAGGGGACCCACAAGCATAACATTTACGGACCGTGATGGTTCGGCGAGGTGTAGGCCGAAAGTTACTTGATGACGCAGGGGGCTCCCTGGCAACACGTAATGTGACCGCATACCTAACCCCTTCGGCTGACACAGCCAATGCTTCAAGTTCAGAGAAGGTTTGCGGGCACGCCGCGAAACACAAATATGACCTATAGGATGGTGAAATACCTTCCACAATAGCATAAACGATTTGGTCTTTGGGAAAATGAAGAGCAAATACCCTAGTATAGAACTTAATATCTTGGATGAAATCTGCCAAGTTTTCATCCAACCGCTGTACACGATAATAGTACTTCTGAATCAGGGATGACCTCGCACGAGCAGGAATGAAATTTGCAAGAAGGTGTGCATGAAAGTCTTCAATAGATGACTGTTCCGCTATTGCCCTAAAAATTTTGTCTGAGAGAACACCAATTGCATAGGGATAAATGATTTGCAAAATTTGACACGGAGAAAGAGAAAAAACAAGGGCATTATCCTGAAATTCAACTAAAAACCTTAAGAATGAAATAACTTCACTGGTAGTGTTAACAGAAAACTTCGAAATACCTCTAAGCAGCATGGCTAATGGATGAGGCAAACTACTGACCCTGGTGACATAGTAGGTAGAGGTTTAAGTGGCGAGGGAGCTAATTCAGAACGTGCGTTATTCATAGAGGTACGGCGTTTAGACTCGTTGTCCAATGGGGCAGAGATTTGTTGAGCTCCAACGGTTTTCCTATTGACTTCTCCCTTAGGAGACACTTCCTCGCTACCTGCGTTCACCGTAGTGGGTTGATCAGTTTTGGGAGGAACTTCCCCAGTTAACAATTGGGTAACCTTACTGGACAATTCGGAAAGATTTTCAAGAACCACACTAGCTTCCTTCCTCTGAACGTCATTCAACTTCAGAGACAACAGATCGTTAACTCTATTAGAAAAATGAAATAACCTGGCTTGCACACGTTTAATTTGATTAGGAGAAGGATCATTTTCTTCAAAAAAACTAACCACAGATGCTAGCTCAGTAGTATTGTCAGTGATCGTGGAAAGAGATTCGTCAATTTCTTTCTCACCCAAAGTGGGGATGGAAATGGGCAAAAAAGGGACTCTCTAAGCTTATTTGTGTCTACCGCAACCGTGCCTCCAGATTGCACATTTCTAATTGTTAATTCATAGATTAACTCTTCCTTGCGCAAATAGTTGAGATGGAGGACATCGCGAGGGCCGGGCATGATGAAATAATTTTGAAAACAAACGGAAATATCAAAAAATTCCAGCAACTGAGAAAATTGTTAGAGTTCGAAAACAAAGCAATGTTTAGCCGTCAAAAGGGGCTAAATTGAGACCCATTCAACCACGCTATGCTACCACTTGTTACGGAGTTATCCGTGGTAGTTAGAGGTGAAAGAAGGTGCTGGGATGAATAGGTCTCAATCTACGAAATTAAAGTTAATTTAAAATTTAACCAGGATATATTTTCTTTTCAAGATCAAGAAATAACAAATATAACATGTACTCAGTAGCATAGCAAACAATGAAGAATGTACAATTACAGTTGTTACAGGATTTGGGCTCCGAGGGCCAGACACACAATTCTTGAGCAATAAGCCACAATTTACTTATATACAAGGTTCAACAGAGGGGCAGAAACCCCAATCATGTCTAGGAGCACTTGCTCCCCTTTACACGGTAAAGCCTCCTCGAGGCATACAGAAACCAAATTTTAACAAAGAGCAACTCGCTCTCAAAGTTCAAGCCTATCAAAGGCCACACCAAACTCTACTTTCAAGCTGTCCTCTAAGGACATAAACACAGGGGTAAGAATACCCAACCCATGAGGCCGATTTAGTAAATAAACAGGAAAATTACAAGGCCCCAAAATACAAACTTGAGTGGAGGCGAAACTGGCGCTCCGAATATACTTTATTAAAACCTAATTTGGCCCTAGGCCACTTATGCAAGGGCTAATCCCGTTCTACGGAGGTGACACGATAGAAAACTTTATGACATTACGAGTAGAAGGGAAACTGTTAAGAAAACGTAGTCACCTCAAAACAAAATGAATGGGAGCTCGAGAGGGTTAGGCACTCTCTATCCCAATTTGTAGATTAAAAAGACAGAATTTATACCAAGAGTCTTTTACATTTTAGAGGAAGGTTACATGGTAAAAGGTATCGAACCTGCCCCGAGAGTTAAACTGCTGAGCTAGCAAGAAAAGAAGTTATTAAAAGGCCATTACCATATTGATGAACCGCTGCCCGAAGAAGGAGGCGCTATCCGCCCCCTGCTACATAATTTACACACTGATAGATGTTACTGAAGTGGCGCAGAGACCCGAAAATCAGCAGTTTATATACCCTAGCGGAACATTAGAGACCTTTCATGAATGATAACACCCGCCCACAAGCATTTTATTGAACGGCCAAAAGATTACATGTCAAAACTGAAGAAGAAAACCAGGATTGGTGGGAAATTAATTACAAAAATTATTCATTGGTTGAATTCAAAACTGGCGGAAGGTGAAGGGTTATATAGCCAACCTAAACAATGAGTGAAAGAAATTTAACAAAGAACAAACTTATGAACACAAAATTTCTTCAAAAACACAGTTCCCACATTTCGCACTAGAGTGTACAATTGTAGTTCATAAGAGGTGCCATCTAGAAGAGAATGTTCACACTTCTTGCTACAGGGAAAACAAAAATACATCGAAAACGACACAGTTCAGAACACTTCAAAATTTACAAGTAGGGACATCTTCTGAGAAACTTGAGAATTAACACTGTAGTTAAAGTTCAGGCTTCCTCCAGTAGAGGAGTTTCAACTGGCGCAATGTTTGAATTAGCGGAGCGGAGGTGTACCGCCCGGTACAATTATTATTATTATTATTATTATTATTATTAAAGTGCAGCATACCCTTAAGTTTAGTAGACGTATATAAAATACTAACTTTCATCTTTTAACTCGTAATCCCACGACTGCAATTGCTTTAAAAAGCATTAGGAAGTGAGTAATGTCTTACATTCTCTGCTTGCAGAAGCTGTCGTTGCTCTGAACTTTCACGCGTACACTATATGGTATTCGAGCTTGCCAGAACTGCTGTACGCCAAAATCTAGTTTCAAGCAGCAAGGCTTTCACAAACCCTCTTCCTTAGTGTGTAGCGAGGGTGAATTATGACCTCAAGATGGCACCTGCTTGTGTTCGCCACTCTTCACAGGCAAGCGATACATTTCATCGTCAGTGACGTGTTACACTCTACTTCGACTGAGTTTACGAGCGGAGTTAACACTTTCCAGACTCGATCTTCCTCTTCTCTTTCGAACAACTGGTTTCAGGTAGAACGTAGTCGTACTCTAGGACTGCGTAAATACGTCATGTAAATATGCAATCCTACCGCATGGTACGATAAGGTACGTTTTCCCTAACACATCAGCACAGGAAAAAATTAACACAACGGAAATTATTCTGATAGACTGCATATGCACAAATGGCAACTCTTAATGGTTGGAATACGGCAGCGACGACAACACAGGATGTCCTTTGGGCTGGACGTCTGTGAAATTAGAATGATCAACTTCTCGCTGCCATTGTAATCATGGCAACCAGAGTTCGTAATTAATGTCGCTCATATAAACTCAGACGGAACGTACGGTGTTTGAACTCTGAGCTAGAGCAGCTGCCTCAGTCGTACTCAGCTGTTCTGTTTCAAGGGTGTATACAACCTTATATGAAATCTTACCTTGTCGAAGTATCGTACTTCCTGGATTATACAGCCATTGTATTTGGTAATCACATTCTGGCTGACGCGAGATGGGAATGCGTTTCCTCTGCTTTCATTCGTAATGCTTTCTTTCCGTTCCTTCGATGTGAGAATACACTTCCTCTTTCAATTTATCCCACAAGTATATATTACACACTGTTATATCTTGATAACAAGTGGGAAATAGATCAGCACTGATCACTCTTTATACAAACACTTCCGAGACTGTAAGAAGGGAACCATCCGCTGTATGAGCAGGGGATGAATCTTGTTGAAACCACTCCCGCGAACTTTATTCTTCCGTTAACTGATGAACGAACGGAGTCAACATTTCATGTTGGTACCTCTCTGCATTTACTGGCATCTCGGAAACGATAGTCCCAATTATTCGTGTTGCACTAACAGAACACCAAACACCAATCTTCCTATCATAATGAGGGACTTCATAAACAACATTAGGATTTTCTGCACACCCGTCGCAAGAGTTATGACTGTTCAAACGACCATTAAGATGAAACCAGATATTTTACATACGGAAATACGGTGTTGCAATGTTAACAGCTGAGTTTCAGACTGGCGTAAGACGCTTGCCAGGTCGAACACGTGCGGAGTACAAACACCTGATTTCTGTCTGCATTTATAAGGTCAGTAGCAAGTGAAACCTGGAGAATAGAAAAGTAAGAACTTAATCGCATTCGAACACTGATGCTACAAAGGAATGTTAATGTTCAGGTAGATAGGTATTTGGAGGAGCATTCTAGTACTAAGAGTTGGCAGCTGGCTTAACCTGAAAATAGAACTAATGATTGAAAGGAGTCTTATCGATGAAAAGCTCTTGATCAGAGTTACGGAGTTATCCGTGGTAGTTAGAGGTAAAAGAATGTGCTGGGATGAATAGGTCTCAACTTACTAAATTAAAGTTAATTTAAAATTTTAACAAAGGTTATATTTTCTTTTCGATATCAAGAAATAACAAGTATAACAGGAACTCAATTGCATATCAACAAGTTAAGAATGTACAATTACAGTTTATTAATGGATTTTGGTCTTCGAGCCCCAGATTAACAATCCCTGAGCAATGAACCCAACTTTACTTATGAACAAGGTTCAACAAAGGGGCAGAAAACCCCAATCATGCCAAGGAGCACTAGCTCCCAATTACCAGTTAAGCCTGCTCGAGGCACACAAAAACCAAATTTAAGAAAGAGCAGCCCGCTCTCAAAGTTCAAGCCTATTCAAAGGCCACACCAAACTCCACCTTTAAGCTGCCCTCCAGGCACATAAGAACAGGGGTAATAATACCCAATCTACTGAGGCCTATTAAGTAAAGAAACAGGTCAATTACCTGGCCCCAAAATACCAAATTGAGTGGAGGCGTAACTTGCACTCCTAATACACCTTTTTTTAAACCTATTCGGTTCTTAGGCCGCTTATGCAAGAGCTAATCCCATACTGCGGAGGTGACACGATAGGAAAACTTTATTACATTATGAAGCGAAGAAAAAAAGGTTATGAAAACGTAGTCACCTCAAAAACACTATGAGAGGGAGCTCGAGAGGGTTAGGCACTCTCTATCCCGATTGGTAGTTAAAGAGACGGAATTTATACCAAGTGTCTTTTACATTTTAAAGGAAGGTCACATGATAAAAGTTTCGAACCTGCCCCGAGGGTTAAACTGCTAAGCTAGCAAGCAAAGAAGTTATTAAAAGGCCATTACCTGATGGATGAACTGCCGCCTGAAGAAAGAGGCGCTTCCCGCCCCCTGCTATATAATCACACTAGGAACGATGTTACTGAAGTGGCGAGGAGACCAGAAAATCAGCAGTTTATATATACCCTCGCGGAAAATTCGAGACGTTTCATGAATTATTACAACCCGCCCAAAAACTTTTATTGGATAACAGCAAAAACTAATACACAACACGAAGAAGAAACACCTTATTGGTGGAAAATTAATTACAGAAATTCCGGATTGGCTACATTCAAAACAGGCGGAAAGAAAGGATTTTATTGCCAACTCTCAAACCACAGAACAAAATTTAGCAAAAACCAAACTTATGAATGTTAAATTTCTTCCGGACAGTTCATTCCTTTACACCAGAGAGCGTTATCAGTTTTGGTAGGGACATCTGTTAGAGAATGTTCAAAGTTCTTGCTATGGAGCAGACAAACACGAATCGAAATTGTCATAGTTCAGAACACTTCAAAATTTACAGCAGAGACATCTTCTGAGAAACTTTAGAATTAACATGGTTGTTAAAGTTCAGGCTTCCTCCAGTAGAGGAGTTTCAACTGGCGCAATGTTTGAATTAGCGGCGCGGAGGTGAACCGCCAGGTACAATCACTATATTCAACAGAAAAATGGAGACGTTAAATGTTGCTGCTATGCTGATCACAAGAGGAGGACAGACTGGTGAGTTGCCGCATTGAACACTTGAGTAGGAGGAACGTCACCTATAAGTTGCTGTAAGAAGCCACACTTCCTGAGAACGAGTCCCATTTCGTTCCTATCGCACTTGGTGGTAATTTGAAGATCGATCTGAATTCAAGCGTTTCTGTCCTTCAAGAGTGATACAAGGACCCAGCCATGAGAAGTAAACCACTTAAGAACCTAACACCGTTCATTACTGACTGTAACTAATGCAGGTGAATTCATTAAGTATTGCATTTTTCTTTGCAAAAATAAACTTCTACACTGCTGTACTCTATCGCACACACTCTTAAATTTTTTCCGCTACAAGCAAAAGCATAGAATTGCGGATAAGAAGTCTCTCGTTCTCTAAGCCCACAAATACATCTATAATGTATATATATATTTTACATTTATTCCATAACTAGTATTTGTACCTGTCCTTCGCACGCGAATTAGCAGTAGATTACATCTTACCTACAAGGCTGTATGCGGATTAACATCGCCCTATTCACACGCTTAATGCGACGTGTTAAAATGATATTTTCGTACGAAAGCGCGTGGTGGTAACCTGAAATATGATAAAACTGAACAAAGTCGAGAGAGAATGATGTTTATTGTGCGGTACAGTTCCTGGTCAGAAATTATGCGTGATTCTCAGGAACTCTCACTCTGTCCTATCGAAGAGAGTAAAATGGCCCTTTAGTTCTTCCCGTTTCCCACCTTGAAGTTACATGACTATTCCCCTATGGACGTAGACACAAACTTCAAAATTTCGTAATCAAGTGTGTTATTATCCGTCGTACTATAAATACGTGCAAGGGATAAAGGAAAGGAAAACATATTCTTAAACGTTTGTTGTATACAGTCCTTTGATGCACGTAATGTCAATGAGAATATTTGGGAATAATGTTGCTATAAATACCAGCTCCATGTGATTGCCTGGTTCAAAATCCTGAGTGAGTATACTCCAAATACGTACTTTGGTTGAAATAAGTCCAGTGTTTTTTCCACTTTTAGGAACATAAAGACACGGACCGATAGACAGACAGTCTGAGACTAAAGGGAAGAGCTCTACCTCATGTGACCTCAGTGTTCAGATACATGAAAAGTCGTGAGAAACGTGATGCATCCTCCGATTTCCTCCTGTTACGGATCCTTCAAACAACTGTAGGTCTGAAAGGGTGTCCGTCAGTGACTGCAGAATATTAAGCCTGTAGAAATAGTAATTTACTCCGTCACTTGAAGAGTAGGCGAAATTACGCACGTGACAAGAAATATGTAAAATGAAGGGGCGTTTCACACATTCTCTACAAATTTCACATAGTGTACGAGAAAAATGGTCTTCCTTTAACCCTCCGTTAAACGCGCGCTCTGTTGTAACACCACTACACGCGCGCGGACTGAGAGTCCGCGATTGTTTGTAAGCTTCCATTCCTTTCATTTCAATTCTTTTTTCAAGAATTCCTTATTTCTCTCTTTTTTCAATCTGTCTTATATCGTAATTACTTTATTTGATTTTATTTATATTGATAAATGTGTATACAATCTACATTTACAAGAACATTTCAGTCCTTTAAATAAATTAGAAGTTATCAACTGCAAATCACAGGTCTTAGCAAAACTAATTGTAAATTAACAATAATTGGTTATTAATTTACTCCTTGGAATAAAATTGCAATCGTTACATTCTATTAATTGATGCATATCGCACGAAAGAAGTCACGATGTTCTTGCCATGGAGTAAGTGCATTTCATTTCATCCACCTGATCAGCGCCCGACTTCGTGTCATTATAGATGGTAATCATTGAGGGTTTTGATCCATCTGAATCGTCAGCAATAGAATGGTCTTCATGGAAAGTAGATAGAACCAATACAACTTTGTCTTTCCTTAACTTGTATGACACAAGGGTATATATAGTGATTTGTGCATGTTACGATTTCTTGTAGCATTTCGTCGGTAAAGAACAATTGCAGAGCTTCAACTGGCGTCTCAGTATTCATGGCAACTCCTAATACTCCAGGCAAGTGTTTTATATGTTCAGGTTGCCTGATCCTTCTATTGCAGGGCGATGATTCCACTCGGTCCCGTCCTTTCCAACGTATATTCCATGCTGTTCACTTTCAGTCACGTTCTCTTCGTACGTGGACTGTTTGCTCTCAGAATTATGATCACTATCGTTTACGACGTCCCGATCACTATCATCACTTGCACCAACTTCATCTTCGTCCAATGACTGCTCGATTTGATCCATAACTCTCGGAATAAATCGCACCAACTTCTTGGAAAGAGGACGCAAAATAATTATTCATAGCTCATTTTGTAATATCGTGTTTATCCCACTGTAAATAATCACAAGTAGAAAATATATAAAAATGAGCCCACTACTACACTTGTAGGTAATAAAAGTATATAATTTTATAATAAATAATAACGGAAGAATGGGCAAATTACCAAAAGAGTGAGTAAGATTAACAACTCACCAATACACGCCTGCGGACTCAGACTCCGCAAGTCTGCAGTTGACAATATAAACTTCCGTAATCAACAGCTCGGCGATTAGACATTCTCACGCCGTCACGGCCTCTGTATTGTTGCAGAAGGAAGCTACAAGAAGGCAGCCCGTTCTGCCTTGCATTTTCGGCCTATGATACCAAAGAGTAATAAAGTGCGGACTCTCACTCCGCGGCGCGTGTAACGGAGGGTTAAACCCCCAGTCCATTCAGTGATGTTTAAATGATATGCATATCAAAACTTCCCTGGATGAGAGGACTCTAAATATGAAGTGTTGTTGAGATCTATTCAGCCGATCTACCATAATGGTGGAACAAACATAAAAACAGACAAACAGACACGAAAGCAAAAAGCTATCAGTACGATCTTGAATTGACTTGAAACGGATAAATATACCTAAATTTGGCGAAATAAATTATATTACAGACAACGCACCCCCTAGAAATTTATTTATAAGACTTTTTCCTGTCACTTTGTATCTGAATTTTCTTAAGAAATATTATATAGGAAAATAAAATTAGTTTCAAACATTTTAGAGGGCTTGTAATTGCTGAATTCATTCACGCACATCAATTCTCCACTCGTTCCAGGGAGAGGTTACGGAGGCAGCTATAAAGCACATTCACATTCTTTGTTGCTCCAGAGATATACGTAGTATAGCTACGAATTATATATATATATATCTGCACGTTGCAGCACAGTTAAGAAACCGCACCGCACTACATCACTGTCTAAGACGTGCCATGCTGGAATTTATATTCGAAAAAGAAAGAGCTATTTCGCGGAATTCCACAGGAAACAGTAGCATTGATCTACCTTGCCAATGATGAAATTTTCAGTGTATTGTACTCCATTGTTTCCATACAATATTGGTGCCTTTACAGATACATTATATTATGAATTTATAAGGAATTAAATTATTAATGTCCTATATAACTTCTTGGACATGAAGGGTTTACAATATGTATTTTCTTTCCATGTAGCCTCGGTTTACTACTGTTCTTAGAGAGCGAGGATATTTTGTACCACATGATGGAAGAATTTGACACGATTTTGTATAGCTAATACAAGAGAAGAAAGCATGAGGTGAAACTTCCAACTGTCACAACAAGACAGCGGTATCAGGCTAAATACACTTAAGAAAATGCAAACTGCAACACCATGAATAAATTGGTCGTTTGTTTTGATTTTCAAGATATGGAACGATGCCATGTAGGTATGTAAACGATCAAATTTTCAGACCCATTGGATTGTTGCTACAGGTCTCCCCACGTGCTTGGTCGCGGAGGGATCAACTCCAGTATACGGACTCTGGTGTAGCGTAGTTGACTTGCAGTCTGCGCAGTGAAGTGTTCCCCGTCAAACATGACTCGACGACAGAGAAGAGCACGCTATCAACAACTATCGCCGTTTGAGAGGGCTCGGATAATTGGGCTGTGTGAGGCTGTATTATCGCTAAGGACTGTCGCTGCATGTGTTGGCCGACAGGCATCTAAGGTACAACGTGTATGGCAGCAGTGGTCAAATGAAGGTACCCACACTCGTAGACCTGGCACACGCCCAGCGCGACGGACAACTGTGAGAGAGGATCGCCGCATCATTCAGATGGCCCGGATGAAACCCCATGCTACAGCAGCGCAAATTCGAGCAGCTGTGGCACCCCACGTTACACAACAAACAGTTGGTAATCCCCTGCGTGCAGCTGGCTTACGAGCCCGTGTCCCTGCAGAAGGTGTTCCATTGACCCCACAACAGCGATGTGTAAGGCTGGCCTGGTGTCGATAAAGATCGACGTGGGTCGACAAATGGCATAGGGTCGTCTTTAGTGATGAATTAATAATAATATATTTTATTGCAGCCAATTGCTAAAAGATATTTACATTAATACACAGCATTAGTCATCTCTGTAGAAGGCTATCATCGATTCGCGCCGACAAGTACAAATCATGACATGATAAATTTCACAGCTCTTACCACAACGTTCACATACACAGTCCGTGTCTGGTTGATGGAATTTCTTAGTTTTACACATCTTATAATGAAATCGGTGTATTGCAAAGCGTGTGATCAAGTGTCTGAGCTCATCTCCTCCTCCTTGCCAGTCTTTGTAAATCATTGCGTCCGTCGAATAAAATTCGCTCCATATGTCTCTCTTCTTTGCTCTTAATTTCTCTATGAACTGTAGATATGTTGGTGTAGTTGGTAGCGGTAGGTGACAACGGAGATCCTGTACGTAGAAAGGTTCGCGAGTTAACTAATATACAAGCCTTGAAGGCGTATACTTCGAGACACAACGGGTCAAGTGACTCTTGCAGTTTCTCGCTGGACCTCGAGGCAATCACGATATCGTCTGCATACATGTATATGCTTGTTTCTTCTGGGATTACTTCTATAATGTCCGACGTAGCAATTATAAATAGTACTGGGCTTAGTGGATCCCCTTGTAATACACCGGTGGTTTCTTGAATTGGGTTGGACTTCACTATTCCGTCACTAATTTCTATGCAGTTTGAGGCCAGTATGTTCTGAATTAGACGTTTGGGACTTGCATTACTTCTCATTAATCCGTCTAGTTTCTCCATTATGATTTTTCGGCTGATAGAGTCGAAGGCTTTGGAGAAATCGACGAAAATGGTGTACATCTTGCCTCCCGCTCTAGTTGAACCTGCTTCAATATCATCCAGTAGACACTTGATGGCCTGAATCGTGTTCCTCCCTCTTGTAAAACCAAATTGTTCTTTTGGTAGTTTGGAATCGACTTCTCTAGTCAGGAGCTGACATAAGAATTATGCTAGGATCTTTAACATCGTACATTCGAGAGCGACGCCTCTATAAGCGTTTGGATCTTCAGTGCTTCCCTTTCTTTTATATATATTTTGACTGTGGACTTTCTCCAGCTGCTTGGAATCGTTCCTTGCTTAAGACATTCATTCAGGACATATGTTATTGCTTCTTTTAGTGTCGGGAAAGCAATTTTGATGTGTTCATTTTAGATATTATCCGGACCGCAAGCCTTATTATTCTTGGAGCTGTTTATAACATCTTCTACTTCCTTCAATGTAAACCGTTCAGTGTCTAGGTCTTCTTCTCCCGCGGGTGTTTGAGCTAGAATACTGCAAGGACGTGTGTCTCTTGTACTTAATACGTGGCCCAATTGGTTCTCCCAAACCTCAATAGGAATATTTCGCGGATATTTTGGGCGTCTTGGGTTAAGAGCTTTATACGGCCTTTGCTCTCTCATTTTCTATCAATTTTTGTTCTTCCTGTTCCTGAAATAGCTTTTTCTCCTGCTTTATAAGTGCCTTATAGGTCCGTCTCTTGTTGGTGTGATCTTCCAGTAGATTGGTGCTTGGGGCTTTAAGGGCTGCGTGCAGCGCTTTCAGTGCAGTCTTTCTTGCCATGTAGCAATTTCTGTTAAACCAAGGCTTTGCTTTCCTCTTAAATGTAGGCTCTGAAATGTCTGCACCCTGTAGTAAATCTTCTAGCTTGTTGGCCGCTTCCTCCAGGTTGCCTTCCACCACCATCTTCACAATTGCCTGGTTATCTCTCTCACATACTTCGTGCTGGAGGATTTTCTTCGATATCCTACGGGTTTCAATCTCCTCTCGATCATAATCACCTTTAATCAGAAGCATGGTTTCTACCATCTGATGATTCCTTACTGGGTTTAGGATAATTTTCTGTCCTATTGGTTTTAGTTTACTCAGGTTTGTAAAGATCAGGTCTATGGTGCTGGTGCCATTATGACTTATATATGTTTTGTCTTCGCTTCTATTAACCATGGATAATCCTTCCTCTTCCAAGTATTCTAAGCCTTCTCTTGATTTTTGCGAAGGAGCACCTACTCTGCAGTTGAAGTCATCCGCAAGGATGATACCGTCATTTCTGTTTGTTGTACTCAAGGCTGTGCCTATTTCACTATTATTTGGAAAGAGTTGAAGTCCGGTTGGAAATACGCACAAATTAAAATACACAGTTTAGTTTTTACTACTAATACATTATTAGTTCTATGTATAGCTTTAAGGGGCATGAATTTTGGCGTGAGGAGGCATGTGATTCCTCCTTTTGGTCTTCCTGTGAGTCCTTGTTCTGCTAGTACGTTAACTGTGTAATGCTTGTTTGCTGTCCACTCTGAGGTCAGGAAGGTTTCTAACATTATCATTGCGTCATAGCAATCAAAAATATCATCTGGTTCTAAGTTGGCTATATTTAACAGACCTTCAACGTTCCTTAGTACTAGCTTCACTTCTGAGTCTCTCATTTGCCATGAATTTTTACTCTCTATTTGAGCTGAAACTAAAGGGCCGAAAAATAACGTCCGTTTGCCAGAAAGCTGGATCGTACAATTTATCTTTGCTTTATAGAGGAATTCCGACCTTGAAGGCTTTCTTTTCTCCTTTGGTTCGGAGTTCTTCACATTTAACTCCATGTAGTCGATTACATCATTTGGTGTTATGTCCTGGTGTACTCGTCCTATATAAATCCAAGCCATCCTGTCTGCCACCCTTAGTTTTAAGTTGCCTTTGTATGTTACAGCTGTCCCTCTTTGTGTTCTTTGTGTCATTTTGAGTCTGGTATTTTCAGCTTTTGCAGGTTCCCTCCCATCGCTTCTCCAGGGGGTAGTGTTGCCCTCTCTTCGCACGGTAACTTCATGAGGACCTGCATCTGTATAGCCGTCCGTATCTTTCCTTTCCCATCATCTGATGACTCCCTTCTGAACTTCGTTAGCTTCTGTCTTGCCCGCAGTGATCGCCGGAATCGTATGCGCCGACGTACCGGGGAGAGGGGCCGCCCAGATCTTATTGTCGAGAGGCACACAGGGCCAACACCAAGCATTACGGTCTGGGGAGCTATTGGCGTTAATGTGAAATCACAATTAGTGCTTGTTGAGGGCACTATGACTGCTCGACAGTACGTTCATAGGGTACTCAATCCAGTGGCGAACATTGCTAATGGGATGTTTCGGCAGGACAATGCCCGGGTTCACATTGCACGCACCTCCACAGAAGCTCTCCACGACATCACAACCTTAGAATGGTCCGCCAGATCCCCGGACCTCAGTCCTATTGAGCATGTGTGGGACATGATGGGTCGAAAACTGTCCACCGTCCTCAGCCACCCACAACTCTGGAACAACTGACCGGTGCATTGCAGCAAGCATGGGCCACAATTCCTCAGTAAGCGATCCAGGGCCTTATTGACTCCATGCCTCGTGGTGGGCACATCCTGTATTGATTGCTGTCCAAACTTGAGGTCAGAGGGACCTGAAAGTGTAATCATCGAAGCACAACCGAACACCCGTCCTGCATGTTCAATTGCAGCAATATAGCGCAATTCCTTCCGGGTGTTGCAATTTCCATTTTCTTCAGTATATTAGGTAGCAAGCATGTAAAGTGGAAATGCGTAGGGGGAAGAAATTAGGTACGGGGACGGAATTTGGCCGCCCACCTTATTAACCCGATATTTCGCTTTGCTATATACCGGAGGGACGATCAGTAATAATAATAATTGTTACCGTGTTTTTGCGGTAGGTAGAGGTGAAAGAAGGTGCGGGCTTGAACGGGTCTCAAACTACGAAATTAAAGTTAATGTAAAATTTAACAAGGTTATATTTTCCTTTCAAAAAACAAGAAATAACAATAATGGCAGGTACAGAGTAGCAAGGCAACAAAAGTATAGGTACAATATTTACCGGATTTGGGCTTCGCGCCACAACTTCACAATTCTTGGGCAATCAGCCCAACCGTACTCCAAAATAAGTTTTAACAGAGGGGCAGACAACCCCATTCATGCCTAGGAGCACTTGCTCCAAATTACACAGTAAGGCCTCCTTGAGGCGCGCAGAAATCAAAATTTTCAAGAAAGAGCAACTTGCTCTCAAAATTCAGGCCTGTCAAAGGCCACACCTAATTCCACCTTCAAGCTGTCCTCTCAGGACATATACACACGGGTAAAATACCCAACCTACTGAGGTCTATTAAATGAGAAGAAGGTTAATTACATGACCTCTAAAATACCAATTTGAGAGGAGGCGATCTGCACTCCTAATGCATTTGTTTTAAAACCTAATCTGGCTCTAGGCCACTAATGCAAGGGCTAATCCCATACTACAGAGGTGACTTTAGAAAAGAACAATTTACTTTACCTTAAGGAAGAATCGGTTGTGAGAAATAAGTTCACCTCAAAACAAAATGAGTGGGAGCTCGAGAGGGTTAAGCACACTCTATCCCAATATGTAGCATTAAAAGATAATAGATGCTAAGAGTAGTTACATATTAGGAAAAGGTTACATGGTAGAAACGCTTCGGACCCACCCCGAGAGTTAAACTGCTGAGCTAGCCAGAAAAGAAGTTATTAAAAGGCCATTACCTTGGTGTAGAACTGTTCCCCGAAGAAAGAGGCGCTTCCCGCCCCGTGCTATGAACTTTACACACTGAAAGATGGTACTGAAGTGGCCCAGAGACCCTAAAATCAGCAGTTTATATACTCTCGCGGAAAGTTCGAGACGTTTCAGGAAGGAAAAACACCCGCCCACAATCATTTATTGGTGGATACAGAAAACCCCTACACAATATGAAGAAGAAACACATTATTGGTGGAAAATTAATTAAAGAAATTCGGGATTGGCTAGATTGAAAACAAGGGGAAAGAAAGGGGTATACAGCCAACTTAAACAATAACAGAAAGAAATTTAACAAGAAACAAACTTTTGAAATAAAAATTTTCTCCAAAAAAACAGTTCTTTCACTTCGCACTAGGGTGCACTATTGTTGATCTTCAGTAGTGTCCTCTAGAAGAGAAAGTTCACACTTCTTACAATAGGGAAACAAAAATGCGTCGAAAACGACCCAGTTCAGAAACTACAAAATTTCCCAGTAGTGACATCTTCAGAGAAACTTGAAAATTAATTCCGTAGATAAAGTTCAGACTTCCTCCAGCAGAGGATTTTCAATTGGCGCAAATTTTAAATTAGGGGCGTGCAGGTGTACCGCCCGGTACAGACCTCCCCCCCCCCAAATGTTCCTCCAAGGGGCAACACAGAAGAACATAAACTTTTGTTTGAAAATAAGGTCCATGTTATGATATTGATATGGAGATTAGTTGCAGATGTATTTATCAAAATTGTTGAAATTTGATTAGATCCAGTTTCAAAATACTTGTAGTAACTGTTGAAGTAATGTCTTTATGTAAGAATTGAATTCAGAAGAAAACCTTTAATACTTGAAAGTGAAGAAAAATTTTCAAAGTCCACCAAATATTGCTGTTGAATTCCCAAGTATAGTAATTGCTGATAGTAAATGTCCAAGTAGTTGATTAAATATTTCGATGTTGATTAAGTTGGATGGCCAGACCGGCCGTTGCAGTTCGCGTCCAAAGGTGGCCGCTCGGACCCCTCAAGTACCCTGAGATACCACTCGCCCGCACTATGAGGGGAGCAGTGGTATTGAAGCAAGCCGCGCCCGCGGTGAACATATACAGGCTGCGGGCAAGTAGCAGGTCGTGCGCCGCACATCAGCCTTGGCCGGGAGGAGGGCTCCGGCTCGCCGTACTCTGGTCGACCTCGCTGGAGGAGAGGGGGCCCTTCCTCTATTCCAGTAGCGGTACGGCGCCGCGCGGCTGCGGGGGCACTGAAACATTAAAGCTAGGCGGCAGAATTTTGTTGGACCATCACCTTTTTTGAGGGCACAGGCTTTGTGGAGAGGTTGAGGGGCCAGCGGCGTGCAGATATCCATGTCATTTTATATAAGCAAGCCACTGTGTATAGTGGAGCAGGGGACGGGAGCGTGGTAATGGCCGTGGCAAGGACAGGATGGTAGTTCAACTGATCGGGGGAGGTTTACAAAGATAATTACGCATAAGGGAAACAGATTGCAAGGGCAGAAGGCCTAAAAGAGAAACCTCTCAGACAAAGAAAAAAAATATAACCTTCCGATTTCTTTCAAAATAATATGAAGCAAGTTAACACAGAAATTACAGCGGTTTCACCTGGGACAGATGAACCCTAAATATGCTCTCGGTGGCTGGATTACTTAATAACAACGTAACCGGCGTAAAGAAATCGAGAATGATACACGGCCCATGAAATCTGGGGGCAAGCTTGCCCGCGGGAACAAAGTTCTTGACCATCACCTGGTCACCTACCTTCAAATTGGAGGGTCTCCGTCCACGATCATATCTTTCCCTAACCTTTTCATGAGACACCTTAAGATTGGCTTTAGCTTTCTTCCAAAGATCTTTGATATTATCCGGATCTATTGTCTCAGGTAGAATGTCACTCAGAGACCAGAGGTTAGAGAGCGGCGTGTTGGGAACAAACTTGAACATCAAAGAGGCTGGAGTAAATTTATGTGATTCATGAACCGCCGAATTCAAAGCAAAAGATAACCAATGCAGGGACGTGTCCCACCTGGAATGATCTTCATGATGATAGGCAATAAGTGCGGACCTGAGGTTACGGTTAACCCGTTCAGCCAGAGATGGTTGAGGATAACAAGCAGAAGTAGTTACATGAGAGATGGACAAGTCAAACCAGAATTTACGAAAAAGATTTGATGTGAACGCCTTAGCATTATCAGACACAATATATTGGCACGGACCAAAAGAAGCAAAAATAGAATTTAGGCAAGTAATGGTGGACTGAGCGGTAGCCAGCTTAGTCGGAAATAACCAGGAAAATCTTGTAAAACCATCTTCGCATACAAAGATGAACTTGTTAGCATTTCCCTTCGACTGGGGGAAGGGTCCTACATAATCAATATACAGGCGTTCCATGGGGCGCGACGCTTGATGGGAAGACAAAAGGCCTACCTTGGTGGACATATTGGGTTTACTAAGCAAACAAGATTTACAAGCTTTTACTAGTTCACGGATTTTACCGTCCATACCCTTCCAGATGAACCTTTCACGAATCTCCTCACGAGTTTTAAAGATGCCTAGATGCCCTCCTAATGGGGGCTCATGATAATACTTGAAGATCATAGGTACAAGAACAGCTGGAACGACAACTTTCATCACCTTATCATGCCTCGATGGGCAACATAAAACACCATTCCTCAGAACATAAGGGACAACATGTTCCCCAGAAGAAAGGGTTTCCATTATCGGAGCCAGCGTCGGATCTTCACGTTGGTATTTCTCGATATCCCTAAAGAGCATGGGAGCATCTGTTAAGATGGCATTAACATCAGATAGTATGGACTCGGGAGGTGATGAACTGTCGACCGGTTCATGGGTCTCGACGTCGTTGGAAAACATACCGCTGAGTCCATCAGCGACAACATTTTCGGTACCTCGGATATGCCTAACATCAAATTGGAAGGCAGAAATACGGATGGCCCAACGGGCTATACGACCAGTACGACGCGGCCTACCTAAGACCCAGCTTAAGGCTTGATTATCTGTCTCCAGGTCGAATTTGACATGTTCCAGATAGAGACGGAACTTTTCTAAGGCAAATAAGACTGAAAAACCTTCGAGCTCATAGATGGAATACTTGGCTTCTTGAGCCGACAAGGTCCTAGACGCATAGGCGATGGGTCGCCTCCCTAGTTCAGCCTCCTGAAGAAGGACTGCAGCTACTGCTGACGACGACGCGTCGGTTTGGACCATGAATTTCTTTGAGAAATCAGGCATAGCAAGGACAGGGGCATTACAGGGAGCTAATTTAAGATCTTCAAACGCGGCTTGTTGAGAAGGTCCCCAATCGAATTTGATGCCTTTCCTACGAAGAAGGTTCAAGGGCGCCGCTCTATTAGCGAAGTTAGGAATAAACTTCCTGAAGAAATTCACCATACCAATGAACCTGGCGATACCTTTAATGTCCTTGGGAGGTTTAAAATCACGGATGGCCTGTGTTCTAGAATGATCGACGGCAACACCATGAGGTGACACAATATGCCCTAGGAATGACATAGAGGGCTTAGCAAACGCAACCTTGGACAACTTGACAGTTAACCCCGCCTTACGAAGGCGATTGAGAACTTCTCGCAGATGATCTAGATGTTCTTCAAAGGTCTCCGAAAATACGACGACGTCATCCAAGTAGTGATACAAGTACTCAAATTTGATGTCGGAGAAGACCCTATCTAGCAGCCTAGTGAGTACAGCTGCTCCCGTGGGGAGCCCGAAAGGCACGCGGTTGTATTCGTATAAATTCCAGTCGGTGGCAAACGCTGTAAGATGTTTAGACTCTTCCGCAAGGGGAATTTGATTGTAGGCCTGATTCAGGTCCAAGATAGTAAAGAACTTGGCCTTACGAAACCATGAAAAACAAGAATGAAGGTCAGGAAGGGGCACAGATTGTAACACCACCTTCCGATTGAGAGCCCTATAATCAATGACAGGCCTGAAGCCCCCTTGGGGTTTCGGGACTAGAAAAATAGGCGAAGAATACGCCGACTTCGAGGGCCTAATAATACCATCTTTCAACATCTGATCGATGATTTCTTTCAGAGCCTTCATTTTTGGTGGAGAGAGCCTATAAGGTGGAAAACGGACAGGAATCGAATCCGTGACCTCAATTTTCTATTCAATAAGGTCAGTAACACCAAGAGTATCAGAGAACACCTCTGGAAATGACTGACACAACTTACGAATACTATCAGCCTGCTCCTCAGGTAGATGTCTAAGGTCTAACAACAGCTCATCCTGGGTAGGCGAAATAGATGAACATGATGCAGAATTACATTTTAACAAGGGGATTTTACAATTGGAAAAAATTTGAATGTGCACGACATACCCTGAAGATCGAGCACAAGACCAGTGTGGGAAATGAAGTCAGCTCCCAATATAATGGGGCAAGACAAGTGCTTGGCCACAAACAATTTGATTTTCCATGTAAATTTAATAATACGAATTTTGACCAGTAAAGAACCTAGAATTTCTAATGGAGATGAATTAGCCGAAACATATTGAACAGGAGATGAGCCATAGTCAGGTAGTTTACAAACAGATTTCAATTTTGAATACCATTGGTCCGAAATAATTGAACAAACACTGCCTGAATCTAATGGAGCTGTTATAGGCTCGTTATTTAACTCAATCTTAAGAAAAGGAACAGGTGCGGGGGAATCCGCCGCGATCCTAAGACACTCTTTGGGGCATTCAAAAGATGGATTTGCAGATTGAACGTTCCCTGAATTTTCGAACTGTTTACCAGGGTCTGAGCCTCGGAAAGATGGATTAGTCGACTGAGCCGAAACCACTAGTCATTTTTTATTATTGGCATTGGTGGAATTTTCACCAGAAGTTGAGCAGGAGGGGGTGCTATTTGAATTTGGGCAATTTTTGGCGATGTGTGATAAATCCCCACATTTAAAACAGCCTTGTGATGAGCCAGCTCCATTATTTGCCCTACTGGATTTGATCAATGGACACTTGTTACGAAGATGGTCAGGCGACCCGCAAGCGTAACATTTAGAGGTGTGACTGATCGGCGAGGTGGAGGCCGAGTATTACTAAAAGAAAGCGGGGGTTCTTTCGCGACACGCAAGGAATCGGCGTATCTAACTCCTTCCGCTGAGACGGCCAATGCTTCAAGTTCAGAGGAGGTTTGCGGGCACGCCGCGAAACACAAATATGACCTATAGGATGGTGAAATTCCTTCTACAATAGCCTGTACAATCTGATCTTCAGGAAAATGAAGAGCAAACACCCTAGTATAAAACTTAATGTCTTGTATGAAATCAGCCAGATTTTCATCCAATCTCTGTACTCGATAATAGTATTTCTGAATCAGAGATGACCTCGCGCGGGCAGGAATAAAATTTGCAAGCAAGTGTGCATGAAAATCTTCAATAGATGACTGTTCAGCTATGGCTCTTAATATTTTGTCAGAGAGAATACCAATTGCATAAGGATAGATGATTTGCAAAATTTGACATGGAGAAAGAGAAAAAACCAGGGCATGATCCTGAAATTCAACTAAAAACCTTAAGAAAGAAATAACTTCACTGGTGGTGTTGACAGAAAACTTCGAGATACCTCTGAGCAATATTGCCAATGGATGAGGCAAACTGCTGAACCCAGGTGACATAGTCGGTAATCGTTTACGTGGCAAAGAAGTTAATTCAGAACGTACATTATTCAATGAGTTACGGCGTTCAGAATCGTTGTCCAATGGGGCAGAGATAGTTTGAGCAGCAACGGTTATCCTATTGACTTCTCCCTTAGGAGGCTCTTCTCGCTACCTGCATTCATCGTGGTGGGTTGATCGATTTTGGGAGGAACTTCCCCAGTTAACAATTCGGTAACCTTACTGGATAATTCAGAAATATTTTCAAGCAACATACTAGCTTCCTTCCTCTGAACGTCATTCAACTTCAGAGACAACAGATCGTTAACTCTATTTGAAAAATAATATAACCTGGCTTGCACACGCTTAATTTGATTAGGAGAAGGATAATTTTCATCAAAAAACTAACTACCGATTCTCGGTGATCGTGGAAAGAGAGTCGTCAATTTCTTTCTCTACAAAGCGGGGATGGAAATGGGCAAATCAAGGGACTCTCTAAGCTTGTTTGTGTCTACCGCAACCGTGCCTCGAGATTGCACATTTCTAATAGTAAATTCATAGATTAACTCCTCCTTGCGCAAATAGTTCAGATGGAGAACATCGCGAGGGCCGGGCATGATGACAGAACAATTTCGAAAAATTCAGAAAATTCCAGCAACTGAGAAAATTGTTAGAGTTCGGAACAAAACAATGTTTAGCCGTCAGAAGGGGCTAAATTGAGACCCATTCAACCACGCTCTGCTACCACTTGTTACCGTGTTTTTGCGGTAGGTAGAGGTGAAAGAAGGTGCGAGCGTGAACTGGTCTCAAACTACGAAATTAAAGTTAATGTAAAATTTAACAAGGTTATATTTTCCTTTCAAAAAACAAGAAATAACAATAATGGCAGGTACAGAGTAGCAAGGCAACAAAAGTATATTTACCGGATTTGGGCTTCGCGCCCCAACTTCACAATTCTTGGGCAATTAGCCCAACCTTACTCCAAAATAAGTTTTAACAGAGGGGCAGACAACCCCATTCATGCCTAGGAGCACTTGCTCCAAATTACACAGTAAGGCCTCCTTGAGGCGCGCAGAAAACAAAATTTTCAAGAAAAAGCAACTTGCTCTCAAAATTCAGGCCTGTCAAAGCCAAACCTAATTCCACCTTCAAGCTGTCCTCTAAGGACATATACACAGGGGTAAGTTACCCAACCTACTGAGGTCTATTAAATGAGAAGAAGGTTAATTACATGACCTCTAAAATAACAATTTGAGAGGAGGCGATCTGCACTCCTAATGCATTTGTTTTAAAACCTAATCTGGCTCTAGGCCACTAATGCAAGGGCTAATCCCATACTACAGAGGTGACTTTAGAAAAGAACAATTTACTTTACCTTAAGGAAGAATCGGTTGTGAGAAATAAGTTCACCTCAAAACAAAATGAGTGGGAGCTCGAGAGGGTTAAGCACTCTCTATCCCAATATGTAGCCTTAAAAGATAATAGATGCTAAGAGTAGTTACATTTTAGGAAAAGGTTACATGGTAGAAACGCTTCGGACCCGCCCCGAGAGTTAAACTGCTGAGCTAGCCAGAAAAGAAGTTATTAAAAGGCCATTACCTTGGTGTAGAACTGCTCCCCGAAGAAAGAGGCGCTTCCCGCCCCCTGCTATGTACTTTACACACAGAAAGATGGTACTGAAGTGGCACCGAGACCCGAAAATCAGCAGTATATATATACTCTCGCGGAAAGTTCAGGGCGTTTTTGGAATGAGAACACCCTCCCACAAGGATTTTATTGGTTCACCAAGAAACCCCCTACACAATACGAAGAAGAAACATATTATTTGTGGAAAATTAAAAAAAGAAAATCGGGATTGGCTAGATTCAAAACAAGGGGAAAGAAAGGGGTATACAGCCAACTTAAACAATAACAGAAAGAAATTTAACAAGAAACAAACTTTTGAAATATAAATTTTCTCCAAAAAACAGTTCTTTCACTTCGCACTAGGGTGCACTATTGTTGATCTTCAGTAGTGTCCTCTAGAAGAGAAAGTTCACACTTCTTACAATAGGGAAGCAAAAATGCGTCGAAAACGACCCAGTTCAGAAACTACACAATTTCCCAGTAGTGACATCTTCAGAGAAACATGAAAATTAATTCCGTAGATAAAGTTCAGACTTCCTCCAGCAGAGGATATTCAATTGGCGCAAATTTTAAATTAGTGGCGTGGAGGTGTACCGCCCGGTACAATAATATTAATAATTGTTACGGAGTTTTCCGCGGTAGTTAGAGGTGAAAGAAGGTGCGGGGGTTGAACAGGTCTCAGGCTACGAAATTAAAGTGAATTTAAAATTTAACAAGGTTATATTTTCTTAGCAAAAAACAAGAATAACGATAATGGCAGGTACAGAGTAGCAAAACCACTAATTGAGAATGTACAATTACAGGATTTGGGGCTCCGAGAACCAGACACACAATTCTTGAGCAATTAGCCCAACTTTACGATATACAGAAATCAACAAAGGGGCAGAAGACCCCAATCAAGACCGGGAGCACTTGCTCCCAATTACATCATAAAACCTCCTCGAGGCGCGCAGAAACAAACCTCAAAATAGCGATCAGCTCTCAAAGGTTAAGCCTATCAAAGGCCACACCAAACTCCACCTTCAAGTTGTCCTCTAAGTACATAAGCACAGGGGTAAAGATACCCAACCTACTGAGGCCTATTAAGTGAGAAAAGTTAATTACATGGCCTCTAAAATAACAATTTGAGAGGAGGCGAACTTGCGCTCCTAATACACTTTGTTTAAAACCTACTTGGCACTAGGCCGTTAATGCAAGGGCTAATCCCATACTAAAGAGGTGACTTTTAGAAGGAAACAATTTACATTACGTTAAGGAAGAAACGGTTGTGAATATAAGTTCACCTCAATGCAATATGAGAGGGAGCTCGAGAAGGTTAAGCACTCACTATCCCAATATGAAGCTTAAAAGATAGAATAAATACAATGATTCTTTACATTTTAGGGAAAGTTACATGATGGAAAAGCTTCGGACCCGCCCCGAGAGTTAAACGGCTGAGCTAGCAAGAAAGAAATGTTATTGTACGGCCATTACCTGTAGTTGAACTGCTGACCGAAGAAAGAGGCGCTACCCGCCCGCTGCTATGTACTTTACACACTGAAAGATGGTACTGAAGTGGCGCAGAGACCCTAAAATCAGCAGTTTATATACTCTCGCAGAAGGTTCGAGGCGTTTCAGGACGGAAAACACCCGCCCACAAAACATTTTATTGGTGGATAAAGAAAACCCCTACACAAGATGAAGAAGAAGCACATTATTTGTGGATAAAGAAAACCCCTACACAAGATGAAGAAGAAACACATTATTGGTGAAAAATTAATTAAAGAAATTTGGGATTGGTTAAATTCAAAACAAGGGGAAAAAATGGTTAATATTGCCAACTTAAACAATGACCGAAAGAAATTTAGCAAAGAACAAACTTTTGAAATTAAATTTTCTCCAAAAAAACAGCTCTTTCACTTCGCACTAGGGTGCGCCGTTGTAGTTCTTCAGTAGTGTCCTCTAGAAGAGAATGTTCACACTTCTTACTACAAGCAAAACAAAAATACGTCGAAAACAACACAGTTCAGAAACTTCAAAATCTCCAAGTAGTGACATCTTCAGGATAACTTGAAAATTAACACATAAGACAAAGTTCAGACTTCTTCCAGTAGGGGAGTTTAAACTGGCGCAAGGTTTGAATTAGCGGCGTGGAGGTGTACCGCCCGGTACAGACCTCCCCCCCCCAAAAGTCCCATCCAGGGGTGACCCATGAAATTCGTTAAAAACAAGGTCCAAGTAATAATTTTGATATGGAGATTAATTGCAGAAGTATAAAAATTTTCTAAATTTATTCTGATCCAGTTTCAAAATTCTTGTAGTAACTGTTGAAGTAATGTCTTTATGTTTGTAGTAGTTGAATTCAGAAGGAAGATATTAGTTTTTGAAGATGAGGAAAAAATAAATCTTCTAAGTCCACCAGATATTGCTGTTGAATTCCCAAGCGTAGTAATTGCTGATAGTACATGTCCATGTAGTTGATTAAATATTTCGATGTTGATTAAGTTGGATGGCCAGACCGGCCGTTGCAGCTTGTGTCCAAATGCGGCCGCTCGGACCCCTCAAGTACCCTGAGATACCGCTCGCCCGCACTATGAGAGGAGCAGTGGTGTTGAAGCACGCCGCAACCCGCCGTGAACATGCAGGTCGCTGGCCAGTTACAGGTTGTGCGCCGCACATCAGCCTTGGCCGGGAGGAGGGCTTCGGCTCGCCGTGCACCTGTCGTCCTCGCTGGAGTAAAGGCGGCCCTTCCTCTATCCCAGTCGCGGCACGGCGCCGCGCGGCTGCGGGTGCACTGAAACATTAAAGCTTGGTGGCAGAATTTTGTTGGACCGTCATCATTTTTTTTGAGGGCACAGGCTTTGTGGAGAGGTTGAGGGCCAGCGGCGTGCAGATATCCATGCATTTTATATAAGCAAGCCACTGTGTGTAGTGGAGCAGGAGACGGGAGCGTGGTAATGGCCGTGGCAAGGACAGAATGGCAGTTTAACGGTTCGGGGAAGGTTTTACAAAATGCTTACATATAAAACAAAATATTATAGAAGGGGCAGAAAGCCTTAAAGATGAAAACCATAAAAAAAATATAACCTTCATATTCCTTTCAAGATAATATGAAGCAAGTTAGCACTGAAATTATACAGGTTTCACCTGCGACAGGTGAACCCTAAATATCCTCTCGGTGGCTGGATTACTTAATAACAACGTAACCGGCGTAAGGAAATCGAGAATGATACACGGCCCATGAAATCTGGGGGCAAGCTTGCCCGCGGGGAAAAAATTCTTTACCATCACCTGGTCACCTACCTTCAAATTGGTGGGTGTCCGTCCACGATCATATCTTTCCCTAACCTTTTCATGAGACACCTTAAGATTGGCTTTAGCTTTCTTCCAAAGATCTTTGATATTATCCGGATCTATTGTCTCGGGTAAAAAGTCACTCAGAGACCAGAGGTTAGAGAGCGGCGTGTTGGGAACAAACTTGAACATCTAAGAAGCTGGAGTAAATTTATGTGATTCATGGACCGCCGAATTCAAAGCAAAAGCTAACCAATGCAGTGACGTGTCCCACCTAGAATGATCTTCATGATGATAGGCAATAAGCGCGGACCTGAGATTACGATTAACCCTTTCAGCCAGAGATGGTTGAGGGTAATAAGCAGAAGTCGTCACATGAGAGATGGACAAGTCAAAACAGAATTTACGAAAAAGATTTGAGGTAAACGCCTTAGCATTATCAGACACAATATATTGGCACGGACCAAAAGAAGCAAAAATAGGCAAGTAATGGTGGACTGAGCTGTAGCCAGCTTAGTCGGAAATAACCAGGAAAATCTTGTAAAACCATCTACGCATACAAAGATGAATTTGTTGGCATTTCCCTTTGACTGGGGGAAGGGTCCTACATAATCAATATACAGGCGTTCCATGGGGCGCGACGCTTGATGCGAAGACAGAAGGCCTACCTTGGTGGACATGGTTGGTTTACTAAGCAAACAAGATTTACAGGCTTTTACTAGTTCACGGATTTCACCGTCCATACCCTTCCAGATGAACCTTTCACGAATCTTTTCACGGGTTTTAAAGATTCCAAGATGCCCCCCTAATGGGTATCATGATAGTACTTGAAGATGATAGGTACAAGAACAGCTGGAACGACGACCTTCATCTTATCATGCCTTGATGGGCAACATAAAACACCATTCCTCAGAACATAAGGGACGACATGTTCCCCAGAAGAAAGGGTTTCCATTATCGGAGCCAGCGTCGGATCTTCACGTTGGTATTTCTCGATATCCCTAAAGAGCATGGGAGCATCTGTTAAGATGGCATTAACATCAGATAGCATGGACTCGGGAGGTGAAGAACTATCATCCGGATTATGGGTCTCGACCTCGTTGGAAAACATACGGCTGAGTCCATCAGCAACAACATTTTCGGTACCTCGGATATGCCTGACATCGAATTGGAAGGCAGAAATACGGATGGCCCAACGGGCTATACGACCAGTACGACGCGGCCTACCTAAGACCCAGCTTAAGGCTTGGTTATCTGTCTCCAGGTCGAATTTTACATGTTCCAGATAGAGACGGAACTTTTCTAAGGCAAATAAGACTGCCAAACCTTCGAGCTCATAGATGGAATACTTGGCTTCTTAAGCCGATAGAGTCCTAGATGCATAGGCGTTGGGTCGCCTCCCTATTTCAGTCTCTTGAAGAAGGACTGCAGCTACTGCTGACGACGACGCGTCAGTTTGGACGATGAATTTCTTTGAGAAATCAGGCATAGCAATGACAGGGGCATTACAGAGAGCTAATTTAAGATCTTCAAAAGCGGCTTGTTGAGAAGGTCCCCACTCGAATTTGATGCCTTTCCTACGAAGAAGGTTTAAGGGCGCCGCTCTATTAGCGAAGTTAGGAATAAACTTCCTGAAGAAATTCACCATACCAATGAACCTGGCGATACCTTTAATGTCCTTGGGAGGTTTAAAATCACGCATGGCCTGTGTTCTAGAATGATCGACGGCAACACCATCAGGTGACACAATATGCCCAAGAAATGACATGGAGAGCTTCGCAAAGGCAACCTTGGACAACTTAACAGTTAACCCAGCCTTATGAAGGCGATTGAGAACTTCTCGCAGATGATCTAGATGTTCTCCAAAGGTCTCCGAAAATACGACGACATCATCCAAGTAGTGATATAAGTACTCAAATTTGATGTCGGAGAAAACCCTATCTAGTAGCCTAGTGAGTACAGCTGCTCCCGTGGGGAGCCCGAAAGGCACGCGGTTGTATTCATACAAATTCCAATCCGTGGCAAACACTGTAAGATATTTAGACTCTTCCGCTAGGGGAATTTGATTGTAGGCCTGATTCAAATCCAAGATGGTGAAGAACTTGGCCTTACGGAAGCATGAAAAACAAGAGTGAAGATCGGGAAGGGGCACAGATTGTAACACCACCTTCCGATTGAGAGCCCTATAATCAATGACAGGCCTGAAGCCCCCTTGGGTTTTCGGGACAAGAAAAATAGGCGAAGAATACGCCGACTTAGAGGGCCTAATAATACCATCCTTCAACATCTGATCGATAATTTCTTTCAGGGCCTTCATTTTAGGTGGAGACAGCCTATAAGGTGGAAAACGGACAGGAATCGAACCCGTGACCTCAATTTTGTATTCGATAAGGTCAGTAACACCAAGAGTATCAGAGAACACCTCTGGAAACGACTGACACAACTTACGAATACTATCAGCCTGCTCCTCAGGTAGATGTCTAAGGTCTAACAACATCTCATCCTGGGTAGGCGAAATAGATGAACGTGACGCAGAATATTTTTTAACAAGGGGATTTTACAATTGGAAGCAAATTTGAATGTGCACGACTTACTCTGAAGATCGAGCACAAGACCCGTGTGAGAAATAAAGTCGGCTCCCAATATGATGGGGCAAGACAAGTGCTTAGCCACAAACAATTTGATTTTCCATGCAAATTTAAAAATACGAATTTTGACATTTACAGAACCGAGAATTTCTAATGGAGATGAATTAGCCGAAACATATTGAACAGGAGATGAACCATAGTCAGGTAGTTTACAAACCGATTTCAATTTTGAATAACATTGACCTGAAATAATTGAACAAACACTGCCTGAATCAAATAGAGCTGTTATAGGCTCATTATTTAACTCAATATTAAGAAAAGGAACAGTTGCGGGGGTATCTGCCGCAATCCTAAGACACTCTTTGGGGCATTCAAAAGATGAATTTGAAGACTGAACGTTCCCTGAATTTACGACCTGTTTGCCAGGGGCTGAGCCTTGGGAAGCAGAATTAGTCGACTCAGCCGAAGCCGCTAGTCACTTATTATTAGCGACTTTATTGGAAGTTGCACCAGAAGTTGAGCAGGAGGGGGTGCTATTTGAATTTGGGCAATTCTTGGCGATATGTGAGAAAGCCCCACATTTAAAACAGCCTTGTGATGAGCCAGCTCCATTATTTGCCCTACTAGATTTGATCAATGGACACTTGTACCGAAGATGGTCAGGCGACCCGCAAGCATAACATTTACGAGGTGTGACTGATCGGCGAGGTGGAGGCCGAGTATTACTAAAAGATGGCGGGGGTTCTTTCGCGACACGCAAAGAATCGGCGTATCTAACTCCTTCCGCTGAGACGGCCAATGCTTCAAATTGAGAGAAGGTTTGCGGGCACGCCGCGAAACACAAATATGACCTATAGGATGGTGAAATTCCTTCTACAATAGCCTGTAAAATCTGATCTTCAGGAAAATGAAGAGCAAACACCCTAGTATAAAACTTAATGTCTTGTATGAAATCAGCCAGATTTTCATCCAATCTTTGTACTCGATAATAGTACTTCTGAATCAGAGATGACCTCGCGCGAGCAGGAATAAAATTTGCAAGCAAGTGCGCGTGAAAATCTTCAATAGATGACTGTTCAGCTATGGCTCTTACTATTTTGTCTGAGAGAATACCTATTGCATAGGGATAGATGATTTGCAAAATCTGACATGGAGAAAGAGAAAAAACAAGGGCATGATCATGAAATTCAACTAAAAACCTTAAGAGAGAAATAACTTCACTGGTAGTGTTAACCGAAAACTTCGAGATACCTCTAAGCAACATTGCCAATGGATGAGGCAAGCTGCTGAACCCAGGTGACATAGTAGGTAAAGGTTTCAGTGGCAAAGAAGTTAATTCAGAACGTACATTATTCAACGATGCACGGCGTTCAGACTCGTTGTCCAATGGGGCAGAGATCGTTTGAGCTCCAATGGTTATCCTATTGACTTCTCCCTTAGGAGGCTCTTCCCCGCTACCTACATTCACCGTGGTGGGTTGATCGATTTTGGGAGGAACTTCCCCAGTTAACAATTGGGTAACCTTACTGGATAATTCAGAAATACTTTCAAGCTACGTACTAGCTTCCTTCCTCTGAACGTCATTCAACTTCAGAGACAACAGATCGTTAACTCTATTTGAAAAATGAAATGGCCTGGCTTGCACACGCTTAATTTGATTAGGAGAAGGATCATTTTCGTCAAAAAACTAACTACAGATGCTAGCCCAGTAGTATTCTCAGTGATCGTGGGAAGAGAGTCGTCAATTTTTTTCTCTCCCAAAGTGGGGATGGAAATGGGCAAATCAAGGGACCCTCTAAGCTTGTTTGTGTCTACTGCAACCGTGCCTCCAGGTTGCACATTTCTAATAGTTAATTCATAGATCAACTCCTCCTTGCACAAATAGTTGAGATGGAGAACATCGCTAGGGCCGGGCATGATGACAGAACAATTTTGAAAAAGAAAAAATCAAAATTTCCAGCAACAGAGAAAATTGTTAGAGTTCGAATCAAAGCAATGTTTAGCCGTCAAAAGGGGCTAAATTGAGACCCATTCAACCACGCTCTGCTACCACTTGTTACGGAGTTTTTCCGTGGTAGTTAGAGGTGAACGAAGGTGCGGGGGGTGAACAGGTCTCAGGCTACGAAATTAAAGTGAATTTAAAATTTAACAAGGTTATATTTTCTTAGCAAAAAACAAGAATAACAATAATGGCAGGTACAGAGTACAATGTACAATGTACAATTACAGAATGTAGAATGTAGAATGTACAATTACAGGATTTGGGGCTCCGAGAGCCAGACACACAATTCTTGAGCAATTAGCCCAACTTTACGATATACAGAATTCAACAAAGGGGCAGAAGACCCCAATCAAGCCCGGGAGCACTTGCTCCCAATTACATCATAAGCCTCTTCGAGGCGCGCAGAAACAAACTTCAAAATAGCGATCTGCTCTCAAAGTTTAAGCCTATCAAAGGCCACACCAAACTCCACCTTCAAGTTGTCCTCAACGGACATAAACACAGGGGTAAAGATACCCAAACTACTGAGGCCTATTAAGTGAGAAAAGTTAATTACATGGCCTCTAAAATACCAATTTGAGAGGAGGCGAACTTGCGCTCCTAATACACTTTGTTTAAAACCTACTTGGCACTAGGCCGTTAATGCAAGGGCTAATCCCATACTAAAGAGGTGACTTTAGAAGGAAACAATTTATATTACGTTAAGGAAGAAACGGTTGTGAAAATAAGTTCACCTCAATGCAATATGAGAGGGAGCTCGAGAGGGTTAAGCACTCTCTATCCCAATATGAAGCTTAAAAGATAGAATAAATACAAAGATTCTTTACATTTTAGGGAAAGTTACATGGTGGAAAAGCTTCGGACCCGCCCCGAGAGTTAAACTGCTGAGCTAGCAAGAAAAGAAGTTATTAATCGGCCATTACCTTGTTTGTTGAACTGCTGCCCGAAGGAAGAGGCGCTTCCCGCCCCCTGCTATGTACTTTACACACTGAAAGAAGTTACTGAAGTGGCCCAGAGACCCTAAAATCAGCAGTTTATATACTCTCGCAGAAAGTTCGAGGCGTTTCAGGAAGGAAAACACCCGCCCACAAACATTTTATTGGTGGATAAAGGAAACCCCTACACAAGATGAAGAAGAAACACATTATTGGAGGAAAATTAATTAAAGAAATTCGAGATTGGCTAAATTCAAAACAAGGGGAGAGAAAGGGTTAATATTGCCGACTTAAACAATGACTGAAAGGAATTTAGCAAAGAACAAACTTTTGAAGTTAAATTTTCTCCAGAAACAGTTCTTTCACTTCGCCCTAGGGTGCACCGTTGTAGTTCTTCAGTAGTGTCCTCTAGAAGCGAATGTTCACACTTCTTACTACAAGCAAAACAAAAATACGTCGAAAACAGCACAGTTCAGAAACTTCAAAATTTCCAAGTAATGACATCTTCAGGGTAACTTGAAAATCAACACATAAGACAAAGTTCAGACTTATTCCAGTAGGGGAGTTTCAACTGGCGCAAGGTTTGAATTAGCGGCGTGGAGGTGTACCGCCCGGTACAGACCTCCCTCCCCCCAAAAGTCCCTCCAGGGGTGACACATGAAATTCGTTAAAAACAAGGTCCAAGTTATGATGTTGATATGGAGATTAATTGCAGAAGTATAAAAATTTTCTAAGTTTACTCTGATCCGGTTTCAAAATTTCCCGTAGTAATAGCTGAAGTAATGTCTTTATGTTTGTAGAAGTTGAATTCAGAAGGAAAATTTTAGTTTTTGAAGTTGAGGAAAAAAAATCTTCTAAGTCCACCAGATATTGCTGTTGAATTCCCAAGTGTAGTAATTGCTGATAGTAAATGTCCATGTAGTTGATTAAATATTTCGATGTTGATTAAGTTGGATGGCCAGAGCGGCCGATGCAGCTTGTGTCCAAAGGCTGCCGCTCGGACCCCTCAAGTACGGTGAGATACCGCTCGCCCGCACTATGAGAGGAGCAGAGGTGTTGAAGCACGCCACGCCCGCGGTGAACATGCAAGTCGCGGGCCAGTTACAGGTTGTGCGCCGCACATCAGCCTTGGCCGGGAGGAGGGCTCCGGCTCGCCGTGCACCTGTCGTCCTCGCTGGAGTAGAGGGGGCCCTTCCTGTATTCCAGTAGCGGTACGGTGCCGCGCGGCTGCGGGGGCACTGAAACATTAAAGCTAGGCGGCAGAATTTTGTTGGAACATCATCACTTTTTTTGAGGGCACAGGCATTGTGGAGAGGTTGAGGGGCCAGCGGCGTGCAGATATCCATGGCATTTTATATAAGCAAGCCACTGTGTGTAGTGGAGCAGGAGACGGGAGCGTGGTAATGGCCGTGGCGACGACAGGATGGCAGTTTAACGGTTCGGGGAAGGTTTTACAAAAATGCTTACATATAAAACAAAATATTATAGAAAGGGCAGAAGGCCTTAAAGTGAAACCTCTCAGAGAAAAAAAATATAACCTTCCTATTTATTTCAAAATAATATGAAGCAAGTTAACACAGAAATTACACCGGTTTCACCTGTGACAGGTGAACCCTAAATATCCTCTCGGTGGCTGGATTACTTAATAACAACGTAACCGGCGTAAGGAAATCGAGGATGATACACGGCCCATGAAATCTGCGGGCAAGCTTGCCCGCGTAAACAAAGTTCTTGACCATCACCTGGTCACCTACCTTCAAATTGGAGGGTCTCCGTCCACGATCATATCTTTCCCTAACCTTTTCATGAGACACCTTAAGATTGGCTTTAGCTCTCTTCCAAAGATCTTTGATATTATCCGGATCTATTGTCTCGGGTAGAATGTCACTCAGAGACCAGAGGTTAGAGTGCGGCGTGTTGGGAACGAACTTGAACATCAAAGAAGCTGGAGTAAACTTGTGAGATTCATGGACAGCCGAATTCAAAGCAAAAGCTAACCAATGCAGGGACGTGTCCCACCTAGAATGATCTTCATGATGATAGGCAATAAGCGCGGTCCTGAGATTACGGTTAACCCGTTCAGCCAGAGATGGTTGAGGGTAATAAGCAGAAGTCGTCACATGAGAGATGGACAAGTCAAAACAGAATTTACGAAAAAGATTTGAGGTAAACGCCTTAGCATTATCAAACACAATATATTGGCACGGACCAAAAGAAGCAAAAATAGAATTTAGGCAAGTAATGGTGGACTGAGCGGTAGCCAGCTTAGTCGGAAATAACCAGGAAAATCTTGTAAAACCATCTACGCATACAAAGATGAACTTGTTGGCATTTCCCTTTGACTGGGGGAAGGGTCCTACATAATCAATATACAGGCGTTCCATGGGGCGCGACGCTTGATGCGAAGACAGAAGGCCTACCTTGGTGGACATGGTTGGTTTACTAAGCAAACAAGATTTACAAGCTTTTACTAGTTCACGGATTTCACCGTCCATACCCTTCCAGATGAACCTTTCACGAATCTTTTCACGGGTTTTAAAGATTCCAAGGTGCCCCCCTAATGGGGTCTCATGATAGTACTTGAAGATCATAGGTACAAGAACAGCTGGAACGACAACCTTCATCATCTTATCATGCCTTGATGGGCAACATAAAACACCATTCCTCAGAACATAAGGGACGACATGTTCCCCAGAAGAAAGGGTTTCCATTATCGGAGCCAGCGTCGGATCTTCACGTTGGTATTTCTCGATATCCCTAAAGAGCATGGGAGCATCTGTTAAGATGGCATTAACATCAGATAGCATGGACTCGGGAGGTGAAGAACTATCGACCGGATTATGGGTCTCGACCTCGTTGGAAAACATACGGCTGAGTCCATCAGCAACAACAATTTTGGTACCTCGGATATGCCTGACATCGAATTGGAAGGCAGAAATACGGATGGCCCAACGGGCTATACGACCAGTACGACGCGGCCTACCTAAAACCCAGCTTAAGGCTTGATTATCTGTCTCCAAGTCGAATTTGACATGTTCCAGATAGAGACAGAACTTTTCTAAGGCAAATAAGACTGCCAAACCTTCGAGCTCATAGATGGAATACTTGGCTTCTTAAGCCGATAGAGTCCTAGATGCATAGGCGATGGGACGCCTCCCTAGTTCAGTCTCTTGAAGAAGGACTGCAGCTACTGCTGACGACGTCGCGTCAGTTTGGACGATGAATTTCTTTGAGAAATCAGGCATAGCAAGGACAGGGGCATTACAGAGAGCTAATTTAAGATCTTCAAAAGCGGCTTGTTGAGAAGGTCACCACTGGAATTTGATGCCTTTCCTACGAAGAAGGTTTAAGGGCTCCGCTCTATTAGCGAAGTTAGGAATAAACTTCCTGAAGAAATTCACCATACCAATGAACCTGGCGATACCTTTAATGTCCTTGGGAGGTTTAAAATCACGGATGGCCTGTGTTCTGGAATGATCGACGGCAACACCATCAGGTGACACAATATACCCTAGGAATGACATAGAGGGCTTAGCAAAGGCAACCTTGGACAACATGACACTTAACCCAGCCTTACGAAGGCGATTGAGAACTTCTCGCAGATGATCTAGATGTTCTTCAAAGGTCTCCGAAAATACGAAGACATCATCCAAGTAGTGATATAAGTACTCAAATTTGATGTCGGAGAAGACCCTATCTAGTAGCCTAGTGAGTACAGCTGCTCCCGTGGGGAGCCCGAAATTCACGCGATTGTATTCATACACATTCCAATCCGTGTCAAAAGCTGTAAGATGTTTAGACTCTTCCGCTAGGGGAATTTGATTATAGGCCTGATTCAAGTCCAAGATAGTAAAGAACTTGGCCTTACGAAACCATGAAAAACAAGTATGAAGGTCAGGATGGGGCACAGATTGTAACACCACCTTCCGATTGAGAGCCCTATAATCAATGACAGGCCTGAAGCCCCCTTGGTGTTTAGGGACAAGAAAAATAGGCGAAGAATACGCCGACTTAGAGGGACTAATAATACCATCCTTCAACATCTGATCGATGATTTCTTTCAGAGCCTTCATTTTAGGTGGAGACTGCCTATATGGTGGAAAACGGACCGGAATCGAATCCGTGACCTCAATTTTGTATTCAATAAGGTCAGTAACACCAAGAGTATCAGAGAACACCTCTGGAAACGACTGACACAACTTACGAATACTATCAGCCTGCTCCTCAGGTAGATGTCTAAGGTCTAACAACATCTCATCCTGGGTAGGCGAAATAGATGAATATGACGCAGAATTACATTTTAACAAGGGGATTTTACAATTGGAAGCAAATTTGAATGTGCACGACTTACTCTGAAGATCCAGCACAAGACCCGTGTGAGAAATAAAGTCGGCTCCCAATGTGATGGGGCTTAGACACAAACAATTTGATTTTCCATGTAAATTTAAAAATACGAATTTTGACATTTACAGAACCAAAAATTTCTAATGGAGATGAATTAGCCGAAATATATTGAACAGGAGATGAACCATAGTCAGGTAGTTTACAAACTATTTCAATTTTGAATACCATTGATCCGAAATAATTGAACAAACACTGCCTGAATCTAATAGAGCTGTTATAGGCTCATTATTTAACTCAATTTTAAGAAAAGGAACAGTTGCGGGGGTATCTGCCGCATTCCTAAGACACTCTTTGGGGCATTCAAAAGATGAATTTGAAGACTGAACGTTCCCTGAATTTACGACCTGTTTGCAAGGGGCTGAGCCTTGGGAAGCAGAATTAGTCGACTCAGCCGAAGCCACTAGTCACTTATTATTAGTGATATTGGTGGAAGTTGCACCAGAAGTTGAGCAGGAGGGGGTGCTATTTGAATTTGGGCAATTCTTGGCGATATCTGAGAAAGCCCCTCATTTAAAACAGCCTTGTGATGAGCCAGCTCCATTATTTGCCCTACTAGATTTGATCTATGGACACTTGTTCCGAAGATGGTCAGGCGACCCGCAAGCGTAAATTTACGAGGTGTGACTGATCGGCGAGGTGGAGGCCGAGTATTACTAAAAGAAGGCGGGGGTTCTTTCGCGACATGCAAGGAATCGGCGTATCTAACTCCTTCCGCTGAGACGGCCAATGCTTCAAGTTCAGAGAAGGTTTGCGGGCACGCCGCGAAACACAAATATGACCTATAGGATGGTGAAATTCCTTCTACAATAGCCTGTACAATCTGATCTTCAAGAAAATGAAGAGCAAACAGCCTAGTATAAAACTTAATGTCATGTATGAAATCAGCCAGATTTTCATCCAATCTCTGTACTCGATAATAGTACTTCTGAATCAGAGATGACCTCGCGCGAACAGGAATAAAATTTGCAAGCAAGTGTGCGTGAAAATCTTCAATAGATGACTGTTCAGCTATGGCTCTTACTATTTTGTCTGAGAGAATACCTATTGCATAGGGATAGATGACTTGCAAAATCTGACATGGAGAAAGAGAAAAAACAAGGGCATGATCCTGAAATTCAACTAAAAACCTTTAGAAAGAAATAACTTCATTGGTAGTGTTAACCGAAAACTTCGAGATACCTCTGAGCAACATTGCCAATGGATGAGGCAAGTGGCTGAACCCAGGTGACATAGTAGGTAAAGGTTTCAGTGGCAAAGAAGTTAATTCAGAACGTACATTATTCAACGATGCACGACGTTCAGACTCGTTGTCCAAGGGGGCAGAGATTTTGCGCTCCAACGGTTATCCTATTGACTTCTCCCTTAGGAGGCTCTTCCTCGCTACCTACATTCACCGTGGTGGGTTGATCGATTTTGGGAGGAACTTCCCCAGTTAACAATTGGGTAACCTTACTGGATAATTCAGAAATACTTTCATGCAACGTACTGGCTTCCTTCCTCTGAACGTCATTCAACTTCAGAGACAACAGATCGTTAACTCTATTTGAAAAATGAAATAGCCTGGCTTGCACACGCTTAATTTGATTCGGAGAAGGATCATTTTCGTCAAAAAACTAACTACAGATGCTAGCCCAGTAGTATTCTCGGTGATCGTGGAAAGAGAGTCGTCAATTTCTTTCTCTCCCAAAGTGGGGATGGAAATGGGCAAATCAAGGGACTCTCTAAGCTTGTTTGTGTCTACTGTAACCGTGCCTCCAGATTGCACATTTCTAATAGTTAATTCATAGATCAACTCCTCCTTGCGCAAATAGTTAAGATGGAGAACATCGCGAGGGCCGGGCATGATGACAGAACAATTTTGAAACAGAAAAAATCAAAATTTCCAGCAACAGAGAAAATTGTTGGAGTTCGAATCAAAACAATGTTTAGCCGTCAAATGGGGCTAAATTGAGACCCATTCAACCACGCTCTGCTACCACTTGTTACGGAGTTTTCCGTGGTAGTTAGAGGTGAAAGAAGGTGCGGGGGGTGAACAGGTCTCAGGCTACGAAACTAAAGTGAATTTAAAATTTAACAAGGTTATATTTTCTTAGCAAAAACAAGAAATAACAATAATGGCAGGTACAGAGTAGCAAAACCTCTAATCGAGAATGTACAATTACAGGATTTGGGGCTCCGAGAGCCAGACACACAATTCTTGAGCAATTAGCCCAACTTTACGATATACATAATTCAACAAAAGGGCAGAAGTCCCCAATCATGCCCAGGAGCACTTGCTACCAATTACATCATAAAGCCTCCTCGAGGCGCGCAGAAACAAACTTCAAAAGAGTGATCTGCTCTCAAAGGTTAAGCCTATCAAAGGCCACACCAAACTCCACCTTCAAGTTGTCCTCTAAGGACATAAACACAGGGGTAAAGATACCCAACCTACTGAGGCCTATTAAGTGAGAAAATTTAATTACCTGGCCTCTAAAATACCAATTTGAGAGGAGGCGAACTTGCGCTCCTAATACACTTTGTTTAAAACCTACTTGGCACTAGGCCGTTAATGCAAGGGCTAATCCCATACTAAAGAGGTGACTTTAGAAGGAAACAATTTACACACGTTAAGGAAGAAACGATTGTGAAAATAAGTTCACCTCAATGCAATATGAGAGGGAGCTCGAGAGGGTTAAGCACCCTCTATCCCAATATGAAGCTTAAAAGATAGAATAAATACAAAGATTCTTTACATTTTATGGAAAGTTACATGGTGGAAAAGCTTGGGGCCCGCCCCGAGAGTTAAACTGCTGAGCTAGCAAGAAAAGAAGTTATTATACGGCCATTACCTTGTTTGTTGAACTGCTGCCCGAAGGAGGAAGCGCTTCCCGCCCCCTGCTATGTACTTTACACACTGAAAGAAGTTACTGAAGTGGCCCAGAGGCCCTAAAATCAGCAGTTTATATACTCTCGCAGAATGTTCGAGGCGTTTCAGGAAGGAAAACACCCGCCCACAAACACTTTATTGGTGGATAAAGATAACCCCTACACAAGATGAAGAAGAAACACATTATTGGTGGAAAATTAATTAAAGAAATTTGGGATTGGCTAAATTCAAAACAAGGGGAAAGAAAGGGTTAATATTGCCAACTTAAACAATGACCGAAAGAAATTTAGCAAAGAACAGACTTTTGAAATTAAATTTTCTCCAAAAAAAACAGTTCTTTCACTTCGCACTAGGGTGCACCGTTGTAGTTCTTCAGTAGTGTCCTCTAGAAGTGAATGTTCACACTTCTTACTACAAGCAAAACAAAAATACGTCGAAAACAGCACCGTTCAGAAACTTCAAAATTTCCAAGTAATGACATCTTCAGGGTAACTTGAAAATTAACACATAAGACAAAGTTCAGACTTATTCCAGTAGGGGAGTTTCAACTGGCGCAAGGTTTGAATTAGCGGCTGGAGGTGTACCGCCCGGTACAATTATTATTATTATTATTATTATTATTATTATTATTATTATTATTATTATTATTATTATTATTATTATTATTATTATTATTATTATTATTATTATTATTATTATTATTATTATTATTCAGCTTAAGGTTCATCAAGTCGAAATGAATCGAAATGAAAGGCAAGAACAATTTTTCTTTGTTGAGAGCCCCCTGGTCCCACTCCGCTCCACTCACCCCTAACTTCATCTAGCAAGGTATGGGACCTGGTATTCGACAGCGTGATTTCTTGCCTGCACATCACTCGCTCGGTTGCTACAGCTGTCACCGTGTCACAGGAGTCTCTCGCATGTCACACAGACGTCCGCTCACGGCCCGCTTTGGGTTAAATAATACACTGTATCGTCGGGAACGATTAACGCCATCGAAACGTATGACACATGCCACAAATAATTCCTCGTGAAAATTAACGCTGACAACGGTTGAAAGCAAGACATATCATATCCATATCTTCTGAGTTTCGACTCAGGTGATTTTTTACTTTTAGGTTATTCAACATATTGAAAATAATTTTGCGTATTAAATGTGTAAACTATCTGAAAATGGGAACATATGGTAACAGTACGATACTTGAAAATTAATTCATTCATTCATTCATACAAATTTATAAGTAAAATCTGTGGTGCCGTTGATAACCATCCTAGATTTGGTCGCAAAGACACCTTCACATGACTTCCGCGCTGTAACAAGCATATCAACAATAATATGAGTAGCGGAATATTTAATCGTACATCTGCACAAAATGCAAGACTAGTAATTTCCTCCTATTCCTCTCTAAACACCTCTATGCCACAGTACTCAGAACATCCTAACTGGCAAAACAAAAACATACAAATTACCTTGCTCCGATGAGGCATCTAACTCTAGACCTACCAAGAGCAAGACACAAACATATAAGATAAAACATCAGGAATTCTATCAATCAATCAATCAATCAGTACTGATCTGCATTTAGGGCAGTCGCCCAGGTGGCAGATTCCCTATTTGTTGTTTTCCTAGCCTTTTCCTAAATGATTTCAAAGAAATTGGAAATTTATTGAACATCCCTCTTGGTAAGTTATTCCAATCCCTAACTCCCCTTCCTATAAATGAATATTTGCCCCAGTTTGTCCTCTTGAATTCCAACTTTATCTTCATATTGTGATCTTTCCTACTTTTATAAACGCCATTCAAACTTATTCGTCTACTAATGTCATTCCACGCCATCTCTCCGCTGACAGCCCGGAACATACCACTTAGTCGAGCAGCTCTTCTTCTTTCTCTCAATTCTTCCCAACCCAAGCATTGCAACATTTTTGTAACGCTACTCTTTTGTCGGAAATCGCCCAGAACAAATCGAGCTGCTTTTCTTTGGATTTTTTCCAGTTCTTGAATCAGGTAATCCTGGTGAGGGTCCCATACACTGGAACCATACTCTAGTTGGGGTCTTACCAGAGACTTATATGCTCTCTCCTTTACATCCTTACTACAACCCCTAAACACCCTCATAACCATGTGCAGAGATCTGTACCCTTTATTTACAATCCCATTTATGTGATTACCCCAATGAAGATCTTTCCTTATATTAACACCTAGATACTTACAATGATCCCCAAAAGGAACTTTCACCCCATCAACGCAGTAATTAAAACTGAGAGGACTTTTCCTACTTGTAAAACTCACAACCTGACTTTTAACCCCGTTTATCCACATACCATTGCCTGCTGTCCATCTCACAACATTTTCGAGGTCACGTTGCAGTTGCTCACAATCTTGTAACTTATTTATCACTCTATAGAGAATTACATCATCCGCAAAAAGCCTTACCTCCGATTCCACTCCTTTACTCATATCATTTACATATATAAGAAAACATAAAGGTCCGATAATACTGCCTTGAGGAATTCCCCTCTTAATTATTACAGGGTCAGATAAAGCTTCACCTACTCTAATTCTCTGAGATCTATTTTCTAGAAATATAGCAACCCATTCAGTCACTCTTTTGTCTAGTCCAATTGCACTCATTTTTGCCAGTAGTCTCCCATGATCCACCCTATCAAATGCTTTAGACAGGTCAATCGCGATACAGTCCATTTGACCTCCTGAATCCAAGATATCTGCTATATCTTGCTGGAATCCTACAAGTTGAGCTTCAGTGGAATGACCTTTCCTAAAACCGAATTGCCTTCTATCGAACCAGTTATTAATTTCACAAACATGTCTAATATAATCAGAAAGAATGCCTTCCCAAAGCTTACATACAATGCATGTCAAACTTACTGGCCTGTAATTTTCAGCTTTATGTCTATCACCCTTTCCTTTATACACAGGGGCAACTATAGCAACTCTCCATTCATCTGGTATAGCTCCTCCGACCAAACAATAATCAAATAAGTACTTCAGATATGGTACTATATCCCAACCCATTGTCTTTAGTATATCCCCAGAAATCTGATCAATTCCAGTCGCTTTTGTAGTTTTTAACTTTTGTATCTTATTGTAAATGTCATTGTTATCATATGTAAATTTTATTTCTTCTTTGGCTTTAGTCTCCTCCTCTATCTCGACATTATCCTTGTAACCAACAATCTTTACATACTGCTGACTGAATACTTCTGCCTTTTGAAGATCCTCACATACACACTCCCCTTGTTCATTAATTATTCCTGGAATGTCCTTCTTGGAACCTGTTTCTGCCTTAAAATACCTATACATACCCTTCCATTTTTCACTAAAATTCGTATGACTGCCAATTATGCTTGCCATCATATTATCCTTAGCTGCCTTCTTTGCTTGATTCAATTTTCTAGTAAGTTCCTTCAATTTCTCCTTACTTCCACAGCCATTTCTAACTCTATTTCTTTCCAGTCTGCACCTCCTTCTTAGTCTCTTTACTTCTCTATTATAATAAGGTGGGTCTTTACGATTCCTTACCACCCTTAATGGTACAAACCTATTTTCGCATTCCTCAACAATTTCTTTAAACCCATCCCAGAGTCTGTTTACATTTATATTTACCGTTTTCCACCGATCATAGCTACTTTTTAGAAACTGCCTCATGCCTGCTTTATCAGCCATGTGGTACTGCCTAACAGTCCTACTTTTAAGACCTTCCTTTCTATCACATTTATTTTTAACTACCACAAAAACAGCTTCATGATCACTAATACCATCTATTACTTCAGTTTCCCTATAGAGCTCATCTGGTTTTATCAGCACGACATCCAGGATATTTTTCCCTCTGGTTGGTTCCATCACTTTCTGAATCAGCTGTCCTTCCCATATTAACTTATTTGCCATTTGTTGGTCATGCTTTCTGTCGTTCGCATTTCCTTCCCAATTGACATCTGGCAAATTCAGATCTCCCGCTACAATCACATTTCTTTCCATGTCGTTTCCCACATAGCTGACTATCCTATCAAATAATTCTGAATCCGCGTCAGTGCTACCCTTTCCCGATCTGTACACTCCAAATATATCAAGTTGCCTATTATCTTTAGAAATGAGCCTTACACCTAGAATTTCATGTGTCTCATCTTTAACTTTTTCGTAGCTTACAAATTCTTCTTTCACCAGAATGAACACTCCGCCTCCCACCCTTCCTATCCTATCTCTACGATACACACTCCAGTGCCGTGGGAAAATTTCTGCATCCATTATATCATTTCTCAGCCATGATTCAACACCTATTACAATATCTGGTGAATATATATCTATTAAATTACTTAATTCTATTCCTTTCCTTACAATACTTCTACAGTTCAACACTAACAATTTTATGTCATCCCTACTTGATTTCCAGTTCCCTGTTCCCTTATCACCGCTCCCTAGGCCATCCCGTTTCCCTGAATGTACCTCCCTATTACCCTTCCAAACAAATTTCCTAACTTATACGTACCACTGCGGTTTAAATGAAGGCCATCTGAGCGTAGATCCCTATCTCCTACCCACCCATTTGGATCTAGAAATTTCACTCCCAGTTTCCCACATACCCACTCCATAGTCTCATTTAAACCCCCAATCACCCTCCAGTCAGTATCCCTTCTACATAGTATTCCACTAATAACAATCTCCGCTTTCTTAAACTTCACCCGTGCTGCATTTACCAGATCCCACACATCTCCAACTATGTTGGTACTTATATCAGCTTGCCTTACGTTGTTGGTACCAACGTGAAACACTACCACCTTCTCCTTCCCCTCCTCCCTCTCTTCTACTTTCCTCAACATCTGCCTCAACCTAATTCCTGGATAACACTCTACCCTGGTACCCTTTCCTCCACACACTTTACCCACGTGTCTAACGATGGAATCTCCCATGACCAGAGCCTCAACCCTACCCACCTCGTTTGATCCCCTCCCCTCCTGATCAGCCCTATCTTTCCTGATAACTGCAGAAGCTATTTCCTCCTCCCTTTTCTCCTTCCCATGACCCTGTTCCACCTGTCTTTTCCTATCATCTACTCTACATTTTCCTTTCCTACCTTTTCCCTTCCTCCTACTCCCACACGTCTCAGCAACAGTTCCCTGTCCCTCATCTTCCCTCTGTTGTTCTACCTGTAGTGACTCGTACCGATTTTGCACAGACACCTGTCCTGAATTCTGATCCTGAATAGAGCTCTTAGCCTGCAATCTCCTTCCCCTTAGAACATTAGACCACCTGTCTTCTACAACTCCTCCCTTTCCTTCCCCTCCCTCTTGTACACCTACTGTAACCTGTACGTTGTTTGAGGGAGTCCTATCTTCCCTCCTGTCTTCTGTGAGAATCCTAATTATCTCCCTCAAACTTTCCAACTCCTCCCTCATACCCCTCAATGCCTCGCCACACCCACAGAAACTACACTCGCGCTCCTTAGCCATTCTTTACGAGGGGAAAATGAAATTAAAAATAACTTATTTGCAAAAAATAAATGAACGGAGGGATATATTGTCTGGGATAGTACACAACAATAAGGTAATTAATATACGACTACACTACAATACTACTTAATCGTGCTCTATTTTTTTTATCCTACAACCCCTGACAGGATAAAAACTGCTGTTAATTACTGAATATCGAAAGTAATAGCCTACACAAGAACTACACAATTCCAAACTGCAATTAAGCCTATTCTAATTACAACAACAGTATTTTAGTACGAGTTTCTACGGATACCTCTACTACACCAGTACTACACAAATATTTTACAATAATCAAATAATCACACTAAATTCTAATAGGATATTACTCGTATACTACTGTACAGTACACTACAGTAATGTTAAACTACTTTCAGACGTCCAATAATCACATAATTGGGGGCTGGTCGCATAGATATAATATTTACTGTTACCGTGTTTTGGTGGTAGGCAGAGGTGAAAGAAGGTGCGGGGTGGTGAACAGGTCTCAAGCTACGAAAGTAAAATTAATTTAAAATTTAACAAGGTTATATTTTCTTTTCAAAATTAAGAAATAACAATTACGGCAGGTACAGAGTAGCAAGGCAACAACAGTTCCAATTACAGGATTTACAGGATTTGGGCTTCGAGCCCCAAATTCACAATTCTTGAGCAATTAGCCCGACTTTACTCCAAAATAAATTTTACCAGAGGGGCCGAAAACCCCGTTCATGTTCCAGAGCACTTGCTCCAAATTACACAGAAAAGCCTCCTCGAGGCATACAACACTTAATTTTCAAGAAAGATCCCCTCGCTCTCAACTTTAAGCCTCTCAAAGGCCACACCAAACTCCACCTTCAAGTTGTCCTCTCTAGACATAAACACAGGGGTAAAATACCCAACCTACTGAGGTCTATTAAGTAAGAAAAGATTAATTACTTGACCTCTAAAATAACAATTTGAGAGGAGGCGAACTTGCGCTCCTAATACGCTTTGTTTAAAACCTACTTGGCACTAGGCCGTTAATACAAGGGCTAATCCCATACTAAAGAGGTGACTTAAGAAGGAAACAATTTACATTAAGTCGAAGAAGAATAGGTTGAGAAAAATATAAGTTCACCTCAAAACTATATGAGTGGGAGCTCGAGAGGGTTAAGCACTCTCTATCCCAATATGTAGTTTAAAAGATAGAATAGACACAATTTTCTTTACATTGTAAGGAAGGTTACATAATGGAAAAACTTCGGACCCGCCCCGAGAGATAAACTGTTGAGCAAGCAAGAAAAGAAGAAATTAGTCGGCCATTACCTGGTTGTTGACTGTCGCCGAAGAAAGAGGCGCTTCCCGCCCCCTGCTATGTACTTTACACACTGAAAGGTGGAACAGAAGTGGCCCGGAGACCCTAAAATCAGCAGTTTATATCCTCTCGCGGAATGTTCGAGGCGTTTCAGGAAAGAAAACACCCGCCCACAATCATTTATTGGTTAGGGTTAAGCAGCATATCCAATTTGAAGAAGAAACCCCTTATTGGTCGTAAATTAATTAAAGAAATTCGGGATTGGCTAAATACAAAACAAGGAGAAAGAGAGGGTATACAGCCAACTTAAACAATAACAGAAAGAAATTTAACAAGAAACAAACTTTTGAAATAAAAATTTCTCCAAAAAAAACAGTTCTTTCACTCCGCACTAGGGTGCACTCTTGTTGATCTTCAGTAGTGTCCTCTAGAAGAGAATGTTCACACTTCTTTCTACAAGCAAAACAAAAATACGTCGAAAATGACACAGTTCAAAAACTCCAAATTTTCCACGTAGTGACATCTTCTGAGAAATTTGAAAATTAATACCGTCAATAAAGTTCAGACTTCCTCCAGCAGAGGAGTTTCAATTGGCGCACATTTTAAATTAGCGGCGTGGAGGTGTACCGCCCGGTACATTTACAAATGGGAATACAATCACAACTTGTTCCGTAACAGAAGGTCGTTGGTCTCCCTAAACATTTAACCGATCTACACTAGCATATCCCTTCTGCGATCCTGTGTCGTGACGACAAACTACTCCCTTACTACAGGCACGTGACAAGGGTCGGCCATTCTTCTGTCACTAAAAATAGCTTCCAGCTGGTGAACAGTAAATAAACTGCGGAAGTCTTTCGCTCTCACCGCAGTTTCAGGAATCTGGCCTTCTTCTCGTCCTCATTACTATGCATGGGCTACTTGCCATCGTATTTATATCATTACCAATTCAACAATACATCGCTATTGCCTGAAACGGGCTTGTCTATTACTATTCTCTGGCGCAATCTCCAGCGCATTTAGTCCTTGGCCAACACGGGGCATTTACATCTCATATGACACGTTATGATTAGGCGATGGGGCCTCCTTTACCTCGATATGCACAGTCAGCTGATTACACAATACTCATATATCTCAAATTTTATTACCCGCAGCTCTTGACACGTCCACCCGAGTAAGCTAAGGGATAAGAAACGTAAACTACATTGAACCATAAAGTTACGTACATGACACATCACTATCAACAATAGCTGTCGACCTAACTGTCCGTGCTGGTCCGACATGAAAATATATACAACAAATACACAATCATAGTAATACCGAGTGTCAAGGTTATCACGCTAAATAAACAACAAACGACATGCAACCTACTATCAACCTAACTGAGTTCGAGTCCTGGGCATAGACGACAATTTTCTACGATATTTACATGTTGGCTGACGGCCAACCATTCTCCTGTCAAATGGAATTTATGACAGCATGCTTATTACAATTGGAAAGCTCTGACCTGTGATGGTGATCATTACGGAACGGCTCCTCAGTGGACAGCCTGATTTACTGCATCATGACGGGCTTCGATGGTGACAGCACACACAAGTTGGTAGCGGGAGACATCCTGGCTGGCGGTTGCATTTCTTGCCGCTTCTCTGGTGGTTGGATGGTAGCCACTTCGGTGTCGTGTTGAGTAGACGTGCTGGATGGTTCTGGGTCGACTCCTGATGCCGTGAAAACGCCTTGTCTGCTTCAGCTCCGGTTACCGCTCCACCAACATAAATGTGCAGTACCTCGTTCCGGGATGATGTAGGGAAATCTGTAAAGAAATGTCAATTACACACTGTCCGCAGTTTGGTGCCCGTTTCCTCTACCACCATACCTTATGTGGTCGGTTAATCAAGTCACTTTGAGAGTGTAGGCCTGTTACTCAAATTGTTCATCCCTCAAGACATAATAGCAGTTTCATATCATGATTTTCACACTGACCGAACTTTCTGACCCCATCGATAACCTGAGCCTACACTAATATGTGTCATTCGTTTGATACAACTTGAACCTCAAGTAATGTGAAGTTACTAGTCAAACAGCTTTATAATTAGCAGCATATTTTCTCTTGGCAACAGATCAACGCTTGTAATTTCAATTGTCCAGCTTAATTATCCATATCGATTACTTACTTTTCCCAAGGCTTGGTTGAACTTGGCGTACGCAGCTCGAAGATAAAGACGCTCTTCTGTATGCCGACCTCGTTCTGGCAGCAGTACAGTCGATGAATGAAACTGACGCACATGGCAGCCGTGTATATATAATGATGCTCGCATCCGCGTTGCCAAGCTCCAATGTGGGAGGTCTCTATTTACGCGCGCCCGCGAATGGAATTTTCTACCGCAAAAAGAGTGACAAGTATCTCACTTAGCGTATGCATTCATAATTATAGCCGTGCCGCATATCAAAATTTACGGGAAATTATGCAGGTTGCAATTCTCCTATTAGATCCAGTGCATCTCGTATGTAGCTGGAGATATTAAATCAACTTCCTCTTCCCTCCATGTTACAATCAACCCGCGAGATTCATGAAGTGGTTAGCGTCCAACGTTACTTATTAAGAGGATTCGCTTGGGTAATAAATTCCTTTTGTGAATCTGTGGAAGCTTCATCACGCTTCTGATGCCACGTTCCCACGATAAAGTGCGCACTCGAAGATACACTTACACAGCGTCTTCAGGGTGGTCTCATACAATTCCAATATTTATCATAAAATCAACATTCTTCGACCATGAACAGAATGGTTCAAGACACACGTATATACATGAATACATACCCACATACATACATACATACCTACATACATACATACATGCATACATATATACATACACACACACATACATACATACATACATGCATGCATACATACATAACATACATACATACATACATACATACATACATACATACATACATACATACATGCATGCATGCATACATACAAACATGTATACATAAATATATTCATACACATATACAAACATGTAGACATGCATACATACATACATACATACATGTACATGCATGCATACATACACACATACATACATACATACATACATACGTACATACATACATACATACATACGTATATGCATACATATACATACATACATGCACCCATATATACATACAAACATACATATATACATAGCTACATATATATGATCATACACACATACATACATACGTACATACATACGTACATACATACATACATACGTATATGCATACATATACATACATACATGCAGACATACATACACACGTACGTACATACATACATACATACATACATACATACATACATACATGCATACAAACATGCAGACATACATACACACGTACGTACATACATACATACATACATACATACATACATGCATACAAACATGCAGACATACATACACACGTACGCACATACATACAAACATATTGTACCAGTAAAGGAGCCCGACTTTATGATTCAACTTTAAAGTTAGCATGAAGTAGTCCTCATGGCAATACTGGGTAGTTACTAGCTAGGGCTTGGTACAGGAGGCAGGGTCCTATTTACAAGAAAATTTTTAATTAGATTGAATAATAGTTTTTTATTCAGGAAATGCATTTCAAAGTGGACATCACGTTACTGTTGATAGTCGCTGCCTTCAGCATCGCGTTTTGATGATCCATGCTCCCAGTTCACCAGGCTGAACGGGGCTGGAAGTTGTCAATACTTCGTTGAGAGAAGGCCGGAACACCCAAGTCGGTTTGATATGGGCTTGAGTCTCGAACTTTCGACGTTCTGGACGATCTCCGACGTTCTACGACGTTCTCCGACGATCTCCGACGATGTTGCGGGGTAATCACTCGTCACATAACTTATACGGGTGTTCAGAATTACACAGTCCCCCGACACTGTGGTTCAATAGCACTGTTTCATTTAATGCCGTCGAATTCACTCTTAATCTTGTAGATAGAATTTAAAAGTTCTCTAAAGATGTAGATGCGACTAGCATCGAAATTGGAAGAAAATAAAGCACAGTTCATGAATAGAAATAATGAAACTGAAAATTGTTCATGCACTTGGCATAGTTTGTGGTGATTTTCCAGTAAATTAATTAGCACTTGACATTGAAAGAAATGTATGACTGTTCTAGAGTTTATCATTGACACTGCTGTCAGTCATGCAATAATACTAAACACTTTGACGAAGAAATAAGGTTGAAATGAAAAGCACAGTTCGTTGTTAGGCGCAATTGACATTGAATAAAATAGGTGACTGTTCAAGAGTTTATCACAGACACTGCTGTCAGTCACACACAAATAATTTCCACACTGTTCAGAAGAATAATTCACAGTTATATTTAAACCGAAAAAAAACACAGTTTGAATTCACAGTGCAACACTTGTGTCGCACTGGATGACCGAGCCGTATTGTTCGGGGAGCGCAGGTTGAGCTTGTATTCAGGAGATAATGGGTTCGAACCCCCCACTGTTGGGCAATTATCCAACAGGTATCCGACTCTATTAGGGAATCTAACCTATCGGCCTCGTAATGAGCTCAGAGAAGACATATTTTTCCTATGTTTTATTGTTATTATTCTATCAAGCAGATTATATCTGTACATCCTGTCTTCTACCTCACTGTAACAGTCATGTCGTGGAATATGGGTGATGTCTCAGTGCTGTAGCACTATAGCCTGCAAGTTTTAATCTTCCTCAGCAAGTCCACAGTCCCTTTGGCGCCTATAATCAGGCCAACTATTTCCAATGCTTGCATTGCTTATTTCTTTTTAAGGACCACACAGGTTGATTCGTAGATAGCTATTTTCTCAGCACACAAGTTTTAGGCTCGTGTTCTTTGTATCTCACAGCGGGTTCGATCACCACAGCTGCTCCTTTAGCTCGATCGATAACTATGATATTACTCTGAGAGGAGACTTTTTGAAGTACAAGGAGTAAAACAGAATCGCATCGTTGTTAACGGCATAAAAATAAATAGTATATGATGCGCAGATGATACTCTCCTGCTTGAAAAAAATGCTGAAGATCTGTAGACATTACTAAACATCGTGGTTGAACACAGTGCTGCAGGAGGTCTGCGTTTAAACACAAGAAAGACCAAAATAATGGTCATAAACGAACGTCATTCAACCTGTCAAGTTCACAACAGCAAGTCCTACGCTTTAAGTATCTCGGTAGTGTACTTGATCACAGATGGAACAATGGTGTTAAAATTAGGTTCCGGACTGAACAGGTAAGGACTGCGTTCAACAGAATGAGCAAGTTTCTCTGTAACAGGGACATTAAGGTCAACCTCCGTCTCCGCTTACTTCAGTGTTCTGCATTTTCGGTCTTATTTTATCGTGCTAAGACTTGGAACCTAACAAGGAACCCCACCAAGAAATTCTATCGTTTGAAACGTAGACTCCTTCAGCTTATCTTACAAGGTAAAATTGAAGAACGGAGAACATATTGACTACGGAATCTGTGAGAATCGTATGGCTTCAGCACCCCTACTCTTTTCTCTGAGTTGCTGAGAACAAGAACCAGATGGCCCTGATGATAGCCGACATCCAGTGAGGTTATATATGGTACATCAAGGAGAAGAAGAATATCACTATAACGTCAGGTCGACGTGCTGATTTGTCTTTAGAGAGACATCGAACTTCTTCATTGGTTTAGAGGTGATGTTGTATACGAAGGCTTCCACGGACTGCACTGTGTCTGTCGATCTTCATTAGCTCTCCCTCTGGAAGTGTTTCGAATTCTTCTGCAACTGGATGTATTAATGTTCCTTCCAGCAACAGTTCGACCAGGGATGACATTGTAATTCATTTTAATTTTACCTTCCTGTCTTATTTCTTACCAAGAAGTAGCCTTTCTTCCAATGAGGCAAGGTCCAGACAGTCACATACGAAGGAATTTCAGAAATTACACCTCCTTCTCATTCTGGACATGACCAGCACACAAATGCCAATTGTTAAAATTCCTACCGATGTAAAGACGAAACACGTATTTTATTTTTATCTGTAAAGGCTAGTTGTAGTCGTTGATGGAACATTCACTTAGCAAGTGTCTGATTATATTTATGTGTATCACTCGTACTGTTGCTGATATTCTGAAGCCGTAGCCTCATCTCCTCGCACAGCACCACAAAAGTCAGGCTGAGAGGAAATCTTGTTAGTGGTCGCGGTTTACTTAGGACGTTGACTGATGAAGGTGATTCAGATATGAAACTCCGACAATAATGAGAATCAATGAGAAATTATTCATCAGTTCGATATTAGTCTTTCGGAGCAACTCTAAATTAAGTCGAAACCTAATTCGAGCCATGCGATCTACAAGTATTCAGGACCATTCATCACGAACTTCATGAAGGTTGCTAACAGTATACAAGGGAATGGGGTGCAGTATTCTTCCAAGATGCCCCAACCACAACAGTTCTTCCTTTTCTATCGTCTTGCTAATATTTGGTTGTTAAGAAAGTCGATAAGGATTTTCTTTCTAGCTTCATTCCCACCTCTCAGCCTCTGCATTATAGGTTGGGCAATAAATCATTCTCAACACTTTCCTCTAAATCGCATCAATACCCCTTTCAAGAGTTTTGAGAGCTGACCATGTGTAACACCCATACATCAATACAGGCCGTACTAGACTCATGTAAAAAACTAACATATCACGCGCAACGACCATGGGTGATTTAAACAGATATGAGTGGCGTACGTTTCCTTTGCCGTAATTTCTTTTCCAGTGGACTTCTGCCGGGGAATACGGTACGTAGGTACTTGAAGATATCTACACTCTCAACGTTGCGTCCGTCTATACTGATATCATTTTGAATATTCTGTCTAAGGGAAATAACCATAAATACTTCGACATTTTGTCGTTGACTAAGAGGCCGACTTTCCTTGCTTCTTGCAGAAACTGGGAGGCATCAACAGTAATTATTACTATTATTATCATCATCATTCAAGAACAATAAACAGTTTCTGACAAGCAGGAACTTAAACATTAAAATTAGGAAAGAATTTGCAAAATGTTGTGTGGAGAGTATTGTTTTATGGCTGCGAAATATGGATCCTGGCGAAACAGGATATTAAATGCCTGGAAGCAATGTAAATGTGGATGTGGATGACGTTTCTGAAGATAATCTGCATATAGTAAAATTTAAACCAAAAGCCCTTGAGGAAGTGGATGAAACAAGGGAGTGGTAAACCAAATTCCTTGGTCATAACGAATGTCTAACGATCATGTTGGAGAGAAAAGTTCTGCAAAGGAAGGGAAGAGGAAGACCAGGGAAGAAGCATCTGGATTCAGTGATGGACAGACTTAGTTTCCTATCTTTTACAATATCAGTGTATTCTTACTATACAAGTTTCTTTACGTCGCATGCATGCAGATACGTCTTATGGCGAAAATGAAATACGAAAGACCTAGGAGTGGGAAGAAAATGGCCGTGGCCTTAATTCCAGCATTTGTCTTGTGCGAAAATGGGAAACCACGGAGAACCATCTTCAAAGCTGCCGACAGTTGAGCTCGAACCTACTATCTCCCCAAATGCAACCTCACAGCTACGTGCTCCTAACCGCACGGCCAACGTTCTCGGTATTATCTATCTATATAAATACAATCGTAACGACCTTGTGTCTGTACATTGACTATTTTAGCAAAATTTCCGTACAGTTATCCGTTTCAAGTGTAATATTTACCATCTGCGTATGGGTTAGCATTAGTTTCATTAAAGTCGTAATTTTTACCCCCACCCACTAAACAAGAATGAAGCACAATCGGCCACACGAGCTGGAAAATTGAATTTTTACAAAATTTTATGTCTTAGCCTGTAATCGACAGAAAGCTTCAAAGAACTTTAAATATTTCACTTTAACCCCGAATAGTATCGGAATATTGAGGCAATTTTAATGTCGGTGCAGACCTTCGTTTCTAGGTATTTCGTGGCTAAACGGTAAGTCCTATCACAAAACGGATGGCTCAATCTCAGTTAAATTTGGAGTGATCTACAACTTTGTTCCTGTGACGTTTCGTCGTATCTCTATTCCTCATACGTTAGATTTGTCACTTTTCTCGATTATACCTACACTGTGCTCTTTGTACACGTATAATTCCTAGTTCGAATCACTTATACAAAATATAGATTCATCTAATTCTGCCCGAAGGAAGTATCACACGTGAGCCAAATTCTATGTTTTTAGCTGTAATATTAGTACCCAAAAACAATGCACTGTCAGAAAACCTTACCTAAATTTCACCTTCGGAAATCACATCCCGGAGCTCGAAGTCCCATCCTCCCTACTTTCATTCCGTCAACGGCTAAAGCTCAGAAGCATACGGGTAATGGAATGTTCGTAAAAGGAAAATGGGCACTACATTATATTTAACGAAAGTAGGGTTCTCTATAATGTAAGAGGAAAACATTAATATTATTAAATGAGGAGAGTTTTGATCCCAATATTTACTAAACATTTTATTAAACTGATACAACCACACGATAAATAAATGAGATAATGCCATATTATTACAATTAAAAATAATCAATAGTAAAGCAATCATTTGTACACAGTATGCCTCTGTCAGTTCGTACACTGTTGGGGTTATCGCAGGGCATACCTTAAATCACTAATACTATGTACATTTTCACAAACGCAAGTATATTTATCTCTGAGCAATGATATTCGATGGTATCTATTATTTGAATAGACTGACCAGAAGGTTAGGATGGCACTTTCTCATTAAATCGTATTATTAGTTAGCTGTAATGGTTGTGGAATTTAGGCAGTTTAAATTAATACTTTTTTCACGCACGAGATTACATCGTCGCATATCGAACACATGGTCTATTTGACCACATCAATTATATATTATATTGAACACATATACGTATTATTTCACAGTAGACATTATAGTTGGACTTTAAGTCGAACAGAGAATATTAGACTAGAAAATGAAGTCATAGAGGAAGTAGATGTATACTGTTACTTGAATAGTAAAAATAACCAATACAGACTAGCAAAATATGAAAGACCTTTCTTAAGAAAATAAATTCCCTCACTTCGAATATTGATATAGAAACTAGAAAGGCGTTTCCGAAGAATTCATTCTCGAGCATTGCATTATATATAAGTGAAACATGAACGATAACTAGCGCAGCAAGGTATATAATAGGAGACTTTGAACTGTTGTGTTTCAGAATTATATTCAAGGTGAGATGTATAGATTAACCACAAATGAGGATATACTGAATCGAATTTGTGGGAGGAGAGCAATTTGGCTAAATTTGACCAGTGGAAGTAATATAATGATGGGCTACATCTTAAGGCACCCAGGACCATCTCAGGTATTTTTAAGGAAAGTGTAGGGGATAAAAACGAGAAGTTTAGCCCAATATAGCATCGCCTATAGAGTTGCATTATACGAGTCTATGGACTGATGACCCAAAGAACAACTAAAATATTTTAAATCTTTAGTTGTATCAACTGATTACTCTATAATGTCGTTCCGTGTCAAACCTCTCATAGCTCCCTTCAGTATTTCGTAGAGGAGATAAGTGAGTCAGTCTGGGCCCTCCCAGCTGGACTGGAGGACGTGACCGGCCTCACCCGGTATTGTTTTCTTTGTTTGGTTTATCCGTACGCATTCTGGAACAAGGAACATTCCTGTCTAGCCGCATATTTCGGTACTCAACACCCGAGCTCTAATAAGGTGGCTAGCCGCGAGCAGTGAGTCAGTGTTGGACTGGGGCGACACCTGTGTCCCACCGGAGTCTGGACGACGAGCTGTTGTTATGCCAGAGTGTAGAGCGTCCTGTTAGAGTTCTGTGTACCGCGGTCGATTGCATGACTGGGGCTTGACGGTGGTAGTGCTAGAGTCAAAGTGTCGTCGTGTGTGTATCGGAGTGGTGTATGTGTAGTACCGCGGGCTTTATACCTTGGTGGAGTCCGTGTGTGGAACAGCTCTTGCGAGTAGAACTGGAGCAGTATTAATGGTCGTTGTCATTAGGAGTACCGTCCTGTTGGCTAGTACTGCTGAGCTCTTGCTATTTATAGCTCACTGCATTTGACTGCATCTTTCTCTGGAGGCGTACCAAGGAGCTGGTATGATGTGTTATAGAAGTCAGCAGACCTGTTTTCAGACCTCTGAGCACAGCTGTGTGTGTGCAGGGACTGAACTCGCGGGAACGAAAGTGACGTACTGGGAGCCTGTCAATAAGGAGTATATACCCTCTCAGGTAATACCAACGAGCCGAACTACCTGCTGTGTGAAGAAGACAGAGACTTTTAAATAGTGAGTGTGATCATTCATGGTTGAATAGAGTTGTGTGTGTGTGCATTAATGGGTCCAATATTTCCTGCATCACCCGACTTCGATTGACTGGACTCAATTAGCTTTGTTTCAATTTATCTATTTTAAAATTGTGTTTTATTACTAAATATTGTATCTAATCTTCTAAGCAGTCTTTCTGCAGCACAACGTCTGTCGCAAGTCGTATTAAATTCTACACTAGCACATGTTGCTTGTGTGAACATCGCCTTTGACTCCCGCTCGTTTCATTGTGTCCTTTTTGTATTCGTGTACATTCCTGATACCTTAAATCCATTTCATTTTTTAACTGTAAACTAAACTCTGAAACATTCATTTTCAACATAACACCAGAACTCAAAATAGAACATTGCAAAGGCTGATAACATTCAGACACAAGAGTTTGCTAGACAACATATAGAGGAAACCTCAGAAGACAAGGAAAATGTGCCACGTTTACAATATAGAATATTAGAAATACATCAAGGACTGTATGAATAAGTACTGATTGTACAATAAAGAGTGATAAAAATCCAATAAAAAGGAACCAACCTAAAGATGAAAAGAAAAGAAGATGCAAAAAGGAAGGAGCAGGGAATAGAAGTAGGGATCGAACTGGGGAAAGATTATCTTCACCGGGTGTAGTTGCGCTTCAGCATGTTATATTGCAGAAAGAAGCATTGGTCCTAGAAAACAGATAATATGAGATCAACATTTCATTGTCCGAAGTACAGTTCAGGGTTGAAAATTTTAAGTAGGAATAATGTCTTGCGTATTTAATTTTGATGCCGTAATAAGCTGGCGAAAGCAAAGTTTAACAGGGGCAGATGGCCCAATGAAAAATCTAATGTCAAAATAACATAATGATAGGTCTTCTTCACCAAATAATCTCAAGAATTATAGTCCAGATGGTAATGACTATATAAACGTAGCACAGTTGTTTGGTGCTCCAACACTCCGAAACGAAGGCAGTCTCAATTTTAGAGCGGTGGGGCCAGAGAATATATAGCGGTATAGAAGCGTCCAGAAAAATAGGAAATCTGAAAGCCAGCATGTTCCAGAAATAAGTGGTTAGCACAAGCACACACCGCAAGCGAAGAAGGCGAAGCGTGGAGTATACGATGATGTCACAGTGAAGGGAGTAGGCAGGCAGCAGGTGAGCAGAGCTGTAGAGTGACTGAAGCAGCGGCGGCGTGCGAAGCTAGGAAATATACGTAGCATGTAAAGGAGATCGTAACAAATTGTGGCTGACAGTTTTCTTCGTTTCTAAATGCCGATATAGCTCATTGCATTGTCTTTTCACACAAATTGCCTTTTATTAAACTGTTTTAACTGTTTTGATTCTCTGTGCCTCTAATTAACGATCTGTCTACAATGGTGAAGGCTTCCGATGATGATTATTATTATTATGCTCGCCTACGTAGTGTGATGGTTGGCACTATTGGCACATACACCGATACTGGGTGATTATGACTACCCTGATGGGGTATGATGTCTTTCTGGAGTATGATGACCTCTCTATGGCCAGGAGATATGTTGGGGTTCGGAGAAGATTAATGGGGAGCGGCCGTTGCCAATAGAAGAAACGCCAGTGAGGGGAATAAACGACAGCGTCACTCAACTTAGCCTTGCCCATCCCGAGTAGAGCGTACTTCGAAAGGGCTGCAGCGCCTGGCGACGAGTTTTCTCATTGACATGTGTAGGCTATGTCTTTGGTCTGTCGGAATTCGCTCAGCACCATTGTAACCACGGCAACCAGTGGTAGTCATTTATGCGTCATCTATACACAAGCTCTTCCAGACGATAATGCATTGTTTCTCACTAGGCAACACAGTCTAACGTGGACGAAGGGACGGTATTTAGATCTCGCACAAGTACACTCAAGATCGAGCACGTTTGTGATGGCTACGAGTGAATCCCGAACATGCTCTCTACATCGCCATGAAGACTCTACGTATCCGTTCGACCGAAGGTTTGATCGCCACCTTCAAAACTACCGGTGATACAGGAAACCTTACTTGCGCTGATGTATGAGACGAGGACCTATCGTTCCTCAACTCTGTCACCGTCACTGTAGTCTCAAGGTCGAGCGGATAGGACTTTACTCTCTCATCTTCTAACTCCGAAAGCATGACTATCTATCCACATGGTTTTAATTTCGCCCCTGAAGTGGACGGCGGGCATCCTAGACGGTGAAGCCGTCTCTCAGGCCAGGAGAGGATGATCAGAGAAAGTGAGGTGGCCTATACTAACAACTGTCCCATCATTCGACTCAGTGCAGGAGAATGGAAAACCACGGAAAACCATTGTCAGGACAGTCGGCGGTGGGGTCCATCTCCTCCACGTTTCACGAATACAGAGGCGTAGAGCAACGTAGAGCCGTGGGCATCCCTCTTCTGCTCGGTTGTTCGGACGGAGTGCAGAGCTCTCGGACCACACGCAGCTCGTGGTCACTTGTACGCACTCTGAAAATGTACGAATATGAAGTTTTATTCTCAACATCAATATAATTAGAAATTATTTCCTACGTTATTGCCTTCACGGCCCGTTTGATGACCTTGCTGCCGTATTCGCAACACACAAAATGTAAGGAATATGAAATAGCTTACTTTGAGGTAAGATGGCATCGTCATCTCACAATGGGAATCCCCCTATGGGTGGGGGAGATAGAATAACACCCACGGATTCCCCTTCCTGTCGTAAGTGGCGACTAAAATGGGCCCAAGGGGCTCTGAACTTTGCAGCGTGGGTCGACGACTACGGGGCCCTTCGCTGAGTCCTGACATTGCTTCCTCTTACTTGTGCCAGGCTCCTCAATTTCACCTATACTGTCTGAGCTCCCTTGGTCAATTCTCGTTATTTTACCACCCCGACGCCATTAGGTATCCAGGGCTAGGGGGTCTTTTATTTTCACGCTCTTCGTGGTTGGCTGATATCTTCATTTTTGGAAGTGTCGGATCCCTTCCATTTTTCTCTCTGATTACTGTTGCCCGGTTGTACTTCCTCTTGAACAATAATCATCACAACCAACCCAGTCGGTGGCCATCATGTGATGAACGAGTGTGTCATTTAAAACAGACCTCAGCCAAGGATTTTCAAGTTCTAACAGTTCTTGTTAGACGGGCGTGTTTCTATAATGAGGAATTAGAGCAAAGTCTCTGCGAAACGTAAAGAAAGTATTTCTGTTTCACTCTACAAAATCCTCAAAGATTATTAGGTATATTATTAATGCGTAAAAGAATTTTGTCGTTTTTCGGATATTTGAGATGAATGAATTACGACAGATTTCGAAAACAAAATGTTTAATAAAATCATAAAGCTTAAAGTACAACCAGCATTATTTACGTATGTATTAAATTATCTCAAAGAAGCAAACCTTCATATAAGGATACACACCATAGGAAGTTACAGTATTTACGAAAAAGTCAAAAAGTTATTTCGTGAATGAACAAGAAAGAAAAAGGAAAGCAGCTACATAACACAGAGCAGCTCCGGCCAGAGATCAGCGTGGATCAAGCATACGTGGGCGGAGGGGAAAAAGAAACATAGCAAGAATTAGTTCTGTTTTAAATGATCTGCAAAGGTTATATTCGATTAGGTAAATAATATTATTGTTAAAATTAAAACAGATTGTACAATTCTTAGAATTTCTGGGAAGAACTTTCTAATAAGGCCCACAATGAAGTTGTTTCAGCGCAGACCGTGAACGACAAGAAATACGGATTTATTGTTCATGAGACGCATCAGCAGTCACAGTGCGAATTACGAGAGTAAAAGAATGAAGTGAACTTTAGCAAGGAGCAACACGGAAGAGTATCTAATGCAGCTTTTTTCTCGTTGCAACACTGAGACTTCACTAAGCCGTAACAGCTGGTGACTCTCCTCTCCATTCAATGTTTCATTCATACATACTGTTCATATTTAAAACTGTTATGGTTCTTATATTTGATAAAATAGAACCCAGGACCTTTGAACAAGAGGTAGGAATCCTACTTCTAACCTCTACACCACAGTGCTGCCAAATAATAATAATAGTAATGGTAATAATAATAAAATTAGTGTTTTATTTTCCTTTATTTTCCTTTTTCACACTTCGTCAGCCTTACCAACACTAATATTTTTTTCGGTTTATCGGAACTCTTTACCTCCCCTTTCAGTGGACTCAAAGGATGAGTAAGCTCTGCGTAGCGTATGAGGCTACTAAGAGGGAAGCAACAAAAGTTTCTGTTCCCTCACTCTCGTCTTTTAAGACGAAAAGTCTTATCCTTTGTTCCATGGTTTTCCGTATTGAGAACAATTGTACGATTTCGAACATTTTAGACCCACCCTGCTGGATGATCGCTGTCGTCTTCTCGGTCAACTCTTTCTTATCTGGTGAGCACTGGATCCACCTAATATTCCTCAGTACTGGATGGCTTCTTTCTTCCTTGCCAGGTCTCACGCGTATCACACCCACCTCGAGTTCCAAACAACTACCATATTTAAACTCACTCCTACGCAAGCTAAATTGAAAGCATGTTTCTGAAGCAGTTATTTTTAAGTAAATTAGTAATTAAACAATGTGGTACAGTCATTCGTAAGCAGAAGAGTCGTAATGCCGCGGATAACAACACTCGTCATGGCCATTGTAGCTCAGTGGTAATGTCTAACAGATAAGCTCCAGGTCTTGGCTGACGTAGACAAGTCAGTATGCTTGTGATCATAAGGCCAGTTCCACCTTCTCCAGTCAGTGGGGGTGATAGAATACATCCACGATGTACAACTCGGTAATAACATGTTCATTAACTGCATGCTCTATTTCAATTTAAGTAATACTACTGTACATACTTTAGTGTTCTCTTTGTAATCGTGATTATATTTTCCTTTTTGTTATGTTACCTATACCATTTTAATGTGTCTAGCATAGATACATCATGTTACAGTTCTTTAAGTGACAGTATTCTTTTATGACATAACTATGCCCTACATCAGATTATCAAAATTGATGCGCTTTACAAATAGCTTAAAGAACTCTCAGTATTTACCTATAAGTTCATTCTTGCTTGTAGGCCAGTCGCCTCCTGAGTTGATTACATTTGTCTTTAGGTTTACCCTTTCGTGTTTTAATAAGTCACACTCTTATAGGATGTAGTCCACACTCTGCGTTTCTTCGCCACTCCGACACGTCGCATGCTCTTGGATTTTAAATCTATGCAGGCACGTCCCTACTTTTCCATGCCCTGTCATCATAACCGTCACTTTTTCTATACACTATTCTTTCCACAATTGTAAACCTCTCTCACACAATACTATTTTAACTGCACGAGAAATTTGATGGAAAGTCTCTTCTAGATCTGTCCTGATGGCTGCTTGTTTCGCTAGTTAATCAGCAGTTTTATTGCCTTCTGTGCCGACATGAGCCTTAACCCATGAGAAGTGTATTTCCCAGTTTTGTTTTTTCAGGTCTCTCGTCTTCTTTCTGATCTCTTCTACGAAATTATTGCTTTTTCCATTGTTTTTGACTAGTTCCAGGGTTATTTTACTATCAGTGTAAATAATTACTGCTCTCGTTACGTGGTTGATGTCTTGTAATTTCTCCAGCGCCTTCAATATTGATTATTGTTCTGCTTGGTTACTGGAACAGCTATTGTGTTATTTGAATTGATTTTGTTGAGGAGGTTCGTGGTGACTGTACAGAATTATCCCAGATCAAACTCCATCCTCACTTTTGCTTTGATCTGTAGAGGTTTTTGTCCTGTGTTTTCACCGTTTTAGACGGGTCTGACCATTGTTTATAATAATTTCTGGAATCAAGTTGCAGTTATTCTTTTCCCACTACCGTCCTCCAGTCCGTTTTGTTATGTCATAGTGCCTGACACAATCTCTTCAAGTTCTATCACGATGGGAGTTAATCCGGTTATGACACATAATGCCTCTTGTGATGTTGAACGGTAGACCTTATCAATTTCAATGTTTATTAGTCGTTGCACCCTTCTTAATTTCATTGCATTATACGACTTGGTTGTGGATTGCAACCATAATGGTATTCCGTAAGACAGTATAGGTAGAATATATCCTTTATATACAATCTTCATAACGTCAGGGTGAAGTCCCCAATTCATTTTGGCAAACTTTGAGAGAGCATGAATAAGATTGGAGCACTTGTCAGTTACATATCTATGTGCTGGTCGGACTTAAAATCAGTTGTCTGTAATGACTCAAAGATATTTTATGTTGTTTACTTCTTTCATTTCCTTGTTATTTGAATATAATTGCAAATTCTGTCTTACGCCGGATCTCTTGCTTGTTATTATCATTCTTTCAGATTTATCCTCATTAAACATAACTTTGTTTTGTGTAACCCAAGTCTAGATTTTACTGAGTTGTATTATTTTTCATCTCCAGTTTGCTCTTTCCTTTGACTAGGACAAGCACATCATCTGCAAATGCAATCACCTTCGTGCAATCATTGTAGTTCAGATTTAAAAGTGAGTCGTACTAGATGCTCCAATATGCCGGTCCGCAGCGCGAACTCTGTTGACAACCTGTACTTACGCTTCCGTCTATGGCGCTCGAGTCGGCTTTCAGAGTGCATCTCTTCTCACTGAGATAGCTCTGCGTGAGTTTGTAGAAGTTTTCAGGGCAGTTGAATCCTTTCAGTGCGTTAAAGATCCCAGGCCAGCAGGCCGCATCAAAGGCCCTTTTCACGTCCAGACTGATCATTGCGACACTCTTTTCATATTTGAGTCTATCTTCAACAAACTGCTTGACTGCCATCAATGCTTCGACTGTTCCAGTTTGGCGTGAAACCATACTGGTTTCCGTGTAGTAGGTCTCTGGAGTTAATATCGTGCATTATTCGATTTATGAAGAGCTTTTCTAGCACTATGGCGACTACGTTCAAAGACTTATTGGCCGATATTTAGAAACATCATCATTGTTTTCTTTTCCAGGTTTGATTATGGGTAAGTGATGGCCCTTTTCCGTACTCTTGGGAAGCATCCAGTTTGAAGACATCCATTGAAGAGCGCTGTTACGTATGATGGTAATTGTACTAACTAGAGAGGAAAATAAGGAAGCATTCTGACACTTTAAAAGAGCCACGAAAGTCATGAACATGAAAGACTCGCTAGGTCTCGCAAACCTAACACCCTTAATGTCGGAATAAACAATAGCTGACGAATGGAGGTCGGGTAGGATACGTGAGCCTGGCACAAGTAACGTCCGCAATTGAGTCCCTAGCGCTCGTTTCAGACACCTCTTATGACAGGCAGAGGATACGGCGGCCACCCACGGGCGAAGTAAATAACTTACAACGGTACTTGGTATGATTCATCTGTTCCAGTTTCCCATTCCGTAACGCAGTCTGGCATTGTTACCTTACCTCCCTCGGACCTCTTCGATTTTCCCTTTGACCAGACTTAATAGAGGACGCTTGCTCAGTTGTACTTTCTCTTAAAACAATAATCATCACCACTAGCTTATTACCACGTGAAAAATTCGGGCATAAAAGTCATACAGAGTTAAGATATACCAACTAACCAAACATGATGACAACAGGAATTTTCCATCCAGAAACATCAGACACTACAACACGGTTGTGAAACGGGGTTGCCTATGCGCTGGAGAATGTTTGACGCTGGACTGGAAAAACAAACTTGAAAATATGAGAAAGAATGACGAATACTGAGAAAAACCTTAGATTGTTGTAATAAACATTACTATAGGGAAGTAATGAATAACATTATCCAATGAAGGAAATACGTAGACTGATCTTTACGGACACTTAGTAAGAATGAATGCAACAGGCTAATCGGTCGCTTTAACAACAATCCACTTGGATACTAGGGATACGTAAAAATATGTAGAAGTTAATATTCGACAGGAAGACACACAGAACCAATCGCTCAGTAAAGGAGGGGCCGATATGAGCGAACACAAGTCTCGGCCTATCCGTACACACTCGACTGTCTCCGAGAAAATGACGGTTGAATTTCTACCGTATTTGAAGTGCTATACGGGGTGGCGATGTCTTCCATTCTGTTTTCTTTCTGGTTTCATTGATTTTCTTATGTCTATTGCGATTATTACACGAATCAATTTAGTGGATACAAGGGCGTTACGTTGATACCAAAATTAAAACTGGAATTTACAATAAGTGGTATACGTTTTATATACATACTACCAAATGTACACGTGCTTCGCTACGGTATTATACAATGTATGCGGATATCGAAGTAAATTGCTGTACATGAAGTGAATAAGAATTTTTTAATTCCATGTCTCTTGGCGTTATCCGAGCAAAATCATAGGTAGGTCCGCAGACGTTGTTTCCAATGTAAAGTGCGAGTTGCAGAGTTGTGATGATAACGACAGGTCCACTTGTCTGCCGCAATTCACTATGCGTAACGTCAGTCACATTTTGATGGATAAATTTGTTTATAATCGGGAGCACCTATACCTAATGATAAAGAGAATCAGGTAAAAGAGTATTTTTTTAAATGCACGCTCGCTTGCCTTCTGCTAGTCAAATCAAGAATGGAATTATACATTACAATGGTACACAGGCGTTGGAGAAGGACCCCATTCCTATTGCTAGTTGAAGTCGATGTGGGGAGTACTAATTACAACAGCAGACGCCCTTCTGCTGAGAGTCACTATTGATTTGTAGAGTATTAATTACAATGTCAGACACACCCCTTCTAGATCGCTAAAAATCGACTTAAATGAATAAATGTAGATCGACATACGGAAGTATATGCATGTTCACCTTCATTTACAAAATAACTGCTGCTAAACGGTGCATCATATCGAAAAACGGATTGTACGAAAAGACGCCTTTGGCCTCATTTAGCGATCTAAATGGCTGGACCTATGATATTTACTCGTATCTCATCTATTTAAAGGTAATATTATTTTAGAAACATTCAATAGGGTGAAATTTGTGTAACGTTTTCACACAGTGAATTACTTCTCAGATACTTATGCGACAGCTTCAAACATAGAATTTGCCTGGGTGGGCCAATATTCGTGTCGAATTTGATGATCCCATCTTTCCTATAAGTGGATCAAACCATAAATTATACGTGTACAAAGTGCAAAATGTAGGTAAATCCAGAAATAGAGCCAAATTTAACACAAGGGTTAGAGACACGACAAAAAGTCATAGGACCAAATTTGTAGAGCACTGCAAATTCAACCGAGATTATAGGTTGCGTTTTGTGATACGAATTACCGTTTAGCCACCAAATACCTCGAAAGAAAGGTCTGCACCGTCATTAAAATTGCCTCCATATATCGATATTTTCCGGGAGTCAAAAATAAAATGTTTAAACATCTAGTAAATTTTCCGTCGGTTACAGGCTACAGCAATAATGTTGCCAAATTTCAATTTTCTAACTCGTCTGGGAGATCGTGCTGCCATCTTGGTATGGGGGAGGGGATTAAAATTAGTACTTTTAGGAAACTTTTAAGCCCATGAAACACATAGGTTATCGTTCTGGATAAATATCACCTACTTTGTTCTTATGCAGATCTGAAACTCCCAGCTTGTCCCTCACAGAGAATTTGAGAATTTTAGATTTTTCTATGGATCCTGAAGTCATCAGGTTGTCTGTTACCAAGTTTTAAGTTTCTATGATGCCTAGAATGGTCTCGTTAATTCACGTCTGCATTCATTTTTATGCCTTAATTTATATATATATATATATATATATATAGATAGATAGATAGATAGATAGATAGATAGATAGATAGATAGATCGCGTCAAACTGACTTCTATTTATTAATCAGGATTATATTTCACCCGCTTCCGAAGTGGTTATAGGGGCGTCTTACTCCCACAGTATGTTTTCCAGTTAGTAAGTCATACTGGAACATACACACGTCCATCACCTTGGGAATCTCTGACAATTTACTTTTTCACTCTTTATCACCCTCTATGCCAAAGGGGGCTGATGTTGGATTTTAAAAATCCGGAATGTTACAATTCATCTCAGCGACCCGGAAAACTATGGATTAGGCAGTATATTCGATTATTATTATGAAGATTATTATTATTATTATTATTATTATTATTATTATTATTATTATTATTATTATTATTATTATTATTATTGTTACCGTGTTTTAGTGGTAGGTAGAGGTGAAAGAAGGTGCGGGCGTGAACGGGTCTCAAACTACGGAATCAAAGTTAATGTAAAATTTAACAAGGTTATATTTTCTTTTCAAAAACAAAGAAATAACAAGCATGGCAGGTACAAAGTAGCAAGTCCAAAGGGTAGTTACAATATTTACAGGATTTGGGCTTCGCGCCCTGACTTCACAGCAATCAGCTCAGTTTTACCCCAAACACAAGTTTCAACAGAGGGGCAGAAAACCCCATTCATGCCTAGGAGTCCTTGCTCCAAATTACAATGAAAAGCCTCCACGAGGCATACAACACTCAATTTTCAAAAAAAGAGAGCCACTCGCTCTCAACTCTAAGCCTCTCAAAGGCCACACCAAACTCCACCTTCGAGTTGTCCTCACTGGACATAGACACAGGGGTAAAATACCCAACCTACTGAGGTCTATAAAATGAAAAGGGGCAATTACATGACCTCTAAAATAACAATTTGAGAGGAGGCGATCTGCACTCCTAATACACTTGTTTTTAAAACCTAATCTGGCTCTAGGCCACTAATGCAAGGGCTAATCCCATACTACAGAGGTGACTTTAGAAAAGAGCAATGTGTTTTACGTTAACGAAGAATAGGTTGGAAAAAAAAAGTTCACCTCAAAACAATGTGAGTGGGAGCTCGAGAGGGTTAGCACTCTCTATCCCAATATGCAGCTTTAAAAGAGAATAGATGAAAAGATTGGTTACATTTTAGGAAAAGGTTACATGGTGGAAACGCTTCGAACCCGCCCCGAGAGTTAAACTGCCGACCTAGCAAGAAAAGAAGTTATTAAGAGGCCATTACCTGGTGTTGAACAGCTGGAGAAGAAAGAGGCGCTTCCCGCCCCCTGCTATGTACTTTACACACTGAAAGATGGAACAGAAGTGGCGCAGAGACCCTAAAATCAGCAGTTTATATACTCTCGCGGAAGGTTCTAGGCGTTAGGGGAATGAGAACACCCGCCCACAATCACTTTATTGGAGAATAAAGAGAAACCCCTACACAAGATGAAGAAGAAACACATTATTGGTGGAAAACTAAGTTAAGAAATTCGGGATTGGTTGAATACAAAACAAGGAGAAAGAGAGGGGTATACAGCCAACTTAAACCATAACAGAAGGAAATTTAACAAGAAACAAACTTTTGAAATAAAAATTTCTCCAAAAACAAACAGTTCTTTCACTCCGCACTAGGGTGCACTATTGTTGATCTTCAGTAGTGTCCTCTAGAAGAGAAAGTTCACACTTCTTACTACAAGCAAAACAACAATACGTCGAAAATGACACAGTTCTAAAACTCCAAAATTTACAGGTAGTGACATCTTCTGAGAAACTTGAAACTTAATACCGTCAATAAAGTTCAGACTTCCTCCAGCAGAGGAGTTTCAACAGGCGCAACTTTTAAATTAGCGGCGTGGAGGTGTACCGCCCGGTACAGACCTCCCCCCCCAAAAGTTCCTCCAGGGGTGACACATGAAATTTGTTTGAAAACTAGGTCCAAGTTTTGATGTAGATGTGGAGATTAATTGCCGAAAAATTTATAAGATTTTCTTAATGTGGTTTGATTCAGTTTCAAAATTTTTGTTGTAACTGGAGAAGTAAAGTTTTATGGTTGTAGAAGTTGAATTGAGAAGGAAAACTTCAGTTTTAACATCGAGGAAAAATTTTCTAAGTCCACCAGATTTTGTTGTTGAATTCCCAAGTGTAGTCATCTCTTATAGTAACTGTCCATGTAGTTGATGTTGATTAAGTTGGATGGCCAGACCGGCCGTTGCAGCTTGCGTCCAGAGGAGGCCACTCGGACCCCTCAAGTACCCTGAGATACCGCTCGCCCGCACTATGAGGGGAGCAGTGGTGTTGAAACACGCCGCGCCCGCGGTGAACATATACAGGCTGCGGGCAAGTAGCAGGTCGTGCGCCGCACATCAGCCTTGGTCGGGAGGAGAGCTCCGGCTCGCCGTGCACATGTCGTCCTCGCTGGGGTCGAGGGGGCCATTCCTCAAGCCCAGTCGCGGCACGGCGCCACGCGGCTGCGGGGGCACTGAAACATTAAAACTAGGCGGCAGAATTGTTGGACCATCATCACTTTTTGAGGGCACAGGCTTGGTGGAGAGGTTGAGGGGCCAGCGGCATGCAGATATCCATGGCATTTAATATAATCAAGCCACAGTGTGTATAGCAGGAGACGGGAGCGTGGTAATGGCCATGGAAAGGACAGAATGGCAGTTTAACGGATCGGGGAAGGTTTTACAAAAAATGCTTACATATAAAACAAAATATTATAGAAGGAGCAGAATGCCTTAAGAGTGGAAACTCAAAAAAAAGAAATATAACCTTCATATTCCTATCAAATTATATGAAGCAAGTTGACACAAAATTTACACCGGTTTCACCTGGGACAGGTGAACCCTAAATATCCTCTCGGTGGCTGGATTGCTTACTAACAATGTAACCGGCGTAAGAAAATCGAGAATGATACAAGGCCCATGAAATCTGGGGGCAAGCTTGCCCGCGGGAACAAAGTTCTTGACCATAACTTGGTCACCTACCTTCAAAGGGGTGGGTCTCCGTCCACGATCATACCTTTCCCTAACCTTTTCATGAGACACTTTAAGATTGGCTTTAGCCTTCTTCCAAAGATCTTTAATGTTGTCCGGATCTATTGTCTCGGGTAGAATGTCACTCAGAGACCAGAGGTTAGAGAGCGGCGTGTTGGGAACAAACTTGAACATCAAAGAGGCTGGAGTAAATTTATGTGATTCATGAACCGCCGAATTCAAAGCAAAAGCTAACCAATGCAGGGACGTGTCCCACCTGGAATGATCTTCATGATGATAGGGAATAAGTGCGGACCTGAGATTACGGTTAACTCGTTCAGCCAGAGATGGTTGAGGGTAGTAAGCAGAAGTAGTTACATGAGCGATGGACAAGTCAAAACAGAATTTACGAAATAAATTAGATGTAAAAGCCTTAGCATTATCAGATACAATATATTGGCACGGACCAAAAGAAGCAAAAATAGAATTTAAGCAAGTAATGGTAGACTGAGCGGTAGCCAGCTTAGTCGGAAATAACCAGGAAAATCTAGTAAAGCCATCTACGCATACAAAGATGAACTTGTTAGCATTTCCCTTTGACTGGGGGAAGGGTCCTATATAATCAATATACAGGCGTTCCATGGGGCGCGACGCTTGATGCGAAGACAAAAGGCCTACCTTGGTGGACATGGTGGGTTTACTGAGCAAACAAGATTTACAAGCTTTTACAAGTTCACGGATTTCACCGTCCATACCTTTCCAGATGAACATTTCACGAATCTTTTCAGGAGTTTTAAATATTCCAAGATGCCCCCCCAATGGGGTCTCATGATAGTATTTGAAGATCATAGGCACAAGAACAGCTGGAACGACAACCTTCATCATCTTGTCATGCCTCGAAGGGCAACATAAAGCACCATTCCTCAGAACATAAGGGACGACATGTTCCCCAGAAGAAAGGGTTTCCATTATCGGAGCCAGCGTCGGATCTTCACGTTGGTATTTCTCAATATCCCTAAAAAGCATGGGAGCATCTGTTAAGATGGCATTAACACCAGATAGTATGGACTCGGGAGGTGATGAACTGTCGACCGGTTCATGGGTCTCGACGTCGTTAGAAAACATACGACTGAGTCCATCAGCAACAACATTTTCGGTACCTCTGATATGCCTGACATCGAATTGGAAGGCAGAAATACGGATGGCCCAACGGGCTATACGACCAGTACGACGCGGCCTACCTAAGACCCAGCTTAAGGCTTGATTATCTGTCTCCAGGTCGAATTTGACGTGTTCCAGATAGAGACGGAACTTTTCTAAGGCGAATAAGACTGCCAAACCTTCGAGCTCATAGATGGAATACTTGGCTTCATGAGCCGACAAGGTCCTAGATGCATAGGCGATGGGTCGCCTCCCTAGTTCAGTCTCTTGAAGAAGGACTGCAGCCTCTGCTGACGACGACGCGTCAGTTTGGACGATGAATTTCTTCGAGAAATCAGGCATAGCAAGTACAGGGGCATTACAGAGAGCCAATTTAAGATCTTCAAAAGCGGCTTGTTGAGAAGGTCCCCACTCGAATTTGATGCCTTTCCTACGAAGAAGGTTTAAGGGCGCCGCTCTATTAGCAAAGTTAGGAATGAACTTTCTGAAGAAATTCACCATACCAATAAACCTGGCGATACCTTTAATGTCCTTGGGAGGTTTAAAATCACGGATGGCCTGTGTTCTCGAATGATCGACTGCAACACCATCAGGTGACACAATATGCCCTAGAAATGACATAGAGGGCTTAGCAAAGGCAACCTTGGACAACTTGACAGTTAACCCAGCCTTACGAAGGCGATCGAGAACTTCTCGCAGATGATCTAGATGTTCTTCAAAAGTTTCTGAAAATACGACGACATCATCCAAGTAGTGATATAAGTACTCAAATTTGATGTCGGAGAAGACCCTATCTAGTAGCCTAGTGAGTACAGCTGCTCCCGTGGGGAGCCCGAAAGGCACGCGGTTGTATTCGTATAAATTCCAGTCCGTGGCAAACGCTGTAAGGTGTTTAGACTCTTCGGCAAGGGGAATTTGATTATAGGCCTGATTCAAGTCCAAGATAGTAAAGAACTTGGCCTTACGAAAGCATGAAAAACAAGAATGAAGGTCGGGAAGGGGCACAGATTGTAACACCACCTTCCGATTGAGAGCCCTATAATCAATGACAGGCCTGAAGCCCCCTTGGGGTTTCGGGACTAGAAAAATAGGCGAAGAATACGCCGACTTAGAGGGCCTAATAATACCATCCTTCAACATCTGATCGATGATTTCTTTCAGAGCCTTCATCTTAGGTGGAGATAGCCTATAAGGTGGAAAACGGACAGGAATCGAATCCGTGACCTCAATTTTGTATTCAATAAGGTCAGTAACACCAAGAGTATCAGAGAACACCTCTGGAAAGGACTGACACAATTTGCGAATACTATCAGCCTGCTCCTCAGGTAGATGTCTAAGGTCTAACAACATCTCATCCTGGGTAGGCGAAATAGATGAACATGATACAGAATTACACTTTAACAAAGGAAATTTACAATTGGTCGCAAACTTGAATGTGCACGACTTACTCTGGAGATCGAGCACAAGACCAGTGTGAGAAATGAAGTCCGCTCCCAGTATGATGGGGCAAGACAAGTGCTTAGCCACATACAGTTTGATTTTCCATGTAAATTTAAAAATACGAATTTTGACCAGTAAGGAACCTAGAATTTCTAATGGAGATGAATTAGCCGAAACATATAGAACAGGAGATGAGACATAGTCAGGTAGTTTACAAACCGATTTCAATTTAGAATACCATTCAGCCGAAAGAATCGAACAGACACTGCCTGAATCTAATAGAGCGGTTATAGGCTCATTGTTTAACTCAATCTTAAGAAAGGATTAGGTGCGGGGGAATCCGCCGCAATCCTAAGACACCCTTTGGGGCATTCAAAAGATGCATTTGAAAATTGCTCCTTCCCTGAATTTACAACCTGTTTACTAGGGGCTGAGTCTCGGGAAGATGGATTAGTCGACTCAGCCGAAGCCACTAGTCACTTTTTATTATTGGCATAGGTGGAATTTGCACCAGAAGTTGAGCAGGAGGGGGTGATATTCGAATTTGGGCAATTCTTGGCGATATGTGAGAAAGCCCCACATTTAAAACAGCCTTGTGATGAACCAGCCCCATTCCTTGTCCCACTCGACTTGATCAGTGGACACTTATTGCGCAGGTGGTCAGGCGACCCACAAGCATAACATTTACGAGGGGTGACTGATTGGCGAGGTGGAGGCCTAGTATTACTAAAGGAAGGCGGGGGTTCTTTCGCTATACGCAAAGAATCGGCGTATCTAACTCCTTCCGCTGAGACGGCCAATGCTTCAAGTTCAGAGAAAGTTTGCGGGCACGCCGCGAAACACAAATATGACCTGTAGGGTGGTGAAATCCCTTCCACAATAGCTTGTACAATCTGATCCTCAGGGAAATGAAGAGCAAACACCGTAGTATAAAACTTAATATCTTGGATGAAGTCTGCCAAGTTTTCATCCAAGCGCTGTACCCGATAATAGTACTTCTGAATAAGGGAGGACCTGGCCCTAGCAGGGATGAAGTTAGCTAGCAAGTGGGCATGGAAATCCTCAATAGATGATTGCTCGGCAATGGCTCTTACGATTTTATCAGAGAGAATACCAATAACATACGGATAGATAATTTGCAAAATTTGACATGGAGAAAGAGAAAAAACAAGGGCATGATCCTGAAATTCAACTAGAAATCTTAAAAATGAAATTACGTCACTGGTGGTATTAACGGAAAACTTAGAGATACCTCTGAGCAACATTGCCAATGGATGAGGCAAGCTACTAAACCCGGGTGACATAGTAGGTAAAGGTTTCAATGGCAAGGTAGTTAATTCAGAACGTACATTATTTAATGAGTTACGGCGTTCAGACTCATCCAATGGGGCAGAGGGTGTTTGAGCATCAATGGTTTTCCTATTGACTTCTCCCTTATGAGGCTCTTCCTCGCTACCTACATTCACCGTGACGGGTTGATCAGTTTTGGGAGGAACCTCCCCAGTTAACAATTGAGTGACCTTGCTAGATAATTCAGAAATGTTTTCAAGCAGCGTACTAGCTTCCTTCCTCTGAACGTCATTCAACTTCAAAGACAACAGGTCATTAACTCTATTTGAAAAGTGATATAGCCTGGCTTGCACACGCTTAATTTGATTAGGAGAAGGATCATTTTCATCAAAACAACTAACTACAGATGCTAGCCTAGTAATATTCTCGACGATCGTGGAAAGAGAGTCGTCAACTTCTTTCTCTCCCAAGGTGGGGATTGAAATGGGCAAATCAAGGGACTCTCTAAGCTTATTGGTGTCTACTGCAACCGTGCCTCCAGATTGCACATTTCTGATAGTCAACTCATAGATCAACTCCTCTTTGCGCAAGTAGTTAAGATGGAGAACATCGCGAGGGCCGGGCATGATGACAGAACAATTTTGAAAAACTCAAAAAATTCCAGCAACTGAGAAAATGGTTAGAGTTCGGATCAAAACAATGTTTAGCCGTCAAGAGGGGCTCAAATGAGACCCATTCAACCACGTTCTGCTACCACTTGTTACCGTGTTTTAGTGGTAGGTAGAGGTGAAAGAAGGTGCGGGCGTGAACGGGTCTCAAACTACGGAATCAAAGTTAATGTAAAATTTAACAAGGTTATATTTTCTTTTCAAAAACAAAGAAATAACAAGCATGGCAGGTACAAAGTAGCAAGTCCAAAGGGTAGTTACAATATTTACAGGATTTGGGCTTCGCGCCCTGACTTCACAGCAATCAGCTCAGTTTTACCCCAAACACAAGTTTCAACATAGGGGCAGAAAACCCCATTCATGCCTAGGAGTCCTTGCTCCAAATTACAATGAAAAGCCTCCACGAGGCATACAACACTCAATTTTCAAAAAAAGAGAGCCACTCGCTCTCAACTCTAAGCCTCTCAAAGGCCACACCAAACCCCACCTTCGAGTTGTCCTCACTGGACATAGACACAGGGGTAAAATACCCAACCTACTGAGGTCTATTAAATGAAAAGGGACAATTACATGACCTCTAAAATAACAATTTGAGAGGAGGCGATCTGCACTCCTAATACACTTGTTTTTAAAACCTAATCTGGCTCTAGGCCACTAATGCAAGGGCTAATCCCATACTACAGAGGTGACTTTAGAAAAGAGCAATGTGTTTTACGTTAACGAAGAATAGGTTGAAAAAAAAAAAGTTCACCTCAAAACAATGTGAGTGGGAGCTCGAGAGGGTTAGCACTCTCTATCCCAATATGCAGCTTTAAAAGAGAATAGATGAAAAGATTGGTTACATTTTAGGAAAAGGTTACATGGTGGAAACGCTTCGAACCCGCCCCGAGAGTTAAACTGCCGACCTAGCAAGAAAAGAAGTTATTAAGAGGCCATTACCTGGTGTTGAACAGCTGGAGAAGAAAGAGGCGCTTCCCGCCCCCTGCTATGTACTTTACACACTGAAAGATGGAACAGAAGTGGCGCAGAGACCCTAAAATCAGCAGTTTATATACTCTCGCGGAAGGTTCTAGGCGTTAGGGGAATGAGAACACCCGCCCACAATCACTTTATTGGAGAATAAAGAGAAACCCCTACACAAGATGAAGAAACACATTATTGGTGGAAAATTAAGTTAAGAAATTCGGGATTGGTTGAATACAAAACAAGGAGAAATAGAGGGGTATACAGCCAACTTAAACCATAACAGAAGGAAATTTAATAAGAAACAAACTTTTGAAATAAAAATTTCTCCAAAAACAAACAGTTCTTTCACTCCGCACTAGGGTGCACTATTGTTGATCTTTAGTAGTGTCCTCTAGAAGAGAAAGTTCACACTTCTTACTACAAGCAAAACAACAATACGTCGAAAATGACACAGTTCTAAAACTCCAAAATTTACAGGTAGTGACATCTTCTGAGAAACTTGAAACTTAATACCGTCAATAAAGTTCAGACTTCCTCCAGCAGAGGAGTTTCAACAGGCGCAACTTTTAAATTAGCGGCGTGGAGGTGTACCGCCCGGTACAATTATTATTATTATTATTATTATTATTATTATTATTATTATTATTATTATTATTATTATATCTCACTCCCCAGTCAAGGGGGATACACTTTGAGTTTTAAAAATTCGGGAGTGTTACTATTCATCTCCCAGAAAACTATGGCTTCGACACTATTTTCGATTATTTTTAAATCTGAATCCCCTCACCCCCCCGCCGGAAAGGAGGGTGAACTTGAACTTATAAAATATCCGGGGTCTCACCATTCATCTCAGCGACCCCGAAAACTATGGATTCAACATTATTTTCGTTAATAATTATATAACACTCTCCAATTGCCACCCACCACGAAGGGTGCTGAACTTTAGAAAAATACGGAGTGCCATTATTCATCTCAGCAACACCGAAAAGTATGGATTCGACACTATTTTCGATGATTTTTATATCTCAGCCCACTCGCCCCCCTCAACCCCCGCCCCTAAGGGTTCTTGGGGTGCCCTAACCCCACTTGGCTTATCTCCTGATACTAAAATTTCGAAGTGTACAATCCACCCCGGCGACCCCGAAAACTACCTTTTCGACACTATTTTCGATTAATTTTATATATCACTCCCCCCTCGCCCCCGATCCCAAAGGGGGTGAACTTGGACTTATAAAATGCAGGAGTCTCACTGTTCATCCCAGCGACCCCGACAACTATGGATTCGATACTATTTTCGATTTTTTTAATATATCATTCTCCCATCTTCCCCACCACGATGGGGGCTGAAATTCGACTTTAAAAATTACGGAGTGTCACTAATAATTTCAGCGACCCCAAAAAGGATGGATTCGACACTACATTCGATGATGGTGTATATCTCAGCCCCCTCGCCCTCCGCCCCTAATGTTTCCTGGGGTGTATTACCCCCACGTGTTTTGTCTCCTGGGCCCTGTTTCATAAAACATCTTTCCCTAATATTATTAGTAAGAAACCAACAATATTAACTAATAATATTACCGAGCTCTATAGCTGTAGTCGCTTAAGTGCGGCCAGTATCCAGTAATCGGGAGATAGTGGGTTCGAGCCCCACTGTCGGTAGCCCTGAAGATGGTTTTCCATAGTTTCCCATTTCCACACCAGGCAAATGCCGGGGCTGTACCTTAATTAAGGCCACGGCTGCTTCTTTCCATCTCCTAGGCCTTTTCTATCCCATCGTCGCCATAAGACATATTTGTGTCGGTGCGACGTAAAGCAAAAAAAAAAAAAAAAAAAAAAAAAAAAAAAAAAAAAAAAAAAAAAACCTAATAATATTAGTATTATGTTTCATAAAATTATTAGTTAATAATATTAGTTATTAGTTTATGAGTCAAAATTATTAGTAGATGTTCCTAATAATATTAGTAAATTGTTTCATAGACAACATGACTAATAAAAGTTACTCATATTATTAGGATTATTTCCATGAGGGTATTTTGACTCATAATTCATATTATTAGTGAAACCAAAGTGAGCGGTATTTTAATATTTTGGCATAAAATCATGAAGATCACTGAAATGGTCGACTCTGATTCAAATAGTGATAAGGAACGAGTGTAGGTATTCACCGTTCAATAAATGTTACGTCAAAAACAGCCTGTACCGACATGTAACAAACATGCGAATACCGTTACAATGGGAGATTTAGGTTAGATTACATAACTTTTGAGTATTTGCTTGATAGGAATTGTAGGTAATAGAATGTTCCACTGCAAGGAATGAAGCATAACCTAAAATTAGCAGCTTCGCATTGCACTTCGCCGGTTGGTAGTGATACACAGTATCATTGTGTTTCTCTAGTGCAGTTCTGCTAGGGACACTCCAAGATGATGCTGGTGATGATTATTGTTTTAAGAGGAAGTAGGCTACAACTAGGCAACCATCATCTATAACAACACTAATCAGATAGAAAAATGGAAAGGATCCGACATTTTGAAAAATGAAGGTATCGGCTAAAGAAAGAAAAGGGCCACTAAGGCCGTGAAAATGAAAGACTCTCTCGGCCTCGCAACCTAATACTGTCAAGGTCGGAAAAGAACAAGAGTTGAACAAGGGAGGTCAGAACGGTAGATGAAAACGAGCCTGAGAGAAGTACGTTGAAGCAATCGCAGGACTCATCTCAGTGCCCCATGTTCGCCAACACACGCTCCAAAGTTGAGAGCCCTGGGACCCCTTTTAGTCGCCTCTTACTACAGGCAGGGGATACAGTGGCTATTATTCTACCGCCCCCACCAACAGTGGTAGTAAACAGAGATTTTGCTAGTCCATCTCAGAGATTTTCACTTTCCGCAAAGAAATTTTCTTCTCTCACATTATTTTCACTTCTTTTATCCATTTTCATATGTATTGAAGTCACAATAATGAAAATATCAAGTCAGCCTTTTGAACATGTGGATTAATAGTCGGCTGTAGTCAAGCATTAGCCTACTGCTAGGAACAAACCCAAACCAGGAACATATGCAACAGACCGATTCTAATCTCCATTTGTATCAGCTGACTAATGAACTAATATTATTAGTGAAGATATTTTATTAGTCATGTGTAAATCTTTATGAAACAGAATTTGGTTAACTAATAATTATTTTTATGAGTGCTAATATTATTCGCTAATATTAATAGTTAGATATATGAAACAGGGCCCTGATACTAAAATTCCGGAGTGTCACTATTCATCTCAGCGACCCCAAAGACTACGTATTCGACAGTATTTTCTATTATTTCTATATATCACCCCCGATTTCCCACAAAGAAGATGGCTGAACTTGGACATTAAATAATTCCGGCCCGCGCCTAGGAGTTCCGGGGGTGTCCTACCCCCACGTGATTTGTCTCCTGATACTAAAAGTCCGAAGTGTACAATTCACCTCGGCGAACCCGAAAACTATGTATTCGACACTATTCTCGATTAATTTTACATATCACTCACCCCTCGCCCCCCCCACCCCAAAGGGGGATGAACTTAGACTTATAAAATATCCGGAGTCTCACTATTCATCACAGCGACCCCGACAACTATGGATTCGACACTCTTTTCGATTATTTTTATATATCTCTCCCCCATCGACCCCTACCGCGAAGGGGGCTGAACTTGGACTTTAAAAAAATCCGGAGTGTGACTGTTCTTCTCAGCGACCACGATAAGTATGGATTCAACACTGCTTTTGATGATTTTTGTATCTCAGCCCCCTTGACCCCCTTGCCCCCCTTCCCCTAAGGTTTCTTGAGGTGTATTAACTCCACGTGGTGTGTCTCCTAATACTAAAAATCCGGAGTGTCACCATTCATGTCAGCGACCCCGAAAACTGTGGATTCGACACTATTTTCTATTATTATTATATATTACTCCCCCATCGCCCCCCCCCAACCCGAAAGGGGCTGAACTCGTACATTTAAAAATTCCAGATTGTCCCTATTCGTTTCAGCGAGCGCGGAAAGTATGGATTCGACACTACTTTGATGATTTTAATATCTCACCCACTCGCCCCCTCCCCACCTCTAAGGTTTCCTGGGCTTTCTTTCCCCCACGTGGATTGTCTCCTGATACTACAAATCCGAAGTGTACAATTCACCTCGTTTAATTTTATATATTACTCGCTCCTCGCCCCCACTCGAAAGGGGACTGAACTTGGACTTTAAAAAAATTCCAGAGTATCACTATTCATCACAGCGACCCCGAAAAGTATGGATTCGACACTATTTTCGTTAATTTGTATATCTGACCCCCTCACACCCCCGCCCCTAAGGGTTCCTGTGCTGCCTTACGCCCACGTGGTTTGTCTCCTAATACTAACAATCCGGAGTGAACAATTCACCTCGACGACCCCGAAAAGTATGTATTCGACACTATTTCCGTTTAATTTTATATATCATTCCCCCCTTGCCCCCCACCCAAATGGGAGCAGAAATTTGACATTTAAAATGTCGGGTGTGTCACTATTCACCTAAGCGACCCCAAAAACTATGGATTCGACACTATTTTCGATTATATTTTTACCTGACCCCCTAACCCCCCACTCCTAAGGAGGCTAGAGGTGGCTTACCCCCACAGTGCTTGTCTCCAGATAGAAATAATTAGTGTTCAAAATTTGATTGAAATTGCTCCAGTGGTTTATGTACCGGGCGGTACACCTCTACACCGTTTATTTAAAAGTTGCGCCAGTTGAAACTCCTCTTCTGGAGGAAGGTTGAACTTTATCTATTCTATTAATTCTCTACTTTCTCAGAAGATGTCACCACGTGGAAAATTTGAGTTTTTGAACTGTGTCACCTTTGATGTGTTTTTGTTTCGCTTGAAGTAAGAAGTGTGAACTTTCTCTTCTAGAGGACACTACTGAAGATCAACAATAGCGCACCCTAGTGCGGAGTCAAAGAACTATTTTGTTGGAGAAATTTTTATTTCAAAAGTTTGTTTCTTGTTAAATTTCTTTCTGTTATTGTTTAAGTTGGCTGCATACCCCTCTCTTTCCCCTTGTTTTGCATGTAGCCAATCCCAAATTTCTTAAATTAATTTCTATCCAATCAGATGTATCTTCCCCCAACTTGAATCGATTGCGGGGTCCTATCCAATAAAAACATTGTGGGCGGGTGTTTTCATTCCCCTAACGCCTAGAAACTTCCGCGAGAGTATATAAACTGCTGATTTTGGGGTCTCCGGGCCACTTCTGTTCCATCTTTCAGTGTATTAAGTACATAGCAGGAGGCGGGAAGCGCCTCTTTCTTCTTCAGCCGTTCAACACCAGGTAATGGCCTATTAATAACTTCTTTTCTTGCTAGGTCGGCAGTTTAACACTCGCGGCGGGTTCGAAGCATTTCCATCATGTAACCTTTTCCTAAAATGTAATTACTCTTTTCATCTTTTTCTTGTAAAGCTACATATTGGGATAGAGAGTGCTAACCCTCTCGAGCTCCCACTCACATTTGTTTTGAGGTGAACTTATTTTCTCAAACTATTCTTCGTTTATGTAATGTAAAGTGTTCTTCTCTAAGTCACCTCTGTAGTATGGGATTAGCCCTTGCGTTAGCGGCCCAGAGCCAGATTAGGTTTTAAAAACAAAGTGTATTAGGAGTGCAAGATCGCCTCCTCTCAAATTGTTATTTTAGAGGTCATGTAATCAACCTTCTTTTCATGTAATAGATCTCCGTAGGTTGGGTATTTTACCCCTGTGAATACGTCCTTAGAGGACAGCTTGAAGGTAGAGTTTGGTGTGGCCTTGTGATAGGCTTACAATTTTGAGAGCGGATCGCTCTTTGAAATTTGTTTCTGTATGCCTCGTGCAGGCTTTATGTGTAATGTTTGGAGCCAGTGCTCCTGGGCATGAATGGGGTTTTCTGCCCCTTGGCTAATTTTTTTTTGGAGTAAGGCGGGGCTGATTGCCCAAGAGTTATGAAGTAAGGGCACTGAGCCCGAATCCAGTAATATTGTACCTACTTTTTGCTACTCTGTACCTGTTATGATTGTTATCTCTTGTTTTTGAAAAGAAAATATAACCTAGTTAAATTTTAAATTAATTTTACATTGCACGTTAATTTCGTAGCTTGAAACCCATTCACACCCGCACCTTCTTTCACCTCTACCTACCACGGATATCTCCGTAACAGTTTAGATGGAGATGTGTAATTTACACACATACAACAATCCATTTTTATATATAGTACTCGCTTTTGCTCGTTGGGGGCTCCGCCCCCAAACCCCCAGTTCCTCTACATTGGAAATGGTCATTTGAAAAACGGCTGTGACGAACCAGTACGTCATTACGAAAAGGAGATTGCGGCACTATACGACCTTATTTTCGGAAACATATTTACTCATATAATATTTTCTCGTACAGTATATTGACTATTTATTGCAAAGATAGAAGTAAACGTTTCGACCTTGTAAAAATTGCGACCTAACGGTACGTCATGTCGGGATGGAAGTTGGGCCATCATACGACGGCACCTTTAGTGGCCCAAATGTTTGTCTTAAGGCATTTTGTTGTATCTCGCCTGTTTATACCATAGAAGGGAGTGAATGATTCGATCAATATAAAAGTTCGTCCGCTTTTCACAATTTGAAAAATTATTTCCCGAACTTAGCAGACAGCTACAGTCTTGAAACTTGGCGGGCGTATCTAGAATGAAACAATCTGCAACGTCACTTATTTTAATAGCTACGTGACAGCGGAATGTCACGTTTATAGCTCATCTGGTAGGGTCTAACAACCCGAAATTCGAGTCCAATGTCTTGCTGGGGGGAGGGCTAAATAAGAAAATTTTTACCTATTTAGAATTTTTCCTTGGATTACAGCCTAATAGCTATCAGACGGCCGAATTTCAAGTTCTTACCTTATCTGGAAGTATCTGAAGCTAATTTTAGTCCGATACTTGGATTCCTTGGGAGGGGGTACTAAATATAAAAGAAATGAACTTTTTGAAATTTTTCCTTGGAATATCCCCATAGCTATCTGATTGGCCAACTTCATGTTCCTAGTTCATCTGGAAGGGTCAAACACGAAATTTCAGTCCGATACTTTGTTTGGGAGGGGGGTAAGTATGAAAAATTTGACCTATTTAGAATTTTTCCTAGGGTTTCAGCCTTATAGCTATCACACTGCCGAATTTCAAGTTCCTAGCTCACCTGGATGTGAGCAAACATAAGGTGGAGCCAGGCAATATGCACGCTAAATAGTGCAGACTTTCATTCGGAACTTTATTGCGGCCAAACGGTACGTTGTATCGAAGTACGGATTGTACCATCAGACGATGTTGAAGTTAACAACATCGAGTACAGTGTTCGATTTTAGTCTTGTTATGTTTCAATCACTTATTTTGTAATCCGCAATGATGCACAATGATGTTATCGCTGCACACTCTTGTCCTGGCGATGCATGCTCGATAAAGCTATGCCTTGACAGAGGAGGACGAGGTGGAGGAGGAGGAGGAGGAGGCTATAACAGCCGCCGGCATCTTGTGTAGTAGCCTCTAAGCGCTATATTGTGTAGTTAGCGTCGGGAAGGTCATCTTGTCGTAAACTAAGGATAGTCTTCAAAATTGTAGATGAGAGATTAGGTTCGGAAATGCACTAAAGTTTTACTGTTTAATGATAGCCAACGGAATTTTTCAAATTACCCGCCACCACATTTCAAAGGTAGTAGCTAAAGATGGCAGCACGGTGCTCTGTTGATTAAAGATGGCACCTTGTCAAAAAAGCACATAGAATTTCAAATTTCCGCCACCACATATTAAAGATATGTAGCTAAAGATAGCAGCACGATGCTTTGTTGATTAAAGATGGTCGCATCTGCATGTAGATTCTTTAAATTGCCCGCTACTACGATAAAGATAAGCACCACGATGCTCTGTTGATTAAAGATGACAGCTGTCAAAGAGTACGTGGAATTTTTCAAATTACCCACCACCACATTGCAAAGGTAGTAGCTAAAGAGGGCAGCACTGTGGTTACCGATGCAAGATGGAGGATGACAGCTGTTAAAAAGCACGTGGATTTTAAATTTACGACTACCAGTTTAAGGTTTAGTACCGTAAAGGTAGCAGCACTGAGGTAAGCGATGCAAGATGGCGGATAACAGCTGTCAAAAAAGCACGTGGCTTTGTAAAGCATGTAGAATTTTTCAAATTACCCGCCACCACGTGCCTATGAGGTTCAGTGCTGTTAAGATGGCAGCACTGAGGTTAGCGATGCGTTGTTGTTTAAAGATGGCCGCTCGACAGCTGTCAAAAAGCACGTGGTTGTTAAAAAGCACGTGGCTTTGTTTACAAATTCAAATCACGCTCCAAAATTCAAATCTCCCGCCAAAATTCAAATTTACCGCCGTGTGGAGGCCTCTGCGGAGGGCCGGTGGAGGTGGAGGCCTCTGAACCATCCACTTAATACTACTGCCATGGAGGGTAATAGAAGTAGAGGGAGACGAAGAGGACGATGGTTTGACTCACATTTTAATGTTTACGAAACAGCTATTAACTAATCTAGGCCGCGGAGCTGGTCGGAGGAACACGATTGTGACGATGTTTACTTAACTCACTGAGGCTTGCAGACTGCACGCTGGAAGGCATAACCACCCATCAGGAAAATGGAAGTAGTATTTTTATGTATTTCTTTGCAAACAATGTAATTTCGAAACTGTGGTTAATCTTACGTATATTCAATCACAGCCTAAGTTACAGGTGACTCTTCTGTCTAAGAACATTACGACCAAAACCAAATTTGAACCAGTTTTACTAGAAGGTGCAACTGACATAAAAAAAAGTATCAATGTTATCTGAAAACTGCGATGTGAAATGGTAGTTTGCCCTGTACCATATCAGGTAACGGAAAATTCTATAACTGACCTGTAGAACAAATTAACACTACAATATTTGTGCATAAAACAATCCATAACATGGTATACATGTTACATGTTTTTAAGGTGGATGTCAACGTACCGTGTACAGTGAAGAAGTGCATGTGAGAGAGCTCCGTAAACCACCTAGCAAATCAGCAAGTTTAACTGCAATTCGTGTGTACTAGGTCAAGTTTCATAACTATATAACACTCAGTGGCTACATACATTCATTCACAATGTCTCAAAAGTCATTGAACAAGCGGATTTCTTCATTCGAAGAAAAGCTAAGCGACATCCAAGCTCGCTTCGAGAAAGCAACGCGCGCCGCCAACAGCAGTGCTACCAACCCCGGCGATGTTTCCCTAGACGCACTCGCCCTTGAGTTCCAGTCTTTCAGAGCTGCTGTCACCGAGGAGCTTAAGGAGGTGAAGTCCGAACTTACCCAAATGCACAACCAGATCTCCAAACAGGACGACCTAATCGACGAAGCAGAGCAGTACAGCAGGAGAAACTGCCTATTAATCCACGGGGTGGCAGAAGCTCCGAACGAGGATGTCTATGACAAGGTATTCGGTGTTGTGAAATCCCACCTAGGAATAGACTTGACATTGGACAATTTAGATCGCTGTCACAGGATTGGGAAACCAAGGAGAACAACAGCTGAGGTAGTGACGGGAGGGAAGAGGCCCATCATAATAAAGTTCACGCGATATCACGAACGTGACCGTATCTGGCGTGCAAAGAAATCGCTGAAGGGATCGGGTATGCTCATAACAGAATCGCTAACAGCAACGAGAAAGGACATACTAAACGCCGCGCGTGACCACTTCGGTCAGAAATCTGTATGGACTAAGGATGGACGTATCATTATTCTAAGCTCTGATGGGAAGAAAATTCAAGTGACCACACGAGCTGACCTTAACAATGTTATTCAATCAGCTAGGGGGTGAAACAGTGCGAAGTAACGACAATGTGGATTAGTTTAAGTTTGTATTATAGTGTTTTATTATTGAGTGTGAATGTGATTGAGTGCATGAAAAGCCGGCGCGATATCAGAGGAAATACGCAGGTAAGAAGCATGTATTCTTCTTGGTATTCTGTTTTGTGTGATGAATACTGTTATAACCACTACCAGCTGTGGACCTGACTGTCCCGCTACCCCTAACCTCTCCTATCCGAGAACGGAGACACCCCGCTGCCAAGGTTCATTAGCGAAAGTATTTCAGGCCAACGCACATTCATTGAACTGCATTCATTTAAATTCTCAATCCCTACCTGCTCACCATGAGGAGCTAACAACTCTCCTTGAAAACAGTAATGTACACGTAGCTTGTATCAGTGAGAGTTGGTTACGCGCAACTATCCCTAGTAGTATGGTACACATAACGGGCTATAATATTTACAGGCATGACCGAATAGATAAAAGAGGTGGAGGAGTAGCCTTGTACTGTAGAGATGATATTAAATGTAAAATCGTATGCACATCTGCCCACTGTCCTGACCCCAGACCTGAGTTCATTTTTGCCGAGATAACTGTGACAACAGTTAAAGCCTTAATAGGAGTTGTTTATCGGCCACCACGGGTAGGTCACCTCTCAGACATTGAAGACATCCTGCAGAGACTATCACCTGCTTATGAACATATTTTAATATTTGGAGACTTCAATACTAATTTACTGGAACAGACTGGAGATACAAAGCAACTCTTAAGTATTTTCCAGACGTGTGACATGACAATACTTCCACTAAAACCGACAAATCATACCTCATCTTCACATACACTAATTGACTTAATGGTCACTAACAACCCACAGAAAATAGTATCACATGGACAAATTCCTACCCCTAGTATATCGACACATGACTTAATATACTTATCTTACTCGCTCAAAGTACCGAAGTATAAGTCCAGATACATCACATTCAGGGACATTAAACATATAAACTTAGATCATCTGAGAGTTGACGCCTTGAATAGTCCTTGGGATGACGTAAAAAATATAAACGGTATCGATAAGAAAGTTGAAACTTTAAGTTCACTTATACTTGGTCTCCTTGATCAACATGCACCTAAGCGTACGGCCAAAGTCTCCCGACCTCCTTCTCCATGGCTGACCGATGACATTAAACAAATGATGTCTCACCGTGACGCGTTACACCGGCTCTACAGACGCACACACTCTTCCAGAGCGCTTGAACAGTATCGACAACTTCGGAATAGAATTAAAGTAATAATTCGAAATAAGAAATTTTCTTTTTACAATCACCTGGCTGGAAATTTAAATGTGTCAAACACTTGGAAACAACTTCGTTCCATTGGAATTGGGAAATCTTTGCCCCAGCCAAGTAATCCAGACATCTCTCTGGAGAGATTGAATGCTCATTTTTCTGAAGTAAAAATTAAACCGGAAATACGCACAATATCACAGACTATAAAATCTCTTCTGAACCACCCACCACCAAATAGGCCATTCTTTGAATTTCGCGAAGTCACAGAGATTGACGTGAAACGCGAGGTATTATCAATTACATCATCTGCTGTAGGACCTGATGAAATACCCATACTCATAATACAACACATCATTGACATTATTCTTCCTGCCATTACTCATATATACAACACGTGCCTCACAAGTGGCCTCTTTCCAAAAATGTGGAAAAATGCCATTATAAATCCTGTTCCCAAAACTTCCTCACCTGTACTTATAACAGATTATCGACCTGTTTGCATACTTTCATCTCTCTCCAAGCCTCTTGAACGCATAGTACACGTGCAATTAACCGACTATTTAAATAAATACAAACTACTTGACCCTTTACAATCGGGTTTCAAAAAGGGACACAGTACGGCCACTGCCCTGCTGAAAGTTACAGACGACATGAGACGCGCTATGGACGAAAGGCAGGTGACGTTACTTACACTTCTTGATTTTAGCAGCGCTTTTGACACAGTAAATATAGACTTACTGGTTGCTAAATTGAAATCGCTTCACCTTGGACAGACAGCCCTAGAATTCTTTCTCTCATACCTTACGGAACGAAAACAACGCGTAATTATTCAGAATAGGTCATCCGAATGGGTAATGAAATTTTCAGGATTACCACAAGGCTCTGTACTTGGACCACTTCTCTTTGTTATCTATATTAACGATATATCGACACGGCTAAGGCACTGTAAATATCACTTGTATGCTGACGATCTGCAGATCTATTACCATTCCAAAATTTCAGACATCAATCAAGCAATAGGTTATATGAACTCTGACTTAAATAATATCTGTGCATACGCTCATGAAAACTGTATTTTAATTAATCCATCAAAATCTAAAGCTATTATTGTTGGGCAGACGAAACAAATCAGTGCGGCAAAAAACAAAAACATTCCTCCAGTAACTTTATCTGGTAAAATTATTCCGTACGAAAACTCGGTAAGAAATCTTGGTGTAATTATAAACGAGAATCTTAACTGGGGAGAGCACATTACAAATATCTGTAGAAAAGTGTACGCGTCCCTTCACCCACTAAAATATCATCAAAATATGCTGCCACGAAACATGAGAATTAGGCTTATAAATACTCTTATCCTCCCTATATTTTCCTACTGTGACGTAGTACTAATTGATGCCACGAGAGAACAACTAAACCGATTACAACGTGCTATGAATTCGTGTATTAGATTTATCTTTTCCTTACGCTATGATGTTCATGTTACCCCTTATTATCGACAACTTTCCCTTCTAAAATTTGAACAATATAGGAACCTCCACGTGGCAGTATTAATCTTTCGAGTATTAAAAGAGAATATCCCATACTACTTATCTTCACAACTCAATTTCCTATCCTCTTTCCACCATCATAACACACGCTCTGGCAGTACACTTGCTATCCCTCTCAGCAGGTCAGCAGCATTCAGCCGTTCCTTTGTTGCAAATGGAGCTAGAATATGGAATTCTCTCCCCCACAACATTAGAGCAATACAATCCGTAAATTCCTTCAAGTTGTCTTGCCGTGAGTTTCTTCTCGATATGTGCCGCCAGGCTGAATGAATCTGGCAGAGTGAATGTGTGTATGAATGTACGTTTACTGTGCTTAGGGTATTTAGTGTCAATCAACTTTTAACTTGTAACGATAATTTAAGACATGACTAAGAATATTTATAGAGTTTATGTTATTTTGTTTCATATTTTGTTTCTAGTTTGTAATGGTAGTTTTAAGATAAGATTATGAATATTGCTCTCAGATGTACTATGTTAATGAAGTGTGGTTAAGTGTAAGAGAGGACCATGAGTCCTAACTTCGCCACTACAAATAAAGGCAAATATAATATAATAATAATATAATTGACTTCCAGGCATAATTATTGCACAGGCATTCACCATGTTGTGTAATACACGGCATACTTCCCTTAGTATGACGTTCTTTGAAGTAATTTCTGCGCTTGCTGTGGCAAATTATGCGCTTCCCGCTTTGGGTCCTGCAGCCGTCTGGAGACCTGGAGATGAAGTTAGAATATCCGAGTTGAGTGCCATTATTTTCATACATCAAAATAGTTTAACCCTTCGCAAGGCGCAGTATTCAGGTAACATTACTAAATTCAACACATCTGAAAGATTTGTGTACTTTTAAAGGGTTTACAAAATATGAGAGTTGTTTCCTTAGTTGGTTTAATTTCAATTATTTATTTCCGATAATGTGTATGTTAAATTAAAATAAAAACTAATTTGATAGCCTACAGACGATTCACATTCACATTGTGTCATTTTATGTTGCACTGTTGGTCACAATCCATCTGACAGACTGACCGCACGATATGGTAGGAGGAGGCTCCAATTCATTTGTCAATATGATATATCTTTAGTGTCGTTTGCCGTATATTTCACAACGATTATTATCATTATTATTATTCCATATAACAAGATCAGAGAAAGCGGCACACAAACGGGAATGGACGAGATCCATCTTACAGATCCATTTTAAATAACGTTGCACACCCTCAGATGACGAGGGATCTCACGCGCACACTGTAGTAGGGCATATCGCAGCATTTAGAGAACTCCACCCTCATTCTGAGAGTTCGTATGCACCTCACGGAGGGTTAAATTTCAGATACTTCTAGGGAATTTCCGTACTCCCATTCACTCATAACTTATTATCTTCAATTAAAATAATTTCATTTCCTCTTTTGCTACTTTCGTCCAGCTTTATAAAATAGCATTTTCTTTAGATTTAGCTGTACAACTCGTCGTTCTTCCCCAGATTCTGAGGCACAAAGGTTATCATGCCTTCTCGCTTCCTTGTTCTTTGTGGCTATTTAGAGTTTAAACATTTTGCGTATAATTGCTGATCATGATTTTATCTCCTACTTGCGGTATAAAATAAATTCTAGTAACGGATGACTACTGAAAAATACTGCAAGTCTACAAAGTGTATATAAAGTTGCTAGAAATACATAGCCCCTCCTTACAGACTACACAGTGACTTACCGGCTCTTGGAACTAGCCTTTCACATGACTGCTATCGATATTTCTCTCAGTTTTCATTCTATAGGAAAAAGGTATGGAAAAAAAAATTCGCCATAAGCTACTCTCGTGTAAACCGAACCGTAAACGAGATACATCAAGTTTTATATTTTAGGCTAAAATGTCTCGGTTAAAAATGAGAAACAGCACAATTATTCACTTTTCTTGAACAGTGCTACGCTGGCGTCTTAGCAATGTCAAATTCCAGAGCTGGAGTTATCTGACCACAGGCAGAGGTGAACATTCTTCTACTGTTTTCCACTAAGTGAGCACACTCCAATCGTAGTAGGGATCGAACAACTGTAACACTACGATGAACGAGTGTGTCACGTACCAGTAGTTATCAGAACATTAATAAACGAGAGGGATGGCTTGATAAGAAGGAATGTTATCTAACTCCGCAGCTATTTCCTGCCAATATTCGGGCAGGATCGTCTCGGGTAGATACGCAATAGCAATGCCATCTATTGGAAATGTGCGGTAGCAGAAGGGAGAACACATACCAATTTGCGCTTTCTATAATGCCTGCGTTCACATTTACTTCCCTTCGCACTCTATAACTTCATTTTGTCTTATTCATCAGGCGATCTTTCCTTCACGAATTTTCTCACATTTCATAATCATCTTCACAATTTTCCTTGGTGATGATCACGTAGTTCCTCATAAGGTGATCACGATTGGACACCATTTTTATGTTAATGATGCTGGGAGTTGATATTGACCAAGCATTAAGTGACTAAATTCATGACTTCTGTTTTCATAGGCGGTACGATAAAACTGTGTGAGGCATACTGTACATGGTCGTAAATCGAATCGTGCATAACTTTTGTCAAAGAGTGTTTATCGATAGGATAATTAAGAGCGCAGAAAATGAGCGCGAGCGCGTCATGTGAACCCTTGGAAGTCCACGATAGTGTCGATTCTACTGTTTGGTCGATCAAGGAGGCATCATCTGTGCCTATTAACGTCAGACGCCTTTGTGCTTTAAAATTTAACAGCCGTGACACTGCCTCTATTGACTTCTTTATTGCTACAACTTTATTGTATCGTCGCTGCAACTGTCAACTTTGGCCGGTAGGCTTCAGTCGTATAAGGTTCAATACAGTGCGAATTATTTCACAGAATTTACGCTATTGTGCTGCGGGACAGTATTCCTTCCACAACATTATCACATTGTTCGCGGGCACAACGACCATATTTTGGATATAACCTTACACGGGTTATTTTAAAGTCTATGTATTGTAGCAAAATGAACAATTGGATGAAATGTTCGGTAAGGTCTGAAGTCCATTCGTATTGCCATTTAGAACACCTGGAAGGTATGCGTTGCCACTTAACGGCGTGGACGGACAAGTTGCCGGCTAAACTCCTAGTCATTCCACTGCTAAGACACCTGTGTTATCGTTGTGTGGAGCGGGTTGTGTGCCTCCAGGCTGAATATTTCTGTTGAATGGATTACAATTATAATGTCCTCACCAGATATATTATTATACTTCGTTCGTCCTAATCACTAATGTATGGCCTGCTATAAATCTTAGCCTTCTCCATATGCTTTCCAAAGTCTCGCAATTATGATCTGTATGACAGGTTTCTTCAAATCCGTGTTAAATTTTACTTAACAAAATTAATATTAAATAACAACTGTTCTTAATTTAACACTTCAATTAAAAGGCCAATGGTTCACGAACACATTTCCAACAATTGTTATGGATAAAGTAAGACGTTACGTGAGATTTCTGAACGCGCTTGACAGTGATAGTCTGTTGTTTCTCTACACAAAGCGCTCAGAACGTTATAATAGAATTGTGTTTTGTCGCTCATGGTTGACATTACTACGGGTTACGAATAGTGGAAGTCGCAAGACGTAAAATTGAACAGTTAGAGGTAACTAAAGGATTATTATAATGAATACGAGACAAACCCTTTATTACATGCCATTTGGAAGTATGCAGGTGTACTTGAAGAAAAAAAAACGGACGGTTTTATGACAACATTCAACATATTCTTATAGGAGTGCAATCAGAGGTTCACATAACGCTGGCAAAATGTGATAATTGGTATGGCTTGAATAATTTTTTAGATATTCCTTTTTACAAGAATGGCAGCAGAAATTCTTTGCATACACATGAACATTGTCCCTCACATCTTCATGAAAATAATCTAAGAAATATTATGTAAGATCGGATATGGAGAAACTGGCGTCTGTGTAAAGCTGTAAGGTAGAATATATTCAATTTCTCGTAGTACATTCTTCATTACGAATTTGGTAATTAGGTATCATTGTAGAGCATCTTCTTATGACAGCACAAACTTGTAGTTTCTTCTTAGTACGGGTTGTCCTTCGACTTCTTAATTGTATAAAAGCTCTTTATACAGCTGGGAATCTTCAAACATATGTTTTCTAGATGCTGCCATATTGAAATTTCAACAGCTGTTTACAAATTCAACACAGGGCTGCTGTGATGCTGATTTAACAACATATAAGTTTCAACAATTCCTGATTAGACGATGATTTCGTTAAAATATGTGTAAAATCTACTTAAAAGCAGTGTTAACATTTGAAATTCGTTGAAGGAACCGGGGAGCAGTCTAGTACATAAGAGCACATAATTAAAAAGTAAACGAAGAAACCTCAACATTTTAATATTTACAATATTTTATGTTTCTTTCCATTCAGTTAATATTTTAGCTGTTACAATAAATTGAATAATGAGGGAAACTTTTGAAGCATGAACGTTTTTGATACAGTTCGTACTTAAATCTTACGACACTGCCAAGAAGGTCGTCTTCGAGCGGAAAAGGCTATACTAGTATTGTTCATATCTTAAGGTGTACCCAATAATTAAATAAATAAATAAAGGACTACTTGATGAATCCTCGAAATTCCATTACGCCAAGAAGTGTATAGCACTGAGAGGTGATGATGTTCTGGTCTTGAGATTTCACATCCTCCAGTTGCATTGTAGTGGTGACGTAAATCCCTCGTCTTGTGATTTATGTATGCCCATTATATATACAGCTCCCTGTTGCCACGACACGAACTTCCTACACATATCACAGAGAGTTACCGCCTGGACCAAACGGGTTGTTGGTACAAACTCGTGTCATCCATACAATTTCTTTATAACAGCATCAGATATTTGGAAAATGTTTCCATCTCTACAGAACTAAACTGAATTAACAGTGAATGAGTGAAGTTATCAAAACAATGTTCTTGGCAATGCTAACAAGTATAGTATGTTATTTCATTCCGTAATTTCTTCCTTTCCGTACTAAAAAGAATGTGGAAAATACACTGCACTGCACTGTTTCATTACAAATCATCTCTGATTGCTCGAATTCCTCTTCAGAGCAACGTATACACGGATAGTCAGACAGATTGTGAATCAAGGACCACGAAACATAACCTTGTTAAATTGTCTCTTCCCTTATTGCATCACCGTACTTCAGTACTCATCTACACAAAAATCTCGTATCTACATTCCCAACTCAAGTAATCTGCGTCAATCACAATGCTGACAGATGGATAAGCTAATTCATTTCCAACAGACAATTATCGGATATATCATAAAGTTAGTATTACCTTCATTAATCCAGGACCAGAGGAACAGGTTTACAACTCTGGTAGCTTGGTGGACAGTCACTGCTTCAAATAGAACTAGTGTTTTTTATTACAACATACCCCCATGTACAGTACGTTTTAACACAACCCAAAAAACAAGACAACGTCAGTGCATGCATGAAAAATAGACCATTAGCGTTGCGACGAAACAAATTTACTTATAAATAAACTAGTAGTCATACGCGCCTTCTCTCTCTTGGATTTCGTAATTTGATAAAAGTAATCATTTCTCGGCATTGTACTAAGACATTATTTGAAAATCCCTAAAGTATAAAAACTCACCGAAAAATCGTGTTTCAGTAAACTTCTTTGTAAACTACGTTTGTGTTATTGCCTTTTTGGGCTAAGATGAGCATGCGACATAGAACTGTACACGTGAGAACATACTCACTTAAAAAAAGCTCCTTTATAAATAACACGTATTTTTTCTTTTCGGAAAATTCACTTAAGAGGGCTTACGTGCTTTATTTTGAAAGGAGATTCTAAATACCTATTTCCACATCTGTAACATCTTCAGGTTTTGGATATAAGTATCCCCATAATGAGAATTTAACCTCTTCATCAGCCTAACCCACCTCCACCTAAGTGAATTATCCGAAAACAAAAAATATGTTGCTTAATTTTAAAAGACTTCCCACGTACCAAGTTCCATGTCTGTGACATGTTAAGTTTTTACATGCACTGTGGATATTCTGGAATTCATTTTTAAAATTCAGCTGTATTTTTAATTTTTTCAGCTCCTTAAGTGGTTTTCAGAAAACAACAAATACGTGTTTATTTTAAAGAGAGATTTCATATACCAGTTTTCACCTCTGTAACATCTTCAGTTTTTGAGATATAACTATGCTCATAACAAGTTCAAGTTCTTCGTCACTTCTACCGACCCCTTCCCCCTTAAGTGAATTTTACGAAAACAAACAAATACGTATTTATTTATAACACATAGAGTTTTTGAAAATATTATATCGTCATGAAAAGAATTCAAATCCCACTTCTAACCCCCTACCAAGTAGATTTTTCTCCCAAAAATGCGTGTTTTTTATTTGTAAAGGAGATTCCAAATACCCTTTTTCACGTCTGTAATATATTTAGGTTTTCCTAGATATAAGAATCCTCATTAAACCACTGTTTCAATCCTTTCATCCCGCCGTAAGTGGATTTTCCGAAAACAAAATAATTCGTATTCCTTTCTTTTAAAGGAGACTCAAAATACCAAGCAACTTTCACGTTTGTAACATCTTCAGTCTTTGGGATATCAGCATCCTAATGAAAATAATTCAACCCCCTTTTCATTTCAAATTGCCCCCACGTTAAGTGGTTTTCCCAAAACGAAACATTACCTGTTTGTATTTTAAAAATACTAAAAATACCAATTTTCACATATGTAAAATTTTAAGTTTCTGAGATATACTGTAGATATGCTCACCTTAAAATTTCACGCCAACACATTTTTCAGTCCTTTTTACATCTTACCCTTATGTTTTTTCTGGAAACGATATAATACACGTTACTCTATTATAAATATCACTTCACGTCTGTAACATTTCAAGTTTTTGAGATATACTATAGATTATGCGCACCAATTTTGGTTGGCAGCTATGCCCGAACGTACACCCATGATCTCGCTGCTTTAAAATCCTGCAACCGACGTTGCCATGGTTACGGCAGAGCATTTCTTTATCCGATTCCTAGAATAGGTGTTGTGTGATGCCAATGTCTCCATAACGGTTAGTGTCAGGACTGTCGTGAACGACGCGCCTTCCGCGTATTAACGAGAGAGCGAACAGGTTCGAATGGGATTCGAATCCGCGAACTCCAGGGTAGAAGGCCTGTGATTTGAAAAGTAGCAGGCATGTAAACGCATATATATATGAAGGGAAATTATAGGAAATTATAGGAAAGTTTGTGTATATTCATAACGCATAATTCATAAATGACAGTAATAATTGTTACGGAGATATCCGTGGTAGGTAGAGGTGAAAGAAGGTGCGGGTGTGAATGGGTTTCAAGCTACGAAATTAACGTGCAATGTAAAATTAATTTAAAATTTAACTAGGTTATATTTTCTTTTCAAAAACAAGAGATAACAATCATAACAGGTACAGAGTAGCAAAAAAGTAGGTACAATATTACTGGATTCGGGCTCAGTGCCCTTACTTCATAACTCTTGGGCAATCAGCCCCGCCTTACTCCAAAAAAAAAAATTAGCCAAGGGGCAGAAAACCCCATTCATGCCCAGGAGCACTGGCTCCAAACATTACACATAAAGCCTGCACGAGGCATACAGAAACAAATTTCAAAGAGCGATCCGCTCTCAAAATTGTAAGCCTATCACAAGGCCACACCAAACTCTACCTTCAAGCTGTCCTCTAAGGACGTATTCACAGGGGTAAAATACCCAACCTACGGAGGTCTATTACATGAAAAGAAGGTTGATTACATGACCTCTAAAATAACAATTTGAGAGGAGGCGATCTTGCACTCCTAATACACTTTGTTTTTAAAACCTAATCTGGCTCTGGGCCGCTAACGCAAGGGCTAATCCCATACTACAGAGGTGACTTAGAGAAGAACACTTTACATTACATAAACGAAGAATAGTTTGAGAAAATAAGTTCACCTCAAAACAAATGTGAGTGGGAGCTCGAGAGGGTTAGCACTCTCTATCCCAATATGTAGCTTTACAAGAAAAAGATGAAAAGAGTAATTACATTTTAGGAAAAGGTTACATGATGGAAATGCTTCGAACCCGCCGCGAGTGTTAAACTGCCGACCTAGCAAGAAAAGAAGTTATTAATAGGCCATTACCTGGTGTTGAACGGCTGAAGAAGAAAGAGGCGCTTCCCGCCTCCTGCTATGTACTTAATACACTGAAAGATGGAACAGAAGTGGCCCGGAGACCCCAAAATCAGCAGTTTAAATACTCTCGCGGAAGTTTCTAGGCGTTAGGGGAATGAAAACACCCGCCCACAATGTTTTTATTGGATAGGACCCCGCAATTGATTCAAGTTGGGGGAAGATACATCTGATTGGATAGAAATTAATTTAAGAAATTCGGGATTGGCTACTGGCAAAACAAGGGGAAAGAGAGGGGTATACAGCCAACTTAAACAATAACAGAAAGAAATTTAGCAAAGAACAAACATTTGAAATAAAAATTTCTTCAACAAAATAGTTCTTTGACTCCGCACTAGGTTGCACTATTGTTGATCTTCAGTAGTGTCCTCTAGAAGAGAAAGTTCACACTTCTTACTTCAAGCGAAACAAAAACACATCAAAAGTGACACAGTTCAAAAACTCAAAATTTTCCACGTGGTGACATCTTCTGAGAAAGTAGAGAATTAATAGAATAGATAAAGTTCAACCTTCCTCCAGAAGAGGAGTTTCAACTGGCGCAACTTTTAAATAAACGGTGTAGAGGTGTACCGCCCGGTACAGACCTCCCCCCCCCCCCAAAAGTTCCTCCAGGGGTGACACATGAAATCAGTTTGAAACAAAGTCCAAGTAATGATGTTGATACGAAGATAGATAGCAGAAGCATTTACAAGATTTCTTAATTCAGTTTCAAAATGTTGTTGTTGCAGGTGAATGAAAGTCTTTATGTTTGTAGAATTTGAATTTCTGAAGATAAACTTTTAATACTTAAAGGTGAAGAAAAATTTTGCAATGTCCACCAAATATTGTTGTTGAATTCCCAAGTGTAGTTATTGCTTATGGTGACTGTCCATGTAGTTGATGTAGATTGAGTCGGATGGCCAGACCGGCCGTTGCAGCTTGCGTCCAACGGAGGCCGATCGGACCCCTCAAGTACCCTGAGATACCGCTCGCCCGCACTATGAGGGGAGCAGAGGTGTTGAAGTACGCCGCGCCCGCGGTGAACAGATACAGGCTGCGGGCATGTAGCAGGACGTGCGCCGCACATCAGCCTTGGCCGGGAGGAGAGCTCCGGCTCGCCGTGCACATGTCGTCCTCGCTGGAGAGGAGGGGGCCCATCCCCCTCCCCAGTCGCTGCACGGCACTGCGCGGCTGCGGGGGCGCTGAAACATTAAAGCTAGGCGGCAGAATTGTGTTGGACAATCATCTTCTTCGAGGGTACAGGCTTGTGGAGAGGTTGAGGGGCCAGCGGCGTGTAGATATCCATGGCATTTACTATTATGAAGCCACAGTGTAAGGTGGAGCAGGAGACGGGAGCGTGGTAATGGCCGTGGCAAGAACAGGATGGCAGTTTAACGGGTCGGGGCAGGTTTTACACAAGGCTTACGTCTAAAACCAAAATATTACAGAAGGGGCAGAATGCCTTAAAAGTGAAACTCAAAAAAATATAACCTTCATATCCTTTCAAAATAATATGAAGCAAGTTAACACAGAAATTACACCGGCTTCACCTGGGACAGGTGAACTCTAAATATCCTCTCGGTGGCTGGATTACTTAGCAATAAGGTAACCGGCGTAAGAAAATCGAGAATGATACAAGGCCCATGAAATCTGGGGGCAAGCTTGCCCGCGGGAACAACATTTTTGACCATAACCTGGTCACCTACCTTCAAAGAGGTGGGTCTCCGTCCACGATCATACCTTTCCCTAACCTTTTCATGAGATACTTTAAGATTAGCTTTAGCTTTCTTCCAAAGATCTTTAATGATGTCCGGATCTATTGTCTCGGGCAGAATGTCATTCAGAGACCAGAGGTTAGAGAGCGGCGTGTTGGGAACGAACTTAAACATCAAAGAAGCTGGAGTAAATTTGTGTGATTCATGAACCGCCGAATTCAAAGCAAAAGCTAACCAATGCAGGGACGTGTCCCACCTAGAATGATCTTCATGATGATAGGCAATAAGTGCGGACCTGAGATTACGGTTAACCCGTTCAGCCAGAGATGGTTGAGGGTAATAAGCAGATGTAGTTACATGAGAGATGGACAGGTCAAAACAGAATTTACGAAACAGATTTGATGTAAAAGCTTTAGCATTATCAGATACAATGTATTGGCACGGACCAAAAGAAGCGAAAATAGAATTTAAGCAAGTAATGGTTGACTGAGCGGTAGCCAGCTTAGTCGGAAATAACCAGGAAAATCTTTTAAAACCATCTACACACACAAAGATGAACTTGTTGGCATTACCCTTTGACTGGGGGAAGGGTCCCACATAATCAATATACAGGCGTTCCATGGGGCGCGACGCTTGATGAGAAGACAAAAGGCCTACTTTAGTGGACATGGTGGGTTTACTGATCAAACGAGATTTACAAGCTTTTACAAGTTCCCGAATTTCACCGTCCATACCTTTCCAAATGAACATTTCACGAATTTTTTCACGGGTTTTAAAGATTCCAAGATGCCCTCCTAATGGGGTCTCATGATAATACTTGAAGATCATAGGCACAAGAACCGCTGGCACGACAACCTTCATCATCTTATCATGCCTCGATGGGCAACATAAAACACCATTCCTCAGAACATAAGGGACGACATGTTCCCCAGAAGAAAGGGTTTCCATTATCGGACCCAGCGTCGGATCTTCACGTTGGTATTTCTCGATATCCCTAAAGAGCATGGGAGCATCTGTTAGGATGGCATTAACCTCAGATAGTATGGACTCGGAAGGTGATGAACTGTCGACCGGTTCATGGGTCTCGACCTCGTTTGAAAACATACGGCTGAGTCCATCAGCCACAACATTTTCGGTACCTCTGATATGTCGTACATCGAATTGGAAGGCAGAAATACGGATGGCCCAACGGGCTATACGACCAGTACGACGCGGCCTACCTAAGACCCAGCTTAAGGCTCGATTATCTGTCTCCAAGTCGAATTTGACATGTTCCAGATAGAGACGGAACTTTTCTAAGGCGAATAAGACTGCCAACCCTTCGAGCTCATATATGGAGTACTTTGCTTCTTGAGCCGAGAGAGTCCTAGATGCATAGGCGATGGGGCGCCTCCCTAGTTCAGTCTCTTGAAGAAGGACTGCAGCTACCGCCGACGACGACGCGTCGGTTTGGACGATGAATTTCTTCGAGAAATCAGGCATAGCAAGTACAGGGGCATTACAGAGAGCTAATTTAAGGTCTTCAAAAGCGGCTTGTTGAGACGGTCCCCACTCGAATTTGATGCCTTTCCTACGGAGAAGGTTTAAGGGCGCCGCTCTATTAGCAAAATTAGGAATGAACTTCCTGAAGAAATTCACCATACCAATGAACCTGGCGATACCTTTAATGTCCTTGGGAGGTTTAAAATCACGGATGGCCTGTGTTCTAGAATGATCGACAGCTACCCCATCGGGTGACACAATATGCCCTAGGAATGACATAGAGGGCTTAGCAAAGGCAACCTTGGACAACTTGACAGTTAACCCAGCCTTACGAAGGCGATTCAGAACTTCTCGCAGATGATCTAGATGTTCTTCAAAAGTCTCGGAAAATACGACGACATCATCCAAGTAGTGATATAAGTACTCAAATTTGATGTCGGAAAAGACCCTATCTAGTAGCCTAGTGAGCACAGCTGCCCCCGTGGGGAGCCCGAAAGGCACGCGGTTGTATTCATATAAATTCCAGTCCGTGGCAAACGCTGTAAGATGTTTAGACTCTTCGGCAAGGGGAATTTGGTTGTAGGCCTGATTCAAATCCGAGATCGTGAAGAACTTGGCCTTACGAAACCATGAAAAACAAGAATGAAGGTCGGGAAGGGGCACAGATTGCAACACCACCTTCCGATTGAGAGCCCTGTAATCAATGACAGGCCTGAAGCCTCCTTGGGGTTTCGGGACTAGAAAAATAGGCGAAGAATACGCTGACTTAGAGGGCCTAATAATACCATCCTTCAACATCTGATCGATGATTTCTTTCAGAGCCTTCATTTTAGGTGGAGATAGCCTATACGGTGGAACACGGACAGGAATCGAATCCGTGACCTCAATTTTGTATTCAATCAGGTCAGTAACACCAAGAGTATCAGAGAACACCTCGGGAAACGACTGACACAGTTTCCGAATACTATCAGCCTGCTCCTCAGCTAGATGTCTAAGGTCTAACAACATCTCATCCTGGGTAGGCGAAATAGATGAACATGATACAGAATTACACTTTAACAAGGGAATTCTACAATTTGACGCAAATTTGAATGTGCACGACCTACTCTGGAGATCGAGCACAAGACCAGTGTGAGAAATGAAGTCCGCTCCCAATATGATGGGGCAAGACAAACGCTTGGCCACAAACAATTTGATCTTCCATGTAAATTTAAAAACCCGAATTTTGACATGTAAGGAACCTAGAATTTCTAATGGAGATGAATTAGCCGAAACATATTTAACAGGAGATGAGTCATAGTCAGGGAGTTTACAAACAGATTTCAATTTAGAATACCAATCAGCCGAAATAATGGAACAAACACTGCCTGAATCTAAGAGAGCTGTTATAGGCTCGTTATTTAACTCAATCTTAAGAAAAGGAACAGGTGCGGGGGTATCCGCCGCAATCCTAAGACACTCTTTAGGGCATTCAAAAGATGAATTTGAAGGCTGGTCGTTCTCTGCATGTACAACCTGTTTACTAGGGGCTAAGTCTCGGGAAGATGGATTAGTCGGCTCAGCCGACGCCACTAGTCACTTTTTATTATTGGCATAGCTGTAATTTGCACCAGAAGTTGAGCAGGAGGGGGTGCTATTTGAGTTTGGGCAATTCTTGGCGATATGTGAGAAGGCCCCACACTTAAAACAGCCTTGTGATGACCCTGCTCCATTTCTTGTCCCACTTGACTTGATCAGAGGACACTTATTCCGCAGATGGTCAGGCGACCCGCAAGCATAACATTTACGGGGATTGACTGGTCGGCGAGGTGGAGGCCGAGTGTTACTAAAGGAAGGCGGGGGTTCTTTCGCGACACGCAAAGAATCGGCGTATCTAACTCCTTCCGCTGAGACGGCCAATGCTTCAAGTTCAGAGAAGGTTTGCGGACACGCCGCGAAACACAAATATGACCTGTAGGATGGCGAAATACCTTCTACAATAGCCTGCGCAATCTGATCTTCAGGAAAGTGCAGAGCAAACACCCTAGTGTAGAATTTGATATCTTGAATGAAATCAGCCAAGTTTTCATCCAAGCGCTGTACACGGTAATAGTACTTCTGAATCAGGGAGGACCTGGCCCTAGCCGGGATGAAGTTAGCTAGCAAATGGGCATGGAAATCCTCAATAGATGATTGCTCGGCAATGGCTCTTACGATTTTATCAGAGAGAATACCAATAGCATACGGATAGATAATTTGCAAAATTTGACATGGCGAAAGAGAAAAAACAAGAGCATGATCCTGAAATTCCACTAGAAATCTTAAAAATGAAATTACATCACTGGTGGTGTTGACGGAAAACTTAGAGATACCTCTAAGCAACATTGCCAATGGATGAGGCAAGCTACTGAACCCAGGTGACATAGTCGTTAAAGGTTTCAATGGCAAAGAAGTTAATTCAGAGCGGATGTTACCCAATGACGCACGGCGTTCAGATTCGTTGTTCGATGGGGCAGAGATAGTTTGAGCAGCAACGGTTATCCTATTGACTTCTCCCTGAGGAGGCTCTTCCTCGTTACCTACATTCACCGTGGCGGGTTGATCAGTTTTGGGAGGAACTTCGCCGGTTAGCAATTGAGTGACCTTATTAGACAATTCAGAAATAGTTTCAAGGAGCGTATTAGCGTCCTTCCTCTGAACGTCATTCACCTTTAGAGACAACAGATCATTAACTCTATTTGCAAAGTGATACAGCCTGCCTTGTACACGCTTAATTTGATTAGGAGACGGATCGTTTTCATCAAAAAAGCTGACTACAGATGCTAGCCCAGTAATATTCTCGACGATCGTGGAAAGAGAGTCATCAATTTCTTTCTCTCCCAAATTGGGGATGGAAATGGGCAAATCAAGGGACTCTCTAAGCTTGTTGGTGTCGATTGCAACCGTGCCTCCAGATTGCACATTTCTGATAGTTAACTCGTATATCAACTCCTCTTTGCGCAAGTAGTTAAGGAGGAGAACATCGCGAGGGCCGGGCATGATGACAGAACAATTTTGAAAAACTCAAAAAATTCCAGCAACTGAGAAAATTATTAGAGTTCGAATCAAAGCAATGTTTAGCCGTCAAAAGGGGCTAAATTGAGACCCATTCAACCACGCTCTGCTACCACTTGTTACGGAGATATCCGTGGTAGGTAGAGGTGAAAGAAGGTGCGGGTGTGAATGGGTTTCAAGCTACGAAATTAACGCGCAATGTAAAATTAATTTAAAATTTAACTAGGTTATATTTTCTTTTCAAAAACAAGAGATAACAATCATAACAGGTACAGAGTAGCAAAAAAGTAGGTACAATATTACTGGATTCGGGCTCAGTGCCCTTACTTCATAACTCTTGGGCAATCAGCCCCGCCTTACTCCAAAAAAAAAATTAGCCAAGGGGCAGAAAACCCCATTCATGCCCAGGAGCACTGGCTCCAAACATTACACATAAAGCCTGCACGAGGCATACAGAAACAAATTTCAAAGAGCGATCCGCTCTCAAAATTGTAAGCCTATCACAAGGCCACACCAAACTCTACCTTCAAGCTGTCCTCTAAGGACGTATTCACAGGGGTAAAATACCCAACCTACGGAGGTCTATTACATGAAAAGAAGGTTGATTACATGACCTCTAAAATAACAATTTGAGAGGAGGCGATCTTGCACTCCTAATACACTAGGTTTTTAAAACCTAATCTGGCTCTGGGCCGCTAACGCAAGGGCTAATCCCATACTACAGAGGTGACTTAGAGAAGAATACATTACATAAACGAAGAATAGTTTGAGAAAATAAGTTCACCTCAAAACAAATGTGAGTGGGAGCTCGAGAGGGTTAGCACTCTCTATCCCAATATGTAGCTTTACAAGAAAAAGATGAAAAGAGTAATTACATTTTAGGAAAAGGTTACATGATGGAAATGCTTCGAACCCGCCGCGAGTGTTAAACTGCCGACCTAGCAAGAAAAGAAGTTATTAATAGGCCATTACCTGGTGTTGAACGGCTGAAGAAGAAAGAGGCGCTTCCCGCCTCCTGCTATGTATTTAATACACTGAAAGATGGAACAGAAGTGGCCCGGAGACCCCAAAATCAGCAGTTTAAATACTCTCGCGGAAGTTTCTAGGCGTTAGGGGAATGAAAACACCCGCCCACAATGTTTTTATTGGATAGGACCCCGCAATTGATTCAAGTTGGGGGAAGATACATCTGATTGGATAGAAATTAATTTAAGAAATTCGGGATTGGCTACTGGCAAAACAAGGGGAAAGAGAGGGGTATACAGCCAACTTAAACAATAACAGAAAGAAATTTAGCAAAGAACAAACATTTGAAATAAAAATTTCTTCAACAAAATAGTTCTTTGACTCCGCACTAGGTTGCACTACTGTTGATCTTCAGTAGTGTCCTCTAGAAGAGAAAGTTCACACTTCTTACTTCAAGCGAAACAAAAACACATCAAAAGTGACACAGTTCAAAAACTCAAAATTTTCCACGTGGTGACATCTTCTGAGAAAGTAGAGAATTAATAGAATAGATAAAGTTCAACCTTCCTCCAGAAGAGGAGTTTCAACTGGCGCAACTTTTAAATAAACGGTGTAGAGGTGTACCGCCCGGTACAATAATAATAATAAGAGAAATAACAGAATATTTCAAAGAAGGACTTAGAACACTCGGTGTTGCTTTGGGAGCTCGTAAGCCAAGAGCTTTGTGTCTCAATATTGTGAATACCAAATACGGGCGGTACGTAAGTTAGTAAAGTCTAGCTTTGTACAGGGTATCAGAGATGAAAGAATATAATCTCCCATTAAGAGCCGGGACGCACAAACATTAGAACAGGCGGTCAACATTGCCACAGAAGAAGAAACAGTGATAGTTTCCGCTCAGGCTAAGCAACAACTCATGGGTCAGATAAGGAAACCCGCCGAAACGAGAGTGAAAACACACACGTACTCAGACAGAGAGTCACCGCGAATGACCGGGCAAACATCCGGTAAAATAACAAGTAAGAGGGCGAACATTAGAGTGATATGCTATATTGTAATTGTGAGGGGCATATAGCTAGGGTCTGTAGAAAACAGAAAGCCGCCAAGAAAGGTCCACCTACCTGCCAGTATTGTCAGAAGGTAGGCCATATGGGAAAAGACTGTAGAAAGAAGGCTAGGGAAAAAGATGGGGATAAGTCACGAGAAATACACATTTGTGCAATAATCCGATGTTATAATTGTGGCAGGACGGGACACAAACAGTCCCATTGCTGCGAAAGGCCAAAGCAACTCAGGGAAAGAAAATGTTTCATTTGCGGGCAAAAGGGTCACTTACAAAGAGCCTGTTGGTTCAAAGACCAAAAAGAGAATAGTGCAAAATCCAAACCTCGTGACTACGCGAGAAGGGGACATGAAAGGGATAAACAGTACGTAGACGGGCCGAAACAGTATGCGAAAGGAAAAAGTCTTCATAATAAAGATTTAAACTAAACAGGGACCGCCACAACCGGCCTAAGGATGATTCCCAGCGAAGTAAAGGCCCATGTAGGAGCGCAACTCAGAAATGCGCGTAAAAGTTGCGTAGTCCTCCGCGACAGATTAGTAGAAACCAGTCCATCATAGAGAGGGATCAATCACGAAGAGAACATGATAGATCAGATTCGATACTCGTGCATGCTAAAGAACGGGATAGACCTTTCAAATTTTTGATAGATACAGGGGCTGACATTAACCTAATCCGGGAGAGAAGCATACCAAAGAAAGAGGTTCACTATCGTAAACCGGTAGTAGAGGTCTCAGGCGTAACTGGGAAGACTTCATGCACTCGGGGATGCGTTATACTGCACATAGGGGATTCTTCCCCTGAATTTCATGTTGTCGGAGATGAATTCTGACTTTCGTTAGATGGCCTCATTTGGAGCGGCCTTTTACAACAGGGTATAATTAATTACAGAGAAGAATATATAGAAATTTTCGATCGAAGGTACCCAATGGGTTTAAGTGTACATGAAATATGCCAAATAAGTGCCACCAACTGGGATGATTTGAGTGCATTAGGAGGCACTGTCAAAATTGGAATACGAGGTCAGGAGAACCTGCTTCGATTCCTATTAGATACCAGGAGCGAAATATCTCTCATAAAGAGTCAAATGGTACCACGGGAAGCCATGATCGAAGGGGAACCTGCCATCGAATTAAAAGACGTAGGTTCTGAGAGAATCCGAACCAAGGGCACCGCACGACTTCCGATAGGGGAGTTAAACTAAGATTTTCATATAGTGGATGATGACATACAACTCAAGTATGACGGGATTATAGGCAGAAACATTCTTAAGGATAGTATAATAAATTTCAAAGAGGGTTATGTCATATTAAAGGGTGAGCAACATCACATAACGATGAAAACCGCTCATGTCCACACGATCTGTCTCAAACCCAGAACAGAGACTATTGTTGAAGTGAGAACGGACAAAAATGTAGCCGAAGGTGTGATTGACAAGAAAGAAATCTTACCGGGGGTATACATAGCGAGTTACTTAACGAAGGCACGCAATCACAAAGCAATAATGAGTGTGCTTAATACGAGGGAAACCGAAGTAAATTTCGAAAGCCCCGTACACCCTATACAAGAGATTGAACCCTTAGCAATCTCAGAGCGAACCAAACAAAAGAGAGTGAACCAAGTAACACAAGTAGAGCAGGAAAACGGGAAATCTCGAGAACAGAGAGTGATAGAACAATTAAGGGTTGACCATTTGGCACCTAAAGACCGAGAAGAGTTGTATGCTATCTGTGCAGCATATAATGATATTTTTTTCATTTAGAAGGGGATAAACTAACGTACACCGATCTGTTACAACACGAGATTAGAGTCAGGGAAGACCAACCTCCAATTAATGTGAGACCTTACAGGCTACCCTAAGTGATTAAAAATTCAATTTACAACTATATTTGTCGGAGTAAACCTAACATTCTCAAAAGGAGGAAATTCAAAGGCAAATTGACAGAATGTTGGAGGATGAAATAATCGTACCTAGTAAGAGTGCATGGTCAGCGCCATTACTCCTTGTCCCCAAGAAAATGGACGCTTCAGGGAAACAGAAATACAGGGTGTGCATTGATTTTCGTGTTTTAAACAAGGTGACAATAGGGACAGTATTCCCAATACCTCTCATATCAGAGCTCTTAGATGCTTTAGGGAAAGCACGGTATTTTTCTACCATGGATCTCGCATCAGGGTATCATCAGGTGCTGATAAGGCCAGAGGACCATGAGAAGACGGCATTCTCAGCTTTAGGGCGGCATTACGAGTATGTACGTATGCCTATGGGATTAAAGGACTCGCCAAGTACTTTCATGAGGCTCATGACAACCGCCATGTCGTGCCTAAAAGGTGTTAAATGTCTCATTTATATGGACGACATTTTGGTCTATGCTAGTTCCGTAGAAGACCATAATCAGAGACTACGGGAAGTATTTCAAAGACTCAGGGAGCACAGGCTAAAATTACAGCCAGATAAGTGCGAATTTTTGCGAACAGAGGTAGCATTCCTAGGTCATATCATTACCGAGCATGGAGTACAACCAGATGAGCGAAAGATTAAGGCAGTAAAGAATTTTCCTGGGCCTCAAACCGCAAAACAATTGAAGGGATTTCTAGGCTTAAGTGGGTACTATCTAAGATTTATTCCTGAATACAGTAAGATCGCAAAACCTCTGTACGAACTCCTGAAGAATAATGTCCCTTATGTATGGGCAGACAAACAAGAGGCAGCTTTCAATATTTTGAAGCAGAAGTTAACCGAGAAACCCATATTAGAGTACCCAGATTTTGAGAAGCCATTCATTCTCACTACGGATGCGAGTGGCGAGGCCTTAGGCGCTATAGTATCACAGGGAGAATTAAGGAAAGATCTACCAGTAGCATATGCGAGTAGAACTCTGAATAAAGCAGAGAAAAACTACTCAGTCACAGAGAAAGAATTACTTGCAGTTGTATGGGGTGTAAAGTATTTCAGGCCATACTTATTCAGGAAACACTTCACAGTAGTGAGGGATCACAAGCCACTGAAGTGGGTATTTAATGTGCAAGACCCATCATCCAGGTTAATAAAATTCAGATTAAAGTTAGCTGAATATGATTTCACGATAGTGTACAAGATGGGCAAAACGAATATGAATGCGGATGCATTGAGTAGAATTCCTGTTGTACCTGAGAGAACGGTACAAGTGGTGAGTTCAGAGGGAACTACTCCCCAAGGGATAAGTGAAACAGGTGAAACCGAAAGAGTAGATAATGAGCGGAATGATCTCGTGGACGCGAAAATAGAGAGGTCAGGAAAAGAGGTACGAATCGAAGACTCCAACTCCGAGGACGCAATAGCAGAGGAAAGTGAGTCCGAAGACGAAGGCGAAACAGCTGTTAAAGAGCGAAAAGGCTTAACTGAGGAGGAAAAGTTAGCGATATTGCGTGATGCTCATACTTCCCTTGTAGGCGGACACCAAGGGATCACAAGAACTCTAGCACTTATTAAAGATGTTATACAGTGGCCGAATATGAAGAAGGATGTAGAAACATTTGTACGTTCTTGTCCTTCGTGTCAGAAAAATAAAATTAGGGGACCAGAGGTCAGAGCGCCTCTAATTATCACAGACACCCCTAGTCAAGTATTTGAGGAAGTAGCAATCGACGTCGTGGGACCCCTGCCAGTTAGAGAGAGAGAACACGAATATATACTTACCTGTCAAGACCAGCTGTCAAAATATTTAATTATCAGCCCAATGGTCAATCAGGAAGCTGAGACGGTAGCAAAAACACTAGTAATGAATGTAATTGCCATATTCGGGATTCCAAGTAAAATTCTAACAGATATGGGAAGTAATTTCATGAGTCAAACTTTTAAGAGGTTATGCAAAATTTTGAGAATCAGAAAGATCCATACAACGGCATTCAGGCCGCAATCAAACGGGAGTATTGAGCGATCACACCGCGTGATCATAGAATATTTGAGTCATTACGTATGTAAAGAGCAGAATGATAGGGATGAATATCTACCAACAGCTACTTTTGTGTATAACACTTCTAAACACAGTAACACTGGGTTCACCCCATATGAACTGATATTCGGGCGAAAGGCTAATATACCGGGAATTTTGCAGAGAAAACCAGAGCCTACTTATAATGAGTATCAGAATGTAATCGAAGGCCTAACCCATAGATTACAGGAAAACCATGAGATCGCACGCAAAACTCTGATTCAGAAGAGGAGTGGGAGAAACAAAGTTATGACAGAAAACAACGGGAAATAGATTTTCAGGTAGGCGATAAGGTATTATTAAGAGATGAAACCTTGAGACGAGGGAGGTCATCAAAATTTGAACCACCATACAGAGGACCTTATGAAATGGAGCGAATTGATGGTGTAAACTGCTTGTTGAAAATCAACAAGGAAAGTAAAGTAATCAAAGTACACGAAAACCGCCTAAAACTTTATGTGTTGAAGTACAGACCAAAAGGTTAAAGAGACCCCTAGATTATTCAGGGGTAAGAAATAATTGGTGGAGCGGAACACATTGTGTGTTATCGTGAAACCCTTCAGAAAGGTTATGGTCCGTGAGAGCCTAACCTAGTTGTCATCTCACACATCGGGATTCGAACTGAAAGTCCGATCTTATAGAGTGACGTTAGAGATAAACATGGAGATATATTGATATAATATGTACGTGCGACGACAAGGTGAACACAAAGATCCAGCTTAACTAAAAGTGAAAAGTATAATAATAATAATAATAATAATAATAATAATAATAATAATAATAATAATAATAATAATAACAGAATACAGTGTTAAGTAGAGCGAAGGGATGTTTGGACATGACCAGCTCAAGCTTACTTCACGGCACTCATCAGGTAACAAAGCACTTAGCAAGGGACACTGTTAGAACACGACAGCCAGGCCGCTACAGATAACAAGAAAGTGAGTCTAATGAACCTTGAGTGAAAGTGTCCTTCAGTAGTTGCATATACGGAAGTAAAAATGATCTAATACCTAAACAGGGGTACACAAATTGGGAGAGCTATACGAAATATGGTGGTGGCTACACTTAACAAAACCACATACGGGATACAAACCCTAACACGGGAAACATTCATTAGGGTGATACAAAGTGCATACCATATGACATGATGAACATAACTTGCATTAGAAATGAGTTACTATGAATTATTATAACAGTGTTTTAAACATGTGTAATTGCAAATTTTTGCATAAATGTAGTACTCCTACAATACGGTACAACAGAGACTTTTCTTTGCAGGTCACCCGTAAGGAAACAAGAAGACACAAACTACATTCAAGATGTATTGGATAATTTATGTAGTGCTTATAATATACTTTCCGGGAAAAGTGGTTGGAAATGGGATAGATTTTCAGATAACTCCGTATGAGAAAAACCCAGAGATATATTTTAAAGATGAGGGAAACGTACAGTTGTCTACTAGAGAATGGAAATTGGTCACTTATGTCAATTTAAGTAAATTAGCAGATGCATACACAGTAATTACGAAGAACATACAGAAAATACAAGTGTTATGTTATCAATTACAGAGTGAATTGAATTTTACCTGCCAACACGAAGTGCAGATGGAGATTAATCGCTTACAGAGAATACAGGAATTAAGGGACACTTTGAGACAATCCACTAACAATACATTGAAACGCGAAAAGAGAGGTTTATTTAATTTTATAGGCACATTATCGAAAGCATTGCTTGGAACGCTCGATAGCGATGGTGCTGAAATGTACCAGAATAAAATTTCGGAATTAGAGAAAGAACAACTTTCAACACTTAAACTTGCGAAGGAACAACTTACGGTCACACGATCTACATTACAGTCATTGAACAATACTTTGTATGATGTAACAGCTAATGAGCTAAAATTAAACAAGAATTTAGAGCAGATAAAAGAGTTTTTGTGAAATAAAACAAGTCAACTAAAACGCGAGTTCACTCAATTAGATATTGAGATTGCCATTAACCGACATTTGATAGAGATAGAGGATCTCATTTCACAAGTGTATGATCAATATAAGGTGATATCAGGTGGGATAATGTATGCACAATTAGGGATTATTAATATGCAAATTTTGAGCCCTTCTGAGATTTTAAAAGCTTATAGGAAATCCCAAGATCAGTTTCCACAAAGGATGACCCTCCCTTTAGAGTTGGATATGGCTCGAGATGATTTAATTTACAGGATTGCAACTGTAAATTAATTCATAAATAAGAATATGTTGATGTATGTAATTGAAATGCCTCTAAGTGACAAGAAAAACTTTCAGTTATATAAAATAACTCCTTTCCCTACGCTAATGGAAGACAGTGATGATAATGCAAATCATGATAATGTAAATATTGTAAAAGAATATGTTCATATCAGGATAGAAAAGACTTTGCTATTATTGATTCAGAGCAGCAGTTATATGCATATTTAAGTAAAGAACAAGTGAAAGACTGTAAACAGGTAGATGCAATTCATAGAGTGTGTGCATCTATTATTGTGTTAAAATTGGCACATGGACAAGAAGGCTGCATTTTAACTTTATTGAAAGGGACAACAATAATTCCAAGTGAGTGTAATAAAAACACAATCAAAGTTAATCAGCTTGTATGGTTACCTGTAAGTGACAATAAATATTTATATTTGACTCCATCACTTGCAAGGATAACAGTAGTTTGTGAGGAAACACATAATGTAAATTTAGTAAATGTGGGTATAATTACAATGTATCAACCTTGTACAATTTACGGACCAGATAGTAAGGTACGGTCCACAGGTAATGTTAACACAACTTCTACGAAGGATATAATTCCTGACATTTTATTACAATATGAATGTCGTGAATATCTTAATAGTTATATAAAACTAAATGACTTACCTGAGTTAAAAGAGGTACCACTACACAGTCTGCTAACACATATAGACGATGTCAAAAATTCAGGAGTAAAAATTGAGGACGTGGAAAATTTAATATTGGAAAAAGAAAAAGAGTTGTATACAAAGCAATTACACGCTGATGTCAATGTGTATAAAATCATAGTGTGGACGATAATGGCCATTGTGGATATAGAAATTTTGTTAACATGTTGTAAGTGTTGTCCTTGCTTTTCGGGATTTTTTTTAAAAAAAAGCACTGCGATCATGCTACTGCTTGCTGCACTCGAATTTGCTTTAAGCAGAAAATCATTAATGTGAATAGGGTTAAAGAAAGGTCATCAGATGATGACTTAGTGGTCCATTTTGAGAGACCAAGGTCAGCGAGTAGTCGCGCCAGTATACATGATTCAAAAGTCAATGTAGCCGCAATTGAAGACACAGCAACAGTACAAACACCCAGTAGCTTGAGATATAAAGAGAAAGGTAGAGTTTAAAGATAATGATGCCACACAGGGGAGACATTCCACATCCAGGGAAAGTGTAAGCAAACACGAGTGTCTGACAGAAGTGTTTGCGTCAAGAGGACGCAAAGCACTTCTTCCCAGGCGGGGGAGGTGTCGTGAACGACGGGTCACGACGCGCCTTCCGCGTATTAACGAGAGAGCGAACGGGTTCGAATGGGATTCGAATCCGCGAACTCCTGGGTAGAAGGCCTGTGATTTGAAAAGTATCAGACATATAAACGCATATATATATGAAGGGAAATTATAGGAAAGTTTGTGTATATTCATAACTCATAATTCAAAAATGACAGTAATAATAATAATACTAAGAGAAATAACAGAATATTACAAAGAAGGACTTAGAACATTCGATGTTGCTTTGGGAGCTCGTAAGCCAAGAGCTTTGTGTCTCAATATTGTGAAACATTGTGTAAGTTAAAATACGCACTTCTTTTGGGTTGGAAATATACAGAGTCACGTGTAAAAGGCATAGAAAAAGTTTCCAAAGTGTTCTGGAACAATGTGTGCAATGCAACGTGACTGGGTGGTTCTATGCCAGAGAACCAATCGGAGAACAGTGCAGTCGTGACGTGAACTAGTGACTTGCGGTGGTGGTATATGAATCAGTGGGATTATTCGAGAAAGAATAGAAGAAACTATAAGACTTGGTAACTTGTAAACAACAGGGCTTTTTGACTGTGATCCCTCAAAGGAGGCTTTTTGACTTTAATCCCTCAGAGGAGTCTCTTCGACTGTCGGGAGTATCGCGCGGAAAAGTGAATAGTTAATTAGGGAGAACTGTTGGAGTGCTGGTAGACTTGGCATTTAGTCGCAGTACGCAGTAAAGTGATAGTAAGATAGAGGGGTATCAGGCTCTTGAACTGACTGTGAGTTGTTGCTGAACAATCACAAAGATTCTCCACACCGATTGTCAAAGTAGGTGTTGGAATATCAGCTTATAGACTAGCAGCTCAATTTTAATTGGGAGAAGTCACGTCGCCGTGAAGAGTAACGAGATCCAGGATATCTACGCAGAAGAGGAGAAGACAAGAAGAGAAGAGTGAAGATGTCAGCTGTACAAGAATCAGCTATACTCCGTAGTTAAGTATTCAGCAGTAAATATATGCATTATAAGTATTCTTGTGTGTACTAGGAACAAGACTTAAAGACTTTCACAAAGACCTGAAATCAAGACGGGTAATTGGTGTCAGAGATTTTGTGTTGTATGTATTATTGTATATATCATTGTGTGAATATTCTGGGTTTTTTGAATATAATTATTAATCAACTTGCCAATCTGATTATACGCTCCCAGAACTCCGAACCCAAGTCCTCAGCCTGTTGTACATCCCTTAGGGTCACGACAGGGCCTAAAAACATGGTTTTCGAGCCCATAGGATTTACTGAGTTGCGTTCTTTGCATAACGGGGCTTAAAATGAGCTTTGACTCGTCCTTGAACGACAAATTCGATATTTCGCCTGTATTAGCCTAACATTATTACAGTATATCTCTCCCCCGTCCCCCCTTCAAATTGTTTTGAAAATAAAATACAGCCAGTGTCCCTCAGGGATTATGTGTACCAATTTTGGTTGGTAGTTATGCAAAAACGTACATGCATAATCCGCTGCTGTAGAATCCTGGAACTGACGTTGCCATGGTTACGGCAGAGCATTTCTTCATCCGATTCTCCATAACGGTTGGTTTTAGACACGAAACCAATAATAAACTGAGCATCATCACAGCCTGCCAATAGGAACACAAAAAATTATCCCATTTTCCAGGTATCCGTAGTCTCTACTTTGATACGTTCACTCCCGCAATTACCTGAGCAACTTTAATGATTTCTGGCGTCGTATACTTTCTATGGGGTGCACACACTTCATCAAACACATATACAAGTGATGTCTTGTTTCTTTAATGCGAAGGTTGGAACTTAAATAGTGACAACTATTTATTTACAACAGATACAAAAGAGTTACATGTTAGCAACCTTACTGTCCTTCAATGTAGTCACCAGCGTTGTGTATAACCCGTTGCCAGAGATGTGGAAGTCGTAGTATACCTTTAGCAGAGCCTGTTCTGTTGATGGTACGAATGGAGCGGTCTACTGCCTAGCCTGTCGAATTTTTGCAACAGTTCGGAAGCCAATGCTTACGTATCGTCTGGTTTCGATCACTGTCCAGTAACGCGGCAAGAGCATGCACTTCTTCTTCACTCGTAGGATTGCCTGCCCGATGAATGTCCGCCACACTTTGTCGACCATCGTTGAAGGCGTTTACCCAACGCGCCACAGTTCTGTAAGACAATGCAGATTCCCCGCAAGACTCTTGAAGACCTTGATGACACTGCCGTGCTGTACGACCTCTGGCATATTCAATCTTGATCCAAATCCGTTGTTCCTGTTTGGAAAACATAGTGACGTCGTAAGTTAGACCGCTAGCTAACAAGTGACTGTGTTTTTCTCGCTTGTGCGCACGCAGGTGATGTGGGAAGGGCGAGTCCATTTGCTCTGAGGTAAGCTAGGTATGTAACTAACGTGTGCTATCAGCGACAATAATAGATTCCGTTGCACAGCTTCTCCACGACAGTGTTGCCACTATTTAAGTTCCAACCCTCGTACATAACAGAGGGCAAAACAGCCCTGCAACCAAAGGTACTCCTTCCACCCCGTCAACATCCACGCGTACCAACCACCGTTTATTTTCAGTGGGCCCAGTCCCATCACATTACCGCAGATTCACGAGTACCTCTGGCTACGAGTATTCTTGCACCTTTTGTCAATGTAAATAAAAATACGTCTTGATGACCGATGGCGTGTCCTTGGCAGGCGTAAAGGAAGGATCTCTCCCCACTGCTAAACATGCACCTCCGTTACTGAAGTGTCGGGGAAATACATATCACATATAACAATGCCAAAATATTTATCCATTATGTGTGCTATTTTATTTATAAATTAGTAGGAATCCCTCAATTGTATACACGAGGTCTAATGCTCGGAGCTGTCAGCCTTCGTTGTGAAGTTCTGGAACGAACTTCTAATTACGAAGAGGAGAAATTAGTAATTGGTGTCGTTCAAGGAAAACTTAATTTTCACGACCATATTGTACTTGAAATAAACCAGAGATTATATTTTCCGTACTGAACAGACAATGTTCATTGAACTGACCCACATCGGGCGACTTGTGATAGCTTATATCCTTTTCAACAGAACAGATATGACCTACGCTATAGCTGAAATGGTAGGAGTACCCGACGCGTGATTGGATGGTTCTGGGTTTGTATCCCATTGGCGTTCAGTTAGTAATTTTCCTTCTATACGTAACGTCTCTTCGGTATGATCTAAATGTACTGAACACAACCTAATACACTGTAACCATATTGAGATCTCCCCTATTCCGACGGACAAAATCTTTATCATATACCTGTCACTGATCTTGTCCTACTTTGTCTTAATAGAAACCCATTAATGTGGGAAGTTGCTGATTCAGCCAATAAATCAGTATTGTGAGTTTAGGAACGCAACAAACAAATGCAACAATAACTGGAGTTATTTAAAATGTCGGCCTTAATTTATTTCACTTTTCCTTGTTCGTACGAACTGTTAATCAGGGTAGTGAGACCACAGTTCTATTTTCCGCCCGTAAGTTTGTTAAAGTGAAACAAAGCGGAGACATAAATCTACAGGCAGTTCCTCCGTTTCGTTGCAGCAAATGCTGTTTCACAAAGATACGTGGCGGAAATCTGATTGTTATGTCATTCTAATAGAGGTTGTTGAATCCTTCATAGATCCAAAAGTACCCCCCAACCTTTTGTCTGATAATTGACAGTTAACTTCTTGGAAAAGGGAAGACTGCTCATTTGCGTTCAACAAAAGAGAAATATCTTCACCGACACATTCAACAGATATGTGAGCTCACTAATTCGTCTGCTTCTATATAAACAATTAGTGTGGCTAAAACAATTCAGTGTTTCCTTCTAAGATTACGTTGAACCAGAACTTGAGTTTCTTTCTGAAGAATCCGAATTTTTTTTACATCACGTTGGCCGTGCGTTTACGAGCACTTAGCTGTGAGCTTGTATTCGGTACAGTGTTGGTTCGAACCCAACTCTCGGCAGCCCTGAAAATAGTTGACCGTGGTTTCCAATTTTCACAATAAGAAAATGCCGGACACGGCCGCTCCCTTCCTATTCGTTTCCCTTTAATATCCTATCATCGGCATAGGACCAATCTGTGTCGGTGCGACATAAAACAATTAGTAAAAAGAAATATTGGTGTGTCCGGATCTTGCAGTTTTATATTCAACTCATTTATGTAAGAAAGATCTCGTGACAGATGCGCCAAAAACTGGGTCTGACAATGCTTTAAGACCGCTCACAATGTTTGTTGTGTTTTGAATTTTACTGTACCGTAGAAATGAATGTTTACATGACATATTTACCCACTCCTAGAGTGTGACGTGTTTAAGGCTCATTTCCCTTTACACGGGCGCGAGGAAAGCCGAACTCAGCGAAAATTGTTCTTACGGACTGTGTATCAATACTGAATGTGGCTGGGAGGCGTGACGAGTCAATTAATGGATAGGAATAGCGTTGTTGTGACTCAGCAGGAACGATATCACTCCACATCCTGGGAATAAAGGAACAGGTCACTTGTTTGATAAGTTACAAACTGCTCAACATCCTTTTTGAGTTCTCACAACCTCTTCAGAACTTTACCGTGGACACTCAACGAACTTCAGAATTGAAAAGAAGATTTGGATGTTCCAAGCCCACTTCATCACACAATTCTGTATTTAAGGCACTGTTTTTTAATATTTTTTACAGATCGAAAAGAATTCATTAATCTCAGGTGTCGTTTATTTGTAGAGGAGATTTTATTGTACGATTTAAGCAAAGCGTTGCTGTCAAAAAGAATGAGGTCCGAAAAATTCAAACTCTATAGAAAGAAAAGAGAAAAGGAACATTATCTGATGTACACATAGGTGGAAGGCAGATGTCTTCAGTTTCTTATATGTATGATCTCGGTTAATTTAAAACTTGACAAGGTAGAACAACAAGAATTTAGGCGTGGTTGGCCTACACTACGTATGGAGATCAGCGTCAGGGGGTGAGAAAGGGAATATTCTCGCTTGTCTGCGGAAATGCCCACTGGGAAACCGCATGAAATCACAGTGGAATGAGAGGCCGTATCTCTTCCAGTAAATATCGGAGTTGGCTTCCAGATGGCTGCTATTCGCGATTCTTCATGACAACTTGATTAATGTTCTTACGTATTTCCCGTTTCCAGGAATTCTTTCGGCAACATCATTTCCCGCAGTCAAATCATTTGGCCCTCCAGCAAGATTGTTATGTCACGCTGCTGTTTACAACCTCCCTTTGACATAGGTTAAGGCTAACCATTCGTAAAATCTTACGACCTCTGATTTTGTTAGAAATTAATAAGGCTGAAACGTTAAATAACGTTATTTATCTGTTGCGATCATTCATTTTATTAAATATACTGCACACTGCCATGATAAAATCTTCATTAAATCATCAAAAACTTATTTTACATAGTTATTTAGGATTTATCTACATGTTACTAAGATTTTAGGCACATGAAATGTTTGGAAAAGTTTACTTTTGTAAACAAATATGCACTTTTATATGAATATATACTGTGTAACATTTGACTTAAATTTTTGATAATCACTAGTATGAACTTTCACTATTCCCTGTTGCACTCTGTACAGGAACGGGCGCGATGGTTTCTTCTAATGAATGCAGTAATTTGTAGTCATCCTTCTCTTCTGGTAGGGTCACAAGGAGCACGTTGTTCGTTTTTATGGCCATCGCAATATTGGGTTGGTTCACTTCAGCTGCTCTGAGAATGGTAGAAATATTAGTTTTTGTTGCTTTTGGCAGTGTTGGGATTGACATCCTTACATTTATCCACGGCATTACCAACTCTTCTTGTAACTTCAGCATAAACGATCTTCTGAAATGTAATGGGAGTTTCTTCCTGTGCACATTCTGATTGAAAATGACGAAAGCGTTTATGCATCCCATAAAATCTACAAGAGTAGTCATCACACTGCACATCCACACCCGATTTGGTTCCGTTATAGCACTCAGTTATTTCTAGCTGCCTGATGGCTCAAACGATTGTGCGTGATAACATACACACAACTTTATTGGATTTAGGACAGCAAGCCAACAGCATTTTGGGTCCATCGAAACAAAATACTGATGAACTGGCGTGTCTCTTCTTGGTGACTAACAAGGAATGTGGTATGTCTCTTTTAAGAGTCCACATTTCCTATGAACGTGTCAACACTTGTTAATATTGACGATACATCAGTGCGACTATGAAAAAAATAAACACACAACGCCAAGCCTAAACTGGTGTTAAAGCTAATCGCTCGTAAAATTTACGATCGCGGCTGAGTAACGGTGCGCTACAGCATACCGAGGAGTGGCGAGTGAGGGAGGAAGTTAGCGGCCGAATTTGAAAAATAACCGAAAACGCACACATGATTGCAAAATTTACGAATGGTTAGCATTCCAGGGCTAATCATCCGCAATAGAACGGAGGTTACTTAAAACACTACAGAAATTTCTGAGCAATCTCTCCGCTGAAGAGCTGATAAAGTTGTTTTGCAGTGACTTGTTTCAGGCTAAGCTCATTCAGATGTTTAGTTTCACTTCCCTGTTTCCTTCATGCTGCGACAGCGAAACACTTGAAGACTTTGTGTTGAGGAAGAGTAAATGAGAGCATCACCTCTTTGCGAGAATACCAGGTGATTCACTGGCGGGGGAAACATAGATGTGGCTTGACCACCGTCAGAATAGAAAGCTCCGACTCAATGAATTTTAGTTTTTCGAATTTAATCAAGTAGTAAATACGGATTGGCGAGGGAGGGGAGGGGCGGAGAGAGCAGATTACATCGTCTTCTAAGAAACGAATTTCTAACTGTTAGTGACAACTCGTTGAAATGTGGAAAAAGCCTAAATATAGTAATTTCTTTCTATTTCAAACAGTTAGCCAATGCCTTGTTGTTTGAATCTTGTAATCGGCTTTTTTATTATTACGACCTGTTTTAAGAGTAGGTGTCTAATGTGGATCCAAGATTTGGCCACCTTTATTTTCTGAATCTGAGATATGATAAGCGGAATACGAAGTTCGTGTCGTATCTCTTTGTTAGATTTCAGCCTAGGGGCTCCTGTCATCGTTCCAAATGATTTATTTTGGGTTATTTGTAATTTCGAAAGCAAATCTTCTAGAATATAGGTGACTTACATCTGTCATAAGAGTCAGTCCGTTATCTCATTGTCTATGACAGTGAGCGTGATTGGCGTGGGTATACGGAAGGCGTCGGCGTCAAGAATGACGGAATATCAAAATATTTCCACTTTGTAAGTAACGAACGTTGAAAGAATTTTCTGTGTGAAATTCGGGTCGATGACCGACGTTTGCTACAAACTTGTTTTGGTTAGAATTAATAATTTATAGAAAGTCTGGATCTGGAATTTTCGACGTAGTTTATTACAATAAGAATATTTGATTTTACGTCGCACAGACACAGATGGCGGCGATGGGGTAGGAAATAGTTACGAGTGATAAGGAAGCGACCGTGGCCTTAATTAAGGTACAGTCCCAGCATCTGCCTGGTGTCAGAACTTGAAACCATCTTCAGGGCTGCCGACAGTGGGGCTCGCACTCGCTTTCTCCCGAATTCCAGCTGAGCCACGTGCTCGCCCGTAAGCAAAGCGACAACTCTCGGCCCGCTGTTCTAGACTCAGCTAGGAGACCTGTGGTTCAATCTCCCTCTGCGTCAGCTCTCACGACAGTCCCAACCCACAGGGAGAGTTCTCAGATTTCAAGATATCTTGTGGGAAAGGAGCTCAAGATGGGATGAATTAAAGATGTTTTCTTGAGAAAGGCGGGTTCACAGTAGCTCGCTATTCTGCAGCGTATTTTATTGGTTTCTACGTCTGATCGCAGCTCCCGCAAGAATCTCGTATATTGCAGGGGAATACAAGCTACACGACTGCTTTTATGAGTTATAATCCCCCTTCGTAAGCTACAGTAAACTTGAAATTGAGTTTTACGATCCCAGTGGCTCTGTGGGAATAAGTATGTATCCTTCCCATTTATTTTATGATCATTGTTGCCGACTGTTAATTAGTTCCCGTTCTCTATGTTTTGACGTCATAACAGGAACGTAGGGGTGCTCTTTTGTAATTCAAGGCGTGTTATGGGCCAACAAATCTGCTGTAGAGTGGTGTTAACACAACAAAATAGTGTCACGCAGGCTGGATTGAATGATAAACACAATGTCAACTCAATAGCTGCTACAATAAGATCTACTGGAGAGCACATCTGCCTTCCCCGGATGCGAGGACACACCGGTTGTCCTGGAAATGAAAATAAGTCATTCTCGCAAAAGCAACCTCCTCATCAAATACAGAAATTATTTACAACAAATCACCCCCAAGCTATTCGAAAGCCTAAATCGAAACATATCTAATGTGTCAGTTGATCAACCACTGGATATCAAATTTAAAGGGGTTCGTATCAAGAGAATTATTTCCCGCCCCCCACACACATATAGCCTACTCCAGTACAAGAAATTAGTACCGGAATTCATTCTCAGTCACTTTTTTGTCCGGCCATGAAAATGTTAGTACTAATTTGAACGCTTTAAAATGAAAATTGCAGATGAATGTTAGTGCGTTTGTGGATCTTCTGAAGAAGTGGACCATTTACTGTTCAACTCTGCCATCTATGGAAAGACAAGACTCGATATTGGGTGTCAACTAAACAATTTTAATGCACAAATCCCAAAGCAATTATACCAGGTGTTTAGAAACTCCTGCTGCTACAGACAGTTTCATAAGTTCATCACCACATGTGGAATAATTTAGCTTCATAACTTTTGCGCTAAAGACCAATCATTAATTAACTGATCAAAACTATAACCCTAATATACTCGTGTAAAATAGGGTACAAATTATTAGGATCTTCAATTTTTAAAACGTATTGGAAGACAAATTCCTTTTTTGAATACAATGTGCATTTCGAAGGGAATTTCGTGGGAGTGATATAGCAATCAGGTTAACAATTCTATCGCTGGTATTGAAATCTGGAGACAAATGGCTCGTTCCTCAGCAAGAGTGGAAACCACAGACCTGGAATGAGTCAAAATTTGATCTTACTGAACTCATTAAAATACCATTGAACCGACTGAGGCGGGAGGGGGACTACTCATACAGAGTGCGTGAAAGAACCAGATACGGAATCACTTGTTCGCAGGGGTCTCCCGCGATTGCTCTCATTGCTTCCAACGTTGTAAGTCATAACATTTGCGAAGGTGTATGTCCTCGTTGCGCCTCGGAATAGCGCTATGCTGACCCGCACCACATAAGAACGAACATTCGTTTATAGAGTTCCTGCATTACTGAATCTTTCTGGTCAGAGAACTAAGCTCAAATATTATCACATAGTATTTTTTTCTTTCTGCAACGCCGATATGGATCGGCTTGTGTTTCCTACTATATTGGTGTGATGCCACCCAACATGCCAGAGGCTTTAGATAAATACGTCAATATTTAACAAAGAAAAATAAACCGAATCTTATAAAGCACTTCATATCAACCAATATAATGTTTTAAATTTGGAAAGTCAAACGTGATAGCGAAGATCAGAAAACATTTCCAAATTCGGAGTGTCAATATCCTAGCAAGTACAAGCATTTACTTGTTTTAAACAATATACTTCTCGTTGAACAGTTTTAATCAACCTCCAGAAATGTGTATACTTTCTCCATCACTTGCCTTCAAATCAGCTTGCAGTGTGATCATTTCTTTCTTTCAGAGTTTATTGCGCACATACTCGCTTTGCTCTCATACAAAGTGTTGTAAGAAGTCCTTGATGTTTTATAGTTTGGTATATATGTGAGTTAGTGTCTCCTTGTTCTCACTAAAACTTTCAAGAAATGTTAGACGCTCATCCGAGTATGTTAAATTATTTTAAACCTATTCTTTGATCAAAGTCTGTAACCACTCCGACGAGGCAATTTATCGATCACAAATTTTTAAATTGAATTATTCTTCCTCTTGAGGTGGCCAAGATACTGGCACAGCACTCTGAAGACGAGAAGGTAAAACAGATAAATATCGTAATTAAAGTCGTGTCCTCGTCCCGAGGTGGTGAAGTTCTTTCCAGGCACATGTGAGCTGCACGTCCGATTTTAACCAAAAACCTAGCCTTCCTGCCATTATTAAAATCGCTGGCAGCACCGGAAATGTGACATAAATCAGATAAACATATAATATACAGCCTCATTGTTACGACAAGAGTTACTCTCGCTCCCGGCATGAGCAGCTAAGTGGAAACTGGTATAGATGATATTTGGCATAAAAAGTTATAAAATATCCCTTCGGAAAATCAAATGATCATAAACATCATAGCTTACACTAAAGTTATGTTATCTAGCAACCGTAACTGGCCATGAGCAGTTCTCAACGTGCTGTTGCTATGTTACACACTTTGTTATATACACTATTCCATTGCACAAATTTTCGGATGACATACGCTCTACCCTATTTATATAAAAAATTATCGCCTCTGAATACCAACTATTTTAACCTAATTTACGGAGGTCGTGCTTTCCCCCTGGAGTTCGAACACTCCGCCAGGGAGGAAGCTGAAGATCACAGCTTTATCATGCTACCGTTAGATTGTGCATATGTTGCGTCATAGCTTCCCAGTATCAGTTGAATAACGACTGCGGAGACGTGATCAAACATCTAAATACTTTGGCAACTCGCTGAGGTGTGAGATGTGAACGATATTTCACAACGCCAATCCGCAAGCCGAAAACAGGACGCGTGAATTATTACGGTGTTTTTGGTGTGAGATATTGGACCATCCTCCATTTCGACTGATTTCCCTCCCTTTGAGTACGTGAAGAAACACCCGAGCTGGATAGAGATTCTATCACGATATGGCCGTTCAGCATACCGTAATGACATGACTTCAGTGAGTGGACTTTGATTTCTTACGTGTCGGCATCGAAAGAGTACATAAAAACGGAAGGCGTAGTCTGCAGTTTAGTAGCCACATCACGGCACCCCTCACTCTAGTGGCTATTCAAGTCCACTTATTTTTTCTATCTCACCACATCACGTAGAGTGGTTACCTTCCTTGGATCTGTCTGGAACAGCTTGCGCAGGTGCGACGTTGGCCGTTATCTTCCGGGTACTCTGTCTTCCCGTTCAGTGTGAGTCCCCGAATTCTGATCAGTATAAGCTTCAAATAACTACTACCTTACTTATTCTAATTGACTTTGTGGTCAATTACTATTCCACCCAAGGAATTTTCTCACATTTAAATATTCACATTCCTCAACCGTTCTTTAACTAGAAATTAATGAAAATGGAACTCTCTTTGTTAGCTCCGTTCATTTATCAGTACCCAGATTTCCGTACGCTCGTACAACCGATATTGTGCTTAAATTTATCTGTGAGGTACACCGTACGTGTGATGATCTGAGTATACAACCGTCAAGCACGTACTCCCGATAAGGTTCAAACACCTCGCTGTTATCTCTAACTTCTGGTATGCTTGTGGGCTCTACTTGGAAACAACATTCAGAAGAAGTTTAGCACATCCGTTCCTCGTCAAGAACCTGGGTTCACAACCTCATATAGACGAAGTATATTCGGAATACTTTAGGCTAACATTTAGCTAATTATCTTTCATTATACATAATTCTGATACGGCACCATCAAGATCATCCATGTTTGACTCATGCAGAACATTCGTTGTTGTTTATGTGGGTGTATTGCTGTGAAAGATATGAAACATGTGTAGCTGGGTATCATCATCATCATCATCATTATCATCATTATGTGTTCTTCTCACAGGCAGTGTGGAATAAGAGGCAGGCGCGCTACGACTATAGCAGAGGGCTGGTGATAGTACTAATATTTATTCATTTATTTAATAAATGTGCCACCAACAGAGACACGCTCCAATTATAGGCGGCTTTTACAAATTATTTGAACAAATAACATAGAAATACCAAAAATAAGAAAATGTGAAAACGCTATGTAAATGAGATGACAGTGCTCTGTATGAAATGGATGAAGCAATATATCATATACAGAAGCCTGCTAATAAATCAAACAAAAAAATTTGTAACAAAATCATGTAAATATTATACATATAAACAAATCACTTCGACGAGAAAAATTCTTTTAATATATTTACGTATGTGTCATATTCATAAGCAAAGTCAAGATCTATATGATACTTATTAATTAAGTTATTGTAGGTTTCACACATATTGATAAACGGAGAGTTCTTAAAAAATACAGTTTTAGAGACTAGAGTAATAAACAATTGCCGAAATCTTAAATTTCCTTTTCTAACATTAAAGCATAACTCGTGAAGCGAACTATTATCGTCAATTAATGCATTAACCATCTTATAGAGATAAATTTGTTGGGCTATTACACGCCTACTGGCTAGCGATACATATTTAAATTAATTCAACAAAAATCCATATGAAACATAATTTCTAAAGGGGAATATCTTGTATTTTTATAATAAATATATCTTAAAACGCGTTTCTGCACCCTTTCAATTTGATTTTGATAAGATTTATAACATGGAGACCAAATTATACATGAATACTCAAGTTTTGACCGGACAATACTATTGAATAATAAGGTGAGTGCATACGTGTTAGAAAAATCTCTTGCATTTCTAATTATAAAACCCAATTTCTTATAGGAATCATTAACCATTGTATTAATATGCTCCTTGAAAGATAAATTTCTTGTAACAATTACCCCTAAGTCATTAACAGAGTGAACAACTTTGAGTTCTTCATTATTAATTTTATATTTATAATTCAATGTATTTTTCTTATTTGAAATCTGAAGGAAACAGCATTTATTTATATTAAGTTGCAAACAGTTTTCAATATTCCATGCGTATAAGTAATCCAAATCATATTGTAATTTCAACATATCATCAACATTTTTTATCTCTTTATAAAGTTTGACATCATCAGCATATAATAAACACTGAGAAAACCTAATTCTAGTGGGCAAATCATTAATATATAAAATAAAGAATAAAGGACCAAGGTTAGACCCTTGTGATACACCAGAAGTAACATTGTATGCGAAAGACTCATGTTGATGATAGTAAACATATTGTTTCCGTGCACTAAAATAAGATGCAAGCAGTTTTAACCAAGGAGGAGTCAGACCAAAGCATGACAATTTTTTCATTAAAATGCCGTGATCTAATTTGTCGAAGGCTTTGGAAATTTTTTTGTATATTACGTCGACCTGTCCTTGATTATTCAAAACGGCATACGCATATTGTATACATTTTAATAGATTAGTAGTAGTTGATCTACCTGGCATAAAACCATGCTGATTGATATGTATACCGACCCTCACATGATTAAATATACGCGTGTACATTATTTGCTCAAATACTTTAGCCGGTGCACACAAAATGCAAACAGGGCGATAGTTTTCAATATTTTTACTGTCCCCACGTTTAAAAACTGGACACACTTTCGCTATCTTCCATACTTTTGGAAAGGTTTGCGTTTTTACCACAATGTTATATAAGGCTCGTAAGGGAAAATCCAACACATTAGAACATGCTTTCAGTACGTACGGCGGTATTCCATCAACACCACATGACCTTTTAGGTTTTAAGTTTTTAATAGCTAACATATATTCCTTTTCATCCACTAATTCTAAAGACAATGGATACTTAACATATACATCAGATGAATCAGGAATATCATAGGTTGGTGGAGGTTTCGAATATACTGATCCAAAAAAGGTTGCAAAGCCATCAGCTATACTTTTATTATTATTAAGTAAGATATTGTTAAACTTCATGCCCTGTTGCAGACCCTCCTTGGTATTTCTTTTGCATTTCATATAGCTCCAGAACTGATTAACATCACTTTTGATATTCTCTTCAAGTCTAGAAATATAATTCTTATACGCTTTACTGATCATAAGTTTCGTTTCTCTCCTTAACTGGTTAAATATTACCCTACTATACTCTGAATGTTTCCTTCGCTTTCTGTGGATTTCCTTCAGTTTCAAGTTATTTATTATGTCCTTAGTAAGCCATGGAGGATACTTTTTCTTTGTGTGAAAATTCTTCTTTGGTACCGTTTCACAAAATACAGAGTGTACCTGAGCATCAAAATACTCAACAGCCTGGTCAGCGTCTGTAAATTCTACAATCCTAGACCAATCCATTCGCTCGAACAGTTTATACATTCGAAAGAAATTAGCCCTTCTAAAGTCAAGTAACTTCTTAGGTTGTTCAGGTTGTTGTGAAACATGGCTACGCTTTCTGTTTAATAGTAGCGTGACTGCAATCGCAGGATGAGAACTATCCTCCTTCATTAAGGGGCACTCATCTCTATATACTGTTAATGTGTTAACATTCGTAATAATAAGATCAAGTGTATTTCCATTTGCATTAAGAATATTATTGAATATTATCCACAGTTCAAGCCTGTCAGGCAAGCAATTCAGTGTTGAAAACATCCTAGGACCATGAGCTACGAATTTCAGGTAAATAAAATGTAATAAAGTATGAGAATGTATTCTTTATTTATTTATTACTAAATATTACAATACTTCTCTTCGTCATCATTATCGAGTGGATTAGATTAGCAGTTTGCCTTTTTCTACCACTACGAGTGCTAATGTGTCAATGCAGAGTTTCACTTACGCCCTTATAAATACATCTGGTGTGGACATTTTTCAGAAAGTCACAAACGCTTGGGGGTATTGAACAAAGAACATCATATAGAAAGAATTATGTACAGTGTTGCCAAAAAAGTTTAGGGACACCCATGTATTTCAGACTTCAACTTTTAAACTTATGATTGACTTTAAGTACAACTGATATAAAGTACTCTAATATCATGTTTGGTTGAATATTTGAAGACTGTAACTCAAATAGCTCATAAGTTATGAACGTTTTTTTGTCTTCTATGGCCACCGAAAATTGACCTCGATACTGAAGAAACAAATAATACAAATAGAAAGCTATTCAACAATGCATACTGATTGCTACATGGTTACTAGGCGATAACAACACCTTTAAAATGACCCCTTGTTAGAAGGTGTTAAAGGAGTTCTTACTCATGTTGCCATTATTTTAGTAAAATTTCAAATCGGAAATAGCTGAGCAAATATTTAGGTTCCAAACTTCACAAAGGTATGAACACCTGTGAGCTGGTGATTGCGCGCGCAGTTAGCTCCCCCAACCACTGCAACCCAAGGAATCCATCCGTGAAAACGTCATTGCGCTAACTGCCTCCGTTCAAAAGTTGCCTAAAATTTACAGGAATCGAAACTTTACCAAAATGATGGCAAAATGAATAAGAACTCCTTTAAAACCTTCTAACAGGGGTCAATTTAGACGGGTTGTTATCGCCTAGCTACCACGTAACAATTAGTATGCATTGTTGGATGGTTTTATAGTTGTATTATTTTGTTACTTCAAAATCAAGGTCAATTTTGGGTGGCTGTAAAAGACAAAAAAACATTATTAACTCATGAACTATCTGAGTTACAGTCTTGAAATTTTCAACTAAGCGTGATATCGGAATAGTTTATATAAATTGTACTTAAAATAAATCATGAGTTTAAAAGTATAGGGACACTCTGTTCAAGTCTGAAATGTATTTGTGTCCCTAAACTTTTTGGCAACACTGTAAATCAGTTAATTTGGCTAGGATTTCAGTGAAAAAGAAAATGAGTCCAGAAACTGTTTTCCGGAACTGCATGTACGACGAATGTGATTCTCGAAATTTGTTTTATTTTTCTTTAGTTTGATGGAACTATCCAACCCCACAGTTTGAAACTCTCGCCAGTATTGAGAACATTGCTTAATTTTACGATTTTCGTATTGTGGGGTCGCTGCTTTGTCTCCTAAGAAATGTTTTCATTAATAATATTAATAAGATTAGTATTAAATTTACGACATTTAGAATGCGTCATTTTCCCATAATCCTTACCATTATTTTATGGATAAATGCACTTTCCTTTCGATGTATGTGAACTGGTTATGTCCCATGTGGAAGGAGTCTGCAGATGGTAAGAAGCTACTAAGAAGGGAACACTGTATTTCTTGTCTCGTCTTCCAAGCGAAAATTATGTCCATGATTCTACGCTGTGATTTACCTTTCCTCTTTATCCTGCGTCGCACTGAACACTCTTTCATTCACCCGAATATGAGTTATTTCCGGCCAGATGGTCTGTGTTGTCATTTCCACGAGAGAAACAGAGTCGCGTGATGTGATGATGTCAAGGTTTTCTGCACGGCTAGCTCTAGAGCGGTCCGGGGTCGGATTGACCTAATTAGAACTTGTGTGAATTTTACCTGAATGGTTTAATACTGGCTGGAAAATGTTCTGTAAGGGTTGGCTTGTGACGTCATGTACATGAAACACACTCTCATTCACCACCATTTAAGAATCCCCCCTTTACTTCTATAAAATGACAAAAAGTGAAATAAGGTGATATAGAGTGCTTATTTGGGGTACACAAAAATAAAGAATACACACAAAAATACAGATGAAAATACATGTTGACTTTGTTGTAAAGTAATGGGATGGACATATCTTATAAAAGCCTGTTTAGAGACCAGGGAAATAAGAGAGAATTTTGTGGATGATAAGGATATGAGCAAAATCAAAAACAAAACCCTGTTGTATACGATTGCAAAGTTATTGAACACAGGCCGGATGCACCCGGGAAGAAGTGTAAAGTTATTCCTCATTATTAAGGGAATGTGGAGAAGTAGTTAGTAACAGAACAAGCTAGTAAATAAAACTTCGTTGAAGTCAGATATGAACTATATCATTACTGTCAAACCTCGATATCTCGAATCACCGCGGAGCTGAATTTTATTTCGTGCTATCGAAATTTCGAGATTTCCCGCCTTTGAGGAGTGCACGTAGTCGAATCACGTGTAAATACGGCTTGATACTGTCGTAAGTGATATTTAACCATTTAAAAACTAGGTATTTTTCCATTTGAAGTACATCAGTTACTATCGCAAGTTGTTGAAACACAGTGCAAGAGACCACGGTTACTAGACCAGACGGTATGGGGTCACGCGCAGGCTCGGTTTGGCTGGTGACGTCATCTGGACCCCACTGCCGGGCTTGAAGTGAACACGACCCTTTGTAATTGTGCGTTTCTATCAATGATTTGCTTGTTTTTATTTAACCACTTGCTTAATATTTTTCAATGTCGTCCAATATAATTGTTAGTTGTTATGTGTAGATAATTATGTTGCAATTTATTTCAGTATTTTTCAGAACATTACAAGTAATGTAAAAACACTGTGCTATTCCAGTAGCTTCCTCAGTGCTAAATAAGATTTTGCTTCGCAAATAAAGTATTTACGGTTCGGCTTTCGTATGTTCTGTCCATCCGGCGATTTTAGAACGATTTTATTTGTAGTTTTATTTCTAAAACTAGTTACTAAAATTAAAGAAACATGGCTAATCGCACGGGATGCTTTTTACCGTTGTTTTGGCGGATTGTTGGTGTTAAGTAGTATTGTAAATACCTAATATTATTTTTTGTACAAGTAATTAGTGTTTATAAATATGTATTGACTGGTGGAATGTTGGTAAAAAGCCCCTGAAGAAACGTCCACCTCTTCCACCATATCAGGGGTGACCCTTTTTGCGTGAAAGGGGCTTCTACAGGCTTAGGCCATACAGACCCGCAGTACGGAGATAACCCCCACACTAAAAAAATGCTATCAAAAGACCAATATTTAAAAACACCTAATTATTATCATGGCAGTAAAACTGTACACATATTTACATTATATACAATACAAAGTATTTACACCTAGATATTTACTTGGTTGTTTTACATTACTTTGAAATCAGTCTATCCAATAACTTTCTTAATTTTTCTCACTTTTCTTTTGTTCATTGGGAGTTCGTTTACAGTTCTTCTAAGAATTCATGTGCCTAAGATTGTTTTATGTTTTCAATCCTTATGAACGTTCTGGTTCTAAAAAAACATAAAACAACAAAATCTTCAAGATCAGGAAATTTTTTCCTTTAACAACCTAAAAACTCCTGGACAATTCTTAATGTAGTTTCCATGGAAGGCACTAAATTCATTTTCCACTTAAAGAATTAATGCACTCATCCATGGGTTACATTAAGTACCCTCTTGAAACGGTTTCTAGCCAGTTCCTAGGTGAAGTAGAAATGTTCACGGCTTGGATTCCGTACATATAGGCTTTCTGGAAGGGGACTTTTTCTTCACCTTATAAGCTACATAGCCAGCAATCACCTAGAGTAGCTATAACTACTTCGACAGACACGTTTGAATGATTTTCATCTTTAATATGTTCCGGAAGTTCATTTACAGCTGAATTGAAATCATCATCAACATTACAAATTTTGTCACATGCTTCTCCATTTTGGATGGACACTGCTTGGCAATGTTCATTGTTATCAAGTATGAAGATTTGAGGCACCTCATCTTGCGCGGACAAAACGTCTGAGCTCAGAGATTGGACATTTTTTCATCTGGACTTTTTTACTGTTTACCACTCCATTTGCATACCGGCTCAAAATAAATTATTTAATTCGCTGCGATACAAAGGTAGGGAGAGGATGATCATAAAAGCGACTTAGTCCTCGGATCTGGGAAAAGTACCTCTGAGTTATATCCTGGTTACACTTGGCCGCCATTAGGTAAGTATAGTCTTCTGATTTTAAATCCTTAAATAGACGACGAAGCCTATTTATAGACATTATGAAAACTTCCTGAAAAGGAAGGAGTTTGTTTTTGCCAATTATTCTCATGGTGAAAATAAATCGAATAATTTTTCAAGAACATGATTTTGTTGCTCTTTACAATTAGCATAGGCACTTTTTAAGCTGTTTGTACCACACTCGTGGACACGGGAGTTTAGGCCATCAGATCGATCACACTGGCCTGCGATGGTTTCATAGCAGCCATCCTGAAATTGCTTTTTAGGATGACTTCTGCATCGCGAATCGGGATCTTATGCTAATTTTTCCCATCACAACACATTTCCTCGAAAATCCTATATTACGTTTATTTCATCTCATGCAGTAATGTACTTCTTACGTTGTTAGGAAGAGTGTTGCTTTAATTTAGATTTAGATATTATTATTTATAATTCAACGTCCTCCAGCAATCTCGTAGTCTTGTATTATCATCCTCAGAGTGTAGAGCCTGCAACTATAGCTGGCAACGCGTGGTTTTGGCTGAGTGGCGTCATTCTCTCGTTGTGTTTCGTCCGCGACAGTCTGAGTTGTGTTTCGCTTGCCAGTGAAAAGATATTTTTGTCTTCATAAGCGTTCTATATGCGAGTGACGTACTGTGTTAATATTTTTTATTAAAATTAAATCTATCAACATGCCATGATGTGGCTGCAAGAACAGTCCAGATACATTCTGCTATTTATGTGGAAGTTTCGTGCCGATGAGACAGCGGCGCAATATAACCGAGTTCGTGAGAAAGGCCTACTATGTCCACCTTGGCTTGAAACTTGGAGACCAAGACCAGCCGTGGGCACCACTTAAGGCTTGTAGAACCTGTATAGAGCAGTTACGGCACTGGGTGAACGGTAAGCGTTTCAATTCGGTATTCTAATAGTGTGGCGAGAACCCCCAGACCACCAGTACCACAGCGTCCACAACTTTTAAGGGAATGTCTTTCTTCTGAATCTGACGCAGAAATGGCGGGGACTAAATCTGACCGTGATTTCTCCCCTCAGTGTGTTGAAAAAGTACCAAGAATGTTCGAGCAAAGTACATTAAGTGACTTCGTTCCAGATCTTGCCCTTACTAAGGAATCTGCCGAGTTACTCGGATCTAGACTCCGTGAAAGGAACATGCTGGCACCACGGACGACATACTATTGGTACAGACATCACGAACAACAATTTGCAACCTTCTTTCCTGAAGAGAGAGCCTCGGTTTACTGCACAACATTCTGTATGTTATTTTAAAAATATGAGCCGCACAGTATGACCTTATTGACTGGAGACTTTACATCGACGGCTCCAAGCGTAATTTGAAGCGCGTCTTTCTCTACAATGAAAACAAACTTGCATCCATTCCCATTGCTCATTCAGTTATGATGCGAGAAACATACGGAAATATCGAAATGCCGTTGTGTAAAATGAAGTACCAGGAACACAAGTGGCAAGTGTGTGGTTATTTCAAAGTGATAGGTATTCTAGGAACTTATATAAAGCACCCCTGCTTTCTGTGTCATTGGGACTGTCGAGCAAGGTTACATCACTGCACTCAAAAACAACGGCCACGTAGACAATATACTGTAGGGTCGAAGAACATAAAACAAGAAACTCTTGTTCACAAGAGAAAAACACTGTTACCTCCGCTTTTGCCTCACCAAATGCTCTTTTGCTCCATCGCTCTAGCTGTCCTATTATTCTATTTCCTAAAGGCTATACCATTTATGTTTGTTGTTCCAATATTGTGACTTTCTTGGACTTGACCATTACTTCTTCCCTAACATGACAGATGGCGTCACCATGCCACTTCGATATTCCAAGAAATTTCTTTCTTCCCTACCCTTTTGCTTTTATGATCTCTTTGAAAACGATAGGAGCTTTTGACAAAAAGATGGCGAGACGGTCTATCGAAATGTATATCACATGGTACAGATGGTACTTGAAAGAGATGCAAACCTTGCCTTACTTAATTCTCTGTTCTGACTTTATGTTAAGGAACACTTAATGTGTAAGAAATCTGACCCCAGGCATTTGTTATTTTACCGTTTTCTTTGGTTGCCACGGCTACTTGGTTTAATGTCTTTGTGATCCCGTTTGTGTTGTTTCTCATATCGTTGCGATGTGATATTTTCTGTTTTCCTTTCGCGTAATTATTATTCCTGAATGTATTTATACTGTTATAGGCCTATAAGGACAAGAACGTAACACAGACCCTCTTTGTGAGTATGGTTGCATGTCATTGTCTGTCTGGCTTGGTTGTGTATTCGAGACCTATAGGTGGGCCGGCGTAAGGTTGCACATGACAGCTGCGCACAATGTTGCTCACACTGCAATGGCGCACGAAGCGATGTTGCCACCACAACAACAGCTGATTGCACGGCACGTGAGTTTTTAAAAACATGGTAGAAATGTTTTAATGTTATCGCGATTATACACAATACAAATGAAATCTGCCGACAAAAATCGAACTTTCAACACACCGATTATTCATCACACAAAATGATGCGCATAAATCTACTACGAAGTTCTTATTATCGCGGTGTTAGAAAATACGGAAGAAATCGGCCGACAAGAATCTCACTTTAAATACAACAATAATTGTCAGAATAATATACACTGGTGTTAACACAAAAGGTTTCAAGTAAAATCCATAAAATTTACGAAAATTCAGAAACCTTATTTTCATACCTGACTCACAAAGGTACAGGCTCGATACCCTCCAGATCACTGCCATCACTGCCTTCGTTGTCATTGTCGTCTAGGCAGATCATCAACTCCTGACAGTCACTGATGGTGCCATGTATTGCCATTGCCGAGTTAATGAATGTTGCGACATGCCTAACTTCCTTCATTCACAATACTCTCCCGGAACAGTCCTTCCACTTTAGTAATTGAGAAGGACTTGTGATTAGTGCGTACGTAATGTTTTACTTCACCCCATACCGTACCGGTACTAACTCAATGAGGTTGAAGTGACAGTGGTACGGCGGCAACCTAATAACCTCGTGCCCTTGTTCCTTCACTACCTCATCGACTAATTTAGTCATACACATATACTCTGGGATATTTCTTTACTACAGCCATTCCACTAACAGTTCTTTACGGGCGCTCGAAGTAGGGGTTTTGTCCATTATTATGGAGTGGTAAGGTGCCCTCTCCATAACAATGACAGAAGGGACTTTGAGCTGTAAGAATCGTACTCGTCTCTTCGTATTGCATCAGCCTGGAAATAATTAATTCATGTTACAGGAGATAGCTTAATTCCTTTTTTACCGGAGTGATGTGAAACAAGTCCCTACTATCACCCCGTTTCCACTACTGCTATGTAACCCAATCCCCGTTTACTTCTATTCCTGGAGGCGAACACCTGCCTGAACAGCAGTGCGCTTTGAAAGCCCGAATGTTTGACATACGCGTTCCACAGCATGATCTGCAGGAACAGAGAGACGGTTATACAAGCGTTCGAATTTCCTCTCCCTCTCGTTAAACTCACGAGTTCTCGGCACTAATTCTAATGCCTGACTATTAAGGGACACTAAACGGCGCAAAGAATTATCACTTCAAGGTTCAAAACTATGTTGTCATTTCCGTGACATCACACTGCATGCGTTAAAATAAAATTTCACAATAATTTCACAATGAAAACAAAACTTTCATAAACGCGCGAATCACACATGGCCACGTGCTAGCGGCGACAGACAAAACGGCAACACTTCAATAAAATAATCAAGTTAATTATAGATGGCACCACTATACTACCCATATTGCCAAAAACAATCAGCTGAAACTAGTTCGTACTTATTTTGTGGCTCGCTTAAACCTAATAACATTTTTCAACATGCTCATATTTGTGTAAGCCAATAAAAGATTATAAGCACTATACGGAATTAAATACGAATTAACATGAATAAAATGCGTAACTGTGTCTGACATAAAAAGTAGTAGATTGGTGATTCTGATTGACGGGTGACATTCTTCATTTCACTTTTGTAGTGGTGCTAACAAAACTTACAACTGTCAAGTGCAACCTTGTGCGGCCCACCTATATATCTATGTCTCCTTCCTCGACGTCTCTTGCGTACATATCTTGAGTTAATTCATTTTCGCCTCTAGAGTAGATATGAATGTGTCCAATAGCGTGATTGTTCTGTGATTTTGTACGATGGGGTGAGCCTTGTCTTATATTTACAGCCATCCTGAAACTTGGATCTAATCTTTCAGATCCAGCCTATGTACTTCAATGCTTGTGCTGCTGTGATTCCATCGCAATGTGTCTCTGTTTTGCTTGGGCATTTGGTCTACGTGTATTCATGTATGAATGACTTGTGCTATCATTATTTCTCGTATTTCTTTACGGGCGTTATTTTCTTTTTTTGTGTTTGGGTGGGCACATTGCTTGTTTCATTCTCCATTTTAGGCTGATTGCTCCATTTCTATTTGTAGTTTGGGATCTCATTCTATTTTTCTTATTTTACGCTCTGGGAGTATGTTTATTTTTTGTGTGTAGTTATGGCAACCTTTAGCTTTCCTCACTTCCCTATAACCCCTTGGTATTTCACGGTTCATCTTTTGGAAAAATTACATCATTGCCCATGTATTATCTTTTTCTCGATGCTATTTCCTTCGGGATTGTTGTTACGTAAGAATAAGAATTCTTAATTGATGTCTGTGACCTCGTCCCGTTTTTCTGTTGGTTACTATACGATTTCTCTGTACAAAGAAAAAATGATTTGACGTTACCCCATTACATCGTAAATCGATGATTGTTCCCCAACCTCCAAATTATTATATTAGTGTGAAGAAAATATGCTACAATTTAGTGAGAAGTCGGTGACTTTAAAAAGATCTCCCAGGGTGTCAAGCAACGTTAAAAGGTCCATGATTATGCATGTAAGTTGTATTCACTTCCCCTACGTTTCCACTCTGCTTGATCCTTGCTTTAGTCAAAGTTCCATTTAATGAGCCCTGTTGTGTTTTAAACTACATCTGGCTTGGGCTATTGCCTTTCTATATTGGGATTTATTTGTATGCGAGGCACGGGTACAGTTCATGACCAGTCATCAGTCAGTTTCGACCACTCCGCGGTAAATTTTTGGTATGGACAACCAATAGGTTGTGAGTGTGCAATTAGAATTCGATGCCTCTGCGAGGCTGGACTATGACATATTTGGAGCGCAGACTCCAGCAAGTGTACCTCCAAGGGCAAGACGTGCTCTTTGTAAAATATGGTACTTGCCGTGGGCATTAACGTTCTGTTCCATGTAAATCATCCAAACCGTTAACTATTGTAAATGTTGTGCCTGATATTGACGAGCTCATTCATATTGTTATTATTCATTCAGATCCTCTATTTATCAATTTTAAAGTAGAAAAATGGAAAGTAAAAAAGTTTTAACATTTGTTGTGTTAAGTTATGCTCTAGTTAATTTCTTGTCCCCCCATTCATCCCTCACGCTTTTTACACCTCTGTAATCCACGACATCTCCTTTACAATCATTATTATTTATATTATTATTGTTATAATTATTACTATAAGTATGTCCCACAGGGCTAGTATTTTATTTGAGTTATAGAAGATTTTATGGTGTTTAACTGTGCTTTGTTTAATATTAATGACGGTAGTGTGGATAACGAATGTAATATATAATTATTGATTTTGTGTAACAGAAGGTTTTAACTACGCTATCTCCCTCTCTCGGATCTCTGGTTTCCGAGTTTTTGGGAGACAGGTGTTATGAACTCAAAGCAAGTCACATTACTCACTGTAAAGTCTAACTCAATGTACTATCATTATGCGTTTTGATGTACCAGCGTGCGATTGGCAAATTTCGTTCTGATCTACAGCTATTGATGTAATGTCATGTGGCCTGATGCAGGTGACGTGTAGAGGGAACTGTGTGTTTTTAAGGTGAAGTGTAGTGTTGAGAGCGGTACACGAGTTACAGGACTGTTGCGAATAGAGACGTAAGTAGGCTAGCTAAAACACCCCCACCCCAGCCAGTCCTCCGCAGCCCAACTTCCCGGACACCTGATATCGCCACGGCACAGTAATTTCCCTATTCCATTTTTTCTTCAGCTTAGATGAGAACTAGGTTTCAAATTTTCAGTATTTTAATTTTTAGTACAAGACGTAATACCAAATTTATTCTGATATATTTCATTGAGAAATAATCTGACAGTTTCTTTTTTTTTGGTAATTTTTCACATTTATAATTGTTACGGAGTTTTCCGTGGTAGTTAGAGGTAAAAGAAGGTGCGGGGGGTGAACAGGTCTCAGGCTTTGTGGAGAGGTTGAGGGGCCAGCGGCGTGCAGATATCCATGGCATTTTATATAAGCAAGCCACAGTGTGTGTGGAGCAGGAGACGGGAGCGTGGTAATGGCCGTGGCAAGGACAAAATGGCAGTTTAACGGTTCGGGGAAGGTTTTACAAAATGCTTACATATAAAACAATATATTATAGAAGGAGCAGAATGCCTTAAAAGTGAAAACTCAAAAAAAAAACCTTCATATTCCCTTCAAAATAATATGAAGCAAGTTAACACAGAAATTACACCGGTTTCACCTGTGACAGGTGAACCCTAAATATCCTCTCGGTGGCTGGATTACTTAATAACAACGTAACCGGCGTAAAGAAATCGAGAATGATACACGGCCCATGAAATCTGGGGGCAAGCTTGCCCACGGGAACAAAGTTCTCGACCATCACCTGGTCACCTACCTTCAAATTGGTGGGTCTCCGTCCACGATCATATCTTTTCCTAACCTTTTCATGAGACACTTTAAGATTGGCTTTAGCCTTCTTCCAAAGATCTTTAATATTGTCCGGGTCTATTGTCTTGGGTAGAATGTCGCTCAGAGACCAGAGGTTAGAGAGCGGCGTGTTGGGAACAAACTTGAACATCAAAGACGCTGGAGTAAATTTATGTGATTCATGAACCGCCGAATTCAAAGCAAAAGCTAAAAAATGCAGGGACGTGTCCCATCTAGAATGATCTTCATGATGATAGGCAATAAGCGCGGACCTGAGATTACGAATAACCCGTTCAGCCAGAGATGTTTGAGGGTAATAAGCAGAAGTCGTCACATGAGAGATGGATAGGTCAAACCAGAATTTACGAAATAAATTAGATGTGAAAACCTTAGCATTATCAGATACAATATATTGACACGGACCAAAAGAAGCAAAGATAAAATTTAGACAAGTAATGGTGGACTGAGCGGTAGCCAGCTTAGACGGAAATAACCAGGAAAATCTTGTAAAACCATCTACGCATACAAAGATGAACTTGTTGGCATTTCCCTTCGACTGGGGGAAGGGTCCTACATAATCAATATACAGGCGTTCCATGGGGCGCGACGCTTGATGAGAAGACAAAAGGAGTACCTTGGTGGACATGGTTGGTTTACTAAGCAAACAGGATTTACAAGCCTTTACTAGTTCACGGATTTCACCGTCCATACCCTTCCAGATGAACATTCATGAATATTCTCACGAGTTTTAAAGATGCCTAGATGCCCTACTAATGGGGTCTCATGATAATACTTGAAGATCATAGGTACAAGAACAGCTGGAACGACAACTTTCATCATCTTATCATGCCTCAATGGGCAACATAAAACACCATTCCTCAAAACATAAGGGACGACATGTTCCCCAGAAGAAAGGGTTTCCATTATTGGAGCCAGCGTCGGATCTTCACGTTGGTATTTCTCGATATCCCTAAAGAGCATGGGAGCATCTGTTAAGATGGCATTAACATCAGATAGCATGGACTCGGGAGGAGATGAACTATCGACCGGTTCATGGTTCTCAACGTCGTTGGAAAACATACGGCTGAGTCCATCAGCGACAACATTGTCGGTACCTCTGATATGCCTGACATCGAATTGGAAGGCAGAGATTCGGATGGCCCAACGGGCTATACGACCAGTACGACGTGGCCTACCTAAGACCCAGCTTAAGGCTTGATTATCTGTCTCCAGGTCGAATTTGACATGTTACAGATAGAGACGGAACTTTTCTAAGGCAAATAAGACTGCCAAACCTTCGAGCTCATATATGGAGTACTTTGCTTCTTGAGCCGATAGAGTCCTAGATGCATAGGCGATGGGTCGCCTCCCTAGTTCAGTCACTTGAAGAAGGACTGCAGCTACTGCTGACGACGACGCGTCAGTTTGGACGATGAATTTCTTCGAGAAATCAGGCATAGCAAGGACAGGGGCATTACAGAGAGCTAATTTAAGATCTTCAAAAGCGGCTTGTTGAGAAGGTCCCCACTCGAATTTGATGCCTTTCCTACGAAGAAGGTTTAAGGGCGCCACTCTATTAGCGAAGTTAGGAATAAACTTCCTGAAGAAATTCACCATACCAATGAACCTGGCGATACCTTTAATGTCCTTGGGAGGTTTAAAATCACGGATGGCCTGTGTTCTAGAATGATCGACGGCAACACCATCAGGTGACACAATATGCCCTAGGAATGACATAGAAGGCAACCTTGGACAACTTAACAGTTAACTCAGCCTTACGAAGGCGGTTAAAAACTTCTCGCAGATGATCTAGATGTTCGTCAAAAGTCTCCGAAAATACGACGACATCATCCAAGTAGTGATACAAGTACTCAAATTTGATGTCGGAGAAGACCCTATCTAGCAGCCTAGTGAGTACAGCTGCTCCCGTGAGGAGCCCGAAAGGCACGCGGTTTTATTCATACAAATTCCAATCCGTGCCAAACGCTGTAAGATGTTTAGACTCTTCCGCTAGGGGAATTTGATTGTAGGCCTGATTCAAATCCAAGATGGTGAAGAACTTGGCCTTACGGAACCATGAAAAACAAGAATGAAGGTCGGGAAGGGGCACAGATTGTAACACCACCTTCCGATTGAGAGCCCTATAATCAATGACAGGCCTGAAGCCCCCTTGGGGTTTCGGGACTAGAAATATTGGCGAAGAATACGCCGACTTAGAGGGCCTAATAATACCATCCTTCAACATCTGATCGATGATTTCTTTCAGAGCCTTCATTTTTGGTGGAGATAGCCTATAAGGTGGAAAACGGACAGGAATCGAATCCGTGACCTCAATTTTGTATCCGATAAGGTCAGAAACACCAAGAGTATCAGAGAACACCTCTGGAAACGACTGACACAACTTACGAATACTATCAGCCTGCCCCTCAGGTAGATGTCTAAGGTCTAACAACATCTCATCCGGGGTAGGCGAAATAGATGAACATGAGGCAGAATTACATTTAAACAAGGGGATTTTATAATTGGAAGCAAATTTGAATGTGCACGACTTACTCTGAAGATCGAGCACAAGACCCGTGTGAGGAATAAAGTCGGCTCCCAATATGATGGGGCAAGACAAGTGCTTAGCCACAAACAGTTTGATTTTCCATGTAAATTTAAAAATACGAATTTTGACCTGTAAAGAACCTAGAATTTCCAAGGGAGATGAATTAGCCGAAACATATTGGATCGAAGAGGAACAATAGTCAGGAAGTTTACAAACAGATTTCAATTTTGCATACCATTCAGCCGAAATAATAGAACAAACACTGCCTGAATCTAATAGGGCTGTTATAGGCTCATTATTTAACTCAATTTTAAGAAAAGGAACAGGTGCGGGGGTATCCGCCGCAATCCTAAGACACTCTTTGGGGCATTCAAAAGATGAATTTGAAGACTGAACGTTCCCTGAAATTACGACCTGTTTGCCAGGGGCTGAGCCTTGGGAAGCAGAATTATTCGACTCAGCCGAAGCCGCTAGTCACTTATTATTAGTGACATTGGTGGAAGTTGCACCAGAAGTTGAGCAGGAGGGGGTGCTATTTGAATTTGGGCCATTCTTGGCGATATGTGAGAAAGCCCCACATTTAAAACAGCCTTGTGATGAGCCAGCTCCATTATTTGCCCTACTAGATTTGATCGATGGACACTTGTTCCGAAGATGGTCAGGCGACCCGCAAACGTAACATTTACGAGGTGTGACTGATCGGCGAGGTTGAGGCCGTGTATTACTAAACAAAGGAGGGGGTTCTTTCGCGACACGCAAGGAATCGGCGTATCTAACTCCTTCCGCTGATACGGCCAATGCTTCAAGTTCAGAGAAGGTTTGCGGGCACGCCGCGAAACACAAATATGACCTATAGGATGGTGAAATTCCTTCTACAATAGGCTGTACAATCTGATCTTCAGGAAAATGAAGAGCAAAAACCCTAGTATAAAACTTAATGTCTTGTATGAAATCAGCCAGATTTTCATCCAATCTCTGTACTCGATAATAGTACTTCTGAATCAGAGATGACCTCGCGCGAGCAGGAATAAAATTTGCAAGCAAGTGTGCGTGAAAATCTTCAGTAGATGACTGTTCAGCTATGGCTCTTACTATTTTGTCTGAGAGAATACCTATTGCATAGGGATAGATGATTTGCAAAATCTGACATGGAGAAAGAAAAAAAACAAGGGCATGATCCTGAAATTCAACTAAAAACCTTAAGAAAGAAATAACTTCACTGGTAGTGTTAACCGAAAACTTCGAGATACCTCTGAGCAACATTGCCAATGGATGAGGCAAGCTGCTGAACCCAGGTGACATAGTAGGTAAAGGTTTCAGTGGCAAAGAAGTTAATTCAGAACGTACAGTAGTCAACGATGCACGGCGTTCAGACTCGTTGTCCAATGGGGCAGAGATCGTTTGAGCTCCAACGGTTATCCTATTGACTTCTCCCTTAGGAGGCTCTTCGTCACTACCTACATTCACCGTGGTGGGTTGATCGATTTTGGGAGGAACTTCCCCAGTTAACAATTGAGTTACCTTATTAGATAATTCAGAAATATTTTCAAGCACCGTACTAGCTTCCTTCCTCTGAACGTCATTCAACTTCAGAGACAACAGATCGTTAACTCTATTTGAAAAATGAAATAGCCTGGCTTGCACACGCTTAATTTGATTAGGAGAAGGATCATTTTCTTCAAAAACTAACTACAGATGCTAGCCCAGTAATATTCTCGATGATCGTGGAAAGAGAGTCGTCAATTTCTTTCTCTCCCAAAGTGGGGATGGAAATGGGCAAATCAAGGGACACTCTAAGCTTGTTTGTGTCTACCGCAACCGTGCCTCCAGATTGCACATTTCTAATAGTTAATTCATAGATCAACTCCTCCTTGCGCAAATAGTTAAGATGGAGAACATCGCGAGGGCCGGGCATGATGACAGAACAATTTGAAAAAGGAAAATTTAAAAAATCCAGCAACTGAGAAAATTGTTAGAGTTCGAATCAAAACAATGTTTAGCCGTCAAAAGGGGCTAAATTGAGACCCATTCAACCACGCTCTGCTACCACTTGTTACGGAGTTTTCCGTGGTAGTTAGAGGTAAAAGAAGGTGCGGGGGGTGAACAGGTCTCAGGCTTCGAAATTAAAGTGAATTTAAAATTTAACAAGGTTATATTTTCTTAGCAAAAAAACAAGAAATAACAATAATGGCAGGTACAGAGTAGCAAAACCACTAATCGAGAATGTACAATTACAGGATTTGGGCTCCGAGAGCCAGACACACAATTCTGAGCAATTAGCCCAACTTTACGATATACAGAATTCAACAAAGGGCAGAAGACCCCAATCAAGCCCAGGAGCACTTGCTCCAAATTACACAGTAAAGCCTCCTCGAGGCATACAACACTCAATTTTCGAAAAAGAGCCACTCGCTCTCAACTTTAAGCCTATCAAAGTCCACAGCGAACTCCACCTTCAAGTTGTCCTCTAAGGACATATACACAGGGGTAACATACCCAACCTACTGAGGTCTATTAAGTGAGAAAAAGGTTAATTACTTGACCTCTAAAATAACAATTGAGAAGAGGCGATCAGCACTCCTAATACACTTGTTTAAAACCTACTTGGCACTAGGCCGTTAATGCAAGGGCTAATCCCATACTAAAGAGGTGACTTTTAGAAGGAAACAATTTACGTTACATTAGAAGGGAGGAAACGGTTGTGAAAATAAGTTCACCTCAATGCAATATGAGTGGGAGATCGAGAGGGTTAAGCACTCTCTATCCCATTATGTAGTTTTGAAAGAGAATAGAGGCTAAGAGTCTTTACATTTTAAGGAATGTTACATGGTAGAAACGCTTCGGACGCGCCCCGAGAGTTAAACTGCTGAGCTAGCAAGAAAAGAAGTTATTAAAAGGCCATTACCTTGGTGTTGAACTGCTCTCCGAAGAAAGAGGCGCTTCCCGCCCCCTGCTATGTACTTTACACACTGAAAGATGGTACTGAAGTGGCACCGAGACCCGAAAATCAGCAGTTTATATACTCTCGCGGAAAGTTCGAGGCGTTTTTGGAATGAGAACACCCTCCCACAAGGATTTTATTGGTTCACCAAGAAACCCCCTACACAATACGAAGAAGAAACATATTATTGGTTGAAAATTAATTCGAGAAATTCGGGATTGGCTAAATTCAAAACAAGGGGAAAGAAAGGGTTAATATTGCCAACTTAAACAATGACTGAAAGAAATTTAGCAAAGAACAAACTTTTGAAATTAAATTTTCTCAACAAAAACAGTTCTTTCACTTCGCACTAGGGTGCACCGTTGTAGTTCTTCAGTAGTGTCCTCTAGAAGAGAATGTTCACACTTCTTACTACAAGCAAAACAAAAATACATCGAAAACAACACAGTTCAGAAACTTCAAAATTTCCAAGTAGTGGCATCTTCAGGGTAACTTGAAAATTAACACATAAGACAAAGTTCAGATTTCTCCCAGTAGGGGAGTTTCAACTGGCGCAAAGTTTAAGTAAGCGGCGTGGAGGTGTACCGCCCGGTACAATAATAATTGATGCAAATGTAAGAGTTAATCAAATTATATCGGGATGTGTGAGGGCTGAATGAACACACTGATACTTGTTTTAGAATATGATATTTAATTATGATAAATAGTAGACTACTAAAATTAGCAATAACAGATTTTACTCTAACTTTTATCACTATCCGACCACCCTTGCCAACACTTTTTCTATTCCGACCACAACGGTATTAGGTTGGAAGAACTAGGGAATCTTTATTCTTTTTCACGTCCTTCATCTTTATTACTGGTAGAGCCGAAGCTTCTCCTTCAATCCTATAGTTAGAGTTAAGGGAGGACTTTTTTTGTCAAATAATAGAGCACATGTCTTCTGGCACACGAAGTATCTAACTTTAATGCAGACGACCCGAGCTGTGTAGGCGGTCTGGTTATGGCTGAAGTTAACAACTTGAGCAACAAACTCTGAGGTCGCGACCCACATCGAGATGTTCATAAGGGAAAGATAAAACAGCAGCAGGCTCACTTCCTCTACCCGAGAAAGATAGAGTCTCGTTAATTCACACTTGCAATAACCTAGTTAAATTATTTGCCATTAGCCTAGAACACAGATATGTCGACTCACGAGCTGTCCAAAACGTTATCACATACAGCGAACTGGCCAACACTACAATAATTAAGATTAGAAAGGATATCCGGACATTACGGAAATGAACGAGGCGATATTTTAGCTGAAATGAATAGCCTCATTACATTCGATAAGCTCGCATTATTCCTATTTACACAGAAACTAAGAGAGTTCTACACACACCTATGGAATAGATTGTACATATCATTTCCGAAAATCTCATCTACAAAACTGTTTCGACAAGGATACGTTTTTGGACTGGGGCTAATTTGGAATTAACGTTATCAATTTTGGATGGGAAGAAAACCGATCCCGCGGTATCCAGTGTTCATCATCTTCTTCGCGTTATTACCGTTTTCCTGAAAGATGATGCTGCTACTACTACTGACACATTTTCACTTTTTCCCTCAAACTGTAACGCTGTCACTCAGACCAGGGAGACGTGAAACAGATGTTCCGAGAAGGTGAGGGGGTTGGTGGCCGTGGCCCGTTCTTGGCATTCATCTCAGTGAAGAAGAATGGAAAACCATTCTGAGGACAGGGGGCGTTGGGAACCAACCCCCTCTCCCTCCCCCAAAAACCTGATAAAGCCGTGGCCACCCCACCTCTGCTCGGTTGGTAGGTCGGAGTGCAGAGCTGTCATACCATGGACCAGTCCTGGCCACTTGTGGGCCGAGACTCACTCCTCATAGAACAGTGTCTTCTATATGCAAATGGCACCGTGTTTTAAACGATTTTCCACTGTCTGCCGCTTCGTCTACGTCATAGCTAAGCCCCTTAACATCACCGAACGCAACAGCTTTTTTTTGGAGAATGCGTAACTTGCGATTAGTTTAGGCCATAAATCTATATAAATAAAGTTGTAGGGGGCCCGCTGTCTATAATTTCGTTTGTTTTGTCAATTTTTCAGATATTTATCCGTTTTAGGTCAACTCAAGACCGAACTCCGGTTTTTGTTTTTCGTGTCTGTTTGTCTGCCTGTTTGTCTGTTTGTTCCACCTCACGGCGAAACGGCTGGATATATCTCAACCAAACTTCATATTTTATTTTATACGCATCCCGGGGAAGGTTTCGATATGCATATCATTTTCAAATCTTTGAATAGACGGGTGGTTTATAGGAGAACCAGAACGGTTTTCCTCCATTTTCTCTTATACGAGTGATTTTCTGTAAACTCCCTGGATCGTATGAGAAACGCATCTTCATTATAAACAACTTTTCTTATGTTCATAATTGACCTTACCCTTCAAATGACGGAGGAATTTACTATTTTCTGCGGGTATCATGCTCTGCATTGAGTGACCGACAGACCGACAACGAACCTACAGGTTACTATGGCAACGTCTCTGACTGCATGCCAGCTGGGAAGTAACGTATTGCCATTTTCTTCATCATGCCTTTAAATTCGTGGTTGTTCCTGGGGTGGAAGGCAAGAGAGGTGCCAATCGGCCAATCTGCGGGATACTGGCGGAACATCGTTGGAGGTTATAACCGTCCTCGAATAGCTTAATAATAACACCATTCGTCATCTTCTTATGTGTTTACCTAAGAATCCCTGCGCTAAAATTTCTCCTCTGTTACCGCTTTCTTATATCCATAACTCACACCAGCATAATTTATTGAGGAGCATTTGATTTTCCAATACATTCACTTGGTATTTACATATTTGTCGTCATCCGACTATCATCAGTTATAATCCATTTTCTGTTAATGCCAGCTTTCTTAACTGTATTATTTTTTTTTCCTTAATTACTCCGTATGTATGCGAGTATTAATCCCGAAAGCTGGACACTTTTCTTTGAGGAAATATATTGTAAGCTATGTATATGTATAACTTTTTGCCCCCGAAAATATCGAAATATGGATGCAATTTTAACGACGGTGCAGACATTCGTTTCCGGATAAATGGTGCCTAATCGGTAAGTCGTATCACAAATCAGGAAGCACAATCGCGTTTCATTTTGGAGAGATCTGCAATTTTGGTCCTATGACTTTCTGTCGTATTTCTATCCCTCATATGTTAAACAGGGCTGTATTTCTCGATTTCAAGATAATTTTGTACTTTTACACGTATATGTTATCGTTTGGCACACTTGTAGAAAAGACTAGTTGATGTACCCGTGCTTCTCTACGGAATTCTACATTTTACACGGAATTATAGTGTATGCGTTGTGAGCAAGATTTTATTAAATTGCATAGCTCTTAACGTTACCCTGAAAACGCGACGGGGAAGTCACCAAACATCTTTTATCATATGAATACTGAGTTAGAGAATTTTCACTGTAATGGTAGACCCGCTTGCATACCATCATCACAATCAGGTTGGGGAGTTTTCATTATAATGGTATACACCCACTCTCCACTTGCCTTTTTACATCCTTAAAATTACTGTCTTAGTGGTCTTCCCAACTGAAATGAACATACATTAAAATGACGTCAGTAGGAATGGCGCGATTAAAAGCAATGCTTTCATATGGAGTACTCGATCAAATGAACCACCACACATTTTCTCACATTTAACGAACAGGACTACACTGCCGATCTAACAGTCCAAAGTTCCAGAGCTCGAATGACCAAGCTGCAGACAGCCGTGATTCGTGAACACTCTTCGTCTTTCTTCGGCGGGGAGAGGGTCGAATAGTGGAGACTCCCAGGGAAAAAATATGCCCTTTTACTAATCTGTTTCCTAGAAGTACCCTATGTGTCAGAAAATATCAATTCACTACACTGGCGGCAGAAAAATCTATCTGACTTGGAGGAAAATGTTTCCTCCAAGCTAGAGGAGTAACCTCCTGTTCACTGATAATTTGGACTAAAATGAATATAGGAAGAGGCTCTTCTTAAGAAGCGGCTCCTTTCAGGGTTGAATTTTGAGTTATGTAGTGAATTGTGGTGCTATAATTTCGAATAGACCTATATTGTTGTACTAGACCAGGCATACTACTATTACTACTACTAAGTCAGCCTCTGCCTTAAGTATGAACACTGCCCATTCAAAACAGCGCGTCAGAGTAGGGATCGAATAACTGGAATACTACGAAGAACCTATGTGTTACGTACCAGCTGCATCAGAAAATGTATGAACCAGAGGAATGACATGCTAAAGAAATATTCAGTCATGGTATTATACTCGGTGCGCAGCAGTAATCCCATCTATCGGAGTTGAGAGGCAGCATAAGAGACAAATAATATCACAACAAACAATGCTCAATATAATGTTATTGTTGATCAATGTTATGCGCTTTCGGTATTGAAGGCCTTCACATTTAGTTTTCTCCCAACTCTGAAATACCACTCATCATAGTCGGTAAAGTAAAACGAATAAAACATAAATGATCGGAAATTATTCTCTGTAACTTTTGTTATGTAGTACTTTTCTATAGGACCAAAAACATAGGTATTTAAAAATTAAATTTTAGGCGCCCTCCCCTAAACTACAATTACATCCAGGGTGACTGTATTTTCTTATTCCCCGACTCTATATACCGATTTTTATTAAGTTCTGTTAACTCATTTTCTCGTGGTTCGGCGTCTCTATGGACTTAGCAACAAAAATACAAATTCATAAATATCTGCGTTATCATAGCTAGTACGGTAAAAATGTATAAAACATAAATGGCCGGAAATGTAATTCTATATAACTTTGGTTATGTAGTATTTATGGATACGACCACTAATAATATAAATAATTGAGAATTGAATTTTAGGCCTTCCCCTAAACTACCATTTCTATCAGTGTGAATAAAATGATTTATAGCTGAGATTATAGCGACTTATTCCCCAACTTTGCATACCAATTTTCATTAAGTTCTCTTTAGTCGTTTTCCATTGATGCGTGTACAGACAGACAGACAGACAGACAGACAGACAGACAGACAGACAGACAGACAGACAGACAGACAGACAGACAGACAGACAGACAGACAGACAGACAGACAGACAGACAGGCAGACAGACAGACAGACAGACATTACGGAAAAGTAAAAACTGCATTTCCTTGTTACTGTGGACATGACCGATACAGAAATACCATTCTTTTCAAATTCTGAGCAATGTACAGACAAAATTCTTATTTTATATATATGGATAGAATCATGACATTAGGCACGCACATTGACATGACCAGTGGCCTTGTGTTAGACACATTTTATGATTCTAGCTGTCACATGAGCGTCAAAAATATACAGTAGTATGTGAAAACTGTACAAAATGTCATCCCATTCAATGACTCTAACTCAATCAAACCATAAATATAGGAGATACGAGAAGATGTCATGGGGTCAGCAATGTAGAATGCTGAACGAGGCGTCTGATGGTGAAGTCCGTTTGTAGATGTCGTACAGTTTCAAAGCTGTAACTCTCGAAATAGAGGTCTGCACTGCTAGACGTACAGTTATCCGTTTCAGGTGTTGTAATGACCATCTGCATAGTTTTAGTTTTGATGTCTGTGTGTATGTCTGTTTGTTTGTTGGTTTGTTTAATTGTTTTTTGTTTGTTTGTTTGTTTGTTTGTCCAACATACTTCATATTTAGAATCCACCTGTCCTTAGGTAGGTTTTAGGGGAAATATTGTCCGGCTCCATGGCTAAATGGTTAGCATGCTGGCCTTTGGTCGTAGCGGCCTCGGGTTCGATTCCCGGCAGGGTCGGGAATTTTTAACCATCATTGGTTAATTTCACTGGCACGGGGGTTGGGTGTATGTGTGGTCATCATCATCATCATTTCATCCTCATCAAGATGCGCAGGTCGCCTAAGAGCGTCAAATCTGAAGACCTGCACCTGGCGAGCCGAACATGTCCTCGGACATTCCCGGCACTTAAAGCCATACGTCATTTCATTTCATTTCAGGGCAAATATTGTTTCTAAATCCCTGAACAGACTTGTGGTTTATATGAAACAAAACCGTGATTTTGCACTCCCACAAAATATTCACAACCAAACTTAATGGAAGTCTACCTGTCTTAATGAAAATTAATTTCTAAACCTTTTCTCTCATTCGCATCATTTCGATACGAGGATTAATAAGGGAGATGTCATTAACGGACTGTTTTTCGGTACAAGTTGCACCGGACTTAACTCAAAAACGAGTGTGTGTTAAGCGTATTTCTTACAACTTTAAAACCAATGAAGATATTTGAATCAAACTTTATATTTAGCAGCCACCTGTCCAAATATAGGTTTTAAAGGTCAATAACGGGCTGAGTGGCTCAGACGGTTAAGGCGCTGGCCTTCTGGCCCCAACTTGGCAGGTTCGATCCTGGCTCAGTCCGGTGGTATTTGAAGGTGCTCAAATATGTCAGCCTCGTGTCGGTAGATTTACTGGCACGTAAAAGATCTCCTGCGGGACTAAATTCCGGCACCTCGGCGTCTCCGAAAACCGTAAAAGAGTAGTTAGTGGGACGTAAAACAAATAACATTATATTATTATAAAGGTCAATAACATTTCATGTTCCCGGAATGGACTGATGGTTTATAGGGAACCGAAATGGTGATTTTACTCTTCCACAATATATGCAGTACAAGACCAAACTGATTGGAAAACGACCGAACTTGATGGAAATCCATTTCTAAAACTTTTTTATTTTCATGTGCATTTTTTCGGCAGGAGGTTAAATGCAGCGGACAAAGCCCAAAATGTGTTGTACGTGGAGCAGATTCCTTATCTATCCATATAAATAAAATGGTAACGACTGTGTCCTTGTACATTGACTATTTTGAAGAAAATTTCGTACAGCTACCCGTTTAAGGGGTAATGTCAATATGCATATTGTTCGGTATAGTTTCCTGAAAGTCCTAATTTTTACAATCCTCGCCCAATAGCATAATCTGCCAGACGAAAATGAAAATTGAAATTTGCCAAAATTATACGTTTCAGCCTGTAACGGTCGGAAAACTTCCAAGATCTTTAAATTTTTAACTTTTGATCCCCGAAGAATATCAAAATATGGAGGCAATTTTAATGATGGTGCAGACCTTCGGGAAGTCCTATCACATAACGGATGGCACAATCTCCGTTCAATTTGGAGTGATCTACAACCTTGGTCTTATGACTTTTTGTCGTATCTGTATCCCTTTTACGTTTGATTTTTCTATATTTCTCGATGTTAAGTAAATTTTTACTTTTCACATTCGTAATTCATGCTTTCAATCACTTATAGGAAAGATAGAATCATCAAACTCTACACGAAAATCGGCCCACCCAGTAGCCATATGTGAGCCAAATCCTATGTATGTAGTTGTCATATAATTATCCGAAATATAATGCAATGTGAGATAATCTTACAAAAATGTTACACTATTCAACGTTTCTAACTCAATCTGACCCATGAATAGATGATATATCATAGGACCAGCCATTTAGGCCGTGATATCCGGCGTCTTATGGTACAATCCTTTTGTCGATATGACGTACCGTTTAGCAGCAGTTAATCTGTAAATGAAGGTCTGCAATATTGTAAACATGCATATACTTTCGTATGTCGATCTATATATATTCATAGAAGTCGATTTGTAGCGATCGAGAAAGGGTGTGTCTGCTATTGTAAACAGTACTCCCCCCACCGTCTTTGACTGGCAATAAAAATGGGGTCCTTCTCCAACTCCTGTGTAACTGGCATTAGTAAGGAAGGCCTACCACTGTAATTAATAATTGACTTCTCGATTTGACTTGCAGAAGGCAAGGGAGCATGCAGTTTTGTTTAACACTCCCCAACCCGATTGTGTTCATCTGTAGGCAAGGGTGCCCGCCATTATAAACAAATTTACTCATATAAAAACTGACTGGTATTAGGCATAGTGGCCTGCTATTTGGATGGAAACACACCAATTTGGTGTGCCTGGCAGTAAGCTGACTGACAGTAGGAAAAGGGGCGTGTCATTATAATGAAAGCTGCACAACTCAATTTAGACTGGTAGTAGGGAAGTAGGAAAGGGGTCTGCCATTGTAACTTAACTCCCCAAATCGACTGTGACCGCGCAGTAGGCAAGTGAGCCTCCCGTTATCATCACAAATCCGTAACAAGCACTTTACATTGGAAACAACGTACGGGAACCTCCCCATGCTGTTTCTCGGATAACGCTAAAAGACATGCAATTTTAAAACAATCTTATTTTCTGCGTGTACAGTATTTACTTCGATATTCGAATACAATGTAGAATACCGTAGCGAAGCACGGGTCCATTGGTAGCTGTATTCTAAATTAGCAACCATTTTGTTGGACGTAGATCTTGATAGGTGGCACTATCTTGTGACACGGTATGGGAATGTTATGTGCTTGGTCAGCTGCCTTATAGTTGGACGTACATCAGGCTTCATGGCTGAATGGTTAGCGTCCTGGCCTTTGGTAACAGTGGCCACAGGGGTCACGGGTTCGATTCCAGGCAGGGTCAGGAACTTTAACAATAATTGATTAATTTCGCTGGCACGGGGGCTGGGTTTATGCGTCGTCTTCTTCCTCAATTCATCCTCGCCACCACGCGCAGGTCGCTACGAGTGCCAAAATGAAAAGACCTGCACCTGGCGAGCCGAACATCTCCTCGGACACTCGCGGGACTAAAAGCCATACGCCATTTCATTTCATTTCATTTCATTTCATGATGCTACATATTTCTTTCGATTCATCGGAACTCTTTACCTGCTCTGTGGGTGGAGTCTCCCCCTGCATGCCGTAAGACACTACTAAGAGGGGAAAGACTCGCTCCCTCCTTCTAAGCCGAGAGAAATAGTCGTGGTTCAATGCTTTCACTTCTAGCGGAAAGAAATACATTTATCTTTTTCTTCAGATGTGTATTGCAGAGAGCAATAACACAGTTCCTACGCAAAAACGAAATTCCTTCAGTACCCTCACAGAATCGGTAAAGCCACGTCAGCCATTTGAGGATGTCGAGAAGAAACTCAGATAGCAGTTCATGTCTCCAACAACGAGTCGTAAAGAGACCGACGTACTTCCGAGAGTCGACCCTCGGACCAGACCTTAAGCAATGGTGAGAAACCGGAGAAACTCAACAATTGTAAGTAACTGTGTCTTACAAGGGCACTCTCGACTTCCTGCGGGTTGCAAATGTTGTTTAAGTAAAAAACTATTCGCGATGTCTGTGGGTCAGTTTTTCACATCTGATTTATTTACATACAGTATAATAGTTAATACATAAAATTATTCCAACTGTTTAAGAAATGAACACGCAAGTAGGGAGAGAAAACACAAACAGAAACCGACAATACAACTTCTTATTGCCTAATGTTCATGAATTATTTGAAATCTCAGAATATCACAATAATGCCCATCTGTATATGACACGAATTAACAAATAACAAATGAACGAATCACATAAACGTACATCACACTTTCGTACAGTCCATCATGTTTTTTCTTTAATTTACTCTTGGCACTTCTAGCACTTCACACTTACAGAATACTACATAGATGCTCTACGTATTCTCCCAACCATCTCTTCCTTTTCGGTCACTGAATGATCATCAAAATATAGACACTCTGTCGAGATCACTGTAAGGCTGAGAAGATTTCACCACACAGTCGACATAACAACCTAAGAGTAACACGACAGCACTCTTCAGTTGCGATATTTGTGTTCGGATGTCCGAATATGAACTTCAGCATCTGTTTAAATTTGTTCCATGTCGGTAGAATCTTCGCACAAGTTGTAAGTCTGTGTTGGTTCGTATCTTTATGTTGACAGAAGTTGCAAAATCCATATCCATCATATGAATATGATGAAGTCTGCTACTTGTCGGTATAATGCCATGGATTAATTTATACCAACTTCCTTTTACAGCGTCTGGAGGTATGCGATTGGAGATATTCCTCCATACTCGATTCCAGTTGATTATCATAGCTGCTTTCGTTATGTTAGGGGCTAAATACTGTTGAGACAGAGTACAGTTATAAACCTTTTTCGTTGAGACATCTGGAGAGGTGAGGAAATTCTTCGACTTGTGATCCCGTACTTTGTGAAAGAGCTATAAGTTTCCTGTTAGAAACATGGTTTTTGCTTTCTCCTTGACATCGATTAGTCCCATCCCACCCTGGAATTTAGTTAAGGTGAGTGCACTTCAGGCAAGACGTATTAATGAACCCTGCCAAATAAACCAACCAACAACCGAAATTATACGTTTACCAATCATCCTTGGCATGGGAAGGATTTGGCTCAGATACCATATTTTGCTTAAGTTGTACATATACACATATATTATTCTTTATTGCAAAAGGAAAGATCTATAGCTAACCTGTTGCAATATGCCCTTTACAGAATGCGAAGCATCGGCCAAGTTCTTTCTGATCATCTTGTGCACACTGTTAAAGCAGGTTATTCCCAGAATGTCAATTCCTTGTGTTAATGTTACACACTCTGGAAGTGCCCATTGGACACGGCACAATTTCTCAATCCACATCGCCTTTGTCTGCTTTGGGTTCAGCGGAGTCCCGAAATATCTCCCGTAATCCTCGAGTACCTTGAACAAATGTTGGATATCAATGGTTTTGAACTAATAGTAGAGTAACTTCGTCTGCGAATGGGACAATATCAGGATTACTAGGACAGAAAGTGTGTTGTACGAAGGTCGATCAAACAAAAACGGGATTTTTGGTCCTGAACATCAACATTTGGTAGGACTGGGGCCGAGGCTGTCCTATGATTAGGCGGGACCGTTAGGAGTAACGAGACGTGCTGTTAGATATTTCCCGCCGTTTCGTCAGTAGTGCTCACGATGTCCACTGCGCAACGCATAATTTTAAAATTTCTTGCTTGTGAAGGAGTTACAGCGCGGATATTTGCCAGAGATTGACTGCACAGTTCGGTGATCAAACATTGTCAAGGATGCGTGTATTTACCGGACATAAAAAGCTCAAGGAAGAACGAGATCTTGTGGGAAATCAGCAACACGTTCGCCGTCCTCAGACCAGCATTACAGACGAAAACATTCGTGCGGTTAAAGAAATTATTGACGATGATCGACGGGCGAGAGTATCAGAAATTGCAGAACAAGTCGGAATCAGTTATGGTAGCTGTCAAGCAATCATCACAAACGACCTACAGTTCCGTAAAGTGAGTTCCAGATGGTTTCCTCGCATTATCAGAGGAAATGTGAAGTTGAGGCGTTTGGAGGTTGGTCAGAGGCTTACAGCAAGGTTTGCGGAAGAAGGTGATGCATTTTTGAGTCGGATCGTAACCTGCGACGAAACATGGGGAGGCAGTACCAGTGAAAGTCAAGACTCGTCTGTCAGCTGGCAAGGTTCTTGCAACCGTCCTTTTTCGATCGCCGAGGCATTTTGCTGATTAATTTTTTGCATAAGCGACGCACAATCAATGCTGCTGACTACTGCGAGCTGTTGAAAAAGATGAGGGTTGCTAATCGCCGCAAAGATGAGACCAATCGATTCGACAATGCCCGACTCCATACTGCAGCTCTAACTGTCTCTAAGCTACGGGAAATCTACTGGACTACACTTGATTATCAACCATACAGCCCGAATGTATCGCCCTGAGATTTCCATTTGTTCGGACTGCTTAAAGAAGCTCTAGGAGGCAACCATTTCAAGATGCCAAAAATGAAATGTCGTATGGCTTTTAGTGCCGGGATATCCCAGGACGGGTTCGGCTCACCAGGTGCATGCCTTTCTCTTTAACACCCGTAGGCGACCTGCGCGTCGTGATGAGGATGAAATGATGATGAAGACAACACATACACCCAGCCCCCGTGTCATTGGAATTAACCAATTAAGGTTAAAATCCCCGACCCGGCCGGGAATCGATCTCAGAACCCTCTGAACCGAAGGCCAGTACGCTGACCGTTAAGCCAACGAGTCTGACTTCAAGATGATGAGAGTGCGGAAGACTTCGTATGCAACTGGCTGTGACACGACCCTGTTCTTTTTAGGATGAGGGCATCTGAAAGCTGGGACAAATTTATTTCGAAAGCAGGAAATTATGTGCAAAAATAAATTGTAATTGCCTTGTGTTTTTCAATAAATGAATTTAAATACAAAAGAAAATCCCGTTTGTTTGCCCCCCCCCCGCCTCGTAGGTTGCTGAGAGGGGGTTTTAGGGAGTAAAGCGGACACCCTTGTCCTACTCCTCTTTAGATGTGGATTGTACTTTAATTTAATATACATCTTCCTGATTTCGCACCAGACTTGTGTTCGGATGTGCGTCCTCCATAAACGAAGTTAGTCTCTTCTTCACACATTTAGTTAATAGTTTATAGTCAAAATTTAAGAGCCTTATGGGCCGAATGTTATATAACTTGATAGGATTTGCATCTTTGGAATAAGGACCACAAGGCCTTACTTCACCTTGTCGATGTTCCTTTCTTGATTACAGGCATCATTCGTTGCTGCAACAATTTCATCTCTAATGATGGAACAATATGTCATGTAAGAAGCTCTCCAACGGGACCGGAAGATTTGTACTATTGCCAGCTGGATTTCTACTAAGGTGATGTCTTGTGTCAAACTTTCCTATTCTCCATGCTGAATACTTCTTCTTATGCCTTCAAAGAATCGGTGCTTGGACTGTTCTTTACACAAGGACTGGAAAAAGCTCTCCGCCATTTCTTTTATTATTTCGTTATTTGTCCATGAGTTGTTTTGGTATGATGGACGTATTTTGACGTCCTTTACTGCAATACCTTATAAGGTGGTAGCTGAAAGGGGACTCGTTGGCAAGATTTTGATGATCTGGCGCTTGAATGTTCAGACCTTCCATTTCTCTACGCTGTATCGTTAGTAGCTGCGCTATTGTTTTCTTTATTCTTGGATGTGTACCAGGGTTGGTAGGATCTTCCTTATATAACAGTCTTAAGCATTTATAATAGAATTCTGCCGTTTGGTTTAACTGCCTTCTCCGCTCTGCACTGTGTGTCTTCAATAGCCAGATCGTGCAAGTTTTAGCGTATAACAGCCACCAATGAAGAGTATCCCTATAACGGATTTGTATGTTTGCCATTTTTGCCATTCAGCGAAAAATCTTTCTTTTAAGTCCATGTTCTTCAAAATAGATTCATTTAACCTCCAAATTCCTCGTCCGCGTCTTGGTCCCCACTCAGGTTGTCGGATCTTACAGATGTACGCACAATGGTTTGAAAATTCAACGGGGCATACATCTGTTTTCGTCACTTGGTCTTTCCGTCCTCCGCTGACATATATTCTATCCAGTCCGAAGCTCCACCTCAGTAATAATACGTATATCCAACTGATCTCTTTTGCTTCACTTCCCATGTGCATTTTAGGCGTAGACCTTTTATTAAATCAGATAGCGCGAGACATCCCTGGAACTGTCCTGTTTGGTCTTTGGGTGATAATACTGAGTTAAAATCACCTCCAAGGGTCATTTTGTCTCTATGTGGGTAAATAATTGGAAGTGTTTCTGTCTTATAGAACTGCCGTCCTTGCGTCCGTGCTTGTGAGCCTGATGGGGCACAATTATTTACAATTAGTAAGTCCCGAATACGTATGCTGATTCCTCATCTCATTCATTCGACAGGAATGTTGTGTCCGATTGTGGTATGTGGTATGTACCGCGTTTGTGTTCGTTAACATTAATAATTTTATCGTATCCAGGAATGCGAGCAAGCTCTTCTTGGAACATAACTATATCCACGTCCTGGTCACGAATAATCGGTTACATCGCGCATTCCTATATACGAAATGTCACCGTAAAGTTTGTCACAAATGGAACACAATAATTGCTTTTACTTAATCTGCGGTAAATTACGAAATACCGTCTTTTTTTTTAAGAAATACATAAGGCTTGTTGGGAGGACTCCGTTATGTTGCATTCCGCTGCTGGTGCCGTCTTTTGTTAATTTCTTGAGGTCCAGGGAGGAATGGGAGTGCTATGTCTGTTGATTCTCATTATCTTTGTCCATATGACTAGACTGGCCAATTCAAACAGCAAAATTGAGGTCAACAGCATTCAAACTGTTATTTCGTTCTTCAATGAGGCAAATGACCATGTTATAGTGGTGTGGCTGGAACTCTACGGAAAAACAACTAAGGACGCATTCAACAACTTGGTGCTGCATATTACAGAGAAATATCGCAGGTACCACAAGAATGATTTTTGTTGAAAGAAAAGAAAAGAAAAATAGCATGATCCCTGGACCAATAAATCACTAGTCCACAGAATTCTTCTTATGTACAGTACATTGGCCATAGCTTTTTGTCGCCTATTAAATCTTGCATATCGCGATACAATTCAGGAAATGATGTCATTGACAACTGAAGCAAAGAACTACATTGAACGCAGACATCACACACGAAATTGTTGAAAGTGTAAGGCAAACAAAAGACATACGTATGTTACTGTGAGCGTAGCACCAAAGGTACTTGTAAAGTAGTAAACTAGGTGTACATAATATTCTCCAAAAATAAAATATTTCTTAATTTACCGCCGATTTTAGACTTCAACTGTGTAAAAGCAATTATTATGTTCCATTTGTGACAAATTTTACAGTGACATTTCGTGGATAGGAATGCGCGACGTAACCCGAATAATCTGTTTAAGAAGCGACTGTATATTTGCAGTTTGAATTCAGTGCCATCATTGTGTATGTTAACATACTTACATGCATGTTTCTTCTCCTAATAAATTCCCAGTCTAACCTAGTCAGCGATCGGTGACAGACGTATTGAGCTGAGGTGCCGGGAGAGCCGGCGTGGAATGTGAACGGTGTGTGGAAAAGTAAGACGAGAGGGAAGAGGAAGATGATAGGCGTGGATCAATATCGTGCAGCTATTGGAAGATGGCAGAGGAGATTGAAGAATGAAACAGCCAAAATTAAAGGAGGTAAAGTGGAAACAAGAATGATGAGCGAGATGATACTGGTGGCAGCTTTGATTATGGTACTTCTAACCATAGGAGGTGTAGAGGTTAACCCCGGCCCAACCCCCAGTGGAAACATGAACTGGGAAGACGCGGAGGTTATAAGAAGAGTGGTGAAAGAAGTGGTGGAAGATGTATGCCCGTTTGAACAGATCAAAAATATGATGAAAGAACAAGTGAAGGAATTTGAACATATGAGGCGTTGGATGCAGGGAAAGGCAGAAGAGACAATGAACAAAGTGGAGACCAGCGAGAGAGAAATTATACTACTCAAAGCAAAAATAAAGGAGATGGAGGAAGAGGTGGTGAAGCTGAAAGCAGAAATTGGAGACAGTAGCCGAGAACGTAGGAAGAAATGCTTATTTATATATGGAGTGCCGGAAGACAAAGGAGAAGATAAAGTGCTGACAACCTACAAAGTGGTGGAAGTCATCCAGAAAATGGTGAGAATTAACTTCAGTGAAGTGGATATTGATGATGTAGAAAGGATAGGTAAAAAAACGGGGTGATAGGTCGATAAAACTGAAGTTGTTTTCTACCCTGATGGCGGAAATAGTGTTAAGAGGCGCAGATAATATAGGGAATACAAAAATTTGGATTAAAAGGGACATGGGAAGGGGTAAGGAATATAAACACTCTGAAGAAGCATTTGGTCCGGGCTAAAATGCAAGGGTTAGTAGTAACCAATGGACTTTGGACCAGAATGTTGACAACGAAGAAATTACGAGAAATGGAAGAGAATAGGAAGGACGAAGTGGTAGTGGGGAAGAGTGTGGAAAAAAGGCAGTAAAATGGGCGGAAACGGTCATGGAGGCAAAGAAAGAACCAAAGAAAATAAGGCACTGGATCTTGACGGATGAGATTTGCAAATCGATCGAAGAAGAAACCAGCGAATTCGTAAATGAGATGAGGAAGGAGATAAGGAAAGAGACCAGGGCGACAAGGGCACTAATTAAGGAGCTGACCTCGGAGTCCCATGTGAGAGAAGAAAGGAAGATACAGGGAGCGATTGTGGGGGCGGAAACTCAAGATGTGACAAGAGCGCACAAACCAAATGAATATACGGCTGGGAGACAGGAAGAAGAAGCAAGAGGTGCGCTGGCGAAAGGGAGAAGTCTGAGCCTAAGAGAGATATGGGGTAAAAAGACAAATTGGATGATGGCATAGTGACAAGAAGCAAAAAAGGAAATTTGCAGTAGAAAGTAAAGTGCTGTACATATGAGAATAGCTGAATGTGTGTGTGTTACGCATAACTATGTCAAGAGTGACTAAATGATAAGAGTGATTAAATAGGCAAATTAGCAGGAGGTAAAATGCATAGTGAATGAGGAAGAGAGTGATTGTAAATTGGACAGGTGTTAAGGATAACGCTAATATGTGGGGATGGCTTTCTTATGAGTTGAGGGTCCTAGTTAACTGTGAGTGAATATGGTTTCATTTAAGGTGGTGAGTTGTCTGGATTCTAAAGTTAATAAATATTGTGAAGTAATAGAGGCTGAATAGTGCTCAACAGTAACGCAACGTAAGGTGAATAAATTCCACACCGGCACTACAATGGAGGTAATACGAAGCCAGTAGGATGTAAGAGAGGGCAGTGTTCAAGAAAGAATGCGCTGAGGGCGAACCCGGCCGGAAGTGACATACTCTCTGTCTAAAGTGCAGATACAGTCGGACACAGCATTGTACTCGGCTCAGTAATAGCCTACGTTGCCAGGTTTTAGTTTATTATGTTGCCAGTTTTAGTTTCTTTCTCCATTACTGCCATATTGCCAACAGATGAGAATACCTTGTTGCAGTAGTTATATTTGTTTTCGTTCTATCCCTTTTCTTAATAGCAATATTGAGATTCTTTTAGGTTTTGTTTTATATCTGAAAAGATTTCACTGCACCATTGCCATTTGATTATTACTATTATTTACATTAATATTGCCTTTTTCCTTTGTTTGTTGTTAGTTATGTTTACTTTACGAGAGTTATTATATGTGTATGTCAGCTTATGCTGCCTAGGTTGGACATTATTATTTTTCTCCCTTAATAGATCATTAAGGCTTCATTGCTGTAGATCTGGAAGAAAAATAAAGACATCTATCTATCCTAATAAATTCAATGGAGATGATGGGAGGGACTGCATTGTCTATCTCCTACTCTCCTCCCCTGTAGCTGCGGGTCTCTGCTGTTTTATGGCTTCTGTGTTTCCTCCTTCGAGGGTCGATGTGTTTTTACTTTTGTTTTCCTTTTCGAAATGGCAACTTATTGGGTTGGTGTTACATTTGTCTTCAAACTTTCTTGATTCACTTACCTCGTCTCATGCCCATAAGATTGGAGGTTTCCGCTTCGATCTCATCAGCCCATTGCATGCTATTAGTCGTAGTGTCTTGAATAACGTACTTGTTCAGTGGTTGAATACTTACGTCCCTCTTTGCTAAGTTCTCTAGTTTCCTAGAATTTATTATAATCTCCGCTTCAGTGTTGACAGGTGTGTTTAAAATTTCCTGTTCGTGGTTGTGTTTTAGAGAATGTTCTGTTCCTTCATTCTTCCGTTGACTACTATCGGAAGTTTGTTCGTTTCGTTTTGATACTTGCATTTTTTGCTGGGTGGATATGTCGTTCAGTGAGTCTGCCTGTCTGACTTGTGTAGGCGACAAGGCATTGGAGTGAGTTAGTGACTCATCCCCGTCGTGTTGTTCTGCAGCCTGTGTTTGTACTGGGGCATGTTTGTCTATATGAGGTATTCTTGTGGATATAGTATCCAGATATAATACGGCGGGTGAATCAGTGTGACGTTCCCTGTTCGCAACTATGTGACGGAGTAATCTGAGCCCTGTTTTGTTGTCTTAATCGCTTGGGAAAGCTTGTCTAAAATGATCCGTAGCACTACAGTAAAAACAATATTTTGGTTCCCCCTCTATGGCCACGATTGGTGGTAAGGCAATTTTAATTTCCATTCGCATAGCTCTGATACCACTGTAAATGTTATAAATGTAGGTTGAAGACCATCATTCATTTCTGATTTCCCTTACTTTCCCACACTTGCTAAAAATGGCATTATTGTCTCGTTCGGCATTTCTATTGGTAGGTACATTATTCTGACCAATTTACTATGAACATCTGCACATGTTGTAACAACATCAGAGAGGGAACCATTAAGTTGTCGTACCTGTGATTTTCAGTTTGTACTTAGTAATATCTTCTCCATTAGTAGTGTACAGGTTAGCTTGATGTAGAGAGCGGTTTCCAGATTGTCGAGTTGAATGGCTTCCAGTTGATCAATTTTAGGTTTCAAGGTTTGCTAAATCCAGTCATGAATTTATGCTGGTCCTCGTTTATTTGTCTTGTCGGTAAATGCACACTTTATTGTACTCCTCGTAATGCTATTGTTTGCCATTGTCACTTTACTGGTATTAACGCACCAACGTCACACGCAATGAATGCAGAGTACAACGAATCGCTCTCTGCCACAGCTCAAAACCTGACTCCAGTGGTAGGGTGTCGAATTCTGGACCCCAAGCTCGCGGTTTCAGGCCCAACAGAGGTAGTAGGATTTTTGAAGAATGGAAGAAGGATTATTCGTACGATGTAGCTGCACTCGGCGTACACCCAGTAACATTAACTTCACAATACCAGCAAGAGACCGCCAACAGACCGCTCATCTGGTGGAGTAAAACGGAACGTACAAGCAGCCATCATGGCGTCAACTTGGACTATTATTATTATTATTATTATTATTATTATTATTATTATTATTATTATTATTATTATTATTATTATTATTATTGTTACGGAGTTTTCCGTGGTAGTTAGAGGTGAAAGAAGGTGCGGGGTGGTGAATAGGTCTCAGGCTACGAAATTAAAGTGAATTTAAAATTTAACAAGGTTATATTTTCTTTTCAAAATCAAGAAATAACAAATATGGCAGGTACAGGGTAGCAAGGCAACAAAGGTACAATTACAGTATTTACAGGATTTGGGCTTCGAGCCCCGCGATCACAATCCTTGAGCAAACAGCTCAGTTTTACCCCAAACACAGTTGTCAACAGAGAGGGGAGAACCCCATTCATACCTAGGAGCACTTGCTCCAAAATACACAGTAAGGCCTCCTTGAGGCGCGCAGAAAACAAAATTTTCGGGAAAAGAGCAACTTGCTCTCAAAATTCAGGCCTGTCAAAGGCCACACCTAATTCTACTTTCAAGCTGTTCTCTCAGGACATATACACAGGGGTAAAATACCCAACCTACTGAGGTCTGTTAAATGACAAGAAGGTTAATTACATGACCTCTAAATCAAGAATTTGAGAGGAGGCGATTTGCACTCCTAATGTATTTGTTTCAAAACCTAATTTGGCTCTAGGCCACTGATGCAAGGGCTAATCCCATACTAAAGAGGTGACTTTAGAAATTGACAAATTTACATAATGTTAAGGAAGAATAGGTTGAGAAAACAAGTTCACCTCAAAACAATATGAGTGGGAGCTCGAGAGGGTTAAGCACTCTCTATCCCAATATGTAGTTTAAAAGATAGAATAGATACAAGTTCCTTTACATTTAAGGAAGGTTACATAATGGAAAAACTTCGGACCCGCCCCGAGAGTTAAACTGCTGAGCAAGCAAGAAAAGAAGTAATTAATCGGCCATTACCTGGTTGTTGACTGCCGCCGAAGAAAGAGGCGCTTCCCGCCCCCTGCTATGTACTTTACAAACGAAAAGATGGAACAGAAGTGGCCCGGAGACCCTAAAATCAGCAGTTTATATACTCTCGCGGAAAGTTCGAGGCGTTAGGGGAATGAGAACACCCTCCCACAAACTCTTTATTGGGTAGGATACAGCAACATATTCAAGTTGGGGGAAGATACATCCGATTGGTCAGAAATTAATAAAAGAAATTCGGGATTGGCTAAATACAAAACAAGGGGAAAGAGAGGGGTATACAGCCAACTTAAACAATAACAGAAATAAATTTAACAAGAAACAAACTTTTGAAATAAAAATTTCTCCAAAAAATTAGTTCTTTCACGTCGCACTAGGGTGCACCATTGTAGTTTTTCAGTAGTGTCCTCTAGAAGAGAAAGTTCACACTTCTTACTACAAGCAAAACAAAAATACGTCGAAAATGACACAGTTCAAAAACTCCAAAATTTCCAGGTAGTGACATCTTCTGATAAAGTAGAAAATTAATACCGTAGATAAAGTTCAGACTTCCTCCAGCAGAGGAGTTTCAAGTGGCGCACATTTTTAAACTAGCGGCGTGGAGGTGTACCGCCCGGTACAGACCTCCCCCCCCCCCCAAAAGTTCCTCCAGGGGTGACACTGGCAATTTGTTTGGAAACAAGTTTCAAGTTTTGATGTTGATATGGTGATTAATTGCAGAAGTTTTTATAGGATTTTCTTAATGTGGTTTGATTCAGTTTCAAAATTTTGTTGTGACAGGCGAAGTAAAGTCTCTATGTTTGTAGAAGTTGAATTCAGAAGGAAAACTTTAGTTTTTAAAGTTGAGGAAAATTTTCTAAGTCCACCAAATATTGCAGTAGAATACCCAAGAAAAGGTAGTAAAGTTGATCTGGAATGTCCATATAGTTGATGTTGATTGAGTTGGATGGCCAGACCGGCCGTTGCAGCTTGCGTCCAAAGGCGGCCGCTCGGACCACACAAGTACCCTGAGATACCGCTCGCCCGCACTATGAGGGGAGCAGTGGTGTTGAAGCACGCCGCGCCCGCGGTGAACATATACAGGCTGCGGGCAAGTAGCAGGTCGTGCGCCGCACATCAGCCTTGGCCGGGAGGAGGGCTCCGGCTCGCCTTGCACATGTCGTCCTCGCTGGTGCCGAAGGGGCCCTTCCTCTAACCCAGTCGCGGCACGGCGCCGCGCGGCTGCGGGGGCACTGAAACATTAAAACTAGGCGGCAGAATTTGTTGGACTATCATCTTTTTTTTTCTAGGGCACAGGCTTGTGGAGAGGTTGAGGGGCCAGCGGCGTGCAAATATCCATGGCATTAAATAAGCCACTGTGTAGAGTGGAGCAGGAGACGGGAGCGTGGTAATGGCCGTGGCAAGGACAGGATGGCAGTTTAACGGTTCGGGGCAGGTTTCACAAAAATGCTTACATATAAAACAAAATACTATAGAAGGGACAGAAAGCCTTAAAAGTGAAACTCAAAAAAAAATATAACATTCATATTCCTTTCAAGATAATATGAGGCAAGTTAGCACAGAATTTATACAGGTTTCACCTGCGACAAGTGAACCCTAAATATCCTCTCGGTGGCTGCATTGCTTAATAACAACGTAACCGGCGTAAGGATATCGAGAATAACGCACGGCCCATGGAATCTGGGGGCAAGCTTGCCCGCGGGAACAAAATTCTTGACCATTACTTGGTCACCTACCTTCAAAGGGGTGGGTCTCCCTCCACTATCATACCTTTCCCTAACCTTTTCATGAGACACTTTAAGATTGGCTTTAGCCTTCTTCCAAAGATCTTTAATGTTGTCCGGATCTATTGTCTCGGGTAGAATGACACTCAGAGACCAGAGGTTAGAGAGCGGCGTGTTGGGAACAAACTTGAACATCAAAGAGGCTGGAGTAAATTTATGTGATTCATGAACCGCCGAATTCAAAGCAAAAGCTAACCAATGCAGGGACGTATCCCACCTGGAATGATCTTCATGATGATAGGCAATAACCGCGGACCTGAGATTACGGTTAACCCGTTCAGCCAGAGATGGTTGAGGGTAATAAGCAGAAGTAGTTACATGGGAAATGGACAAGTCAAAACAGAATTTACGAAAAAGATTTGATGTGAACGCCTTAGCATTATCAGACACAATATATTGGCACGGACCAAAAGAAGCAAAAATAGAATTTAGGCAAGTAATGGTGGACTGAGCGTTAGCCAGCATAGTCGGAAATAACCAGGAAAATCTTGTAAAACCATCTACGCATACAAAGATGAACTTGTTGGCATTTCCCTTTGACTGGGGGAAGGGTCCTACATAATCAATATACAGGCGTTCCATGGGGCGCGACGCTTGATGCGAAGACAAAAGGCCTACCTTGGTGGACATGGTTGGTTTACTAAGCAAACAAGATTTACAAGCTTTTACTAGTTCACGGATTTCACCGTCCATACCTTTCCAGATGAACCTTTCACGAATCTTTTCACGAGTTTTAAAGATTCCAAGATGCCCCTCTAATGGGGTCTCATGATAGTATTTGAAGATCATAGGCACAAGAACAGCTGGAACGACAACCTTCATCATCTTATCATGCCTCGATGGGAAACATAAAACACCATTCCTCAGAACATAAGGGACAACATGTTCCCCAGAAGAAAGGGTTTCCATTATCGGAGCCAGCGTCGGATCTTCACGTTGGTATTTCTCGATATCCCTAAAGAGCATGGGAGCATCTGTTAAGATGGCATTAACATCAGATAGTATGGACTCGGAAGGTGATGAACTGTCGACCGGTTCATGGGTCTCGACGTCGTTGGAAAACATACGGCTGAGTCCATCAGCAACAACATTTACGGTTCCTCTGATATGCCTGACATCGAATTGGAAGGCAGAAATACGGATGGCCCAACGGGCTATACGGCCAGTACGACGCGGCCTACCTAAGACCCAACTTAAGGCTAGATTATCTGTCTCCAGGTCGAATTTGACATGTTCAAGATAGAGACGGAACTTTTCTAAGGCAAATAAGACTGCCAAACCTTCGAGCTCATAGATAGAATACCTGGCTTCTTGAGCCGACAAGGTCCTAGATGCATAGGCGATGCGACGCCTCCCTAGTTCAGTCTCTTGAAGAAGGAATGCAGCTACTGCTGACGACGACGCGTCGGTTTGGACGATGAATTTCTTTGAGAAATCAGGCATAGCAACTACAGGGGCATTACAGAGAGCTAATTTAAGATTTTCAAAAGCGGCTTGTTGAGAAGGTCCCCACTCGAATTTGATGCCTTTCCTACGAAGAAGGTTTAAGGGCGCCGCTCTATTAGCGAAGTTAGGAATAAACTTCCTGAAGAAATTCACCATACCAATGAACCTGGCGATACCTTTAATGTCCTTGGGAGGTTTAAAAACCCGGATGGCCTGTGTTCTAGAATGATCGACTGCTACACCATCAGGTGACACAATATGCCCTAGGAATGACATAGAGGGCTTAGCCAAGGCAACCTTGGACAACTTGACAATTAACCCAGACTTACGAAGGCGATCGAGAACTTCTCGCAGATGATCTAGATGTTCTTCAAAAGTCTCTGAAAATACGACGACATCATCCAAGTAGTGATATAAGTACTCAAATTTGATGTCGGAGAAGACCCTATCTAGTAGCCTAGTGAGTACAGCTGCTCCCGTGGGGAGCCCGAAAGGCACGCGGTTGTATTCGTATAAGTTCCAGTCCGTGGCAAACGCTGTAAGATGTTTAGACTCTTCGGCAAGGGGAATTTGATTATAGGCCTGATTCAAGTCCAAGATAGTAAAGAACTTGGCCTTACGAAACCATGAAAAACAAGAATGAAGGTCAGGAAGGGCACGGATTGCAACACCACCTTCCGATTTAGAGCCCTATAATCAATGACAGGCCTGAAGCCCCCAAGGGGTTTCGGGACTAGAAAAATAGGCGACGAATACGCCGACTTAGAGGGCCTAATAATATCATCCTTCAACATCTGATCGATGATTTCTTTCAGAGCCTTCATTTTAGGTGGAGATAGCCTTTAAGGTGGAAAACGGACAGGAATCGAATCCGTGACCTCAATTTTGTATTCAATAAGGTCAGTAACACCAAGAGTATCAGAGAACACCTCTGGAAACGACTGACACAACTTACGAATACTATCAGCCTGCTCCTCAGGTAGATGTATAAGGTCTAACAACATCTCATCCTGGGTAGGCGAAATAGATGAACATGATACAGAATTACACTTTAACAAGGGAATTTTACAATTGGACGCAAATTTGAATGTGCACGACCTGCTCTGGAGATCGAGCACAAGACCAGTGTAGGAAATGAAGTCAGCTCCCAATATAATGGGGCAAGACAAGTGTTTGGCGACAAACAATTTAATTTTCCATGTAAATTTAAAAATACGATTTTTGACATGTAAAGAACCTAGAATTTCTAATGGAGATGAATTAGCCGAAACATATTGAACAGGAGATGAGACATAGTCAAGTAGTTTACAAACAGATTTCAATTTAGAATACCATTCAGCCGAAATAATCGAACGAACACTGCCTGAATCTAAGAGAGCTGTTACAGGTTCATTATTTAACTCAATCTTAAGAGAATGAACAGGCGCGGGGGAACCCGCCGCAATCCTAAGACACTCTTTAGGGCATTCAAAAGACGAATTTGAAGACTGATCGTTCCCTGAATTTACAACCTGTTTACCCGGGGCTGAGTCTCGGGAAGATGGATTAGTTGACTCAGCCGAAGCCACTAGTCACTTTTGATTCTTGTTGGAAGTTGCACCAGAAGTTGAGCAGGAGGGGGTGCTATTTGAATTTGGGCAATTTTTGGCGATATGTGAGAAAGCCCCACATTTAAAACAGCCTTGTGATGAACCAGCCCCATTCCTTGTCGCACTCGACTTGATCAGTGGACACTTATTGCGAAGATGGTCAGGCGACCCGCAAGCATAACATTTACGGGGATTGACTGGTCGGCGAGGTGGAGGCCGAGGATTACTAAAAGAAGGAGGGGGTTCTTTCGCGACACGCAAAGAATCGGCGTATCTAACTCCTTCCGCTGAGACGGCCAATGCTTCAAGTTCAGAGGAAGTTTGCGGGCACGCCGCGAAACACAAATATGAGCTATAGGATGGTGAGATACCTTCCACAATAGCTTGTACAATCTGATCCTCAGGGAAGTGAAGAGCAAACACCCTAGTATAAAACTTAATATCCTGTATGAAATCAGCCAAGTTTTCATCCAAGCGCTGTACACGATAATAGTACTTCTGAATCAGAGATGACCTCGCGCAAGCAGGAATAAAATTTGCAAGCAAGTGTGCGTGAAAATCTTCAATAGATGACTGTTCAGCAATGGCTCTTACTATGTTGTCGGAGAGAATACCAATTGCATAAGGATAGATGATTTGCAAAATTTGACATGGGGAAAGAGAAAACACAAGGGCATGATCCTGAAATTCAGCTAGAAATCTTGAAAATGAAATTACTTCACTTGTGGTATTAACGGAAAACTTCGAGATACCTCTGAGCAACATTGCCAATGGATGAGGCAAGCTGCTGAACCCGGGTGACATAGTAGGTAAAGGTTTCAGTGGCAAGGATGTTAATTCAGAACGTATATTATTCAATGAGTTACGGCGTTCAGACTCGTTGTCCAATGGGGCAGAGATAGTTTGAGCAGCAACGGTTATCCTATTGACTTCTCCCTTAGGAGGCTCTTCCTCGCTACCTACATTCATCGTGACGGGTTGAACAGTTTTGGGAGGAACCTCCCCAGTTAACAATTGAGTGACCTTGCTAGATAATTCAGAAATATTTTCAAGCAGCGTACTAGCATCCTTCCTCTGAACGTCATTCAAATTTAGAGACAACAGATCGTTAACTCTATTTGAAAAATGAAACAGCCTGGCTTGCACACGTTTGATTTGATTAGGAGAAGGATCATTTTCATCAAAAAAACTAACTACCGATGCTAGCCCAGTAATATTCTCGACGATCGTGGAAAGAGAGTCGTCAATAACTTTCTCTCCCAAAGCGGGGATGGAAATGGGTAAGTCAAGGTACTCTCTAAGCTTGTTGGAGTCTATCGCAACCGTGCCTCCAGATTGCACATTTCTGATAGTTAATTCATAGATCAACTCCTCCTTGCGTAAATAGATAAGATGGAGAACATCGCGAGGGCCAGGCATGATGACAGAACAATTTTGAAAAAGAAAAAATAAAAAAATTCCAGCGACTGAGAAAATAGTTAAAGTTGTAATCAAAGCAATGCTTAGCCGTCAAAAGGGGCTAAAATGAGACCCATTCAACCACGCTCTGCTACCACTTGTTACGGAGTTTTCCGTGGTAGTTAGAGGTGAAAGAAGGTGCGGGGTGGTGAATAGGTCTCAGGCTACGAAATTAAAGTGAATTTAAAATTTAACAAGGTTATATTTTCTTTTCAAAATCAAGAAATAACAAATATGGCAGGTACAGAGTAGCAAGGCAACAAAGGTACAATTACAGTATTTACAGGATTTGGGCTTCGAGCCCCGCGATCACAATCCTTGAGCAAACAGCTCAGTTTTACCCCAAACACAGTTGTCAACAGAGAGGGGAGAACCCCATTCATACCTAGGAGCACTTGCTCCAAAATACACAGTAAGGCCTCCTTGAGGCGCGCAGAAAACAAAATTTTCGGGAAAAGAGCAACTTGCTCTCAAAATTCAGGCCTGTCAAAGGCCACACCTAATTCTACTTTCAAGCTGTCCTCTCAGGACATATACACAGGGGTAAAATACCCAACCTACTGAGGTCTGTTAAATGACAAGAAGGTTAATTACATGACCTCTAAATCAAGAATTTGAGAGGAGGCGATTTGCACTCCTAATGTATTTGTTTCAAAACCTAATTTGGCTCTAGGCCACTGATGCAAGGGCTAATCCCATACTAAAGAGGTGACTTTAGAAATTGACAAATTTACATAATGTTAAGGAAGAATATGTTGAGAAAACAAGTTCACCTCAAAACAATATGAGTGGGAGCTCGAGAGGGTTAAGCACTCTCTATCCCAATATGTAGTTTAAAAGATAGAATAGATACAAGTTCCTTTACATTTAAGGAAGGTTACATAATGGAAAAACTTCGGACCCGCCCCGAGAGTTAAACTGCTGAGCAAGCAAGAAAAGAAGTAATTAATCGGCCATTACCTGGTTGTTGACTGCAGCCGAAGAAAGAGGCGCTTCCCGCCCCCTGCTGTGTACTTTACACACGAAAAGATGGAACAGAAGTGGCCCGGAGACCCTAAAATCAGCAGTTTATATATTCTCGCGGAAAATTCGAGGCGTTAGGGGAATGAGAACACCCTCCCACAAACTCTTTATTGGGTAGGATACAGCAACATATTCAAGTTGGGGGAAGATACAACCGATTGGTCAGAAATTAATAAAAGAAATTCGGGATTGGCTAAATACAAAACAAGGGGAAAGAGAGGGGTATACAGCCAACTTAAACAATAACAGAAATAAATCTAACAAGAAACAAACTTTTGAAATAAAAATTTCTCCAAAAAAATAGTTCTTTCACGTCGCACTAGGGTGCACCATTGTAGTTTTTCAGTAGTGTCCTCTAGAAGAGAAAGTTCACACTTCTTACTACAAGCAAAACAAAAATACGTCGAAAATGACACAGTTCAAAAACTCCAAAATTTCCAGGTAGTGACATCTTCTGATAAAGTAGAAAATTAATACCGTAGATAAAGTTCAGACTTCCTCCAGCAGAGGAGTTTCAAGTGGCGCACATTTTTAAACTAGCGGCGTGGAGGTGTACCGCCCGGTACAATTATTATTATAATAATGATTACGGGGATACCAAGGAACGCAGAGGCGAATGAAGGTGCGGGCATTAGTGGGTGGATATCAAAAAGTCAGAAGATTAATTTAAAACTTAAATTTGGAGCTGTATTATTTTCTCTTCCTTTTTCCTTTTGATATTTTAAAATTTACACTTTGCTAAGCAAATAACAAATCAGGTACAAAATCTAGCTCGTGAGCAGGGTATATATATTACAAAATCAGAAGAATCCACTAATAACCAATTAACAATCTGAGGCTGAAGCTCCCATACCTGAGCGCTACTGCTCCTTTCAGATCAGATCAGATATTTATTGAACATAACGGGCAAATTTGCCCCGATACATGTTCATCTGGACAGCTTATTAAGACACAAAATAAAATGAACAATAAAGGTTAATAAAATAAATCAAGAAATAATACAACCGAGTACCAATAATGTTAATAATAATAATTGTACCGGGCGGTACACCTCCACGCCGCTAATTTAAAATGTGCGCCAATTGAAACTCCTCTGCTGGAGGAAGTCTGAACTTTATCGACGGTATTAATTTTCAAGTTTCTCAGAAGATGTCACTACGTGGAAAGTTTGGAGTTTTTGAACTGTGCCAATTTTGATGTATTTTTGTTTTACCGGTAGTAAGAAGTGTGAACTTTCTCTTCTAGACGACACTACTGAAAAACTACAATGGTGCACCCTAGTGCGATGTGAAAGAACTGTTTTTTGGAGAAATTTTTATTTCAAAAGTTTGTTTCTTGTTAAATTTCTTTCTGTTATTGTTTAAGTTGGCTGTATACCCCTCTCTTTCCCCTTGTTTTGTATTTAGCCAATCCCGAATTTCTTTTATTAATTTCTGACCAATCTGATGTATCTTCCCCCAACTTGAATATGTTGCTGTACCCTACCCAATAAAGTGATTGTGGGCGGGTGTTTTCTTCCCTAAAACGCCTAAAACTTTCCGCGAGAGTGTATAAACTGCTGATTTTTGGGTCTCTGCGCCACTTCTGTTCCATCTTTCTGTGTGTTAAGTAGATAGCAGGGGGCGGGAAGCGCCTCTTTCTCCAGCAGCGGTCAACAACAAGGTAATGGCCGATTAATAATTTCTTTCTTTGCTAGCTCAGCAGTTTAACTCTCGGGGCGCGTCTGAAGTTTTTCCATAATGTAACCTTCCTTAAAATGTAAAGATACCTGGTATCTATTCTATCTTTAAACTGCATATCGGGATAGAGAGTGCTTAACCCTCTCGAGCTCCCACTCATACCGTTTTGAGGTGAACTTATTTTTTCTCAATCTATTCTTCTTTAACGTAATGTAAATTGTTTCCTTCTTAAGTCACCTCTTTAGTATGGGATTAGCCCTTGTATTAACGGCCTAGTGCCAAGTAGGTTTTAAACAAAGCGTATTAGGAGCGCAAGTTCGCCTCCCCTCAAATTGTTATTTTAGAGGTCATGTAATTAATCTTTTCTCACTTAATAGACCTCAGTAGGTTGGGTATTTTACCCCTGTGTCTATGTCCAGAGAGGACAACTTGAAGGTGGAGTTTGGTGTGGCCTTTGGGAGGCTTAAAGTTTGAGAGTGATCGGCTCTTTCTTGAAAATTGTGTGTTGTATGCCTCGAGGAGGCTTTTCTGTGTAATTTGGAGCAAGTGCTCCTGAGCATGAATGGGGTTTTCTGCCCCTCTGTTAATACTTATTTTGAAGTAAGGTTGGGCTGATTGCCCAAGCATTGTGAAGTCGGGGCGCGAAGCAAAAATCCAGTAAATATTGTAACTACATTTTGTTGACTTGCTACTCTGTACCTGTCTTTTGTGTTTTTTCTGAATTTTGGAAGGAGAATATAACCTTGTTAAATTTTACAGTAACTTTAATTTCGTAGTTTGAGACCCGTTCACACCCGCACCTTCTTTCACCTCTAACTACCGCAAAAACACGGTATCAAGTGGTAGCAGAGCGTGGTTGAACGGGTCTCAATTTAACCCCTTTTGACGGCTAAACATTGTTTGTTCCGAACTCTAACTATTTTCTCAGTTGCTGGAATTTTCTGATTTTTTCCAAATTGTTCTGTCATCATGCCCGGCCCTCGCGATGTTCTCCATCTTAACTATTTGCGCAAGGAGGAGTTGCTCTATGAGTTAACTATCAGAAATGTGCAATCTGGAGGCACGGTTGCGATAGACACCAACAAGCTTAGAGAGTCCCTTGATTTGCCCATTTCCATCCCCAATTTGGGAGAGAAAGAAATTGACGACTTTCTTTCCACGATCACCGAGAATACTACTGGGCTAGCATCGGTAGTTAGTTTTTTTGACGAAAATGGTCCTTCTCCTAATCAAATTAAGCGTGTGCAAGCCAGGCTATATCATTTTTCAAATAGAGTTAACGATCTGTTGTCTCTGAAGTTGAATGACGTTCAGAGGAAGGAAGCTAGTACGTTGCTTGAAAGTATTTCTGAATTATCTAGCAAGGTCACTCAATTGTTAACTGGGGAAGTTCCTCCCAAAATTGATCAACCCACCACGATGAATGTAGGTAGCGAGGAAGAGCCTCCTAAGGGAGAAGCCAATAGGATAACCGTTGCTGCTCAAACTATCTCTGCCCCATTCGACAACGAGTCTGAACGCCGTGCTTCGTTGAATAATATACGTTCTGAATTAACTTCCTTGCCATTGAAACCTTTACCTACTATGTCGCCCGTGTTTAGCAGCTTGCCTCATCCATTGGCAATGTTGCTCAGAGGTATTTCTAAGTTTTCCGTTAATACCACCAGTGACGTAATTTCATTTTTAAGATTTAGTTGAATTTCAGGATCATGCTCTTGTGTTTTCTCTTTCTCCATGTCAAATTTTGCAAACTATCTATCCCTATGCAATAGGTATTCTCTCAGACAAAATAGTTAGAGCCATTGCCGAGCAATCATCGATTGAAGACTTCCACGCCCACTTGCTAGCTTACTTCATCCCAGCCAGGGCAAGGTCCTCCCTTATTCAGAAGTACTATTATCGGGTACAGCGCTTGGATGAAAACTTGGCAGATTTCATCCAAGATATTAAGTTCTATACTAGGGTGTTTGCTCTTCACTTCCCTGAGGATCAGATTGTACAAGGTATTGTGGAAGGAATTTCACCATCCTATAGGTCATATTTGTGTTTCGCGGCGTGCCCGCAAACCTTCTCTGAACTTGAAGCATTGGCCGTCTCAGCGGAAGGAGTTAGATACGCTGATTCTTTGCGTGTCGCGAAAGAACCCCCTCCTTCTTTTAGTAATCATCGGCCTCCACCTCGCCGACCAGTCACATCCCGTAAATGTTATGCTTGCGGGTCGCCTGACCATCTTCGCAATAAGTGTCCACTGATCAAGTCGAGTGGGACAAGGAATGGGGCTGGTTCATCACAAGGCTGTTTTAAATGTGGGGCTTTCTCACATATCGCCAAAAATTGCCCAAATTCAAATAGCACCCCCTCCTGCTCAACTTCTGGTGCAAACTTTACCTATGCCAATAATAAAAAATGACTAGTGGGTTCGGCTGAGTCGACTAATCCCTCTTCCCGAGGCTCAGCCCCTGGTAAACAGGTCGAAAATTCAGGGAATGTTCTATCTTCAAATTCATCTTTCGAATGCCCCAAAGAATGTCTTAGGATTGCGGCGGATACCCACACACCTGTTCCTTTTCTTAAGATTGAGTTAAATAACGAGCCTATAACAGCTCTATTAGATTCAGGCAGTGTTTGTTCAATTATTTCGGACCAATGGTATTCAAAATTGAAATCTGTTTGTAAACTACCTGACTATGTCTCATCTCCTGTTAAATATGTTTCGGCTCTTTCATCTCCATTGGAAATCCTAGGATCTGTAAATGTCAAAATTCGTATTTTTAAATTTACATGGAAAATCAAATTGTTTGTGGCTAAGCACTTGTCTTGCCCCATTATATTGGGAGCTGACTTCATTTCTTACAGTGGTCTTGTGCTCGATCTTCAGAGTAAGTCGTGCACATTCAAATATGCGTCCAATTGCAAAATTCCCTTGTTAAAGTGTAATTCTGTATCATGTTCATCTATTTCGCCTACCCAGGATGAGATGTTGTTAGACCTTAGACATCTACCTGAGGAGCAGGCTGATAGTATTCGTAAAATATGTCAGTCATTTCCAGAGGTGTTCTCTGATACTCTTGGTGTTACTGACCTTATTGAATACAAAATTGAGGTCACGGATTCAATTCCTGTCTGTTTTCCACCTTATAGGTTATCTCCACCTAAAATGAAGGCTCTGAAAGAAATCATCGATCAGATGTTGAAGGATGGTATTATTAGGCCCTCTAAGTCGGCGTATTCGTCACCTATTTTTCTAGTCCTGAAACCCCAAGGGGGCTTCAGGCCTGTCATTGATTATAGGGCTCTCAATCGGAAGGTGGTGTTGCAATCCGTGCCCCTTCCTGACCTTCATTCTTGTTTTTCATGGTTTCGTAAGGCCAAGTTCTTTACTATCTTGGAATTGAGTCAGGCCTATAATCAAATTCCCCTTGCCGAAGAGTCTAAACATCTTACAGCGTTTGCCACGGACTGGAACTTATACGAATACAACCGCGTGCCTTTCGGGCTCCCCACGGGAGCAGCTGTACTCACTAGGCTGCTAGATAGGGTCTTCTCCGACATCAAATTTGAGTACTTGTATCACTACTTGGATGATGTCGTCGTATTTTCAGAGACCTTTGAAGAACATCTAGATCATCTGCGAGAAGTTCTCAATCGCCTTCGTAAGGCTGGGTTAACTGTCGAGTTGTCCAAGGTTGCCATTGCTAAGCCCTCTATGTCATTCCTAGGGCATATTGTGTCACCTGATGGTGTTGCAGTTTATCATTCTAGAACACAGGCCATCCGTGATTTTAAACCTCCCAAGGATATCAATGGTATCGCCAGGTTCATTGGTATGGTGAATTTCTTCAGGAAGTTTATTCCTAACTTCGCTAATAGACCGGCGCCCATAAACCTTCTTCGTAGGAAAGGCATCAAATTCGAGTGGGGACCTTCTCAACAAGCCGCTTTTGAAGACCTTAAATTAGCTCTCTGTAATGCCCCTGTACTTGCTATGCCTGATTTCTCGAAGAAATTCATCGTCCAAACCGACGCGTCGTCGTCAGCAGTAGCTGCAGACCTTCTTCAAGAGACTGAACTAGGGAGGCGACCCATCGCCTATGCATCTAGGACCTTGTCGGCTCAAGAAGCCAAGTATTCCATCTTTGAGCTCGAAGGTTTGGCAGTCTTATTCGCCTTAGAGAAGTTCCGTCTCTATTTGGAACATGTCAAATTCGACCTGGAGACAGATAATCAAGCCTTAAGCTGGGTCTTAGGTAGGCCGCGTCGTACTGGTCGCATAGCCCGTTGGGCCATCCGTATTTCTGCCTTCCAATTCGATGTCAGGCATATCAGATGTACCGAAAATGTTGTTGCTGATGGACTCAGCCGTATGTTTTCCAACGACGTCGAGACCCACGAACCGGTCGACAGTTCATCACCTCCCGAGTCCATACTATCTGGTGTTAATGCCATCTTAACAGATGCTCCCATGCTCTTTAGGGATATCGAGAAATACCAACGTGAAGATCCGACGCTGGCTCCGATAATGGAAACCCTTTCTTCTGGGGAACATGTTGTCCCTTATGTTCTGAGGAATGGTGTTCTATGTTGCCCATCGAGGCATGATAAGATGATGAAGGTTGTCGTTCCAGCTGTTCTTGTGCCTATGATCTTCAAATACTATCATGAGACCCCATTAGGGGGGCATCTTGGAATCTTTAAAACTCGCGAAAAGATTCGTGAAAGGTTCATCTGGAAGGGTATGGACGGTGAAATCCGTGAACTAGTAAAAGCTTGTAAATCTTGTTTGCTTAGTAATCCAACCATGCCACCAAGGTAGGCGTTTTGTCTTCGCATCAAGCGTCGCGCCCCATGGAACGCCTGTATATTGATTATGTAGGACCCTTCCCCCAGTCAAAGGGAAACGCCAACAAGTTCATCTTTGTATGCGTAGATGGTTTTACAAGATTTTCCTGGTTATTTCCGACTAAGCTGGCTACGGCTCAGTCCACCATTACTTGCCTAAATTCTATTTTTGCTTCTTTTGGTCCGTGCCAATATATTGTGTCTGATAATGCTAAGGCGTTTACATCAAATCTTTTTCGTAAATTCTGTTTTGACTTGTCCATCTCTCATGTAACTACTTCTGCTTATTACCCTCAACCATCTCTGGCTGAACGGGTTAACCGTAATCTCAGGTCCGTGCTTATTGCCTATCATCATGAAGATCATTCCAGGTGGGACACGTCCCTGCATTGGTTAGCTTTTGCTTTGATTTCGGCGGTTCATGAATCACATAAATTTACTCCAGTCTCTTTGATGTTCAAGTTTGTTCCCAACACGCCGCTCTCTAACCTCTGGTCTCTGAGTGACATTCTACCTGAGACAATAGATCCGAACAACATTAAAGATCTTTGGAAGAAGGCTAAAGCCAATCTTAAAGTGTCTCATGAAAAGGTTAGGGAAAGGCATGATCGTGGACGGAGACCCACCAATTTGAAGGTAGGCGTCCAAGTGATGGTCAAGAATTTTGTTCCCGCGGGCAAGCTCTCCCCCAGATTTCATGGGCCGTGTGTCATTCTCGATTTCCTTACGCCGGTTACGTTGTTATTGAGTAATCCAGCCACCGAGAGGATATTTAGGGTTCACCTGTCACAGGGGAAACCAGGGTAAATTTTGTGTTAACTTGCTTCATATAATTTAAAAGGAATATGAAGGTTATATTTTTTTGAGTTTCATTTTTAAGGCTTTCTGCCCCTTCTATAATATTTTGTTTCATATGTAAGCATTTTTGTGAAACCTGCCCCGAACCGTTAAACTGCCATCCTGTCCTTGCCACGGCCATTACCACGCTCCCGTCTCCTGCTCCACTCTACACAGTGGCTTAATTAATGCCATGGATATCTGCACGCCGCTGGCCCCTCAACCACTCCACAAGCCTTGTGCCCTCAAAAAAATAAAGATGACGGTCCAACAAAATTCTGCCGCCTAGCTTTAATGTTTCAGTGCCCCTGCAGCCGCGCGGCGCTGTACCGCTACTGGAATAGAGGAAGGGCCCCCTCTCTTCCAGCTTGGTCGACCAGTGTACGGCGAGCCGGAGCCCTCCTCCCGGCCAAGGCTGATGTGCGGCGCACGACCTGCTACTTGCCCGCAGCCTGTATATGTTCACCGCGGGCGCGGCGTGCTTCAACACCACTGCTCCCCTCATAGTGCGGGCGAGCGGTGTCTCAGGGTACTTGAGGGGTCCGAGCGGCCGCCTTTGGACGCAAGCTGCAACGGCCGGTCTGGCCATCCAACTTAATCAACATTAACTACATGAACTATTACTATCAGCAATTACTGCACTTGGGAATTCAACAGCAATATTTGGTGGACCTTGCAAATTTTTTCTTCACTTTCAAGTATTCAAAGTATATCTTCTGAATTCAACTCCTACAACCATAAAGTCTTTACTTCACCTGCAACAGCAAAATTTTGAAACTGAATCAAACCACATTAAGAAAATCTTATTAACTTTTCGGCAATTAATCTCCATATCTACATCAAAACTTGGACCTGGTTTTCAAACAAATTTCATGTGTCACCCCTGGAGGAACTTTTGGGGGGGGGGGGGAGGTCTGTACCGGGCGGTACACCTCCACGCCGCTTATCTAAAATTTGCGCCAGTCGAAACTCCTCTGCTGGAGGAAGTCTGAACTTTATTGACCGTATTAATTTTCAAGTTTCTCAGAAGATGTCACTACGTGGAAAATTTGGAGTTTTTGAACGGTGTCATTTTCGACGTATTTTTGTTTTGCTTGTAGTAAGAAGTGTGAACTTTCTCTTCTAGAGGACACTACTGAAGATCAACAATAGTGCACCCTAGTGCGACGTGAAAGAACTATTTTTGGAGAAATTTTTATTTCAAAAGTTTGTTTCTTGTTAAATTTCTTTCTGTTATTGTTTAAGTTGGCTGTATACCCCTCTCTTTCCCCTTGTTTTGTATTTAGCCAATCCCGAATTTCTTTTATTAATTTCTGACCAATCTGATGTATCTTCCCCCAACTTGAATATGTTGCTGTACCCTACCCAATGAAGTGATTGTGGGCGGGTGTTTTCTTCCCTAAAACGCCTAAAACTTTCCGCGAGAGTGTATAAACTGCTGATTTTTGGGTCTCTGCGCCACTTCTGTTCCATCTTTCTGTGTGTTAAGTAGATAGCAGGGGGCGGGAAGCGCCTCTTTCTCCAGCAGCGGTCAACAACAAGGTAATGGCCGATTAATAATTTCTTTCTTTGCTAGCTCAGCAGTTTAACTCTCGGGGCGCGTCTGAAGTTTTTCCATAATGTAATCTTCCTTAAAATGTAAAGATACCTGGTATCTATTCTATCTTTAAACTGCATATCGGGATAGAGAGTGCTTAACCCTCTCGAGCTCCCACTCATACCGTTTTTAGGTGAACTTATTTTTTCTCAATCTATTCTTCTTTAACGTAATGTAAATTGTTTCCTTCTTAAGTCACCTCTTTAGTATGGGATTAGCCCTTGTATTAACGGCCTAGTGCCAAGTAGGTTTTAAACAAAGCGTATTAGGAGCGCAAGTTCGCCTCCCCTCAAATTGTTATTTTAGAGGTCATGTAATTAATCTTTTCTCACTTAATAGACCTCAGTAGGTTGGGTATTTTACCCCTGTGTCTATGTCCAGAGAGGACAACTTGAAGGTGGAGTTTGGTGTGGCCTTTGGGAGGCTTAAAGTTTGAGAGTGATCGGCTCTTTCTTGAAAATTGTGTGTTGTATGCCTCGAGGAGGCTTTTCTGTGTAATTTGGAGCAAGTGCTCCTGAGCATGAATGGGGTTTTCTGCCCCTCTGTTAATACTTATTTTGAAGTAAGGTTGGGCTGATTGCCCAAGCATTGTGAAGTCGGGGCGCGAAGCCCAAATCCAGTAAATATTGTAACTACATTTTGTTGACCTGCTACTCTGTACCTGTCTTTTGTGTTATTTCTGAATTTTGGAAAGAGAATATAACCTTGTTAAATTTTACAGTAACTTTAATTTCGTAGTTTGAGACCCGTTCACACCCGCACCTTCTTTCACCTCTAACTACCGCAAAAACACGGTAACAATAATAATAATAATAATAATAATAATAATAATAATAATAATAATAATAATAATTGTTACCGTGTCTTAGTGGTAGGTAGAGGTGAAAGAAGGTGCGGGCGTGAACGGGTCTCAAACTACGGAATCAAAGTTAATGTAAAATTTAACAAGGTTATATTTTCTTTTTAAAATGAAGAAATAACAAGCATTGCAGGTACAGAGTAGCAAGTCAACAAAATGTATATACAATATTTACTGGATTTGGGCTCCGAGCCCTGACTTCACAATGCTTGGGCAATCAGCCCAACCTTACTTCAAAATAAGTATTAACAGAGGGGCAGAAAACCCCATTCATGCTCAGGAGCACTTGCTCCAAATTATACCGAAAAGCCTCCACGAGGCATACAACACTCAATTTTCGAAGAAGAGCCACTCGCTCTCAACTTTAAGCCTCTCAAAGGCCACACCAAACTCCACCTTCAAGTTGTCCTCACTGGACATAGACACAGGGGTAAAATACCCAACCTACTGAGGTCTATTAAATGAAAAGCGGTAATTACATGACCTCCAAAATAACAATTTGAGAGGAGGCGATCTGCGCTCCTAATACACTTTGTTTTTAAAACCTAATCTGGCTCTAGGCCACTAATGCAAGGGCTAATCCCATACTACCGAGGTGACTTTAGAAAAGAACAATTTGTTTTACGTTAACTAAGAATAGGTTGAGAAAAATAAGTTCACCTCAAAACAATATGATTGGGAACTCGAGAGGGTTAAGCACTCTCTATCCCGATATGCAGTTTAAAAGATGGAATAGATACAAGTTCCTTTACATTTTAGGGAAAGTTACATAATGGATAAACTTCGGACCCGCCCCGAGAGTTAAACTGCTGAGCAAGCAAGAAAAGAGGTAATTAATCGTCCATTACCTGGTTGTTGACTGTCGCCGAAGAAAGAGGCGCTTCCCGCCCCCTGCTATGTACTTTACACACCGAAAGATGGAACAGAAGTGGCCCGGAGACCCTAAAATCAGCAGTTTATATCCTCTCGCGGAAGGTTCGAGGCGTTAGGGGAATGAAAACACCCTCCCACAAACTCTTTATTGGGTAGGATACAGCAACATATTCAAGTTGGGGGAAGATACCTCTGATTAGTTAGAAATTAATAAAAGAAATTCGGGATTGGCTAAATACAAAACAAGGGGATAGAGAGGGGTATACAGCCAACTTAAACAATAACAGAAAGAAATTTAACAAGAAACAAACTTTTGAAATAAAAATTTCTCCAAAAAAAATAGTTCTTTCACTCCGCACTAGGGTGCACTATTGTTGATCTTCAGTAGTGTCCTCTAGAAGAGAAAGTTCACACTTCTTCCTACAAGCAAAACAAAAATATGTCGAAAATGACACAGTTCAAAAACTCTAAAATTTCCAGGTAGTGACATCTTCTGAGAAACTTGAAAATTAATACCTTCAATAAAGTTCAGACTTCCTCCAGCAGAGGAGTTTCAACTGGCGCACATTTTAAATTAGCGGCGTGGAGGTGTACCGCCCGGTACAATAATAATAAGTGCGGCCAGTATCCAGTAATTGGGAGATAGTCGGTTCGAGCCCCACTGTCGGCAGCCCTGAAGATGGTTTTCCGTGGTTTCCCATTTTCACACCAGGCAAATGCCGGGGTTGTACCTTAATTAAGGCCACGGCCACTTCCACTTCCTGGGCCTTTCCTATCCCATCGTCACCATAAGAAATATCTGTGTCGGTGCGACGTGAAGCAAAAAAAAACAATAAAAAGATATTTGGTAAAAACAAAAGGTTAAAGTTACTGGCCGATAATCAAATTGGTAAGCAGGCGAACTCTTGCGCTCCTTAAAATTTACGTCAAATACTTAAAACCCTATTTGGGCTTATGGCTCGATGTTACAGAGGCTAAGCCCATAGTACGGATATGACTAGATGGAGAAAATATTTAATTTACAGAAATTACTAGATAGATTTTAAAGGTTACAAAATCATAGTCACCTCGACACCAAGTTAAAGGGTACCTCACTCTTTATCCCCTAAGTTCGAGTAAGAATTGAATGAGAAATTTGCATTAAGAAATGAAAGTTACATTGCAAAGAAATCTGAAATCTTCCCCTCGAGTTAGCTTCCGTTGCTAAGCAGAATCTGCCATTACCTTGAGCTGGTGGACCTCCCGAAGATGAACGAGGGAGTACTTTACTCACTGCCTCCCCTGCTAACGCTCATCCTGCACTGGAGCGATCACAAAGACCACATGGCCAGCTTTTATAGCAGAGAGGAAGGTTCCAGATATCTCTGTGTCGAAACCCTGAGACACCCACAATTTTCATTGGACAATCAAATAAATATCAAAAATTGTGATTTGGTTACTTAAATAAATGTACACATTTTCTAATTGGCTAACGAATTAAGTTGGCGCGAACTTTTGAGCACCAAAAGCATTACCTGTACATTAATTTCACCTTATCTCCCACCCCGTATCAATAAACAGGACTAGGTTTAGGAAACCTCGGTACACAAAATAACTTCAAATTTTAATTTTATTCTCGCATCTGGGCGCACCTAAGTAGATAGTAGTGATATCTATCGATAAATGTTCAAACTATTTCCAAAATGAGTTTCAGAATTCCTAATCTAGAAGGCGTTCTACAAGGCGCTAATTTTAAATGCACGGGGCGAGTGTACCACCGGTACAATTATAATTATGTATATACCTCCTAGTCCTGTTTATTGATACGGGATGGGAGATAAGGTGAAATTAATGTACAGGTAATGCTTTACGGCCGGACGCCATTCCTCATGTCAACAGCAGTAGAGGAGCTAATGAAGATGAAATGAATGTTGGTGAATGAAACATGCTGACAAGGTGAAAGTAAACCGCTCTGGAATAGCAACCCGGCATTTGTCTTGAAGTGAAAATGGTTAATATCTGAAAAGCTTTCTCAGGACAGCCGACGGTGCGTTTATAACGCTTCTCCCGAATTTAGGGCTTGGCTTCAGAGCCGTAACGTGTTAATACACGGTGTCACTCCGATCAATTATTATTATTGTTGTCCCGGGATTTCCGTGGCTCACACAGGAATAAGAAGCTCCTGGGTTGAATGGCTTTACAAGGAATTAACTAGAGCAGAATTTAACGTAACAAATTTGGGAAATTTTCCCTTTCGTTTTCTAAAATGAGAAATAGGGAATCTGAATTAATAATTAACAATATTAATGAGCTCTACCCTCGCATACGCACTCACTTTATTTTGATTCCCATCCGGTGACCCCACTTTAAAGTTTTCATCAATTTCTGGAAAATAATAATAATAACTTTAAGCACTGCTTCTAAAGGGAACCAAAATACAGAAATGGTAGCAGTACAAACAGGGGCATAAATGCCCATACTACATGGTCTTCATAGTAAAACGAAAAGTGTTGCTCATAATCGGCCTTATACAATAGACAAGTAGTCAAAACAACTGCACTCCATAAAGAAATTGCTAAAACCCTAAGTGAGCTTGTGGCCCAATGACACAGATGCTAATCCTATGCTACAATATGAAACTAATAAAACACATTTAACGCATAGATGATACTTACGAAATGTTGAGGCTGAAAACTTTCGTCACCCAGTGCATGTTGAATGGGAAACATCAACACATATTTTCCAGTAGGGAAGAAAGGCTTCGCCGATATTCCTACAATAAAATTACCAGTTTAAAAATTACATTAAAAGAAAAACGGTTGAAACCTTCCCTTCAAACTACCCACAGGTGCTATCACATGTCTAGGTGAATTCTGCCATTACCTTGTGTCGCTGGATCTTCCTCAAGCAGGCCTCGCCCCTGCATCCCGAGCTCGTGTCAACTCGCACTCGCAGCTCCAGAACACTTAGGTGATGGCCCGGATTCCTATACACACACCCGGTTTTGATAGGCTAGATAATCTACTTACAGGCCTCTGATAGGTAGATTAAAAAGAGAAGGAACCAGCTGAAGTATAGACAACTTCGGTATATTAAAACAAATCCGCAAAAAAGGTTTACCATTAACCAAAATTAAGTTTCCTTAGCTCTAGGTCAGTTTTTAGTCCGTGCGAGTTCACTAATAAATCGATAGTAGAGCCATCTAAGAGTAGAAAGTGACATTTCTTGCGAGCTTATAAGTTTAAGTCACTTGGCGTGGATGGCCTTAGAGAAGGCACGCAGTTTAAAATAGCCGGGATAGGGGTACCCGTGGTACAATTACTATTATTATTAGTATTATTACTGTACCGGGGATACACCTTCTCCAGTCAGTTAAACTGCGCGCCATCTATTCGACCATTTGTGTATTCTAATTTGAACTGATGTATCACAAGATATTTTGGTTTTCAACTGTTGGATATCTCTACCATAGCTTTAATGCTCCATCTTGCGGGGTAAACTACAATTTTTCCATAAAGAAATTTGTAATTTTGACGTCTTCAACCTAGTTCTTAGGACTTTTTAATGCATCAAAGTTGTCTACAATTATGTTCGTTCCTTCTTCAATAGTGATCAACCTATCAGAATTTTGCAAATATTTTCTTTAGCCAATCATATTTGGGGGTGTGTACAGGAATCCAGTCTATCAGTAGAGGATTCTGGTAGCTTGTACTAAAAAGTACTATAATAGCTGGGCGCGTTAGGGCCGTATTGTCTTGATTGCTCCAGTTAATTGTGTGCGGCGTGTACTAAGGGAGGCAGGGGACGCGGGCCCAGCAACGCAAGGTAATGGCAGAATGTCCGTAAACATGTGATAGATCCTGTCGATAGCTTGAGGGGAAGGTCTCAACCTCTTTTATTTTATGTAAAGTCTAAATTTGGTGGTTTAAGTGTAAAATTTTCGGCAAGTCTGAGGACTCTATATTACATACTACTGGGCAATATAAGAGTGATCACCCTCTGTTGATTCCCATTCAACTTGGCTTAGGGTGACTAAAATGTCTAAACCTCCAAAATGCTTAACACTTATTTCGTGTTTATTGTTTCTCATTTAGTCACACCAGTGTGGAATAGGCTTAGCCTCTGTATCATTGGGACATGAGCCCACTTAATTTTTTACGTATTTCTAGAAGGAGTGCAAGTGCTTCGCCTCCTTGCATTTTGTGCAGGCCTGGTTACAACCACCCTTTCCTTATTATATTAAGACCATTCAGTGCGGGCAGTCATGTCCCTGTTTCTTTGGTGATTATTTCTGGTATTAGTTCCTTTAGGAACAATGTGTTACAATTGTTGAACAATTAATAATCCATCATCAGAGCAAGGATGTGTAAATAATTTAATTAAGGCAACCGATAGGTTGTAAGTACGCAATTAAAAACTAATGCCTGTGTAAGGCTAGACTATGGTATACAAGGAGCGCAGGCTGACCTGTAGTGTGAAGGATAGGAGCAAATCGTGCTCTTGCAAATCTTGTAATTACCAAGAGCGATCCACCTCTTTTCCGCGTAAATTAGCATTTGTAATTCTCTCAAGTTTTGTTCCTGGATTTCGGCTTCAAGTCACTGTTATTGTTGGAACCGACGAGCTCATCATATGGTTGTTATTTATTCACATTTTCTGTTCATCAATTTTAAATTAGAAAAACAGGAAAAGTAAAATTTCAAAATTTGTTGTTATATGTTATGCTCTAGTTAATTCCTTGTCCACCGATTCAACCGACGCGCTTCTTATGCCTTTGTGAGCCACGGAAACCTCGGAACAATTATTATTATTATTATTATTATTATTATTATTATTATTATTATTATTATTATTATTATTATTATTACTAGCAAATGTACCCGTGCTTCGCTACGGTATTCTACATTGTATACGAATATCGACGTGCAGTAAATGTGATTGTTTAAAAAAAAGCATGTCTCTTAGCCTTATCCGAGAAATAGCATGGGGAGTTTCCCATACGTTGTTTCCAATGTAAAGTGAGGGTTGCGGAGCTGTGATGATAAGGGCAGGATCACTTACCTACTGCCATTCGCAATCGACTTGGCAAGTTTACATTATAATTGCAGGCTCCATTGCCTACTGCGCGGTCACAATCGATTTGCGGAGTTTTAGTTACAATGGCAGACCCATTTCCTACTTTCAGACAGATTACAGTTGAGGAGTTTTTATTATAATAGCAGGCAACATCCCTACCACCAGTCAAAATTGAGTTGTGCAGTTATCATTATAATGACAGGCCCCTTTTACTGCTTCCAGCCAGCTTACTGCCAGTCACACAGAATTAGTGAGTTTCCATGAAAATAGCAGGCCACTATGCCTAATGCTAGTCAAATTTTAGATTGAACATTTGTTTATAATGGTGGGCACCCTGGCCTAGAGCCAAACACAATAGGGTAGGGGACTTTCGAACAAAACTGCATGATCCCTTGCCTTCTGCAAGACAAATCGAGAAGTGAATTATTCATTAAAATGGTAGGCCCTCCTTACTAATGCCAGTTACACAGGAGTTGGAGAAGGACCCCATTCCTACTGCCAGCAGTCAAAGTCGGTGTAGGGAGTACTGATTACAATAGCAGACACACCCTTTCTCGATCGCTACAAATCGACATCAATGAACATATATAGATTGACATACGAAAGTATATGCATGTTTACAATATTGCAGACCTTCACTGCTAAATGGTACGTCATATTGACAAAGGATTCTACCGTAAGGTGCAGTATTTAGCGATCTAAATGGATGGTCTTATGATATTTTCTCGCATCGCATCTATTCATGGGTCAGATTGAGTCAGAAACGTTGAATAGCTTGAAATGTGTGTAAGATTATCTTACATTGCATTACTTTACGGATAATTATGTGACATAGCATTTGGCTCACATATGGGTACTGGGTGGGCCAATGTTCGTGTAGAGTTTGATCATACTACCTTTCCTGTAAGCGACTAAAAGTAAGAATTATATAGGTAAAGAGTCCTAATTTACTTAAAATCGAGAAATAGAGACGAATCTAACGTATAAGCGATACAGATACGACAAAAGTCATAAGACCAAGGTTGAAGATCACTCCTAATTCAACGAAGGTTGTGCCATCCGTTATGTGATAGGACTTTCCGTTTATCCCACGAAATACCTGGAAACGAAGGTCTGCACCAAAATTAAATTTGCTTCCATATTTCGATATTCTTCGGGGATAAAAAATGAAAAATTTAAAGATCTGTGAAGTTTTTCGTTCGTTACAAGCTGAAACGTATAATTTTCCAAATTTTTAATTTTCTTGCTTGTCTGGCAGATTATGCTGCAATCTGGATTTTGGGTGGGGGTGGGGGTACAAATTATGACTTTCAGGAAATTAAACCAAAAAATATGCAGACGATCATTATTAGCCCTCAAACGGATATCTGTACGAAAATTTCACGAAAATAGTCAATGTACAGGCACGCACAGTCGTTACGATTTTATTTATATAGATAGATAAGGAATCTGTTCCACGTACAACACATTTTGGCTACGTCCGCTGGACTTAACCTGCAAAACCAACCGTTCATGATATCTCACTTATTAATCCTCCTGTCGAAAAATTCACATGAGAACAAACGTTTTAGAAATGGATTTCCATTAAGGATTGTAGATTTCGATTAATTTCGGATGTGCATATTTTGAGGAAGTACAAAATCATGGTTCCGGTTTCGGATAAACACCCAGTAAATTTAGGTATTCAGAAATAATATTGGCCCTAAAACCTGCACAAGGACAGGTGGATTCTATATAACAAGTTTCGTAGAAATATATTCAGTAGTTTTCAAATTATAATAACTCATACAATCAAACCGACAAACAAACACCAAAGTTAAGAAATATGCAGATGGTCATTATTACAACTGAAACGAATAAATGTACAGAAATTCCGCCAATGTATAGACAGACGGTCGTTGCGATTATATTTATATACATGACAGATAAGCATGGGCACGTTTGAAAGTGCAAACCTTCATTTCGAGATTTACTGCTCCTAAACGGTACATCATACAAACAAACGGTTTGCACCCTCAAACGTCCATTTTATCGCTCTACATGTTTGGTGTTAAAACATTTTTTCGTATCTCACATATTTATGGGTTCGATTGAGTTACGATATTTGAATGGGGTGAAATTTGGGTACATTTTCATCATTTTACATTATTTTTCACATACTTATGTGGAAGTTAGAATCATGAAATTGGGTTCGCATATAGCCATTGGTCGTGTCAATGTGCGAGCCAAATTCGATGACTCTACCTTTCTTATAAGTCTGTCAAACTAAGTAATACACGTGTGAAAAATACAACATTTACGAACCATCCAAATATACAGCCAAGTCTACCCTATAAGGGAGAGAGAGAGAGAGAGAGAGAGAGACGACAAAATATCACAGGACCAAAGTTGTAGATCACTCGAAATTGAACGGAGATCGTGCCATCCGTTTTGTGATAGGACTTACCGTTTATCCGCGAAATACCTTGAAACGATGGTCTGCACCGTCATTAAATTGCCTATATTTCGATATTATTCGGTATAAAATGTGAAATATTTAAAGATCTTGGAAGTTTTCTGTAGGTTACCGGCTAAAACGTATATATTTGCTTAATTTCAATTATTCAGCTCGTGTGGCAGATTGTGAGGCAATCTTGATTTTGGGCGAGGTGGGGGGGGGGTTAAAAATTTAGGACTTCCAGGAAATTATAGCTTAAAGATATGCAGGTGGTCATTATTACCCCTTAAACGGAAAGTGGTACGAAAATTTCGCCAAAATAGTAAATGCACAGATACACGGTCGTTACGATATGATTTAACTAGATAGATAAGGAATCTGCTCCACGTATAACACCTTTTGGGCTATGTCCGCTAGACTTAGCCTGAAAACCGACCTTTCATGTTATCTCCCTTATTAATCCTCCCGTTGGACAATGCACATGAGAAAAAAAATTAGAACTGGATTTCCAAATAATTTGATCGATTTCCAGGCAGGTTTGTCTTGTACTTTATATATTGTGGGAGAGTAAAAATAACCATTTCGGTCCCCTATAAAATCCCAGTCCATTCCGGGAATTTGAAATGGTATAAACCTTAAAACCTACCCTTGGAGGGGTGGATGCTAAATATAAAGTTTGGTTCAAATATCTCAGTAGTTTTCAAGTTGTAAGAAATACGCTTTACGCCCACCCGCTCTTGCGTTAAGTCCGGTGGGACTTGTACCGGAAAACGGTCCGTTAATGATATCACCGTTATTAATCCTGGTATCGAAATGATGCACATGAGAAAAAAAGGCTTAGAAATTAATTTCCATTAAGGCAGGTAGATTTCCATTAAGTTTGGTTGTGCATATTTTGAGGGAGTGCAAAATCACAGTTTTGGTTTCGTATAAACCCCCAATTAGTTCAGGGATTTAAAAAATATTTGCCCTAAAACCTACCCAAGGACAGGTGGATTCTAAATATGAAGTTTGGTGGAAATATATCCTGTAGTTTTCAAGTTATATAAGGACAAACAGACCAACAGACAAACAAACAAAGAAACAAACAAACTAACTAACTAACAGACACCAAGGAAAATTACCCTTTTACAGATGGATGCTACATATAAAGTTTGATTCAAATATCTTCATTAGTTTTCAAGTTGTAAGAAATACGCTTTACACGCACCCGCTCTTGCGTTAAGTCCGCTGGGATTTTTACCGAAAAACGGTCCGTTAATGATACCTCCCTTATTACATCCTGTTGTCGAAATGATGCACATGAGAACAAAAGGTTTAGACATGAATTTTCATTAAGGCAGGTAGATTTCCATTAAGTTCGATTGTGTATACTTTGATGGAGTGCAAAATCACGGTTTCGGTTTCGTAAAAATCCCCACTCAGTTCAGGGATTTAGAAACGATATTTGCGCTAAAACCTACCCAAGGCAGGTGGATTCTAAATATGAAGTTTGGTGGAAATACATCCAGTAGTTTTCAAGTTATAGAAGGGCAGACAAACAGACAAACAGACAAACAAACAGACAAACAGACACCAAAGCTAAAAATGATGCAGATGGTCATTATTACACCTGAAACGGATAACTGAACGGAAATTTTGCCAAAATAATCAATGTACAGACACACGGTCGTTATGATTTTATTTATATAGATTATTATTATCATTTGCGATTAACACAGCTGAGTACCGCACAAAATACTTACAGGAATTTGTTTGCCTTCTCATGTTTGAATAATCGTTTTTGTTTTTGTGAGCTTTGTTCTAAGTTTGCTAGAAGCTGTTTACGTTGCTTTCTTAGGTTTGTTCCTGCTCATTTTGTGACCTAAGAGTTTTTGACCTACAAATGTTGCTACTTTTGGGTATGTCTTTGTGTGTTTGCTGTCTTTGGTGTGTTTTCGTTTGTTTTCACCGCTCGATTTCACTGTTTATTTATTGCTGTACGTGTGTTTCAATGGAAGCCGTCTAGTTCGTTCCTCTATGTGTATTAACTGTGAAAGTCTGACTATTGTTTCTTTCTGAGTCTTGTCGATTAGAATGTAAAATCTTTCCTTTCTCTACTATTTTCAGAATTTACCAGGAAATAAGCCATTTTCCACGTTTCGTGAGTGAGATATTGTAGACTTTGCTGTTTCTTTACTCAAACCCAAACCCTGGCCAAAAGAACTGTAACATCAGTAGTAAAAGGAAGCCATTATTGCGTTAACTACGAGACTTTCTGTTGTTAATCTCGTTTGTTAACCTACAATAAGTTTTAGGCTCAGTAATAAGAGCTTATAATGCTTCTCTTCCCTCTGCTATTTCCCTATTACTCTCTGAAATTAGAAGTTGATGAATTCTTCTTCTTATTATTGTTATTCATACATATTCATTATGGACTGTTATGCGTTTTAACATCCAACGAATTTCCTAAAAGCCTCCAAAATTCTCTATTTGTACTTGCTCTATCCTGGAAGCTGGCTCTGATCGTCTTTGCCTTGGTCCCTCTGCACCGCTTACCGAAATGGTGGAGTCCATTATTCTTCTAGGATTCGCCGCACGTAACCCCACCACCGAAACCGTGTCGCTTATTCACTCGAGTTCATCCCTGACTTAACCTCATCTCTTCATTCCGAGCACCCTCCTACCATTGTTCCCACCTGTACTCACGACTTTCATGTCTATCAACTCTAATGTATGAATACCATATCCTAAATACACACAGCTGTCATTCCTCTACAGCGACATTGGTTTGTAAACAGACTTTATTATTACAAAACACTGTTCATCGCAACTGGGAGTTCACTGCTTTATCTTTGCTGCACCTTGATTCATCTCACTTACCATCCTGGGAGAAGGAACATCCTAAATACTTGGAAATATCTCAATATTCTCAACATGACATTCAATTCTCTTAGGTTTCTTTCCTACTGACATCACTTTAGTCTTCGACTATTTGCACCTATTTTCAAGTTCTAAGATATTTCAGAACAGTCTACCGTTAAGACCAAGTCTTCGGCATACGTCGAACTGTTTACTTTCTTCCTGCCTCTGTATACGTTTCAGTAGATATTCGATGTGAACTGTGAGCTACAGACCCCTATAATTACCTCGAACGAAGAATTCTCACTGTAGCCCAATTGTCAACATTCTGTGAATGCCTTTGAGAACTTTTGGTAATCCACCCTTATTTTAATAACAATTATTATTTCACATCGTTATGCCCAACTCGGATGCGCGATCGAACTGCTTCTTCTCCTTATTATATAGCAAAGTGCATTTGCTTCCTTTGTGCATTTTGACCACGTTGCTCCAGTCTCCTGCTCGTCAACCTGTCATTTGTGAGTTTTGGATCTGAAGATTACCTGCTTTTGGACATCTGCTGGTTTAATTCGTGCCTGTTTCAAATCCGTTTTAATTCTGTCTGTTTTTACTATTATTTTCGTAGAAAGCAACTGCTTGTTTTGTAAGTCTTCCTGGATTCATTCTTTTAGTATACCCATAGAATTTTAACCTGCGTTTTGTAATGTCACTGTGAGTATTTGTGTATTGTTTATTTCTTGTTTCTCTCTGAATCGTATTGTCCCTCAAAGGGTTTTGGAACCAGAATTTTTGTTATGATTTTGTGTTACTTTTCCTCAGTCTTTTCAATGTATTCTTTTCTTTTTAACACGCGTGTTTCTGACCCATAAAGACATTCTGCTTTAATGACTGTATTGTAACGTCTTAGTTCTGTGTACTTCGAGATACATTTTTTTTGGTAGTTATTTACGTATTATTATTATTAAACGATCCATGCTGCACTTCTGAAAAGTGAGATCATAATGAAAGCTGTTCTACTTCAAGAGTAAAGCCTGCGCCAGTAAGAGCTCAAGTAAGGAGAGATCAAACTCTGGCCGGGTCAAAGCTATCGTGTTTTATTAGAAACGGAACATGAGGGAAGAAGTGACTGCCGGAGCTTTGCCAACTGATCTGTGTTGAGAGGATTTGTTGGCCCCATGAAACTAGAAGCCAGACCGTGCTGGTAATACGATTGTTTTCCTATTATTTAGTTCCCTACACAAGCGTTCGCCTCGTTTCTAGAGAGGGCTTACCCCGGCCGGGACCTCTTACATTATGAATGTGTTTTTAAAATTACTTTCTGATATAGAAGACGTCTATCGTTCGATTGATGAGAAATTCGCGTGTCCCAAAAGACTGCATACTAGACTTCATTCGATAATTTCAAATTATAAAATCTAGCAATGAGTGACTTGAAAATAGTCTGCCTAAATAACCTTGAAAGTTGGATGGCACAGTGATCAGTAACATGCTCATCCACTGAGATGAGTGGCAGGTTCTATCCTGGCTCAGTCCTGAAGTGCACCTTATGTCCGTAGATTTGCCGGCACGTAATATAAAACCTACGGGACAAAATTCCGGCTCCTGGGCGTCTGCAAAAGTCGTAAAAGTAGTTAGTGGGTCGTAAAGCCATTAACATTATTATTCCAATATTTTGTGGTGCCTCTGCGCCGTGATACAACGTTTCGTACAGTACAAACGAGATCTATCGATATTTGTAGTAATATGCGTGACTAGGTGCGTGAAATAATGAACATTTCACAACTGACCCTATACCTTAAGAAGGTCCGAGCGTACCATAAATGAAACAAGTAAAAAGAATCTGAGAGAGCCTAAATAAGTCGCTCAAAACTCAATGATCTTATGGCATTGTAGAAGCTCATCACAGGCAAACATTTCTCAGAAACGATTGAACCTGTAATGTTTGTCGTAGGTATCCATATATCTACATGATTGCTACATTCCTCTTCTCCTTTTAGGATTCGTTACTTACAAGACTTCCTCTGTTGAGAGGAAATTGTATAACAAATAAGCTTGAAAGACCCTGTGCTTGGCCTGGCCTGGTCTCACGCACTGAGGACGAGCGGTTTTGTCTCTCAGAAATTCCTATTACACGGTTTCAGGGATTGTAGGTGGGACCGAGTAGGTAAAATTTCGAACAGGAACTGATGTCTGGAAAGGTACCGTACCACCCCGCGTTTAAATTTTACCGCGTCTGGTACTTCAATCAGCGTATGTACGTTGTTGTTGCAGTGGTCCGGCGTCTACTTACAAGATCATTGTACCTGCCCACAAACGGCTGGTAGTAGAACATGGCTCCATCAGCCTCTCGTAAATCCCACTCCTCTCCTAATTGAAACCCTGCAATATCCAATAAGGACCTCAGAATGCTGGATGACAGTTTCTTGTCAACTCCACATGGTTGCTATATCATGTGCTAGTTTTCTTGAGATAGTGGGTTCGAATCCCAATGTCGGCAGCCCTGAAGATGTTTTTCCGTGTTTTCCCATTTTCACACCAGACAAATGCTGGGGCTGTACCTTTATTAAGGCCACGGCCGCTTCCTTCCAACTCCTACGTCTTTCCCATCCCATCGTCGCCATAAGACCTATCTGTGTCGGTGCGACGTAAAGCCACTAACAAGTAAACCTTTGTTTATTTTATTGATAAATAATGGAAGAGGCGCTTCTATCTGTGTAGGGAGACGTATGGTAAAATATCTAGGTAGGGAATATAAAACGAAATTAGAAAGAGAGGAATAAGTGTATTCAATCGTTAAATTACTAAATAAACAATGGCTTGCACTGGGAAGAAGAGCAATTTTTTGTATGTTATAAAAGTATGTGGCAAGAGGAAATAAGAAGCATTAAGGAAAATAATGAAGTGTAAGATCACGTTTGTCCTGTAATATGTATCACTGTATTACATGTAGGACAAGAAGATAAAAACGCCGTTATAACGTCCGGAATGGTTATAATTACTATAATTAATAATACAATTAATATTACAATTAATTATAATACAACATTTATAGGCGATCCGCAACCAGGGGATGGGAGTGTTCTAAAGAACTCACTCAACTGAGCAAACCACAAAATAAATATGAAGCGAGCAACGGAAAGAAAGCTGACAACTCCGTTTCCTCCTACTCCTGTTCTACTAGTCAGCAGACGCGGAACATTTGGACGCTTGTGATATTTTGCTTTTAGCGGGGAAACGGTACGTTTTCGGACACAGCTCGTGTTCAAGGTATGATATAATTGGTCCCCTCTACGAGCCCCAAAAGTGGGTAATACAAATTTAGATTCACCCAGTGCATAGTGGTTGAAGGAGATGTTGATTCCAGTTTCAGTAAACAATGAGACTATTTAATCATCTAGAAAAGCAAAACAACCCCATGTCTCTGAGAAGGAAACCTTCAGCCGGACGCATCTCGAAATTTGTTCATACTTACAGTACGTAAAGGTGACATTGGGCCAGTTATTCAGGCATTCTGGCGAAAATCGTCTTTGAGAAATTCCATTTGCCATATACCAAGTAACCATTACCGATCTTTGCAGCTAGCGCCTGGCTCACTGCCTAGCGCCTGGCTCAGGTTAACGAGGGGTCTGTGATTCCTTCTTGTTTCTATCAACGTACATACATTTTAGGTAAAATTATTTGTTAAAGGAAATGGAACCAATATATGTAGCTTTGAGACTTTTTAACATGGATTACATTTTTGAGTCGGGAGTCTTCTGGAATTAGCGTAAGCAATTCAGAGTGGACGGAAACCCGACAGTGAGGTAACCAGGCAACCAGTGTTCGTCACCTTCTTCTTCGCTATCTTCTATATACAATAGGTAAAAATGGCATCGTAGTTTCCACTGTCTTTATCTGGCGTTTTGTCCAGGCCACAGCAAAGTCCGTTACATCCCCCGGTAATGTCACCGAGGGCAGCAGAATTTTTATCATAACACGTATCTTGCGAATATTGGCGGCAGTAACATTGTTTGGTAAATCAGCGACCATTTTGTTGGACGTAGATGTTGATAGGTGGGGCTATCTTGTGTTGTGTGCTGGATCAGCTGCCATATTATTGGACGTAGTTCATGATGCTACACCTTTTCTCTCTTATGGGTTGAGTGAAAGGATGCGTTTTCTTATCCCATTAGATGTCGTAAGAGGCTACTAAGAGCGGAAGAACCAAAGAATCTGAATTCGCTTTCTCGTCTTCTAAGACCAAAAACGTATTCATGATTCTATGCTTTTCCGTGTAGCAGATAAATTTACATTTGTCCTTCCTATGGCCAAACCCATGTGGAGGAACGTCTCTGTGGTACGTTGTAGGCAAATTAAGAGAAGTGTGTTCAGACGAACAGTCCCCGAGCCAGAGGTCTACAGCTGTGCGATAGCCCATCGGCCACTCGGTGAACCATCGGTAGTGGGAGATCAGCCACGAGCTCTTCAGTCGTGATTCTGCCGAAATGATGACAAGGTAATGAACTTTGTCGAGTTCGAAGGAATCTTTGTGGGAAAAAAATCACGAAGCGAGAAAGAACCGAAATGCGAGGGACGAAATGAACACTGATGGTTTCAGGATTCACTAAACAATCCTTCAAATCAGATCTTCTTGTTATCCAGAAATTACAATGTATACTGCGAAATCGAAGAAATCCGCAGCCTCTCAAGAGTGCATCATTCGTTTTAAATAAAAGAGGGCGGAAATTAATGAAAATGAATCAAATATGATTCCGAGGCAAAGCGGCTGACACAGATGATCCTCCGGCAAGAAGCTCGTCGAATGTAAAGGGGACAGATGAAACTATTAAAGAATAAGTTTTGATTCTACCGCAATTGGTGTTCTCATATCGGTTCCTAATTTTTCTGAATTGTTCCTTTCACTTTATTGAGCAAAATCCAAAACCGAGTGTGCTCCATACTGTAGCCATTTTTATTTTCCAAGGATAACTCGCTATTGGTGGCGCAGGGTAAAATCTACATCTTCACCCAGTCACGAACCCACACATGCCTTATTTTCCTTGTTTGTTTGTTTGTTTGTTTGTTTGTTTGTTTGTTTGTTTGAGTTTTCAAATGATGTTTCTACGAAAGAGAAACGTACGACCAACGAGGCAACTTGCTCCGTGTGGACTGTAGGAGGTAGAACAAATATTGCTTTGCATAGTCACCATTGACGACCAGGCCGGAAATCAGAGCCGAGACCCACCGAGCTTAAGATCAATACGTGGACCACTGAACCACACTTGAACTGCTTCACTTTATCCTCCTCTGCTACGAGGTTTGTAAGTTATTCACAACGTCACCGCAGTACTTTTTAATATCCCTGTAACATGCATCGAATTTATGTTTACAAGCAAAGACAGGCAGTCTAAATTATGGACACATGTTGCAGTTAGAGGACAGAATATCCTCTATCTCCAGAGGACTGTTTAATTTTGAAATTAATTTCAACATTGAACTCGACTACAGAAATTACTATGCTGGGAGCAGAAAAATATGGATTCTGTTAATAACATCGAAGTTGGCTCCGCTATCTCGATAATTAAAAGCTGTTTAATGACAACTAGGAGAAAGTGAGAATGGAGGTGGATCTACGTCCATGTGGGCAGTGGAGGTAGATTAACATCCACGGAATCCCTGCCAGTCGCAAATGGCAACAGAAAATTGATACCATCTCTTCTCATGTTGGGAGCGCGGTTTAGGCACCATGGTTCCCTTAGCTGAGTCTGTAATTTCATCCACTTACTTGTTCCAGCTCCTCGAGTGACCTCCCTTGGTGAACTCTTGTTCTTTTCCAACTCCGACGATGTTAAGTTCCAGAGTCTGTCATTTTCATACCCTTCGTGGTCCTTGTATTTCTGTTGCCGATCGCTGTCTGATCTCTTCTACTTTCGTGTCAGCAGACAATGGTGGGCTAGCTTTACTCCTTCATATGACAGTAATCGCCAGCACCACATGAACGCTCAAAGACATAACAGTCAATAACGAAGATTTATTTAACATTGCCTTCACGGCGCGTACTTGTACACATGATATGGGTTTATGCCGTGTCAAAAAAATAAGGTGAAACTGTTTCCCAGTGAAATTCGCTCCGCGCCTTCAGAAGGAATTCTCGACTGTCCTAGTGTCTCACATCATGAACCATTGTTTTACGGCTAGATGCCCTTCCTGACGTAACAGGATCGGGATTTATGTTTTGCTAAGTTACAAAAGCATGTAAGGTGCAAGTCATGCTAAACAACATTAGCTTTAACTCGAATCCTAAAACAGATCAGTTGGATAGGGACCGTCCAAGCACCCAGCAAATTACCAGCGTAAAGTTGCAAACATGTGGATTTAGCTAGCACATCGTTGATGGTCGCTGTAAAATTACCCACCACTATATGTCAAAAGTATTAAAGATGACGGATAACAGCTGTCAAAGAAAGCACATTACCTACCACCACATGTGAAAGAATAATGTTTAGTGTTATAAAGATGGCAGCACGATGCTCTCTTGATTAAGGAATGCGGATGACAGCTAACGGAACTTTTCAAATTGCCCTGCAGTGGTGGTGCCGCCAGAATTCCCCACTTATACTACTCACGTTACACAACAAACAGTTGGTAATCGCCTGCGTGCAGCTGGCTTACGAGCCAGTGTTCCTGCAGAAGGTGTTCCATTGACCCCACAACAGCGACGTGTAAGGCTGGGCTGGTGTTGAGAAATATGGACATGGGTCGACGAATGGCATACGGTCGTCTTTAGTGATGAATCGCGTTTCTGACTTGCCCGCAGTGATCGCTGGAATCGTGTGCGCCGATGTACCGGGGAGAGGGGAGTAGTATAATAAGCGGGTTGGGCGGCCACCGCCACCGCAGGCTCCCAGAGGCCACCTCCACCACCACCACAGCCAGAGGCCTCCCAGATGCCTCCTCCACCACCACCACAGCCAGAGGCCTCCCAGAGGCCTCCTCCACCACCACCACCACAGCCAGAGGCCTCCCAGAGGTCTCCTCCACCACCCGCGGGATATTTGAATTTGTAAACAAAGCCACGTGCTTTTTGACAGCTATCATCGACAACAACGCATCGCTAACCTCAGGACTGCCATCTTGACGGGCCTAAACCTCAGTAGTACCAACTTAACCTAACTAGCGCGAGATTTGAATTGGTAAACAAATCCACGTGTTTTTGACAGCCACGTGCTTTTTGACAGACAACAACGCATCGCTAACAACAGTACTGCCATCTTGACAGGCCTAAACCTCATTAGTACCAACTTAACCTAACTAGCGTGAGATAAACAAATCCACGTGCTTTTTGACAGCTGTCATCCGCCATCTTTAAACTACAGAGCACCGTGCTGCCCTCTTTACCGCAGTAGCTGCAAATTCGTCACCTGTCATCGGCAGTGCTGTCATCTTGGCGGGCCTAAACCTTAGTGCTACCAACTTAACCTCACTAGCGTGAGATAAACAAATCCACGTGCTTTTTTGACAGCTGTCATCCGCCATCTTTAAACCACAGAGAATTGTGCTGCCCTCTTTATCGCAGTAGCTGCAAATTCGTCACCTGTCATCCGCAGTGCTGCCATCTTAACGGGCCTAAACCTTAGTGCTACCAACTTAACCTCACTAGCGCGAGATTAGAATCGGTAAACAAATCAACGTGCTTTTTTGACAGCTGTCATCAGCCATCTTTAATCTATAGAGCACAGTGGTGCTCTCTTTAGCTATTTACCTTCGAAATGTGGTGGCGGATAACTTGAAAAATGCTTTTTGACAGCAGCCATCTTTGAGCACCGTGCTGCCCTCTTTAGCTAGATACCTGTGGTGGCAGGCAATTCCACATGACAGCAGCCATCTTTAATCAAGAGAGCACCGTGCTGCCCTCTATGTAGTGGCGGCAATTTGAAAAATTCTACATGCTCTTGTTTGGAAACAAACTCACGCGCTTTTTTGACAGCCGTCATCCGCCATCTTTAATCAACAGAGCACAGAGCTGCTCTCTTTAGCTAGATACCTTTGAAATGTGGTGACGGCAATTTGAAAAATTCTATGTGCTCTTGACGAAACCTAACCTCACTTTGAAGGACAATAGAGCGTCGCTAACCTCACTGCTGCCATCTTTACGGTGGTAAACCTCAAAGCTGCCACCTTATGCATGTTATAGCGCGGAATTTAAAATCCAACAACGGAACATTGTTAACCTCACTCTTGTCATCTTTACGGCAGTAAACCTCAAGGCTGTCACCTTATACATGTTGTAGCGCAGAATTTATAATCCAACAACAGAACATTGCTAAACTCTCTGCTATCATCTTGAAAAGTTCAGTGTTCCAAACACTAGTTCGAAAAACGTAACTCATCGCACCTCGGGGATTTTATTAGGTAAGACGTAACCCCTATGTTCCATTCCTTGTTCTGAACATGAAACCATTTACAAATAAAGATTAATTTTCTGCACTTAACAAAGTACAAGCGTTCTTGCTGATAGCGATCGATGAGGTTGTTGCTCCTTTAGCCCTTTGGCCCTTTAGCCCTTTAGCCCTTTTGCCCATTAGCCCTTTTGCCCATTAGCCCCTTGACCTATTAGCCCTACAAGGAATGTGCGGTAAACTAATCTTCTTAGAACAAAGGTATCCCCTGACATGTTCTAAACACATGTTGTATCGAGTACAGTGTTCGGTTCTACTTATTTAGTGTTCTAAACACTTCAATCAATGTTCCGATCACATGATAAAGTTAACGGCATAGAGTGCAGCTTTCGATTCCAGCCTTGTTACGTTTCTTCTGTGATTTGCAAGTCTAAACATGCTTAATGACGTCATCACTGCAGCACGTGCTTACTCTAGCTATTCCGATGCAGGTTTAAACTTGTTCGATAGAGCTATGCTTTGACATAAGAGGAGGTCTTAACAGCTTATGAAAAAGCACGTCGAATTTTTCAAATTACCCGCCACCACATTTCAAAGGTATGAGGTTTAGTGCTGTAAAAATACCTGCACGATGCAAAGCTAGCTTTCTTCATCAGAGCAGCCACCATCTTGTGTAAGCACCTCTAGGCCGTATCATAAGCAGCTGTGTGTAGTCATCGTCTTGTCGCTGCTACCTCCCGCAAGCACCCCCTAGGGCGTCTCATAAGAGCAGCAGTCATCTTGTGCAAGCGCTCTTAAGCTGTCTCATAAGAAGCTATGTATAGCCGCCATCTTGTAGAAATAGATAGCTGCCAATGCCAAAGGGCCTAAGTAGGAATCGAACAGTCAATCTCATCATTAGACTACGTTTTTCTTATGCTATCATGTTCCTGATACTGCAAACCTAGGTATCAGGTAGAAAAATTTTGTCCGTTTTCGAGATATTTAGCATTTTGCATTTAAGCCCCAAATGTAATGAATCGAACCTGCACGGTACGTTATACTCTCTACCATAGCTAGACCTGATCATGTTACGAAGACTTGCTTCATTACAAGCTGAAACAGAGCTAATGCCAAAGGGCCTAGGTTAGAACCGAACCGTTGATCTCATCATTAGACTATGTTTTTCTTATGATATCATGTTCCCCATACTGCGAACCGAGGTATTGGGGAGAAAAATTTTGTCCGTTTTGCTCTACGATGCACCGTGTTCGAGATATTTAACATTATGTATTTAAGCCCCAAATTTAATGAATCGAACTAGCACGACACGTTAGCCTCTAAGCTAGCTTTCTTCATAAGAGCAACAGCCATCTTGCGCAAGCACCCTTAAGGCGTCTCATAAGGAGTCGTGTATAGCCGCCATCTTGCGTCCGCCATCTTGCGCAAGCATCCTTAGGGCATCTCTAGCCATCTTGTGCAAGGACCCTTAAGCCGCCTCATAAGAGCAACCGCCATCTTGCGCAAGCATTTCTAGGGCGTCTCATAAGGAGCCTTGTATAACCGCGATCTTGCGCAAGCATCCGAAGGGCATCTCATAAGAACCTATGTATAGCGGCCATCTTGCATAAGCACCTTTAAGGAGTCATGTATAGCCACCATCTTGTGCAATTAGCGTCGAGAGATGGCTGATGTAGATTTTTTCTTTTTAAATTATCCGCCACCATATTTCAAAGGTATGTGCCTAAAGAGTGTAGCACTGAGTTCTATAGATTAAAGATGGCGGATGACAGCTGACAAAAAGCGCGTGAGTTTGTTTACTAAACAAGAGCACGTGGAATTTTTCAATTTGCCGCCACCACATTTCAAAGGTATCTAGCTAAAGATGGCAGCACGGTGCTCTCTTGATTAAAGATGGCGGATGACAGCTAACAGAATTTTCAAATTGTCCGCTACTACATAGAGGGCAGCACGGTGCTCTGTAGATTAAAGATGGCGGATGACAGCTGACGAAATTGCCCGCATGATAGCAGCACAATGCTCTATTGATTAAAGATGGTGGATGACAGCTGTCAAAAAAAAGCACGTGGCTTTGTTTACTAAACAAGAGCACATAGAATTTTTTCAAATTGCCGCCACCAAATTTCAAAGGTATCTAGCTAAAGATGGCAGCACGGTGCTCTCTTGATTAAATATGGCGGATGACAGCTAACAGAACTTTTCAAATTGTCCGCTACTTCATAGAGGGCAGCACGGTTCTCTGTAGATTAAAGATGGCGGATGACAGTTGAAGAAATTGCCCGCATGATAGCAGCACATTGCTCTTTTGATTAAAGATGGTGGATGACAGCTGTCAAAAAGCACGTGGCTTTGTTTCCAAACAGAGCACACAGAATTTTTCAAATTGCCGTCACCACATTTCAAAGGTAACTAGCTAAAGTGCGCAGCACTGAGGTTTGTGATGCAAGATGGCGGATGACAGCTGTCAGAAAAAAGCACGTGAGTTTGTAGAGTACGTGGAATTTACCGCCACCGCAAAGAGGGCAGCACTGTGCTCAAAGATGGCTGCTGTCACGTGGAATTGCCTGCCACCACAGGTATCTAGCTAAAGAGGGTAGCACGGTGCTCTCTGGATTAAAGATGGCTGCTATCAAAAAGCATTTTTCAAATTATCCGCCACCACATTTCAAAGGTTAGTAGCTAAAGAGGGCACCACTGTGCTCTATGGATTAAAGATTTTGGATGACAGCTGTCAAAAAAGCACGTGGATTTGTTTACCGATTCTAATCTCGCGCTAGTGAGGTTAAGTTGGTAGCACTAAGGTTTAGGCCCGTTAAGATGGCAGCACTGCGGATGACAGCTGTGACGTACCACATTTCAAAGGTAAGTAGCTAAAGAGGGCAGCACCGTGCTCTATAGATTAAAGATGGCGGATGTCAGCTGTCAAAAAAGCACATAGCTTTGTTTCCAAACAAGAGCACGTAGAATTTGCCGCCACCACATTTCAAAGGTATCTAGCTAAAGAGGGCAGCACTGTGCTCTGTTGATTAAAGATGGCGGATGACGGCTGTCAAAAAAGCGCGTGAGTTTGTTTCCAAACAAGAGCATGTAGAATTTTTCAAATTGCCGCCACTACATAGAGGGCAGCACGGTGCTCTCTGGATTAAAGATGGCTGCTGTCATGTGGAATTGCCTGCCACCACAGGTATCTAGCTAAAGAGGGCAGCACGGTGCTCAAAGATGGCTGCTGTCAAAAAGCATTTTTCAAATTATCCGCCACCACATTTCAAAGGTAAGTAGCTAAAGAGAGCACCACTGTGCTCTATAGATTAAAGATGGCTGATGACAGCTGTCAAAAAAGCACGTTGATTTGTTTACCGATTCTAATCTCGCGCTAGTGAGGTTAAGTTGGTAGCACTAAGGTTTAGGCCCGTTAAGATGGCAGCACTGCGGATGACAGGTGACGAATTTGCAGCTACTTCGATAAAGAGGGCAGCACAGTGCTCTGTGGTTTAAAGATGGCGGATGACAGCTGTCAAAAAAGCACGTGGATTTGTTTATCTCACGCTAGTGAGGTTAAGTTGGTAGCACTAAGATTTAGGCCCGCCAAGATGGCAGCACTGCCGATGACAGTTGACGAATTTGCAGCTACTGCGATAAAGAGGGCAGCACGGTGCTCTGTAGTTTAAAGATGGCGGATGACAGCTGTCAAAAAAGCACGTGGATTTGTTTATCTCACGCTAGTTAGGTTAAGTTGGTACTACTGAGGTTTAGGCCCGTCAAGATGGCAGTCCTGAGGTTAGCGATGCGTTGTTGTCGATGATAGCTGTCAAAAAGCACGTGGCTTTGTTTACAAATTCAAATTTCCCGCGGGTGGTGGAGGAGACCTCTGGGATGCCTCTGGCTGTGGTGGTGGTGGAGGAGGCCTCTGGGAGGCCTCTGGCTGTGGTGGTGGTGGAGGAGGCATCTGGGAGGCCTCTGGCTGTGGTGGTGGTGGAGGTGACCTCTGGGAGCCTGCGGTGGCGGTGGCCGCCGAACCCGCTTATTACACTACTGAGGGGCCACCCATATCTTATTGTCTAGAGGCACACAGGGCCAACACCGAGCATTATGGTCTGGGGAGCTATTGGCTTTAATGTGAAATCACAATTAGTGCTTGTTGACGGCACTATGACTGCTCGGCAGTACGTTGATAGGGTACTCAATCCAGTGGTTATCCCTATGATGGCGAACATTGCTAATGGGATGTTTCAGCAGGACAGTGCCCGGGTTCACACTGCACGCATGTCCAGAGAAGCTCTCTACGACATCACAACCTTAGAATGGCCCGCCAGATCTCCGGACCTCAGTCCTATCGAGCATGTGTGGGATATGATGGGTCGACAACTGACGAACAGTGCTCAGCCATCCACAACTCTGGAACAACTGACCCGTGCAGTGCAGTAATCGTGGGCCACAATTCCTCAGCAAGCGATCTAGGGCCTTGTTGACCCCATGCCTCGACGAATTCATCAATGTCTTGCAGCTTGTGGTGGGCAGATTCTGTATTGATTGTTGTCCAAACTTGCGGTCAGAGGGACCTGAAAGTGTAATCATCGAATCACAACCGAACACTCGTCCTGCATATTTAATTGCAGCAATGTAGCACCACTCCTTCTGGATGCTGCAGTTTCCATTTCCTTCAGTGTATGTCCAATCTCGGCGTTTCTCCAACTCTTTCTATTGCTTCCTCATTACTAACTCTATCAGTACAAGGAATTTTCAGTAATCGAGTATAACACCACAGTTCAAAGGCTCATACCCTCTTCCTCTCTGCCACCTCTAGTGACCAGGTCTCACTTCCGCACAGTCCGAGTCGATGGCTGAATGGTCAGGATACTGGCCTTCGGTTCAGAGGGTCCCAGGTTGGATTTTCGGCCGGATCGAAGATTTTGACCTTCATTGGTTAATTCCAGTGGCTTGGGGGCTGCGTGACTGTGCTGTCCCCAACATCCCTGCTACTCACACACGACACATAACACTACTCTCCACCACAATAACACGCAGTTACCTACAAATGGCAGATGCCGCCCACCCTCATCGGAGGGTCTGCCTACAAGGGCTGCACCCGGCTAGAAATAGAAACACGAAATTAAATTAAAATTCCGCACAGAAATACGCTGCATGCATGTTTTAACTAGTTGTTTCCTCAGTTTAAGGTGATATTTTTACACATGAGGAGCTTTCTCTTTTCACTGAAGGCAATCTTTGCCTAGTTAATTCTGCTGACCAAATCTCTCTTACTTCGGTTATCACCTGTAATTTTGCTCCCTAAGTATCAAAAGTCTTCAACGTACATTTTTCTGTACATTGTGCAAATCAACATTTAGGTTGACGAAACGTACGGTATAATAATCTAATAGGCCACTGTACATATGTCTGTTTGTCCGAGCATCACGTGAATCATCATCATCCTGTAGAGCTACCAGTCACGTGACGGGTCACTTTAGAACATGTCTTTGGTCGAGCCGCATACATTTTCCTTCACACACCCTGTAGCCATCTCTCCCTTGGTCTTCTTTCTTTCACTTCCATCTTTCTGGGTATCATCATCTTCTCCATTCACATCACGCGTCTATATAATCTATGTTTTGATTCCTCTAACCTATCCTACAAAGGTTCTACTACATCTCTAGTTTTCTCCTTTCTCTTTTTAAACGTTTTATTACTCCTTTCCTTTCCTTTCCTTTTCGTTTCTTTCCTTTTCTTTCCTTTTCTTTTCTTTCTTTCTCTCTTTCTTTTTTCCTTTCTTAATCCCTTTACCCTCCTAGCTTGGTTTATCCTTCGTACTCATCGAGGGATCACATCTCCACCGCATCAATGGCAGTGTCCTAAAGCGTAAGACTTGGCATTGTGATACACCTCGGGAGGAGGACCAATACCTCCCTGCTATGCTGAAGAGGAGCCTTGTGTGAGTATATGGCCAGATCGAAAGTGTAGTCAAGGAAGAGGGGAGGAAGCGGCCGTGGCTTTAAGTTAGGTACTATTTCGGCACTTGCCTGGAGAACTGGGAAACCACGGAAAACCACTTCGAGGACGGATGAGTTGAGACTCAAACTACCTCTACTCACTTGACCTCCCGAGGGTGAGTGGACCCCGTTCCAGTACTCGTAACACTTTTTAAAATTTCGTGGCAGAGCCGAGAATCGAAACCCAACCTCCGGGTTTGGCAGCCAATCACACTAACCACTACACCACGGAGGCGTACTACTCCTATTCTACTTCTCATCTCACAGGTCTCCACGCATTTTATTTATTTATTTATTTATTTATTTATTTATTTATTTATTTATTCACGAAGCACAAGATACAGCTACACTGAGCAAATTTCACTTGCACTGTCAACAGACTATTTAACAAACGTAAACTTTCATAATAAAATATAATAAACATAACAAAATATAACAAGATTAGGTACACATCCTACTAATAACTGTCCAAATCGAAAACCATAGAATGTCCATGTTCATAGCCAAGTCGTCGTGGGTCAAGATGGCGGTATAATCCCTTCACATCAACTTATCTTTAAGATACTATTTACACACCTCTCGAATTCACTTTTATTTGATGCTATATCAAGCTCTTGTCTCCTATTAATATTGTTAAAGAGTGTTGGGAGGCGGATTAGGAAAGATCGTTGAAGTATTGAGTGCTGAGTGTGGGGAATGTGGAGAAGGTCTTTGGTTCTGGTGGAACGGGAAGGAACGCGGAGAGAGAAGAGAGAAACAAGATGTTCCGAGCGGTAATGTCCATTTAAGATCTCGTGGAGGAAACTCAGGTCAGCTACCTGTCGCCTGATGTGCAGCGGTGACACATTAATTGCCATTAATATCTGCTGCGTAGACAGATTTCTGAGCTTGGGGTTTCTGTTCCTTACAATTGCAGCAAAGAAGGACACTGCTCTGTCTAACTGCTTAGTATTGGAGGGGGCGGCTGTTGTCCAAATCGGAGAGCAGTAGTTTAAGAGAGGTCGAACGATCATGAGGAAGAAGTGACGAAGAGCAATGGGGTCAGAAATTTCTGTGAAGCGATAGAGAATACCTAGTAATTTCATAGCCTTGGTTGTATATGTTTCTATATGGGTCTTAAATTGTAATTTTGTATCGAATATTACACCTAGGTCACGCTGTTGCGTAACCACGGTGATGGGCTTGTCGAGTAGGTAATATGATGTCGGTAGAGGAGATTTACGCAGTGTTATGGTCATGTGGCTGCATTTTTGTGGATTGGGGATAAGTTTCCAAGTACGGCACCAGTTCGAGAGGGCATTAAGTGAGGACTGTAGAAGAGCTGCATCTGCTGGATTCCTAATCTCCCTAAATATCTTGCAGTCGTCAGCAAAGAGTAGGGTATTGGCTGTTTCGTTGAGTTCGGACGGCAGATCGTCCAAAAACAAAGAAAACAGCAAGGGGCCAGGAGTACTACCTTGTGGGACACCGGAGGTGACTGGTAACCATGAGGATGAAGTGCCTGATATTACCACTCTCTGCCAACGGTTATGTAGGAAGCCAGCAAAAAGGGTCAGAAGACTGCCATGTATATTAAATCGTTCGGAGAGTTTATGGAGCAACAGAGTATGGTCAACAGAATCGAAAGCTTTCGAAATGTCTACGTAGCAGATGTCCAGCTGTGATTTAGCTGCAATGGCGTGTGATGCAAAGCTATGCAGAGTGGCGAGGTTTGTTAGACAAGAGCCACCTGGTAGAAAACCATGCTGCTTGGTTGAGATATACGGCAAAGTGAATGCGAGGAGACGCTGGTGTATAATTTTTTCAAAGATAAAGGACAGTGTGGGGAGAATAGAGATTGGTCGGTAAGATGAAACATTAAATTTGTTGCCTGATTTCAGAAGTGGAACAATATTTGCCTGTTTCCAGGTAATAGGAAAATAGCCCGCGGCAAAACATCTGTTAAATAATTTAGAGAGAGGGACGCAAAGAGTGCTGGCAGTATTTTTTAGGAAAAGAGGACCTATAGTGTCGACACCGGTAGCTTTGTTGGTACGAAGAGTTTGAAGAAGGTTATGAACTTCACTTGGCGTGGTAGTTATGCTTGATAGGGTTCTGTTTGAAGCTGTACCAACGGGAGGGAGCGGTTGGTTTTGTAAGGGAGGGGAGAAGTTTGAGAAGAAATACCTGTTGAACAGTTCATTGCGATCGGCGCCATCTGCTGTTGTATCGTTGTGGTTCACGCTGACAGGAATCCGCTCCGTCCTTCTCCGTGTGTTGATGAGACTCCAGTAGCGCTTGGGATTGCTGCGGACGTTTTCAGTGACAGTATCTACGTGGGCTTTGTAGTCTCTTCTGACCATAAACCTCGCGTGGCGGCGGATTTTAACGAAGGTATTGTGAGTGTCCCCTCATTATCCAACTTCCTGACGTACACGTCAGTATTGACATGTACACTAACATGGCAAAATGCGTGGGATATAAGCACTTAAACGTAACAGTCGGTGGTCCCAATATCTCTATCATCCCTAGAGTGAGTTGTAAATACCGTCTGTGCTGGTAGCGGCAAGGCTACGTGCATTTCGGGCTTTAGAACGGGCCATACGGTCCAAGTTGTGGGAACATTCCTAGGTGGACGGTGTCGTGCAGGGCGGTGGCCAATGATCGTGATAAGCACACAAGCTACACTGGCTCAGATCACAATGACATTCAGCGTTCTTAACGTCAGTGGCGTACAGGAGCAGAGTGCCCTTGTTAACAGCACGACACGGGGCAGGAAGACTCACCTGAGTGCGTGACATTACTAACTGCACCTGAAGAACTGACTTAATGTAGCCTAGTCCGATGAATTGTTCCAGTACTTTCGAGATGATGGCAGAGTTCGGATACGGCGTAGGTTCCATAGTTGCCAACAGGGCGCCGTACTATCCCATGACTTTTGACATGTCAGATTATATGTTTGTTATGTCTCTCTGTTTAGCTGAATGCAGGGCTGAGTGGCTCAGACGGTTGAGGCGTTGGCGTTCTGACCCTAACTTGGCAGGTTCAATCTTGGCTCAGTCGGGTAGTATTTGGAGGTGCTCAAATACGTCGGTAGATTTACTGGCACGTCAAAAGAACTCCTCCGGGACCAAATTCCGGCACCTCGGCGTCTTATAAAAACCGTAAAAATAGTTAGTTTGACGTAAAGCCAATAACATTATTATTGTTTGCTGAATTGACAGACATCGTTACTCCACACTCCGCTTCTGATATTTCTGAGAAATGTTCCCGTTTGTCTCTCCCGCTCACTTATCTCCTTACCGTTTCTTCCGTATTCCCCTTTAAGCAGCACATGTTACATGCATGTCTCTATCTTGTTCCCCACTAATCGCCACTCCAGCAGTTGGTCTGTCCTTCTTCACCGGCGTTCATCACATATACAGAACTTTAACTACTTGATCTCATGCAGCTCCATGGCTAAATGGTTGGCTCTAGGGGACCCTCGTTCGATTCCGAAACGGGTTGGGGACTTTAAATTTGATTGATTAATTCCTATGTTTCGGAGTCCGACTTCAGCCTTATAATTCACCTTAGATAAGGCGCCATACTCACAAAAGCGCGGGTCTTCACGTTAGCCGTACGTCATTATACTCTTCTCTGTGAGTAGAGTCAACTCTGTATATTGTAAGAGGCTACTAGGAGGGGGGATCTGTACTCGCGCTTACGTCTTCTAAGCCTAAAAACATATCCATTACTTTCCGTGCAATGTACAAGTGCGAATTTTTGTACTCAGAATAAGACATATCGTACCAATCACGTAAATTACCAAATGTTTTGGATGTTTCCTTTCGAGATTTGTTATGTGTGATGTGAATTCTTGTAGACTTCTTTATTGAGAACTTTGTTGATATTTTACGAACTACTTTGTGCTTCTAGAATTATTACTATGTTTTCAATTTTAATTTTCCCTTGTGGCAGTCGACCCTGTGTCGTGCTGTGATGTACAACCGTCACTGCGACTGTCAGCCTAGTGGCTTCAAAACTAATCTCGGTCCCGCGTGACGAGGGAGGCATAACTTGGATTCAAATGGAATCCAGAGTGTCAGCTCATCTCAGAGACCACGAAAACTATAGATTCGACACTAATATCGGTCATTTTCGATTCATTCTACATGCCATCCCCCTCGTCAACCCCTCTCCAAGGATCGAGACGGGTGTCTTAGGCCCACAGTATATTTTTCCAGAAAGTAAGTCATATGTCAATATGGTTGGGAACTATGCTGAAATATACACACATTAATCCACAATCTCCCCATGCCAAATGGGGATGAAGTTAGACTTAAGTGTAACTATTCATCCCAGAGACCCTGACCATTTACGATGATTTTTGTACATCACCCTATCTCCAAGCATACTGCTAGGGATGCTAAGGCGGCCCTAATCCCACAGTATCATTTTAGAGATAGTAATTCATAAGCATACCAAGTTTGGTTCGAATTGCACTATGCGTTCAAGAGCTATGTGGGAACACAAACACACATTTCATGGCCTTCGGAAATTCTGTACCGAAGATGTTCTTTTTTGCGCAATTAAATCTACCTTCACGAGGACGACGTATTTCAGCGCTTTCTGTTAACATCGGACTAAGACAGGATCTAACCTGCCAAGTTGGGCTCAGAAGTATTTATTATTATTATTATTATTATTATTATTATTATTATTATTATTATTATTATTATTATTGTTATTAATATAATACTTACTATGTGTTACTTGTACTTGTAATTATACTGTACAGTGGTTAAGTGTAAGAGATAGTTAGCCGCAAATAAGGGCTTTGTCTATTTCTGTCTACCTACAGCATTCGGTTTCTCTCGATTTTATACACTCCACACGAACATCACTCTGACAATTCTTTCGCTGGTTTTTAATGGAAGATATAAAATTAATTTACATGCTTTCGTTTGTTCAAATCAGCCAGATGTAAGTCGTTTTTATTCCGAGTTAAATAAAACTCCTCTTGAAACTCGCACAAAAGAATGTAACAGAAGCAACCTCCGTATTTAATAAATAAACCTCTTTCTATGCGAGAGAAAGTCGTATATTAAATTTTCCTCCGCATTTAGAGTAACGATTTCTTTTACTGCTCACTAAAAGCGCGACTTGGCAGGGTTCTATGCATTCTGATAAGGAAATAATTTCGTTATAAACAGACTGCTGACTTCTGAACCTCTTATCAACTTAATCAGATGTAATCGAGTTGTTGACCACAGCGCCTAAAAGTGTGCCATTTCAATGTACACGATATTTTTAGCAGTGAAGGAAGGTTCACGAACTGTGGAGTCCACTCATGTTCCGGAAACAGGAATATTTGAGGGGAAAGTCAGGTTACGTCAAGGATCGGCACTTAGCCCATTTCTCTTGTAAATCACCAAGACGTAGGAGCTCTTGTTTGTACAGTACTCCAGAAGAACTGCAAGAGAAGTTAGTAACTAGGAACAGTAGCAGCAAGAGAGGAATACGTAACAGCAAGGTTGGCGAGTCAGTTGTGGTGGTGATCATTGTGTTAACAAGAAATACACCTGCGTAACTAACCTCTATTCAATGTAATCATAGGGGAAATGGAACATCTTCAAGGGGAATGTGTACCATTGACAGAAATCTTCAGACATCTTGGTTCAGTGGTGCTGAATGATGGTGAAATAGGAGTTAAGATCAGCTGAAATGTCCAGTCTGTCTGGAATTAACAGCTGCGGGAGTCCTGCGAGACAAGAGGATACTTCACATGCTATTTGGGAACAGTGAAAATGACAATAACTAAGGAGGGTTGTATGAATTCTGATCACCAAAATATTTCGTTTCAGACAGACTGCTGAGGTGACAGAAATGAGAGAAAGGACCGAACGTGAAACGAAAGTGTACGGGTTTGGGTAAAGGTGACCAAGTAAGGACTAAGGTGGTTTGGCCACGTCATGAAGAGAGTGGGAAGAGGCCTCTGTATGCCTCCTTCCGGAATCAGAAGATGAGACAGGCCCCGTGGTTCAGAAAAGAACTCCGTTATTTCGGATCTCAAAGAACTGGAATTGGAGGAAGAACTAGTGCCCAGTAGAAATGAATGGAGGAGATGGAACAGCATCAGCTACCCTGAGTATCACGGAGTGTTACCATGCTCGAGAAGGAGAAAATATGCTTTACATCGCACCGACACAGATAGATTTTATGGCGACGATAGGATAGGGAAGACTTAGGAGCGGGAAGGAAGCGACCGTGGCCATACTTAAGGTACAACCTGATGTGAAAATGGGAACCCACGGAATATCACTTTCAGGGCATGTGAGAGTGGAATTCGAACCTACAATCTCCCGAACGCAAGGTGACAGCTACGTGCCCCAAATAATGCCACCACTCGCTCAGTATCGAGAAGAAGAAGAATAATCAAGAGGTATGGTAGACCCACGGAGAGCGTCAAAGTGGAAGACTCCCTAGGCGTGGCAGGATAGGAAGAGAACAAGTGTTAGCCATGCGAGGTCGGGTAGGAAAGACGAAGGTGAGTGTGCGTCACAAGTAAGCGGAAATAATGTCGGACTTAGCTAATGATTAATAAGCGACGCTCCCCTGACCTGGCAGAGGGTAATGCCTCATCAACACGGCGAGGTCCAGAAGCTCTACCTGATGTTTTATTTTTGTGTTTCAGAGCTTTCTCCTCTTCAATATCTAGTCTGTAAAGGTATTTACTCAAGCACTAGGTGGAAAACAGGAGGGATCACAATAAATAATCTGCGATATGCAGATGATACAGTTCTGCTTGCAACAACTGCAGACATTACCGAACTGTGTGCTTAAAGACAATCCTGCAGCAGGTCTGCGTTTAAACATGACAAGTAATGTCATGTCATTCAACGTGTTAACTTGACAGTAGCTGGCACACCACTGGAGCAAATCGAACGCTCTCTGCAGCGTAGTGCAACAATGCTGTTGAAATTAGGTCCTGGACTGAACAGGCAAGATAATGAGCAAGCATCTCTGTAACAGGGACTTAAAGATCAATCTGCATCTCCGTTTACTTCGGTGTTATGTATTTTCTGTCTTATTTTATGGTGCCGAGACTTGGACCTTAACAGAGAACATCACCAGAAAAGTTCGACCGTTTGAGATGTGGTGCTACCAACGCCTGCTCAGAATATCATGGGTTGACAGAATACGTAACGCTGAAGTACTCCAACGCCTCAACAGAGAGCTACACATCATGCACAACTTCAAAAAGAAGAAACTTGGCTACTTTCGCCACATTATTTGAAATGCTAAGTAAAGACTACTTTAGCTCATCTTACAAGGTAAATTTGATGGAAGGAGGAGAATATCTTGGCTAATGAGTCTATGAGAATGGTAAGGACCCAGTACCCCCACTCTTTTCCTACTGGCTGAAAACAAGTACCAGATCACCCTGGTGGCAGCCGGCATTGACCTTTTGCAGCCTGTATGCAGTAAATAAAATGTGCTGGAATCCCAATGAATTATTATGAAGGTATACAAACTTCAAGAGACTGCAGTCTTTGGTAACTCGGACGATAAACTTACTGCCATGATATATTATTATTCTTTCTTCTCGTTTTGGCCATCCATGCACCACGGTAGACAAACTCTACAGTATTTTTCAATTCTCTGACAGTACCTTTTCACCGTTTTCCTTGTTTCTTTCTTTGGTGCACAGTCTTGTTCTCGTCAGCCACTCCTCCCTTGTGAACTACGTGAGGCGGTGGTAGAATACATCCACGGTATCCCCTGCTAGTCATAAGAGGGACCGCAAGGCTTATCACCTTCATCTTTCCTATCCTACTTCCGTTGGTCAAGTCTTGTTCTTTTCCCACTCCGAAGGTATTGAGTTTTCGAGACATAGATCCTACCTTTCTTGTTTCCGATACCTTCATTTTTTGAACAATCGGACCTTTTCCCTTTACACTCTGATTACTGTTAATGGAGGATTGTTGGCCAGTTATACTTCCTCTGGAAGTAATAATCATCACTCTTGTTTCAATGTACGTAGTTCGTCCCTCTTAAAAATGATGTGTTAATGCAAAGCTCGACGTCAAACCTATTCTTGTCCTTTAATTTGGGAGATAGTGGGATCGAGCCCCGCTGAAGATTGTTTTCCGTGATTTCCCCCTTAAACACCAGGAAATTGCGAGACTGCACAACAACTAACGCCACGGACACTCCCTTCCCACTCTTCGCCGTTAGACCTCACTGTCCTGTGCGACGTAAATCAAATTCGAGAACAAGCCTAGGCTTAATTCACTCTTGTGACAACACCCAGTAAGTGGGAAAAGGGCCAGGAAGGAATTAATTAGGGTTTTAATTAACTGACCCGTATTATTCAGGAGAGTTCATAATTTTGTCTAAGTCTCCTGTTATTCGGGACACATTTATCGGGATCCCGAAATTTCCAAAATTTTTCGGCAGAAATAATTTCATGACTTATGATTGCTACACAGAGTACTTTGAGAAAATTGACTTTAGTGACACAAAGAATTTTTTATGGATTTTTTAAAATACTGTCCAAGATTGGAGTGAAGTGTATTTACAGAAATTTCTAGTAACAAACAATCGATGACAAAGTACCGTCTGTATGTACAATATTTTTGTTTGATTAGGATGTAGTGAAGTAGAACTTTGAAAACGCAAGCGTGAAATGTTGTTCGGTGGAGTGTTGAAGTAAGACATGCTCAGAGCAGTAGAGCCTAGAGTTCTAGGCACTAAGAGAGAATGCAAACTTACTGAGGCGAGTAACACTACTCTCACAACGGCTGAGTTATGAGATTTGCATAAACGTTAGGAGTACGGCCTATGAGAAACCCTAGACTCTTGCTACGTCATGTAGGAGCAGGCTGGACGACACTTCTAACCTATTGCTGAAGTCTAACCATAAGCAAAATAAATGTTAGTGGAACGCTACTGCATTCCTTTTGGATGTCAGAAGAAACAAGCTACTATTGAAGAAAATACCTTCGACCGCAAGAACCCTGTACTTTTGTTTCATAAATCTGGATCGTTTATTTAATACTTCGTATCGTAGCCGTGCATCATCCATCACTGTAATTCGATTGATGTTAGCTGTTTGAGGATCAAGAACTAAATTTTTGTCAACTTTTGCCGCACCTTTGGTCCCGTTAGAGATTTCATGTATAACATCGCCATTACTGATCTCATGAATTCGATCATGATATTCAAGAACCTCAGATAAATGTTTGAAATCTTTTGCCTACTGTTATGTAACTTCATGCTCTCTCGTGTAGAGCTAAACCGTTCATCTTTATCCATTACTGTTATTTAGGTAATCTTTCTTCTTGGGCGACCTGCAACTGTTAAGGAAATATTTTAAAATAATAAAAAATGCAAAGTGAATGCTGTGTACAGTGAATTCTGGTCATCTTTTGCCCGGCTGAGTGGCTCAGATGGTTGAGGCGCTGGGAATCTGACTCCAACTTGGCAGGTTCGATCCTGGCTCAGTCCGGTGGTATTTGAACTTGCTCAAATACGTCAGCCTCGTGTCGGTTATCCTGCTATGGTATGGAGTAGACCGTACAGCCAGCGACTCAACGCCGAGTGTTGGGCGGCGGGAAATAACCTGACACCCTAAAGGAGCCAACGGCTTATGGCGTAGGAGCTCCCTTAGGAGGGTGATGGTCCCTAAGTGGAGGAAATGCCACTAGAATCCATCAGGTAGCGTCTGTACTTCATGTTAGGAGCGGCTACCAACAGCGTCTGTTCTCCATGTTAGGGGCGGCTGAGTCTACACCAGTGAAGGCAAGGGGAAACCACACTGGTATAAATTCCCAGGAAATCACTATGGCGAGGAATCAGAAAGAAATGGCCCCTAGTCCCTGGCAGCCCTTAAATAGGCGAGGGGTGCTAAGAATCTCCCGGCTCAAATTAGTGAATTCCGCAATAAGAATGGGGACTTGGAACGTCAGAAGTCTCTATGCAGCTGGCAAGCTTGACAATCTTATCAAGGAAATGGTTAGATTAAGAACACCATTAATGGGAATTAGTGAAGTTTGCTGGCCGGGTGCAGGTAAATGTCATCGTGATGATGGTACATTCTATTACTCTGGTAGCGAAGATAACGATAAAGATCATAGAAATGGAGAAGGAATCTTTATAAATTCTTAACTTACGAAGTATGTCAGCAACTTTGTACCAGTCTCTGATCGAATCATGTTATTACAGCTTTCAAGCTCACCTTTTAACGTAAACATCTTGCAGATATATGCACCAACAGCGGACAAAAAGTACGATGACGAAGTAGAAACATTCTATGAACAACTTGGAACTGTTCTTAAAGACTTGAAGAAGGATGAAATAACTGTCATAATGGGTGATTTCAACGCAAAAATTGGTCAAGGGTGTCGTTCCGACTTGGTAGGCGAATTTGGGCTTGGTAAATGCAATGACCGGGGAGAAAAGCTGTACGAATTTTGTGTAGAACATCAAATGGTTCTCACCAATACATGGTTCAAACTTCCAAAACGTCGTTTATACACATGGAAAGCTCCTAAAGATGATCCGTCAGAATCCTGACTCAACAAGGAACCAAATTGATTACATTCTGATAAATAAGCGTTTCAGAAATTCCATCAAAAGAGTCACAGCATATCCAGGTGCAGATATTTCCTCGGATCATAATCCATTGATAGCTAACGTAAGAGTTCGTCCGAAAATCATGAAGAATAAGCCTAGAAGAAAGGTACTAAATACACCTAATCTGCAAAATTGTGAAGCTCGGCATAAAATTGCTCAGGATTTGAATAGGCATTTAAAAGAAGTCAATACCAATAACTGTGAAACAGCAAATGATTTATGGAATCAGTTTAAAAGTCGGGTAGAGATACTTCTTCAAAACACAGATCAAAAGATACATCCAATGAAGAAAAAGAAATGGATGACAGATGATATTCTTGAACTAATGGAACAACGAAGATTAGTAAAAAATGATGCAGAGGAATACCATAAATTACAACGCCACATAAGGAAAGAAATACGTGCTGCGAAAGAGAACTGGATGAAAGAACAATGTGTGGAAATGGAAATCTTTCAGTCTAAACATGATCTGTTCAATATACATCGAAAATTAAAGGAAATAGCTGGCATCTACAGAAAACGTAACCTTTCTGTACTGGTTGATGTTACAAACAGGCCTATTATTAATGAAGAAGAAGTTTTAAATACTTGGGAAAATTATCTGATAGAACTTTTCTGTGATCAGAGAGGTGAGGAATCTAACCAACGAGCTAATTGTGAAGGCCCTGACATTCTTAAATCAGAAGTGCTATATGCTGTGAAAGTTTCAAAAAGCAAGAAATCACCAGGTCCAGATAACATCCCTGTAGAACTTCTTAAAATGATTGACGAAGACAATATCCAATTCTTGGTAAAGTTGTTCAATACTATATATAATACTGGAGACATCCCATCTGACTGGCTGTTATCTACATTCATCACGTTGCCAAAGAAGCAAAAGGCATGCAAGTGTAATGATTATAGGCTAATAAGCCTCATGAGCCACACACTTAAAGTATTCCTTCGTGTAATACATAACAGAATCAAGACTAAGTGTGAACAAGACCTCGACGGAACACAGTTTGGGTTCAGAAATTCGTTTGGTGCAAGGGAAGCATTGTTTGCGCTAAATATCCTAATTCAGAACAGTCTAGATCAACAGCAAGAAGTGTTAGCTTGTTTCATTGATTTTGAAAAGGCATTTGACAGAGTACAACATCCAAAACTTGTAGAACTCCTAAAGGATATAGGAGTTGACAGCAAAGATATCCGCATTATTGAAAACCTTTACTGGAGACAAAAGGCCGTTGTCCGAATCGGAAATCAAACTACAAACGAGATAGCCATCCAAAGAGGAGTTAGACAAGGTTGTGTTTTGTCTCCATTGTTATTCAACCTTTACTCGGATAAAATTTTCAAAACAGCTTTAGAAAATCAACAATATGGAATAAAAGTAAATGGCGGCATAATTAACAACATAAGATATGCGGATGATACAGTCATCCTGTGTGACTATTTTGAAGGTCTCCAGCTCCTGCTCAATAATATCAGTGCAGTAAGTGAGGACATGGGACTAAAAATAAATGTAAACAAGACCAAGTTCATGATCTTCAGCAGACGTGCCAATGCTGAGGCAATCTTACAACTAAACAACCGACAGATTGAGAGAGTAACCACTTTTAAATATCTGGGTGCCATTGTCACTGAACAACTTGATCCCGAGAAAGAAGTGAAACAGAGGATATCAATAGCACGAAAAATATTTACAAAAATGAAATCTTCCTTTTGCAATGACTACTTAAATTTAAAACTTAGACAGAGGATGGTCAAGTGCTATAATATGGTCAGCCTTGCTATATGGTGTGGAAACATGGACTCTCAAGAAGATATCAGTGAAACGCTTGGAAGCCTTTGAAATGTGGATCCACCGTAGGATGCTCAGGATTTTGTGGGTTGCACGACTAACGAACCAAGAAGTACTCAGAAGGGTAAGAGCAAGTCGGGAACTCGTTCAAACAATAAAACTCCGGAAGATCTCTTACCTTGGCCACATCCTTAGAAATGACCGTTACCTCATCTTACAGCGGATTGTACAAGGCAAAATACAGGGTCGAAGAGGTGTCGGGAGGAGGCGAACATCATGGCTTGGAAACATCAAAGAATGGACTGGAATTCACAGTGTTGAAAGACTTTTCCACCTAGCTAGAGATCGTTCTGCATTCGCCACAGTGATCGCCAACGTCAGGGGGACCTGATACGGTACTATGAAGAAGAAGAAAGGAAACCCTGCGCGACTAAATTTCGGCAGCTCGCCGTCTCCGAAAACCGCAAAAGTAGTTAATGGGACGTAAATAGAATAACATTATTTTAAAAAATTTATTTAACGAGCGGGTTAGCCGTGCGGTTAGGAGTGGTCAGCTTGAATGTGAGCTTGAATCAGGCAGATATTGGGTTCAAACCCCTCTGTTGGTAGCCCTGAAGATGGTCTTCCGTGGTTTCTTCTTTTCACGCCAGGCAAATGCTGGGTCTGTACCTTAATCAAGGCCACGGTCGCTTCCCTCCCACTCCTAGCACTCGTCGTCATAAGACCTACCTGTGGTGCTGCAATGTAAAGCACAATTATAAATATATATATGATCCCTTATAAGAAAAACTACGCAAATGCCACACTCTGGTTCAAAATCACTCATTTTTAATGCTTTTGCGGTGCCTGCAGTGAAATAAAATGCCGGATTTATGAGTGCATAGACCGCACGTTTGTTACTAAAAACAGGTAGGTAAAAATGGGGTGCGACTTGTACTCGGAATGTTTTAATTATATACAGTAAACACGTCAGTTTAGAACACTTTACTAGTATCTACATACCTTAGGAAATATTGCATCCAAACGTGATTAAAGTAGTCTAAGGTACCTATTAATCATCACTTTATGACGGCCGCGGTCGTATTAGGTCCCATCCATTACATTGGAAATGGATGTGGTTTTGAAACTTTCGGCTTCCATCTCCGCTGGGATTAACTTCCACGCGTCCAAAATCCATTACACATTTGAGAAATTGAAGGCTACTTGAGTCGTCTGCTCGGTGTCATTTCCTTAGATGTCAACCTCCATTCACGGTAGAAGCGCCCAAAATGTGCCTTAAAGAGCCAGTTGATGGAGAAGTTGCAGCATTCTCGTTTTTCCACCAGGAATCACAACCATGTCACATCGCTGTTTTCTCATCAACTTCTTCACTTGCTCTTTCAAGAGGCCAGGGAAACTCTCAGTCACCAACATGGTTGGCCGACGTAACAGAGCACCAGGACAGCACAACCAGTTTTAACCAGTCTATGTACAAATATTCCCTCAAAATAATAGTAATAAGAGGATAGGTATTATAGATACGAGGTTTAGAACGTATTTTATTTCGCCACTTTCCCTTCGATTTATCTGAACTCTTTATCCCCGTCGTTGGTGGAGTCTGCATGTTGTAAGAGGCTACTAAGAGGGGAACTGAACTCACTCTCTCGTCTTCTAAGGCCAACAACGTATCCATGATTCCATTTTTTTTTCGTGTAGTGAAGAAATTGTACGAGTTGGAAGATTTTTACAGGAGGCTGATGAAATCTGGAAACTTTCCTGACATACAATCGATAGGAAACTTGTCTGGCATATGTAAAGAGAGGCTGATAAACATGAACTGCTTAATCAAGGAAATCTTCTGTATAAAATACTTAATGTGTAGTTCATAACAATGAAACTGAAAAAAATTACAGAGTATTGGTGGACTAAGTACTTTTTAAGGCTAATGGAGGGCATAAAAATATTAAGATACGTTAGTTTCATTATAATTATGGCGATTACACCTGCCCCAAATTCCGACGCACCGACTTACTACACAACTGCGTCAATGCTTGCCGGGAGGAAAGGTAGTTGAACTCCGCGGCACCATAGTTCATCAGTTCTGCTGTATAAGTCCCCCGCGAGGAGGAATGCATACAAATGAGTCCATTCGGAGGCACTCGAGACGTCGGGGTCTCTTTAGATCACAAATGTCGTCAAACTGTCTATGAAGTAAAACAAGCCTTTCTCAATTACCCGAATTGTTAAAAATCAATCAGTCTGTACTGATCTGCATTCAGGGCAGTCGCCCTGTTGGCCGATCCCCTATCTGTTGTTTTCGTAGCCTTTTCTTAAATCATTTCAAATACATTGGAAATTTATTGAACATCTCCCTTTTCTGATATTCCAATCCCTAATTCCCCTTCCTATAAACGAATATTTTCCACAATTTGTCCTCTTGAATTCCAACTCTATCTTCATATTGTGATCTTTTCAACTTTTAAAGACACCACTCAAACTTCTTCGTCAACTAATGTCATTCCACGCCATCTCTCCGCTGACATCTCGGAACATACCACTTAGTCGAGCAGCTCGTCTTCTTTCTCCCAGTTCCTCCCAGCCCAAACTCTGCAGCATTTTTAACGCTACTCTTTCGTCAGAAGTCACCCAGAACAAATCGAGCTGCTTTTCATAAGATTTTTTCCAGTTCTTGAATCAAGTAATCCTGGTTAGGTTCCCATACACTGGAACCATAATCTACTTGGGGTGTTACAAGAGACGTAAACGTCCCCTCCTTTACATACTAACTACAACCCCTAAACACCCTGATAACCATGTGCAGAGATCTGTACCCCTTATTTACAATCCCAACTATGTGATCACTCCAATGAAGACCTTTCCTTATATTAACACCTAGGTACTGACTGTGATCCCGAGAAGAAACTTTCACCTCATCAACGCAGTAATTAAAACTGAGAGGAAGTTTCATATTTGTGAAACTAACAGCGTGGCTTTTAACCCCTTTTATCGTCATACCATTGCCTGCTGTCCATCTCACAACATTATCGAGGTCATGTTCGGCTCCATGGCTAAATGGTTAGCGTGCTTGCTTCTGGTCGGGAGTTTTAATGATCATTGGTTAATTTTTTTGGCACGGGGGCTGGGCGTATGTGTCGTCTTTATCATAATTTCATCCTACGGGCGTCAAATTTAAAAGACCTGCACCTGGCGAGCCGAACTTGTCCTCGGACACTCCCGGCACTAAAAGCCATACGGCAATTCATTTCATCGAGGTCATTTTTCAGTTGCTCACAACCTTGTAACTTATTTATTACTCTATACGGAGTAACATCATCAGCAAAAAATCTTATCTCTGATTCTACTTCTTTACTCATATCATTTATGTATATTAGAAAACGTAATGGTCCAATAATACTGCCTTGAGTAATTCCCCTCTTAATTATTACAGGGTCAGATAAAGCTTCGCCTACTCTAATTCTCAGAGTTGTATTTTCTAGAAATATAGCAACCCATTCATTCAGACATTTTTCCAGTATTGTCGGACCATCCACCCTATCCAACGTTTCAGACAGGTCAATCGTGATACAGTCCATTTGACCTCTTGAATCCAAGTTATCTGCTATATCTGGCTGGAATGCTATAAGTTGAGCTTCAGTGGAAAAGCCTTTTCTAAGTCCGAACTGTATTCCGACGGACCAGTTATTAATTTCGGAAATATGCCTAATACAATCAGAAATAATGCTTTCCCAAAGCTTTCATGCAACACATGTCAAACCTACTGGCCTGTAATATTTAGCTTTATGTCTATCACCCTTTCCTTTATGCTAAGACTGTAAATAACTATTCCACGATGTGAATCTTTATTCGCATCTTGTTGGAGTAACGGGTGCAGCCTGCTTAGACCTGTTTCATATACATGTTGTAATTCAATAATCGCTCTTCATTTTTGGACTGAAATGAAGAGCAATACTGAAGTGCGGTAGGAGAAGAACGGAATCTGATAACTGAAACTGAAAAACGGAAAATACAAAATATTGGTCACATTCTGCGGCGTGAGAAGTTCCTTTGGAACATCACTGAAGGAAGAATTCCTGGAAAAAGAAGAAGAGGGCGACCCAGAGTGTCCTACTTCAAGGACCTGCTTCTGAGGATGAAGTGCAAGACCTACGCTGAGTTAAAAGACTGGCTTAAGATAGACAACTGTGGCTGCAGCGACAAGGCGATGATACAAGTTAAAGAATGCCTGTCAAACCTACCTAGAAATTAAACAGTGCTTTCACTTGTTGCTACTTTGTGGCAAATATCCACATCGCCCTCCGTACAAAAAAATTACCCAGCCCTAAAATTATATACAGCAGAGGAGCATCGTGCATCATGTTCTTATCAATACTGTAACCTTTCCAAGGCATCAGTACATGAACCAGTTACCATTGTTCATAAATATGACGTTAGAATGGAGCACCATCGGTGAACTTCGAACTCAGCCCGGTTTGTCGAAGCCTCACCCTCCCCTACTGGAATAGTTCGCTAGCCGAGTCGGTATCGCATTTTCGGGTCTGTGGACTGTCCTAGTTTATTTAATAGTTCTGCCTGCCTATCACTATCAGCCTTTAGCTGCTCCTTTAAAAGTTCTGCCTGTCTTTCACTATCGGCCTTTAGCTGCTCCTTTAAAAGTCCTGCCTGTCTTTCACTATTGTCCGCATTAGCCTGTTCCAATTTCGCAAGACGCTCATCAAACTTCGCACTCTGTTCCCTGAAAAGCTCTGCCTGCTTCTCACTTTGTTCGGCCAGTAAGGCGGCCATCAACTGTTTAATACCTTCCACATCCATAATACTTCACTTCTTGAGAAATTTGTGCCTCCCTGAATTAAGCTGCTCGTGGTATTTCAGTTCATACGATTCAGTTTCCTAAACTTAGGAAGGTGTGCAATTTTTGAAAATGACCAAGTCGTTTTACGCCAAAATTAGCTTCAAAACAGCTGCGTCACACCTCCTAATAATTACTTGTGTTTCCCTAGTATTTTCTTACGTAACTCATAAGCATTATCCCGACATATTGTTTTTTTAAATAATTAAATTTATGTAGCCCTTTATTAAAATAAATATTACCTAAATCCGCGACCTAAATGGGCTCGGTACTTTACGTGTGCCAAAATTGTGATGCACTTAATAAACATTGGATGTTTTCAGCCTCGAGATTTGGAAGATGCTTTAGCAGACAATTCCCCGTCTCGAACTGACAACATTGCACTGTTCATTTTGAGAAAATAATTAAGAGTGATGAGTCTTCCACTCTAGTCCGCGATATCTACTCTGTTTACATTGGATGAATCCTCTAAACTACCAAGGCCTGCTACAAGCGCATCGCCTTCGGCATGAACCTGTGACCAGAAGAATTTGAAGAACTCAGTCCAGTCATTTTATCCTCAACAATGGGAAGGTCATTTTATTGCTCCCCTGAAGTTACACAACTCCATAACTTTTTTCAGGTCCGCCATACTTCTGAGTGACCATCGTGTATATTTCCACTTAACCTGGTACACGATCTCTTCATTCTTCTCCTTACATCCGTTAAATTTAATTTATTCCAGTCACTCATTCAAATATCGTTGCGCGTGACGTAACTGTCTATGGTAGCGGCTTACGCACTCCATCCGACACATTATTCATATTAACTATCACGTTCACACGCTCTGATTCTATTTAGTATTCCTCTCTCGTAACAAATTTAATATACGGGTAAAATTTGGTATTTCCATTCGTTCAGTTCTAACCGAATCAATTTGATAATCCTACTACCTTAGGTACTCCTTTTATAGTAGTGGTATTCGAACTTGTGCCATAATATTGGCTATATCAAAATTTATGGTGCCGTAGGGCTTTACAAACTTGCCCCAACAACGGGACGCTAAATTATGCGCCGCGAGAACAATATGTAGCTCGCCCCAAACAACAATAAGGCCACACATTACGGGAAGCCAAATATGTAACCTTTCCAAGGCATCAGTACATGAACCAGTTACCATTGTTCATAAATATGACGTTAGAATGGAGCACCATCGGTGAACTTCGAACTCAGCCCGGTTTGTCGAAGCCTCACCCTCCCCTACTGGAATAGTTCGCTAGCCGAGTCGGTATCGCATTTTCGGGTCTGTGGACTGTCCGATGGGGCGGTAAGTCCTTTAGTAATAGTCTCTATAGTAGGGGGAAAAGTTAATTATGAAAGGAATACCATTTCATTACTAGTGAGAAGAGAGACAATATCTTGTATAACAAATCTTTACTTATACTAGTGAAACACGTTATCTACATGAGTATGCCATACAAACACCTTACATATAGTAACTTGGGTGATCTTGACGTTTAAATGTTCGGTAGTCCTTTTCTACACTTCATTATACGTTTAAATATTCAAACTTAAGAAGGCGTTCCCTCTCGAACTATTACACTACCTCAGACTTAGAGAGGCGTTTCTTCTCTAATTATTTCACTCTACACTTATATTACATCACACACATATTTAATCATTATGGACACACCCCGCTGTAAATCTGTTTACCTACTAAGAATTAATATATTCAATTTGCATCAAATTATGATATAAGTTTGCTAGTATCGTATGAACTGAAATAGGCAATTTACACTCCCAATCCTTTGAAAGTCGCGTTACAACACTACCTTAAGTTAAACGTTGCCAAATATGCAGTATGATAAACACGCTCATTTCATTAGGATTTTTATCAACACATATATCAGGACATTATTTACACAACGATGTTACCTATGGACAAGCATTTAGCGACTTCAATACCAGACATCATAAACAAAGTATTATAGCACTACCTGCAACAAATGGACAAGAATATATACATTTCACATACACACAATGGGCCGCAGGTGGCCTTATTTACCTACCGCTTGTGACAGTAAGCTTTACTGTCTCCTGCAATGAACTCAGGACCTTCTGAGACAGGGTATATCTGACCTGGAATTTTCTATACGCTGTGAATAATTAAAGAAATAAATTGGAGGGATCCTTCATTTAATGCTCATTTGGAATCTCTGCGACGTTGGCTCTATTAAATTAACACGCGTAATCTTTGTACCGAAAAGGAAAGAAACTCGCCACTTGTATCTGTTTACTTTCAATGTAGAAAACACTTCTCTTCGTCCCTACAGCCGGGCTCGTAAATCTATTCAGCTGATAGCCTTCCAAGACCCATTTCTAAAGGGCGGCCACTGGGCCGTCTTCATACAATGACTTCGCGGTAAACGACCTTGCTTTCTTTTTTTTCAAGCCACTATGGCCTCACATTCAATATCGGCTATGTCCGGCCGTAATTAACATATTCACAACACGAGATCCACTTCGTGTACATTACTAAAGAGTTCCAAGGGAACATTTTCATTTCACACTATATATTATGGCTACCGCCTGTTCACCCATTTCATTTCTCCTCTCGGTACATTGACTACGATGCAGATTTATTGATGATCTCCTGCCACCAGGGTCCAAATTAACATGCGCATTCGCGAACTAATTAGCGATGTAAGATATATACCCCAATCTCATGCTCCATTCGTTGTTCCAGCAGTTTTAATTTCTAGTAAGGAGGATTTCCTAAGAGCTTGTGAAGTAAAAAAAATCAGTTACTAAGATATCTTTCAGGACTCCTATTGGCTGTAGAAAGATGATAACTGGAGTCGTTTACGTAGAATATTTAAGCCCTTTTACTTGACAGTACTTGACACATAATTAATCTGAGGTCCTTAAATTTACGTCATGCATTATCAAACCCTTGTAAAAAAATGGAAGTAAAATATGGTCGTTCCCAAACCATGAAGAAAGTATTCTATAAAAGACCCAAATAAAAATGAAATTATAATTATTATCCCTCTGAAATGGCGTGCTTGCAGTCTACGTTATATCTAAGTGAAAAATTTACATATTTACAATGGGACACGACCTTCAAAGAAATAAATACTTGGAAATGTACTCAGCCTTCTGGATACCACGTTCACAGCTTTACAGGAAGGCACTCCGTGGACTTAGACTGCTTGCATCACGTCATCGGCGATGTGAAGACCCATGATGACTTCCCGGCAGGTCATACACATGACAGCGACGTTCCAGACGTTCTCGGCTACCAGAAGAAATTCCGGCAAACAGCTAGATGACTCGTTCACTCCGGTACACACACAGGCAAAATTCTGGCATTCAACTGGACGTCGGCGTTCACTCCGGCGTTCTCGTAGACATGTAAATGAGGGGAAATTATCTCAAGTGAATGTGTTAGTTTATTACACACCACAATTTGAATATATGGTTGGATCTGCCCAATAGCACGAGCATTCCAACCCAATGCCGGTATTGTCTCTGTAGCCCGACACTGCTCCCTTCTCATGTACCTATTCTTTTATAAACAGCATACAGCTATTCTAGGTCCTGAATAAAGAATGTCACTGGTTAGGCCACTACTGGATTAAAATTTCTCGTCTCACACGACCACACTTCAAGCATATTCTATTTCGCCTAGTCATGCGTAAGTCAGGCTCTCAACTGCATTATAGATTTACAGACGTGACACTACCCTTAATTATGCCGATACTGAGCCGTTCACGCACTTTCTTTGTATCTCTCAATTATGTCGAGACACACACACACAACTTCACGCACTGGGATACCTGGCTATTGTGGTTAATTGAGCCGTATTAGTATCGGCACATATGAGGCTCGACGCACGACCTCTTCGACACACGGACAGCGGTCATTTCGGTTTCGTGCTGCTCCCACTATATTAATTAGCGACACACTGTACTCGCAAAAAAGAAAAAACCTTACTTAGATTGTGGGTATTTTCGCAGATGTTCACAGGCTTTAATGAATCTGCATTACACTGCTCAAATTACAAGATTATTTCTTCACCAACGACTCATACACAAACCACGACGAAATACTACCGTACTGGCGTTACACTGAGATTGCACTGGGTAGTGTCTCCTCCTCAGCTCATGAATATATAGGCGCGCTACGCTAGAGACCCGAATGCTGAGGGTGGGGGAAAAAATGCAATCCTTTCTCACACATTGGTCCGTTAATACGCAACGTACAGTGACGAACAGGATATCAAAATGTAGCTCTTGTATTCCCATCTCCACTGAGCGACTGTTATTAAAATAACTTCGTAGGTTTTGAAGCAATCTTAAAAGCGTCCTTTGGTCTCTGGCGGTGAATGATGACGAGCACAGGGGATTCCTTGTGTTCCTTGGCACGGTTAGGGTCCAACATCTGTTAGTCATTAAGACGCGCCCTTGTTTACAGCGTAGTTACCGCTCTGTCAGTTAAGTAGAGCAGTTCTCGGTCCCATAATTATGCGTAAAATTCCGTTAATCAAATGAATATTTGCGCTTAATTATTCATTGGGTGTTTTGCGATTTATGAAAATTAACAGAAATAAAACAGTTGAATGCGTTAAGTTGGCAGTGGTGAATAAGCGAGGAAAATAGGGTATAATGTTAGTTTTCACGTTGGACCTACTCTCTGGGCTCAGCTAGTGACCTAGATTCTTTGTCACGTGATAACGCGTATCGTTTCATCTCGCTCGCGGTGGGAGTGAGAAAACTTCCAGTATAAGCGCTCTTGCACCGCCTTGCTGCTAATTACCAGCAACTAGAGCTGGGTCGCGCGACTCTGGATATTGCAACTCGAGTCCTGGAGCGGGCAGAAAAATTCTAACTTGGGCAGTTTTTATCGTAGAATAACGCGGAAAACGGCATATTTCATCTCCTGGATATCATGACATACCATAGGTGACGTTGTGAACGGTCACAATACGGATCGATTGTTAACACAGGCGTATTTTGTGCTGATGGTCCATTATCTTCATCAGTGTGCTGAAACAGTTGTAACCAGTATTCGTCTATGTAGCGTCATCTTTACGTTGGTAGAAGAACCCAGTCTCTTAGTTTGATTCCAGACGATAACGAATTTCTCGCTAAGAAACACCTTCTCATGTATTTAGATTTCACACGGGGCGTGGCACAGGAACCGATCAGTATGTTATACGACGAAGACTAAGGAGGGTTTCCAGTAGCTACCTCGGTGAACCGCGGTGGAGCACGTCACTGTGTTTATGACGGCTACGGGTGAGACACAGGTGGAGTGAAGCCCGAGCATGTCCTCTACATGGCTTGTCCCTTTAACCGAAACCACCGCTGATACAGTAAATCTTACTCGCAAGGAGTTTATTCCAGTGGAATGTCGCGTTCCTCAAATCGATTCCCAACTCGATACAGTACTAATGAGGACGTGTTTAAAATAAACCCCGGCCCTCGCGTGTCTTGGAAGGACATCGAAAAGTTAAAGGAGTACCAAGTAGATAAGACCATGGAAATATTACTGGACCAGATGAAGGATATGAAAAGCTAACTGCAATCGGAGCTGTAAGCTTGACTAAAAATAACTCTGATCTAGAGTGAATTAAGAATTGGGTAGTGGACTTATAAGAAACGGTTACGTCACCCGAACTACGAGTCAGAAAGGATACGGGAAGAAGTACAGTACTGTACAGTAATATCTACTGTATTAGAAGGAGATTGTAAACAAAGTAACCTTGCTGGATTGTAGTGAGGGTGACAGTGACAAGACTTTTAGAATAGTAAATAATACGGCAAGGTGACCTTTAAAGGTATGCATGATGTCGAGTACAAAGGCGCGCAGAAGTTGGAAAATGCGAAGAATTTGAAAGTGACTGTAATATGGATCGGGAAGGAACTGGATTTTGAAGAGATGGAAAACATGAGAACGCTACGCTTCCACTTAGGTATATAACGTACGTAATTCAGGTCTTGTATGAAGTACATAAAATGATCATCGATTACCTAGAATCTTTTGCTGGCAACGCGATTGAGCACTCCGTCATCACAGAGGATTACTGTAACATCAGATACAGTATGGTCAACCAGTCCTTTGGTGGGCGTCTGTCGCATTCCAATCTCTATGGACATGCTTAAACTAGCTCTGAATAGCGAAAGTGTTGATATCATGACGAGGCCAAGGAAGAATCAGCACAGATCGCGCACTGAGAAGCCTTACAAGAAGTTTACAAATATATTATTTCCAAGATGTCTGGTTTGTACGGATTATTCAAATGTAAGTGATAATACTCAACCTGGGTAACATCCTTAGAGAACATTAAATTAGCCAAGATGTTGCAGTAGATATTCGTAAGGCCTTGCAGTATATTCTATAAGCTAATCCAGAAAACTACTGATGCGCAACAAAATTTAGTACATGGGCAGCCATATTTATTGCCACCCCACTAGTACCTGGAGGAATTCATTCTCCTGTGGGTGAGGGCGGTAGAATAACACCCACGCTTTCCCCTGCCTGTCGTAATAGGCGATTAAGCGGGGCCTCAGGGAATGTTCACTTGGGAGCGTGGGTTTGCGTCCACAGTCCTATCTGACCTCCTTGGATCAACACTTGTTCTCTTCTGACTCCGACTTTATTAGAGCATTCTGAGTCTAGGGAGCATTTCATTTTCCAGTCCTTAGTGGACCTTGTCTTTCACTGACCGATACCTTAAGTTTTCGAAGTGTCAGATCCCTTCGACTTTTCTCTCCGATTAGTGTTCTCTAGAGGATGGTTATCTAGCTGTAATCACGACCACCTCTCAAGGAATTCGTGGATCGAGTTTCTCATCCTTTACTTTTAATTCTTTCCCTATAGTTCTTCCGGTTTTAAAATCTGTTTTATGAAAGTAAAAATTAATAACAGTTTTAATTTCCGCCAAGCAGCAGCACTCCAGAGAGAATCGGGAGAACCAAGCCATATTTAGAAGAATGTAATATTGCAAAACTAGTAAAAGTTTGAACTTCGTATTTGTTTTGAAGTTCGTAACCGGGGCTCACTATTAGAACTGAATTTTCCCGGTAAATATATGTCGTTTCTGAATCCCCATTACAAACCTCTAGAAATTGTATTAGGGAATAGGTGCATGCATTTCTGGATAGAAATGAGAATGTTCTGAGCTATAGATCATTCCATTTTAAAGGAAAAGGTATCGCTCTTATGACCCACAAGGTCACCTCTTCTCAGACACACATAATTCCTCGCGATTAACGGATATTGTAATGTTCTTTGTAATGTATTAGAAAGACAGACAAAATGGATTAGACATTTCTGCCGATGACTTATTAGAATAACTTAATATTTTCTCTCTGATAAGTACCTTCGTAGGGAACAGCCGTCGCTCCCATTGCCCTCCTTCTGTGTTGCTCTGGTACAAGTATCGTACAATCGCCGGTATCACAAATTTTTAGAGTAATCTACTGTATGTATTGCGTGTGTGTTTTTAGCTTTTAAAACAGTGCGTACTTCTCTTGCGTTAAGTTATTAATTATGCTATATGTGCGATCTCTTCTTTAACATTACCGAGATATTTGACTGAGGGTGTGTATGAAAACAAGCAGCAACGAAAGCAAACTGTGCTTAATGCTTAATTATCTTTCTCGAAAAAACTCCAGGAACTCTCTGCTGTGTGATTGAAGAAACTGCTGAAGCGACAGGTTTTTCTTATTTCAAAAATGTGCCGTAACTTACGTCTTCCTGAAAAAAACGCTGCCAATATTTAATCCTTGTATTGCACCGTAAGAGGTGCCCTTTCTTGATTAAATAAAATTAAAAGCAATAAAGAAAGATATTCACCCCTTGAAAAGCCACAAATACTCTTGAGTTAATCAAAATAATGTGCAGCTTAGTTCCCAAGGCAGCCACACAGAATGCTCTATAAAAGTACAATATGGCGGATATGGTTATCGTATCGCTCCTTCTGAATCTGGTTCACGAGTAAACTATGATAAGGTAACGTTTCATGGATTTTGAGTTCTGGCCACCATTTGCGTCTACCATCAATCAAGTAGAGTGTACGTTCACAGCAGCTGGTGTTGTTCATAAGGGCATCAGACTGTTGTAGTCATCTCAAGATAAACTTGATACATATAATATGCGCACTTTTTAGTGATAGATTTTTGTACTCAGAGAAGTAAGAAGGGTTCCGTTAATACTGCCAACTGAATGGAAATGAAATCTGAATTGAATCGATAATATGATCGATCGATATGAATTTTATAAACCTTTATTATTTTAAGCAAACAACTGTGTCACACACACAATATATAATACTATATAACATTTACCGTTGCGAAACGTGTTCCTAGCATGAATTCTATAGTTTGGCTTTGCTGTGTAAACAACAACAGCACGAGTACTTAAAGTGTACGCCAGATGTCGCACAGCGATGATAAGCGATTCTTAGTTTGTGTTTCAAAGGTTGCCAATACGAATCTAGAAGATAACCGAAGTCGACCACTTCAGCACGAGGGTGTAAATCTATCACTAAAAAGTGCGCAGATAGTATTCTGTGCGAAGAAATCTACTCTTCATTACATGTTACATTCCTTTTGATGGCAGTTCTCCTGATGTTTATTGCCAGTGAATTTGTTCCCACGCAAGTCTTACAAATGAGATAGTGGTTAATGAGGGTCGGAGCTTGAAGACTGGCCCGAGTGGCCGCGGTCATGCCGTGGCTCTACCTCTCTGCACTCGGGAGACGGAGAGGGGCTGGTCACCACCGTCGGCTGTCCTGGGAATAGTTTTCCATTCTCCTGCACTAAGGCGAATGCCGGAACAGTTTCTAGTATAGACCACGGCCGCCAACACCCTCATCTCCGCATACCGTCTAGGATGCCGGCCTGCTCCTTCAGGGAAGGAATGAAACCGATTTAGTAATATTCGTAGCTTAATCAAGAAGACGGTGACTCAGAAATAATCATTCAGAAACGATAAAGTCCACTCCTTAAAGCAACCACAGAGGCCGGTTGTCAATCATTACCACTCTGCGTTCAGATAGAAGAAAACTATCAAGATACGTAACCATACAAATATCTTTCCTCTCTTCAGGTAGTTTATACATTTATTTGTTCGAAATTAGTTCCGGAAGACTGAAAAATCTAACAGTACTCTGAAAGTGAAAGGAGATGTTGTCAGATATTATAAAAAAGAAGAAACATTTTTTAACATTTTCCTTTGCGAGATTCAGTGCAATGGTCATGAATATGTATCTCAATGTTATAACAAGAAAAACTGCAACTCTACGTCAAAGCAACTTAACTTGTAGCTGCAGCATATTTGGCGATCAACGCCTGTGGTAAAGACTGATGTGACGTCACTGACGATACACTTTCTATTTCAACAGAGTCTATATATACAAATAGGTGACCAAGGCCTACTCTCTGTTTCAACACAGGAAGAGGTTATTTTTGACATGGCTACAGGCTGGGATTGTGCTCCTTTGTTAGCTGATCCTTAGTTGCTAAAATGAAGTACAGTCACAAAGTTAACAATACAAGTAACTTTTACAAATGTAACAATGAAGCAAGCCCTACCAAATTTGCTAGTCTAAAAGCTGTAAGTATACTCGTAGCAGTATTTAAATAATATCTGAACTCACACGTAGAATAAAGACATTTCAGCACTGAATAGTCGACAAGTAAGGCATCTTGAGACTAAATGTTGAACATGGACGGCATTATTTATTCAGATTTTGGACCGTTGAAATGCCCTGAAACAACGATCTTCTCCTGAACTATCTCCGTAAATATCTTCAGAAATATCAAACTCAGTAAAACTATTATTGAAAGCTCTGTGTTACTCTTCATTTGCATAGAACGCACGAGGTACACTTCGAATGCAACAAATAAGAAAAGACGCCACAATAGGCTGGCTTATTGGCAGATATTTGCGGGCGGGTTGGTGAGAAAATAAGAACCTGTGGGAAAGATATCATTAACATCTGCTGGAAATATAACAAAGAATCTAGGAAGGAGCATATTCGCACGTTTAACTTACAGATCACGATGTGATATTCCTGGTGATTTTATGCATTTGTGTACATTATATATATATTTCGTATGGCAAGAGGATACATTGTTACAATTTGGTTATTAACTATATTTATACATTTGAGCTCATCAATATCTGCATTGCTGCTAAAGCTGAATGTCCAGTTTTTTTAGCCAACTCACAGCTTCATCACTGGCCTCGTGGATATCCTTTATTGTCCCACTGAATCTTCGGAGTGGGCACTCTGTGACGATATGTTGAACGGTCTGAGGCACATCAGAGCAGTCGCAATAAGGATCGCTGGTAATCTTCCACTTGTGTTTCCAGAAGTTGCATCTGCCATGTTGAGTTCTGATCCGATTAAGTGATGACCAGATTTTTCTGGGTAAGTTGAAACCAGGAGGTTGCATAACTGGATCCGAAATTAGACCTAATCTGTCAGGGTTTGAAGCTGCCCACCCATAGCGCCAGGCAGTGTTAGTATGAAATTCATCTTGGACTAGCCTCTTTCCTAGTAACCAAGAAGGTTTCCTAGATTTCAGCCTGAGATCTTCACGTAGGCAGTCTTGATGTATTGGTAGAAGAGGATTGTCACAGCATTTAACCCATTCTTTCTTCAGTGCCATTTGTCTTCGGAGATGAGGAGGTGGAATATTTGAAAGAACTGGTAACCACTCCAAAGGTGTGGATTGGATGGTTCCTGATATAGCCCTCATTGTATCGTTTAACTGAGTGTCTATCTTCTTTGTATGGGCACTGTTGAGCCATACTGGGCAGCAGTATTCGGCTACTGGGTATACTAACGCAAGTGCTGTAGTTCGGAGGGTGGATGCAGATGGGCCCCAGCTTGTTCCTGTGAGTTTGTGCAGGATGTTATTGCGGGTTTTGATCTTGGCAGATGTTTTGCGTACATGTTCGCTGTAAGTCAAAGATCGATCCAAGGTAACGCCTAGATATTTTGGATGAGGATTGAACTTCAGTATATGACCTCTGAATTGAACCTGAGGGGCATAATTAGCTTGTCTGTTGCTCAAATGAAAGCAGCTGACCTCTGTTTTTGTTATGTTTGGTTTCAGTCGCCAGGTTTTAAAATAATTATCAATTCTGCAGAGATCTTTAGTGAGTGTGGTTTCTGCTCCAGCAAAATCACTAGACTGGGCTGCCAAACAGATGTCGTCAGCGTATATAAACTTCCTAGCATTAGTTGAAGGTAGATCTGCTGTATATACGTTGAAGAGTAATGGGGCCAATACCGATCCCTGTGGTAATCCGTCACTCAGTTTGTAAGTTTTACTCACGTTGCCATGTAGGTGTACTTCAATCATTCTATTAGCCAACATATTATTCAGCAGGGTGGCAAGCGTCTTACAAGGGATTAACTTCAGGAATTTGAGGATCATTCCTTTTCGCCAGACTGTGTCATATGCTGATGACAGATCTACGAACACTGCTACGGTCTTCTTTCGATCTTGAAATCCCCTCTCAATATGGGTGGTTAGGGCTAACACCTGGTCGGTACAGCTGCGGGTTGGTCTGAAGCCGGCTTGTTCAAGTGGTATGTGCTCTAGGATTTTGGCTGAGATTCTATTGTATATTACTCTCTCCAGTAGTTTGTAGCAGACACTTAAAAGGGCTATGGGTCTGTAATCTTCTGCATTGTCTCCACTTTTCCCTGGTTTAAGGATTGCTACTATTTTTGTTCTTTTGAGTATTGATGGTAGTTGTCCAACATGTAAGATATTGCTGTAAAATTTGGCAAGCCATTCGGTTGTTCGGGGGCCACAGTGTATAAGGAATTCTGGGTATATTCCATCCAATCCGGCTGCTTTTCCTGACTTTATTTCTTTTAGCGCAGTTAAGATCTCAGCAGCTGTGAAATCAGAGGAAAACTGAGAGACTGCTTTGGCCTGGGTTATCCTCGATTTTAGCTCTTGTTGAATTCGTTTTGACTCTTTCTTATTTGTGCCGACTGGTTTTCTTGTCAGGTTAACTAATCTGTTTGCCACCTCGTTTGGTTTTATCTTAGAGCTCTTGGGACCGAATTTGGGAGTGCTGTTGCCAAATTTCCTTAGAAGTGACCATGCTTTTCGACTGGAATGTTGAAAACTCATATTTTCCATGAGATTGAACCATTTTTCTTTTCTAGATGAATCTAGAGACTGGATCAGTTCATCTGCAATTTCAGGGTCACTGCTGAGCATATATTCCTCGTATAGCTCTTTGCATTTTGGGTTCCATCCAGGAATATAATCCTTCCTGTATCCTCTTGGGATATGCTTTTTCGCGATGGCGAATGTTAGTTTGACAAAGCGCTCGTAATTTCCTGTTGTAGGAGGAATCCACTGTACATTATGTTCCAGTTCGCTGGTGAATTTAGACCAGTTGGCTTTGGAAAAATTCCAGCGGGGAAGTGGGACTGATCTGATGGCAGGTATTTCCAGGCCGACTTTGACAAGCACTGGTCTGTGTTGGCTTCGGGGAAAGTTGTTCAGAATTTTCCTAGTACAGTGTAGAGGTCTTCCAAGAGGGTCTTTTGATACAAAACACAGATCAGGGTTATAGTCCTTATTCCATCTGGTAGAGTGGAAGGAGCCCTTTTCTTTGGCATCAAACAATAGAAAAAGATCTTCGGCATCAGCCCATTCAGACACATCTTGTCCCTCTTTGTTGGTATAGTTATAACCCCATTTAGTGTTCTGACTGTTAAAATCTCCAAGGATTACGGCTGGGTGCTGTATATTCAGGATGGTCTCGTTTAGGCTCCAAGGTTGACAAGGTGGTTTGTAGATGTTTACAATTTCTGTATTTGCAATCTTTGTTTTAGAGCAAAACATGTTGTTATCAGTATTTGTGCTTATTATTTCAGCTTCCTCTATATCATTTTTTACATATGTTGCTGTTCCGTACTGTTTATGAAACGTTGCATTGAGCAGATTGTATCCGGGAATCCTACATCTGGCATAAAGCTGGTCCTGGTTTTCACAATGGGTCTCCTGCAATAGAACAATATCCACCTTGTGATCAGTCAGTATTTTTGTTAGATAGTCACTTTTTGGTCGACTTGCTCCTTCGATATTGAGCTGCAGAATGTTTAAAGTAGAATCATGATTTTCAGTGGGGCTCTGGAAAGGACCATTTACGATTTTAATCATTTTTCTCATATTGAGTTAATGAATCCTCTGAATTGCTGGGATATCCACAAAGAAGAGTGTACATTGAAAACCTGTTTACACTTCACTTGGTCCCCTGGCTCTAACTGCCCTTCCATTCTGAATAATATTGCATTTCCCTTCTTTCAGTAGATATTCTTTTCTCTCCACATCGGATCTGTCGGTTTTGCGTGACCTTAATTGTCCTCCTCATTACCTTCAAACTTCTCTGCAAATGCAGAGAGACATTAAGCGGTGACAAATTCGTGACCCATTAAAATCACTCTGCGAGTTATGAAATTTATTCACCTCTGTACGTTGGAAAGACGGATCGTGAAGTAGGAGTGCTCCTTCGTCACCATTATCGTACTCCAGACTTCTAACGGCACATAGTTCGAATCTCGACGGTAGCCTCACTGCTACATCTCCCTGCTTCTCTCGCAACACATTTTAACAGTTTCCATCTACGCCAAATTTAACTCGGAACTCAACATATTTTCGACTGTCCGAGCCACGAGTTAATTCCTATTTCAAATGTCACACTCACTCCGAGTCCCGAGTGGGTCACAGCTGTTCAACACAAGGTGGTGTGACAGTCTCCTGTCAACAACAACAACAACAACAACAACAACAACAATAATAATAATAATAATAATACTAATAATAATAATAATTGTACCGGGCGGTACACCTCCACGTCGCTAATTCAAAATTTTCGCCTGTTGAAACTCCCCTACTGGAGGAAGTCTGAACTTTATCTAATGGGTTAATTTTCAAGTTTCTTAGAAGATGTCACTACTTGGAAATTTTGAAGTTTCTGAACTGGGTCGTTTTCGATGTATTTTTGTTTTACCTGTAGTAAGAAGTGTGAACTTTCTCTTCTAGAGGACACTACTGAAGAACTACAATGGTGCACCCTAGTGCGAAGTGAAAGAACTGTTTTTTGGAGAAATTTTTATTTCAAAAGTTTGTTCCTTGTTAAATTTCTTTCTGTTATTGTTTAAGTTGGCCGTATAGCCCTTTCTTTCCCCTTGTTTTGAATTTAGCCAATCCCGAATTTCTTTAACTAATTTATGACCAATCCGGTGTATCTTCTCCAAAGGGGATATGTTGCCTAACCCTAGCCAATAAAGTTTTTGTGGGAGGGTGTTCTCATTCCTGAAACGCCTCGAACTTTCCGCGAGAGTATATAAACTGCTGATTTTCGGGTCTCCGTGCCACTTCTGTAACATATTTCAGTGTGTAATACGTAGCAGGGGGCGGGAAGCGCCTCTTTCTTCGGGCAGCAGTTCATCCACAAGGTAATGGCCTTTTAATAACTTCTTTTCTTGCTAGCTGAGCAGTTTAACTCTCGGGGCAGGTCCGAAGTCTTTTCCATGTAACTTTCCTTTAATAATGTAAAGACACTCGGTGTCAATTCTTTCTGTTTTAACTACATATTGGGATAGAGAGTGCTTAACCCCCTCGAGCTCCCACTCATATTGTATTGAGGTGAACTTATTTTCTCAACCGGTTTTTCTTTAACGTAATGTAAATTGTTTCCTTTTAAAAGTCACCTCTTTAGTATGGGATTAGCCCTTGCAGTAACGGCCTAGTGCCAAGTAGGTTTTAAACAAATGTATTAGGAGTGCTGTTCGCCTCCTCTCAAATTGGTAATTTAGAGGCCATGTAATTAACTTTTCTCACTTAATAGGCCTCAGTAGGTTGGATATTTTACCCCTGTGTTTATGTCCTTAGAGGACAGCTTGAAGGTGGAATTTGGTGTGGCCTTTGACAGGCTTAAATTTTGAGAGCGAGTTGCTCTTTCTTCAAAATTTTATTTTCTGCGCGCCTCAAGGAGGCTTTACTGTGTAATTTGGAGCAAGTGCTCCTGGGCATGAATGGGGTTTTCTGTCCCTCTGTTGAAACTTGTTTTGGGGTAAAACTGGGCTAATTGCTCAAGAATTGTGAGTTCGGTGCTCGAAGCGAATATCCTGTAAATACTGTAACTGTACTTTGTTGCCTTGCTACTCTGTACCTGCCATTCTAGTTATTTCTTGATTTTGCAAAGAAAATATAACCTCGTTAAATTTTAATTTAACTTTAATTTCGTAGCCTGAGACCTATTCACCCCCGCACCTTCTTTCACCTCTGGTGTTCCACAGATACCTCGGAACAAGTGGTAGCTGAACGTGGTTGAATGGGTCCCAATTTACCCCTTTTGACGGCTAAACATTGCTTTGATTACAACTCTAACTCTTTTCTCACTTGCTGGAATTTTTACTTTTTCCTTTTTCAAAATTGTTCTGTCATCATGCCCGGCCCTCGCGATGTTCTCCATCTTAACTATTTGCGCAAGGAGGAGTTGATCTATGAATTAACTCTCAGAAATGTGCAATCTGGAGGCACGGTTGCGGTAGACACAAACAAGCTTAGAGATTCCCTTGATTTGCCCATTTCCATCCCCACTTTGGGAGAGAAAGAAATTGACGACTCTCTTTCCACGATCACTGACAATACTACTGAGCTAGCATCTGTAGTTAGTTTTTTGAAGAAAATGATCCTTCTCATAATCAAATTAAGCGTGTGCAAGCCAGTGTTCATTTTTCAAATAGAGTTAACGATCTGTTGTCTCTGAAGTTCAATGATGTTCAGAGGAAGGAAGCTAGTATGGTTCTTGAAAATCTTTCTGAATTGTCCAGTAAGGTTACCCAATTGTTAACTGGGGAAGTTCCTCCCATAACTGATCAACCCGTCACGGTGAATGTAGGTAGCGAGGAAGAGCCTCCTAAGGGAGACGTCAATAGGAAAACCGTTGCAGCTCTAACAACCTCTGCCCCATTGGACAACGAGTCTGAACGCCGTACCTCATTGAATAATGTACGTTATGAATTAACGTCTTTGCCACTTAAACCTTTACCTACTATGTCACCTGGGTTCAGCAGCTTGCCTCATCCATTAGCAATGTTGCTCAGAGGTATCTCTAAGTTTTCTGTTAACACCACCAGTGAAGTTATTTCTTTCTTAAGGTTTTTAGTTGAATTTCAGGATCATGCCCTTGTTTTTTCTCTTTCTCCATGTCAGATTTTTCAAATCATCTATCCCTATGCAATTGGTATTCTCTCAGACAAAATAGTAAGAGCCATAGCTGAACAGTCATCTATTGAAGACTTCCACGCCCAGTTGCTAGCTAACTTCATCCCAGCTAGGGCAAGGTCCTCCCTTATTCAGAAGTACTATTATCGTGTACAGCGCTTGGATGAAAACTTGGCATATTTCATCCAAGATATTAAGTTCTATACTAGGGTGTTTGCTCTTCACTTCTTTGAGGATCAGATTGTACAAGCTATTGTGGAAGGTATCTCACCATCCTATAGGTCATATTTGTGTTTCGCGGCGTGCCCGCAAACCTTCTCTGAACTTGAAGCATTGGCCGTCTCAGCGGAAGGACTTAGATACGCCGATTCCTTGCGTGTTGCGAAAGAACCCACTCCTCCCTTTAGTAATCCTCGGCCTCCACCTCGCCGACCAGTCACACCCCGTAAATATCATGCTTGCGGGTCGCCTGACCATCTTCGCAATAAATGTCCATTGGTCAAATCTAGTAGGGCAAATAATGGAGCTGGTTCCTCACAAGGTTGTTTCAAATGTGGGGCTTTCTCACATATCGCCAAGAATTGCCCAAATTCGAATAGCACCCCCTCCTGCTCAACTTCTGGTGCAAATTCCACCAATGCCAATAATAAAAAGTGACTAGTGGCTTCGGCTGAGTCGACTAATCCATCTTCCCGAGGCTCAGCCCCTGGTAAACAGGTCAAAAATTCAGGGAAAATTCAGTCCTCAAATTCATCTTTTGAATGCCCCAAAGAATGTCTTAGGATTGCGGCGGATACTCCCGCACCCGTACCTTTTCTCAAAATTGAGTTAATAATGAGCCTATAACAGCTATATTAGATTCAGGCAGTGTTTGTTCTATTATGTCGGCTGAATGGTATTCAAAATTGAAATCTGTTTGTAAGATTCCTGACTATTGTTCGTCTTCGGTCCAATATGTTTCGGCTAATTCATCTCCATTTGAAATTCTAGGTTCTGTAAATGTCAAAATTCGTATTTTTAAATCTACTTGGAAAGTTAAATTGTTTGTGGCCAAGCACTTGCCTTGCCCCATTATATTGGGAGCTGACTTCATTTCTCACACTGGTCTTGTGCTCGAACTTCAGAGTAAGTCGTGCACATTCAAATTTGCTTCCAATTGTAAAATCCCCCTGTTAAAATGTAATTCTGCATCATGTTCATCTACTTCGCCTACCCAGGATGAGATGTTATTAGATCTTAGACATCTACCTGAGGAGCAGGCTGATAGTATTCGTAAATTGTGTCAGTCGTTTCCAGAGATGTTCTCTGATACTCTTGGTGTTACTGACCTCATTGAATACAAAATTGAGGTCACGTATTCGATTCCGGTCCGTCTTCCACCTTATAGGCTAAAATGAAGGCTCTGAAAGAAATCATCGATCAGATGTTGAAGGATGGTATCATTAGGCCCTCTAAATCGGCGTATTCTTCACCTATTTTTCTAGTCCCGAAACCCCAAGGGGGCTTCAGGCCTGTCATTGATTATAGGGCTCTCAATCGGAAGGTGGTGTTACAATCTGTGCCCCTTCCTGACCTTCATTCTTGCTATTCGTGGTTTCGTAAAGTTAAATACTTCACCATCTTGGACCTGAATCAGGCCTACAATCAAATTCCCCTTGCCGAAGAGTCTAAACATCTTACAGCGTTTGCCACGGATTGGAATTTTTATGAATACAACCGCGTGCCTTTCGGGCTCCCCACGGGAGCAGCTGTACTCACTAGACTGCTAGATAGGGTCTTCTCTGACATCAAATTTGGGTACTTGTATCACTATCTGGATGATGTCGTCGTATTTTCGGAGACCTTTGAAGAACATCTAGATCATCTGCGAGAAGTTCTCAATCGCCTTCGTAAGGCTGGGTTAACGGTGAAGTTGTCCAAGGTTGCCTTTGCTAAGCCCTCCATGTCATTCCTAGGGCATATTGTGTCACCTGATGGTGTTGCAGTCGATCATTCTAGAACACAGGCCATCCGTGAATTTAAACCTCCCAAGGACATCAAAGGTATCGGCAGGTTCATTGGTATGGTGAATTTCTTCAGGAAGTTTATTCCTAACTTTGCTAATAGAGCTGCGTCCTTAAAACTTCTTCGTAGGAAAGGCATCAAATTTGAGTGGGGATCTTCTCAACAAGCCGCTTTTGAAGAACTTAAATTAGCTCTCTGAAATGCCCCTGTCCTTGCTATGTCTGATTTCTCAAAGAAATTCATCGTCCAACCCGACGCGTCGTCGTTGGCGGTAGCTGCAGTCCTTCTTCAAGAGACTGAACTAGGGAGGCGACCCATCGCCTATGCATCTAGGACCTTGTCGGCTCAAGAAGCCAAGTATTTCATCTATGAGCTCGAAGGTTTGGCAGTCTTATTTGCCTTAGAAAAGTTCCGTCTCTATCTGGAACATGTCAAATTCGAACTGGAGACAGATAATCAAGCCTTAAGCTGGGTCTTAGTTAGGCCGCGTCGTACTGGTCGACGCTGGCTCCGATAATGGAAACCCTTTCTTCTGGGGAACATGTCGTCCCTTATGTACTGAGGAATGGTGTTTTATGTTGCCCTACGAGGCATGATAAGATGATGAAGGTTGTAGTTCCAGCGGTTCTTGTACCAATGATCTTCAAGTACTATCATGAGACCCCATTAGGGGGGCACCTAGGCATCTTTAAAACTCGTGAGAAGATTCGTGAAAGGGTCATCTGAAAAGGTATGGATGGTGAAATCCGTGAACTAGTAAAGGCTTGTAAATCCTGCTTGCTTAGTAAACCCACCATGTCCACCAAGGTAGGCCTGTTGTCTTCTCATCAAGCGTTGCGCCCTTTGGAACCCCTGTATATTGATTATGTAGGACCCTTCCCCCAGTCGAAGGGAAATGCCAACAAGTTCATCTTTGTATGTGTAGATGGTTTTACAAGATTTCCCTGGTTATACAATAGAGTAAAATAATATATTATTATTGGTCCACCTTTTCAATACAAAATGAAAAAAAAATCTCAGACCTTTATTTTCCTTCCTTCACCTCCAAAAAAAAAAAAAAAAAAAAATAAAAAAAATTTTTAAAAAAATCTCAGACCTTTATTTTCCTTCCTTCACCTCCAAAAAAAAATCTCAGACCTTTATTTTCCTTCCTTCACCTCAAAAAAAAAATCCTTTGATCCTTACCTACCTTCGTTTCTCTCTTCAGCTAAATAAAAAAATCCTTTGATCCTTACCTACCTTCGTTTCTCTCTTCAGATATAAAAAATTCCGTTGATCCTTACCTACCTCCGTTTCACTCTTCAGCTAAAAAAAAAAAAAATTTCCTTTGATCCTTACCTACCTCCGTTTCTCTCTTCAGCTAATAAAAAAAAATAAAAAAATTAAAAATAAAAAAATATTATGTATTCTTCTCCTGCCTTCATTTTTCTTCCCTCACCTCCTCAAAATTTCCTTTGATCCTTTCCTACCTCCGTTTCTCTCTTCAGCTCATCACATCACGCTTGAGTTTTCCTTTTGACTTAAAAAAAATCTTACTGTCTTTTATTCAGAATCAAATTTATGGTCCGCATTGAACTGCGAATTTATTTCCACCTTTATTTAACTCCATATATGTTGCTCCACCTCGTGAAACATCCATCGTCCTTCAAGATTCCAGAAGCAGAAGAGCTTTCTCCTAGCATCATACTTCGCATCGTCTATTAATTCTGGTTTATGAACATCTTGAGAAGACTATGTTACGATTCTTTATTTTCAATCGATCTCTGAATGAACAACATTATCGCTTAAGAACCAAGTTTTTTCAATTTCCATTTCCACAATTTATACAACGCACGGGACTTTTTTAAGGATCTCTATTTTTTAACATAATATAACGCTTCTCTGGTTTCCTAAGCCTCCACACGCAACTATTGCCATGTTCAAAAAAACTGAAGAGCCTTCCAACATCCATGTATTTTGACGTCTATCAATACCTTATAAAACACGACGTAATCTTCTTCGATTATACAACAGCTAAGAAGAAGCCAGCATTCAACCTACTATTCTTCTTTATTGCATCATTTAGTGCACAGTGGTCTTTTATAATATACGGCGCACCGAACTTTACATAAATTCCGCTCAGTGCTTCGTCAATTTGGATGAGTTATTATTTTTAATATATCTCTACTCAACTTCCCACTTGGTATGTACCTTTAAAGAGACTGTACTTGTGTTTACATTGTTTATGTTTTCTTCGATCTTTGACTTACTTCAGGCTGATGTTGACCTATTACTAGGTCGAAACTAGTCCCTATGTAATTTTCATTTTGTATTGAAAAGGTGGACCAATAATAATATATTATTTTACTCTATTGTAATCACAGTTCAATACGGATCTATCATTATGAAACTTATTTCTTTTAATTCCCTGGTTATATCCGACTAAGCTGGCTACCGCTCAGTCCACCATTACTTGTCTAAATTCAATCTTTGCTTCTTTTGGTCCGTGTCAATATATTGTGTCTGATAATGCTAAGGCTTTTACATCTAATTTATTTCGTAAATTCTGCTTTGACCTGTCCATCCCTCATGTGACAACTTCTGCTTATTACCCTCAACCATCTCTGGCTGAACGGGTTAATCGTAATCTCAGGTCCGCGCTTATTGCCTATCATCATGAAGATCATTCTAGGTGGGACACGTCCCGGCATTGGTTAGTTTTCGCTTTGAATTCGGCGGTTTACTCCAGCTTCTTTGATGTTCAAGTTCGTTCCCAACACGCCGCTCTCTAACCTGAAACGCCTCGAACTTTCCGCGAGAGTATATAAACTGCTGATTTTCGGGTCTCCGTGCCACTTCTGTAACATATTTCAGTGTGTAAAGTACGTAGCAGGGGGCGGGAAGCGCCTCTTTCTTCGGGCAGCAGTTCATCCACAAGGTAATGGCCTTTCAATAACTTCTTTTCTTGCTAGCTCAGCAGTTTAACTCTCGGGGCAGGTCCGAAGTCTTTTCCATGTAACTTTCCTTTAATAATGTAAACGCACTCGGTGTCAATTCTTTGTTTTAACTACATATTGGGATAGAGAGTGCTTAACCCTCTCGAGCTCCCACTCATATTGTATTGAGGTGAACTTATTTTCTCAACCGGTTCTTCCTTAACGTAATGTAAATTGTTTCCTTTTAAAAGTCACCTCTTTAGTATGGGATTAGCCCTTGCAGTAACGGCCTAGTGCCAAGTAGGTTTTAAACAAATGTATTAGGAGTGCTGTTCGCCTCCTCTCAAATTGGTAATTTAGAGGCCATGTAATTAACTTTTCTCACTTAATAGGCCTCAGTAGGTTGGATATTTTACCCCTGTGTTTATGTCCTTAGAGGACAGCTTGAAGGTGGAATTTGGTGTGGCCTTTGACAGGCTTAAATTTTGAGAGCGAGTTGCTCTTTCTTCAAAATTTTATTTTCTGCGCGCCTCAAGGAGGCTTTACTGTGTAATTTGGAGCAAGTGCTCCTGGGCATGAATGGGGTTTTCTGTCCCTCTGTTGAAACTTGTTTTGGGGTAAAACTGGGCTAATTGCTCAAGAATTGTGAGTTCGGTGCTCGAAGCGAATATCCTGTAAATACTGTAACTGTACTTTGTTGCCTTGCTACTCTGTACCTGCCATTCTAGTTATTTCTTGATTTTGCAAAGAAAATATAACCTCGTTAAATTTTAATTTAACTTTAATTTCGTAGCCTGAGACCTATTCACCCCCGCACCTTCTTTCACCTCTGGTGTTCCACAGATACCTCGGAACAAGTGGTAGCTGAACGTGGTTGAATGGGTCCCAATTTACCCCTTTTGACGGCTAAACATTGCTTTGATTACAACTCTAACTCTTTTCTCACTTGCTGGAATTTTTACTTTTTCCTTTTTCAAAATTGTTCTGTCATCATGCCCGGCCCTCGCGATGTTCTCCATCTTAACTATTTGCGCAAGGAGGAGTTGATCTATGAATTAACTCTCAGAAATGTGCAATCTGGAGGCACGGTTGCGGTAGACACAAACAAGCTTAGAGATTCCCTTGATTTGCCCATTTCCATCCCCACTTTGGGAGAGAAAGAAATTGACGACTCTCTTTCCACGATCACTGACAATACTACTGAGCTAGCATCTGTAGTTAGTTTTTTGAAGAAAATGATCCTTCTCATAATCAAATTAAGCGTGTGCAAGCCAGTGTTCATTTTTCAAATAGAGTTAACGATCTGTTGTCTCTGAAGTTGAATGATGTTCAGAGGAAGGAAGCTAGTATGGTTCTTGAAAATCTTTCTGAATTGTCCAGTAAGGTTACCCTATTGTTAACTGGGGAAGTTCCTCCCATAACTGATCAACCCGTCACGGTGAATGTAGGTAGCGAGGAAGAGCCTCCTAAGGGAGACGTCAATAGGAAAACCGTTGCAGCTCTAACAACCTCTGCCCCATTGGACAACGAGTCTGAACGCCGTACCTCATTGAATAATGTACGTTATGAATTAACGTCTTTGCCACTTAAACCTTTACCTACTATGTCACCTGGGTTCAGCAGCTTGCCTCATCCATTAGCAATGTTGCTCAGAGGTATCTCTAAGTTTTCTGTTAACACCACCAGTGAAGTTATTCCTTTCTTAAGGTTTTTAGTTGAATTTCAGGATCATGCCCTTGTTTTTTCTCTTTCTCCATGTCAGATTTTTCAAATCATCTATCCCTATGCAATTGGTATTCTCTCAGACAAAATAGTAAGAGCCATAGCTGAACAGTCATCTATTGAAGACTTCCACGCCCAGTTGCTAGCTAACTTCATCCCAGCTAGGGCAAGGTCCTCCCTTATTCAGAAGTACTATTATCGTGTACAGCGCTTGGATGAAAACTTGGCATATTTCATCCAAGATATTAAGTTCTATACTAGGGTGTTTGCTCTTCACTTCTTTGAGGATCAGATTGTACAAGCTATTGTGGAAGGTATCTCACCATCCTATAGGTCATATTTGTGTTTCGCGGCGTGCCCGCAAACCTTCTCTGAACTTGAAGCATTGGCCGTCTCAGCGGAAGGACTTAGATACGCCGATTCCTTGCGTGTTGCGAAAGAACCCACTCCTCCCTTTAGTAATCCTCGGCCTCCACCTCGCCGACCAGTCACACCCCGTAAATATCATGCTTGCGGGTCGCCTGACCATCTTCGCAATAAATGTCCATTGGTCAAATCTAGTAGGGCAAATAATGGAGCTGGTTCCTCACAAGGTTGTTTCAAATGTGGGGCTTTCTCACATATCGCCAAGAATTGCCCAAATTCGAATAGCACCCCCTCCTGCTCAACTTCTGGTGCAAATTCCACCAATGCCAATAATAAAAAGTGACTAGTGGCTTCGGCTGAGTCGACTAATCCATCTTCCCGAGGCTCAGCCCCTGGTAAACAGGTCAAAAATTCAGGGAAAATTCAGTCCTCAAATTCATCTTTTGAATGCCCCAAAGAATGTCTTAGGATTGCGGCGGATACTCCCGCACCCGTACCTTTTCTCAAAATTGAGTTAATAATGAGCCTATAACAGCTCTATTAGATTCAGGCAGTGTTTGTTCTATTATGTCGGCTGAATGGTATTCAAAATTGAAATCTGTTTGTAAGATTCCTGACTATTGTTCGTCTTCGGTCCAATATGTTTCGGCTAATTCATCTCCATTTGAAATTCTAGGTTCTGTAAATGTCAAAATTCGTATTTTTAAATCTACTTGGAAAGTTAAATTGTTTGTGGCCAAGCACTTGCCTTGCCCCATTATATTGGGAGCTGACTTCATTTCTCACACTGGTCTTGTGCTCGAACTTCAGAGTAAGTCGTGCACATTCAAATTTGCTTCCAATTGTAAAATCCCCCTGTTAAAATGTAATTCTGCATCATGTTCATCTACTTCGCCTACCCAGGATGAGATGTTATTAGATCTTAGACATCTACCTGAGGAGCAGGCTGATAGTATTCGTAAATTGTGTCAGTCGTTTCCAGAGGTGTTCTCTGATACTCTTGGTGTTACTGACCTCATTGAATACAAAATTGAGGTCACGTATTCGATTCCGGTCCGTCTTCCACCTTATAGGCTAAAATGAAGGCTCTGAAAGAAATCATCGATCAGATGTTGAAGGATGGTATCATTAGGCCCTCTAAATCGGCGTATTCTTCACCTATTTTTCTAGTCCCGAAACCCCAAGGGGGCTTCAGGCCTGTCATTGATTATAGGGCTCTCAATCGGAAGGTGGTGTTACAATCTGTGCCCCTTCCTGACCTTCATTCTTGCTATTCGTGGTTTCGTAAAGTTAAATACTTCACCATCTTGGACCTGAATCAGGCCTACAATCAAATTCCCCTTGCCGAAGAGTCTAAACATCTTACAGCGTTTGCCACGGATTGGAATTTTTATGAATACAACCGCGTGCCTTTCGGGCTCCCCACGGGAGCAGCTGTACTCACTAGACTGCTAGATAGGGTCTTCTCTGACATCAAATTTGGGTACTTGTATCACTATCTGGATGATGTCGTCGTATTTTCGGAGACCTTTGAAGAACATCTAGATCATCTGCGAGAAGTTCTCAATCGCCTTCGTAAGGCTGGGTTAACGGTGAAGTTGTCCAAGGTTGCCTTTGCTAAGCCCTCCATGTCATTCCTAGGGCATATTGTGTCACCTGATGGTGTTGCAGTCGATCATTCTAGAACACAGGCCATCCGTGAATTTAAACCTCCCAAGGACATCAAAGGTATCGCCAGGTTCATTGGTATGGTGAATTTCTTCAGGAAGTTTATTCCTAACTTTGCTAATAGAGCTGCGTCCTTAAAACTTCTTCGTAGGAAAGGCATCAAATTTGAGTGGGGATCTTCTCAACAAGCCGCTTTTGAAGAACTTAAATTAGCTCTCTGAAATGCCCCTGTCCTTGCTATGTCTGATTTCTCAAAGAAATTCATCGTCCAACCCGACGCGTCGTCGTCGGCGGTAGCTGCAGTCCTTCTTCAAGAGACTGAACTAGGGAGGCGACCCATCGCCTATGCATCTAGGACCTTGTCGGCTCAAGAAGCCAAGTATTTCATCTATGAGCTCGAAGGTTTGGCAGTCTTATTTGCCTTAGAAAAGTTCCGTCTCTATCTGGAACATGTCAAATTCGAACTGGAGACAGATAATCAAGCCTTAAGCTGGGTCTTAGTTAGGCCGCGTCGTACTGGTCGACGCTGGCTCCGATAATGGAAACCCTTTCTTCTGGGGAACATGTCGTCCCTTATGTACTGAGGAATGGTGTTTTATGTTGCCCTACGAGGCATGATAAGATGATGAAGGTTGTAGTTCCAGCGGTTCTTGTACCAATGATCTTCAAGTACTATCATGAGACCCCATTAGGGGGGCACCTAGGCATCTTTAAAACTCGTGAGAAGATTCGTGAAAGGGTCATCTGAAAAGGTATGGATGGTGAAATCCGTGAACTAGTAAAGGCTTGTAAATCCTGCTTGCTTAGTAAACCCACCATGTCCACCAAGGTAGGCCTGTTGTCTTCTCATCAAGCGTTGCGCCCTTTGGAACCCCTGTATATTGATTATGTAGGACCCTTCCCCCAGTCGAAGGGAAATGCCAACAAGTTCATCCTTGTATGTGTAGATGGTTTTACAAGATTTCCCTGGTTATATCCGACTAAGCTGGCTACCGCTCAGTCCACCATTACTTGTCTAAATTCAATCTTTGCTTCTTTTGGTCCGTGTCAATATATTGTGTCTGATAATGCTAAGGCTTTTACATCTAATTTATTTCGTAAATTCTGCTTTGACCAGTCCATCCCTCATGTGACAACTTCTGCTTATTACCCTCAACCATCTCTGGCTGAACGGGTTAATCGTAATCTCAGGTCCGCGCTTATTGCCTATCATCATGAAGATCATTCTAGGTGGGACACGTCCCTGCATTGGTTAGTTTTCGCTTTGAATTCGGCGGTTTAAACCAGCTTCTTTGATGTTCAAGTTCGTTCCCAACACGCCGCTCTCTAACCTGAAACGCCTCGAACTTTCCGCGAGAGTATATAAACTGCTGATTTTCGGGTCTCCGTGCCACTTCTGTAACATATTTCAGTGTGTAAAGTACGTAGCAGGGGGCGGGAAGCGCCTCTTTCTTCGGGCAGCAGTTCATCCACAAGGTAATGGCCTTTCAATAACTTCTTTTCTTGCTAGCTCAGCAGTTTAACTCTCGGGGCAGGTCCGAAGTCTTTTCCATGTAACTTTCCTTTAATAATGTAAACGCACTCGGTGTCAATTCTTTCTGTTTTAACTACATATTGGGATAGAGAGTGCTTAACCCTCTCGAGCTCCCACTCATATTGTATTGAGGTGAACTTATTTTCTCAACCGGTTCTTCCTTAACGTAATGTAAATTGTTTCCTTTTAAAAGTCACCTCTTTAGTATGGGATTAGCCCTTGCAGTAACGGCCTAGTGCCAAGTAGGTTTTAAACAAATGTATTAGGAGTGCTGTTCGCCTCCTCTCAAATTGGTAATTTAGAGGCCATGTAATTAACTTTTCTCACTTAATAGGCCTCAGTAGGTTGGATATTTTACCCCTGTGTTTATGTCCTTAGAGGACAGCTTGAAGGTGGAATTTGGTGTGGCCTTTGACAGGCTTAAATTTTGAGAGCGAGTTGCTCTTTCTTCAAAATTTTATTTTCTGCGCGCCTCAAGGAGGCTTTACTGTGTAATTTGGAGCAAGTGCTCCTGGGCATGAATGGGGTTTTCTGTCCCTCTGTTGAAACTTGTTTTGGGGTAAAACTGGGCTAATTGCTCAAGAATTGTGAGTTCGGTGCTCGAAGCGAATATCCTGTAAATACTGTAACTGTACTTTGTTGCCTTGCTACTCTGTACCTGCCATTCTAGTTATTTCTTGATTTTGCAAAGAAAATATAACCTCGTTAAATTTTAATTTAACTTTAATTTCGTAGCCTGAGACCTATTCACCCCCGCACCTTCTTTCACCTCTGGTGTTCCACAGATACCTCGGAACAAGTGGTAGCTGAACGTGGTTGAATGGGTCCCAATTTACCCCTTTTGACGGCTAAACATTGCTTTGATTACAACTCTAACTCTTTTCTCACTTGCTGGAATTTTTACTTTTTCCTTTTTCAAAATTGTTCTGTCATCATGCCCGGCCCTCGCGATGTTCTCCATCTTAACTATTTGCGCAAGGAGGAGTTGATCTATGAATTAACTCTCAGAAATGTGCAATCTGGAGGCACGGTTGCGGTAGACACAAACAAGCTTAGAGATTCCCTTGATTTGCCCATTTCCATCCCCACTTTGGGAGAGAAAGAAATTGACGACTCTCTTTCCACGATCACTGACAATACTACTGAGCTAGCATCTGTAGTTAGTTTTTTGAAGAAAATGATCCTTCTCATAATCAAATTAAGCGTGTGCAAGCCAGTGTTCATTTTTCAAATAGAGTTAACGATCTGTTGTCTCTGAAGTTGAATGATGTTCAGAGGAAGGAAGCTAGTATGGTTCTTGAAAATCTTTCTGAATTGTCCAGTAAGGTTACCCTATTGTTAACTGGGGAAGTTCCTCCCATAACTGATCAACCCGTCACGGTGAATGTAGGTAGCGAGGAAGAGCCTCCTAAGGGAGACGTCAATAGGAAAACCGTTGCAGCTCTAACAACCTCTGCCCCATTGGACAACGAGTCTGAACGCCGTACCTCATTGAATAATGTACGTTATGAATTAACGTCTTTGCCACTTAAACCTTTACCTACTATGTCACCTGGGTTCAGCAGCTTGCCTCATCCATTAGCAATGTTGCTCAGAGGTATCTCGAAGTTTTCTGTTAACACCACCAGTGAAGTTATTCCTTTCTTAAGGTTTTTAGTTGAATTTCAGGATCATGCCCTTGTTTTTTCTCTTTCTCCATGTCAGATTTTTCAAATCATCTATCCCTATGCAATTGGTATTCTCTCAGACAAAATAGTAAGAGCCATAGCTGAACAGTCATCTATTGAAGACTTCCACGCCCAGTTGCTAGCTAACTTCATCCCAGCTAGGGCAAGGTCCTCCCTTATTCAGAAGTACTATTATCGTGTACAGCGCTTGGATGAAAACTTGGCATATTTCATCCAAGATATTAAGTTCTATACTAGGGTGTTTGCTCTTCACTTCTTTGAGGATCAGATTGTACAAGCTATTGTGGAAGGTATCTCACCATCCTATAGGTCATATTTGTGTTTCGCGGCGTGCCCGCAAACCTTCTCTGAACTTGAAGCATTGGCCGTCTCAGCGGAAGGACTTAGATACGCCGATTCCTTGCGTGTTGCGAAAGAACCCACTCCTCCCTTTAGTAATCCTCGGCCTCCACCTCGCCGACCAGTCACACCCCGTAAATATCATGCTTGCGGGTCGCCTGACCATCTTCGCAATAAATGTCCATTGGTCAAATCTAGTAGGGCAAATAATGGAGCTGGTTCCTCACAAGGTTGTTTCAAATGTGGGGCTTTCTCACATATCGCCAAGAATTGCCCAAATTCGAATAGCACCCCCTCCTGCTCAACTTCTGGTGCAAATTCCACCAATGCCAATAATAAAAAGTGACTAGTGGCTTCGGCTGAGTCGACTAATCCATCTTCCCGAGGCTCAGCCCCTGGTAAACAGGTCAAAAATTCAGGGAAAATTCAGTCCTCAAATTCATCTTTTGAATGCCCCAAAGAATGTCTTAGGATTGCGGCGGATACTCCCGCACCCGTACCTTTTCTCAAAATTGAGTTAATAATGAGCCTATAACAGCTCTATTAGATTCAGGCAGTGTTTGTTCTATTATGTCGGCTGAATGGTATTCAAAATTGAAATCTGTTTGTAAGATTCCTGACTATTGTTCGTCTTCGGTCCAATATGTTTCGGCTAATTCATCTCCATTTGAAATTCTAGGTTCTGTAAATGTCAAAATTCGTATTTTTAAATCTACTTGGAAAGTTAAATTGTTTGTGGCCAAGCACTTGCCTTGCCCCATTATATTGGGAGCTGACTTCATTTCTCACACTGGTCTTGTGCTCGAACTTCAGAGTAAGTCGTGCACATTCAAATTTGCTTCCAATTGTAAAATCCCCCTGTTAAAATGTAATTCTGCATCATGTTCATCTACTTCGCCTACCCAGGATGAGATGTTATTAGATCTTAGACATCTACCTGAGGAGCAGGCTGATAGTATTCGTAAATTGTGTCAGTCGTTTCCAGAGGTGTTCTCTGATACTTTTGGTGTTACTGACCTCATTGAATACAAAATTGAGGTCACGTATTCGATTCCGGTCCGTCTTCCACCTTATAGGCTAAAATGAAGGCTCTGAAAGAAATCATCGATCAGATGTTGAAGGATGGTATCATTAGGCCCTCTAAATCGGCGTATTCTTCACCTATTTTTCTAGTCCCGAAACCCTAAGGGGGCTTCAGGCCTGTCATTGATTATAGGGCTCTCAATCGGAAGGTGGTGTTACAATCTGTGCCCCTTCCTGACCTTCATTCTTGCTATTCGTGGTTTCGTAAAGTTAAATACTTCACCATCTTGGACCTGAATCAGGCCTACAATCAAATTCCCCTTGCCGAAGAGTCTAAACATCTTACAGCGTTTGCCACGGATTGGAATTTTTATGAATACAACCGCGTGCCTTTCGGGCTCCCCACGGGAGCAGCTGTACTCACTAGACTGCTAGATAGGGTCTTCTCTGACATCAAATTTGGGTACTTGTATCAATATCTGGATGATGTCGTCGTATTTTCGGAGACCTTTGAAGAACATCTAGATCATCTGCGAGAAGTTCTCAATCGCCTTCGTAAGGCTGGGTTAACGGTGAAGTTGTCCAAGGTTGCCTTTGCTAAGCCCTCCATGTCATTCCTAGGGCATATTGTGTCACCTGATGGTGTTGCAGTCGATCATTCTAGAACACAGGCCATCCGTGAATTTAAACCTCCCAAGGACATCAAAGGTATCGCCAGGTTCATTGGTATGGTGAATTTCTTCAGGAAGTTTATTCCTAACTTTGCTAATAGAGCTGCGTCCTTAAAACTTCTTCGTAGGAAAGGCATCAAATTTGAGTGGGGATCTTCTCAACAAGCCGCTTTTGAAGAACTTAAATTAGCTCTCTGAAATGCCCCTGTCCTTGCTATGTCTGATTTCTCAAAGAAATTCATCGTCCAACCCGACGCGTCGTCGTCGGCGGTAGCTGCAGTCCTTCTTCAAGAGACTGAACTAGGGAGGCGACCCATCGCCTATGCATCTAGGACCTTGTCGGCTCAAGAAGCCAAGTATTTCATCTATGAGCTCGAAGGTTTGGCAGTCTTATTTGCCTTAGAAAAGTTCCGTCTCTATCTGGAACATGTCAAATTCGAACTGGAGACAGATAATCAAGCCTTAAGCTGGGTCTTAGTTAGGCCGCGTCGTACTGGTCGACGCTGGCTCCGATAATGGAAACCCTTTCTTCTGGGGAACATGTCGTCCCTTATGTACTGAGGAATGGTGTTTTATGTTGCCCTACGAGGCATGATAAGATGATGAAGGTTGTAGTTCCAGCGGTTCTTGTACCAATGATCTTCAAGTACTATCATGAGACCCCATTAGGGGGGCACCTAGGCATCTTTAAAACTCGTGAGAAGATTCGTGAAAGGGTCATCTGAAAAGGTATGGATGGTAAAATCCGTGAACTAGTAAAGGCTTGTAAATCCTGCTTGCTTAGTAAACCCACCATGTCCACCAAGGTAGGCCTGTTGTCTTCTCATCAAGCGTTGCGCCCTTTGGAACCCCTGTATATTGATTATGTAGGACCCTTCCCCCAGTCGAAGGGAAATGCCAACAAGTTCATCTTTGTATGTGTAGATGGTTTTACAAGATTTCCCTGGTTATATCCGACTAAGCTGGCTACCGCTCAGTCCACCATTACTTGTCTAAATTCAATCTTTGCTTCTTTTGGTCCGTGTCAATATATTGTGTCTGATAATGCTAAGGCTTTTACATCTAATTTATTTCGTAAATTCTGCTTTGACCTGTCCATCCCTCATGTGACAACTTCTGCTTATTACCCTCAACCATCTCTGGCTGAACGGGTTAATCGTAATCTCAGGTCCGCGCTTATTGCCTATCATCATGAAGATCATTCTAGGTGGGACACGTCCCTGCATTGGTTAGTTTTCGCTTTGAATTCGGCGGTTTACTCCAGCTTCTTTGATGTTCAAGTTCGTTCCCAACACGCCGCTCTCTAACCTGAAACGCCTCGAACTTTCCGCGAGAGTATATAAACTGCTGATTTTCGGGTCTCCGTGCCACTTCTGTAACATATTTCAGTGTGTAAAGTACGTAGCAGGGGGCGGGAAGCGCCTCTTTCTTCGGGCAGCAGTTCATCCACAAGGTAATGGCCTTTCAATAACTTCTTTTCTTGCTAGCTCAGCAGTTTAACTCTCGGGGCAGGTCCGAAGTCTTTTCCATGTAACTTTCCTTTAATAATGTAAACGCACTCGGTGTCAATTCTTTCTGTTTTAACTACATATTGGGATAGAGAGTGCTTAACCCTCTCGAGCTCCCACTCATATTGTATTGAGGTGAACTTATTTTCTCAACCGGTTCTTCCTTAACGTAATGTAAATTGTTTCCTTTTAAAAGTCACCTCTTTAGTATGGAATTAGCCTTTGCAGTAACGGCCTAGTGCCAAGTAGGTTTTAAACAAATGTATTAGGAGTGCCGTTCGCCTCCTCTCAAATTGGTATTTTAGAGTCCATGTAATTAACCTTTTCTCACTTAATAGGCCTCAGTAGGTTGGATATTTTACCCCTGTGTTTATGTCCTTAGAGGACAGCTTGAAGGTGGAATTTGGTGTGGCTTTTGACAGGCTTAAATTTTGAGAGCGAGTTGCTCTTTCTTGAAAATTTTGTTTTCTGCGCGCCTCAAGGAGGCTTTACTGTGTAATTTGGAGCAAGTGCTCCTGGGCATGAATGGGGTTTTCTGCCCCTCTGTTGAAACTTGTTTTGGGGTAAAACTGGGCTAATTGCTCAAGAATTGTGAGTTCGGTGCTCGAAGCGAATATCCTGTAAATACTGTAACTGTACTTTGTTGCCTTGCTACTCTGTACCTGCAATTCCTGTTATTTCTTGATTTTGCAAAGAAAATATAACCTTGTTAAATTTTAAATTAACTTTAATTTCGTAGCCTGAGACCTATTCACCCCCGCACCTTCTTTCACCTTTGCTGTTCCACAGATACCTCGGAATAATAATAATAATAATAATAATAATAATAATAATAATAATAATAATAATAATAATAATAATAATAATTGTTCCGGGGTAATCCGTGGAACAGAAAGCGGTGAAAGTAGGTGCTGGATGAGTCTAACTACGATATCAAAAATGGAATTAAAACTTTGAAAGGTTATATTTATTTTCAGAACAGAAACTTAACAATCTTTCACTTAGTAAAATAAGAAAGACAATTTTGAATAGTAAAATAGAGAACCCCAGAAAAGGGAACTTAACAATTTTGGGCTTCAATCCCCAGACTACAAGCATCGACTTCAGACTCCAAATTTACAAGTTTCAGATAAGGAGATATGTCTCCCAGTACACAGTGTTCATGAGCACTTGGCTCCAACAGTCACCCCTCAATATTACAGTAAACTAGGAAATAGCTTACATGCTCTCCTAGGTAAGGTAAGGGTTATTCTGCCCGAAGGCAGGTCCGAACCTCCAAAGAGGTGTTCCTGAGCCGGAGTTTACGTGCGGTAGGGTGGCCAGTTCCTTTCCACTCCTCCATTCCCTTACCCCCCCCCCCAACAGCGCGTGGCAACCCATCCAACTCCTGACCACGCCCAATGTTGCTTAACTTGGAGATCTTACGGGATCCGGTGTTTCAACACGGCTACGGTGGTTGGCATGCTCTCCAACATTGACCGAATTTCAACAGCCCACTTAATGCAGCATTACACAAAACCTTACGATCTCTGGTCTCTCTAGGCACAATTTACAATTTAGATTTCTTTTACACATGGGTATCTATTACCCAACCTACTGGGCCTTTGTGGAAAAAGAATAACATGTTAAATTAATAGCCCGAACACAAAATGAATGGAGGCGTATACTTCCACTCCTAAATAATAAAGAATAAAATCCTGACGGGGCTCATGGCGCAATGACACAGGGGCTAATCCCAAGCTACTGAGGTGACTCGAATGAAAGTTAATTTAATACATTACAGGAAAGAAAAACAGTTAAAAATTCGTAGTCACTTCAAACCAAGTTGAAGGGGAACTCGAGAGGGTAACGCACTCTCTATCCCCGATTTACAGTTAATGGAATTTTACATTAACGGAACAAAAATTTACATTTTAGAAAAGGTTGGTTACATAGTTAGAAATTCGAACCGTCCCCTCAGATAAGTTTTCGGAGACAGCTAGAAAGATAGAATAATGGTGGCCATTACCTGGCTGTTGTTCTGCCTTCCGAAGAGTAAGGCGCCCCGCCTCCTGTCTTAACACACACATTCAGAAAGACGACGATCAATGGGACAATGTAGCCCGTAAAGCCTCAGGTTATATACCCGAGGGGATTGTTCGAGAAGATTCTAGACTAGTTCGGACACACCCTCTCTGGCAAATTCAAAAGATACACCCAAAAAGCAACAAGAAGCCTGTGATAGGCTAAACAATAATTACAGAAAATTATTATTGGCCAGATTCAAAATTAGCGGAATGAGAAAGAAGTGTTGCAAGCTTCGAAATATATATACAAACAATAAATGAAGATTAATTTACTTGAGAAAACCTATAAACACTAAATTTCTTTCAATAACAATTTATTTTACCTTACACCAGAGTGCATGATCTCCGTTTCTTTAATGGTATCTATAGAGAAATGTCCAAACTTCTTGATGTACAGCAAAACAAAACAAAATAAATTCAATCTGTTTAGGAAACTTAGAAATGATAAACTTCTCAATTATTCATTAGTGACATCTTCTGATTAATGTCCCAAATTCATGCAATAGCAGTTTCACGTTTGTAGAATAGATGGCGCTTCCTTTGAATGAGCGGAGTTAAGGTCTACCTTCCGGTACAACAACAATAATAATAATAATAATAATAATAATAATAATAATAATAATAATAATAATAATAATAATAATAATAATAATAATAATAATAATAATAATAATAATAATAATAATAATTGTTACCGTGGTTTGGTGGATCAGCAGAGGTGAAAGAAGGTGCGGGGGTGAACAGGTCTCAAAATTCGAAATTAAAATTAATATAAAATTTAACAAGGTTATATTTTCTTTTCAAGATTATGAAATAACAAATAGAACAGGTACTCAGTAGCCGAAACACAAATCGATAATGTACAATTACAGAGTTACAGAATATGGGCTCCGAGAGCCAGACACACAATTCTTGAGCTATAAGCCCAACCTTACGATATACAGAATTCAACAAAGGGGCAGAAGACCCCAATCATGCCCAGGAGCACTTGCTCCCAATTACACAGTAAAGCCTCCTCGATGCGAGCAGAAAACAAAATTTAAGAAAGAGCGACTCGCTCTTAAGTTCAACGCTCTCAAAGGCCACCCCAAACTCCACATTCAAGTTGACCTCCAAACACAAATAACACAGGGGTAAAAATCCCAACCTACTGAGGCCTACTCGGTAAATAAACAGGTCAATTACATGGCCTCTAAAATACCAACTTGAGAGGAGGCGTTTTTGCACTCCTAATACACCTTATGTAAAACCTACTTGGCATTAGGCCGTTACTGCAAGGGCTAATCCCATACTAAAGAATTGACTTATAGAAGGAGAAAATTTACATTACGTTAAGGAAGAAACGGTTGTGAAAATAAGTTCACCTTAATGCAATATGAGTGGGAGCTCGAGAGGGTTAAGCACTCTCTATCCCAATATGTAGTTTAAAAAGATAGAATTGATACTAAGTGTCTTTGCATTTTAGGGGAAAGTTTCATGGTAGAAAGGCTTCGGACCTGCCCCGAGAGTTAAACTGCTGAGCTAGCAAGGAAAGAACTTATTAAACGGCCACAACATGGTGGTTGAACTGCTGCTCGAAGAAAGAGGCGCTTCCCGCCCCCTGCTACGTACTTTACACACTGATAGATGTTACTGAAGTGGAGCGGAGACACGAAAATCAGCAGTTTTTATACCCTCGTGGAAAGTTCGAGGCGTTTCAGGAATGACAACAACCGCCCACAATGATTTTATTGGCTAACAACGAAAACCCCTACACTAGATGAAGAAGAAACACATTATTGGTGGAAAATTAATTACAGAAATTCCTTATTGGTCGGATTCAAAACTGGCGGAAAGAAAGGGTTAATATTGCCAACTTAAACAATAACTGAAATAAATTTAACAAAGAACAAACTTATGAATTCTAAATTTCTCCAAAAACCCAGTTCTTTCACTTCGCACTAGGGTGCATAATTGTCGTCCTTCAGTAGTGCCATCTGGAAGAGAATGTCCACACTTCTTACTACAGGCAAAACAAAAATACATCGAAAACGACCCAGTTCAGAAACTTCAAAATTTACAAGTCGTGACATCTTCGGAAAAACTTGAGAAATCACAGTGGATAAAGTTCAGACTTCCTCCAGTAGAGGAGTTTCAACTGGCGCAAAGTTTGAATTAGCGGCGTGAAGGTGTACCACCCGGTACAGACCTCCCCCCGCCCTCAAAAAAAGTTCCTCCAAGGTGTAACACAGAAGAACATAAACTTTTGTTTCAGAATAAGGTCCAAGTTATGATCTTGATATAGAAGTTAACTGCAGAAATATTTACCAACAAGTTTTCTTAAAATGACTGGATCCAGTTTCAAAATTCTTTATAGTTACTTTAGATGTAAAGTCTTTATGATTGTAGAAGTTGAATTCAGAAGGAAACTTTTAGCTTTTAAAGTTGACGAAAACTTTTCTAAGTCCACCAGATATTGAATTAGGATTCAAAACTGTAGTAAATGTTGATATTAAATGTCCATGTAGCTGATTGAGTACATTCAAGGTTGATTAAGTTAGACGGCCAGACCGGCCGCTGCTGCTTGTGTCCAGAGGAGGCCGCTCGGACCCCTCAAATACCCTGAGATACCGCTCGCCCGCACTATGAGAGGAGTAGTGGAGTTGAAGCACGCCGCGCCCGCGGCGAACATACAGGTCGCGGGCGAGTAGCAGGTTGTGCGCCGCACTTCAGCCTTGGCCGGGAGGAGGACTCCGGCTTGCCGTACCCTGTTTGGCCTCACTGGAGAGGGGCGGGCCCATACTCCCACTCAGTGGCGGTACGGCGCCGCGCTGCTGCGGGGGCACTGAAACATTAAAGCTCGGTGGCAGAATTTTGTTGGACCATAATTATTTTAGGGTACAGTCTTTGTGGCGAGGTTGAGGGACCAGCGGCGTGGAGATATTTATTTAATTCCCATAAGCCACAGTTTGTATTTGAGCAGGAGACGGGAGCGTGTTAATGGCCGTGGTAAGGACAGGATGGCAGTATAACTGGTCAGGGAAGGTTTACAATAAATGGTTACACACAAAGGAAACAGGTTCCAAGGGCAGAAGGCCTTAAAAGTGAAACCCCTCAAACAAAAATATAACCTTCATATTTCTTTCAAAATAATATGAAGCAAGTTAACACAGAAATTACACCGGTTTCACCTGTGACAGGTGAGCCCTAAATATTATCTCAGTGGCTGGATTGCTTAGCAATAAGGTAACGAGAGTAAGGAAATCGAGAATAGTACACGGCCCATGAAATCTGGGGGCAAGCTTGCCCGCGGAAACAAAATTCTTGATCATCACCTGGTCGCCTACCTTCAAATTGGTGGGTCTCCGTCCACGATCATATCTTTCCCTAACCTTTCCATGAGACACTTTAAGATTGGATTTAGCCTCCTTCCAAAGATCTTTAATGTTTTCTGAATCTATTGTCTCAGGTAGAATGTCACTCAGAGACCAGAGGTTAGAGAGCGGCGTGTTGGGAACACACTTGAACATTAAAGAAGCTGGAGTAAACTATGAGATTCATGAACAGCCGAGTTCAAAGCAAAAGCTAACCAATGCAGGGACGTGTCCCACCTAGAATGATCTTCATGATGATGGGCAATAAGGGCCGACCTGAGATTACGATTAACCCGTTCAGCCAGAGATGGTTGAGGGTAATAAGCAGAAGTTGTCACATGAGAGATGGACAGGTCAAAATAGAAGTTACGAAATAGATTAGATGTGAAAGCCTTAGCATTATCAGACACAATATATTGACACGGACCAAAAGAAGCAAAGATTGAATTTAGACAAGTAATGGTGGACTGAGCGGTAGCCAGCTTAGTCGGAAATAACCAGGAAAATCTCGTAAAACCATCTATACATACAAAGATGAACTTGTTGGCATTTCCCTTTGACTGGGGGAAGGGTCCTACGTAATCAATATACAGGCGTTCCATAGGGCGCGACGCTTGATGAGAAGATAAAAGGCCTACCTTGGTGGAGATAGTGGGTTTACTAAGCAAGCAGGATTTACGAGCCTTTACTAGTTCACGAATTTCACCGTCCATGCCCTTCCAGATGAACCTTTCACGAATCTTTTCACGAGTCTTAAAGATGGCTACATGCCCCCCTAATGGGGTCTCATGATAGTACTTAAAGATCATAGGTACAAAAACAGCTGGAACGACAACTTTCATCATCTTATCATGCCTCGAAGGGCAACATAAAACACCATTCCTCAGTACATAAGGGACCACATGTTCCCCAGAATAAAGGGTTTCCATTATCGGAGGCAGCGTCGGATCTTCACGTTGATATTTCACAATGTCCCTAAAGAGCATGGGAGCATCTGTTAAGATGGCATTAACCTCAGATAGTATGGACTCTGGAGGTGATGAACTATCGACCGGTTCATGGGTCTCGACGTTGTTGGAAAACATACGGCTGAGTCCGTCTGCGACAACATTTTCGGTACCTCTGATATGCCTAACATCAAATTGGAAGGCAGAAATTCGGATGGCCCAACGTTCTATACGACCAGTACGACGCGGCCTACCTAAGACCCAGCTTAAGGCTTGATTATCCGTCTCCAGGTCGAATTTGACATGTTCCAGATAGAGACTGAACTTTTCTAAGGCAAATAAGACTGCCAAACCTTCGAGCTCATAGATGGAATACTTGGCTTCTTGAGCCGATAGAGTCCTAGATGCATAGGCGATGGGTCGCCTCCCTAGTTCAGTCTCTTGAAGAAGGACTGCAGCTACCGCCGACGATGACGCGTCGGTTTGGACGACGAATTTCTTCGAGAAATCTGGCATAGCAAGCAGAGGGGCATTACAGAGTGCTATTTTAAGATCTTCAAAAGCGGCTTGTTGAGAAGGTCCCAACTCAAATTTGATGCCTTTCCTACGAAGAAGGTTCAAGGGCGCCGCTCTATTAGCAAAGTTAGGAATAAACTTCCTGAAGAAATTCACGATACCAATGAACCTGGCGACACCTTTGATGTCCTTGGGAGGTTTAAAATCACGGATGGCCTGTGTTCTAGAATGATCGACTGCAACACCATCAGGTGACACAATATGCCCTAGTATTGACCTGGAGGTCTTAGCAAAGGCAACCTTGGACAACTTCACAGTTAACCCGGCCTTACGAGGGCGATCGAGAACTTCTCGCAGATGATCTAGATGTTCTTCAAAAGTCTCCGAAAATACGACGACATCATCAAGATAGTGATACAAGTACTCGAATTTGATGTCGGAGAAGACACTATCTTGCAATCTAGTGGGTACAGCTGCTCCCGTGGGGAGCACGAAAGGCAGGCGGTGTTATTCATACAAATACCAGTCCGTGGCAAACGCTGTAAGGTGTTTAGACTCTTCAGCTAGGGGAATTTGATTATAGGCCTGATTCACATCCAAGATGTGAAGAACTTAGCCTTACGAAACCACGAAAAACAAGAATGAAGGTCAGGAAGGGGCACAGATTGTAACACCACCTTCCGATTGAGAGCCCTATAATCAATGACAGGCCTGAAGCCCCCTTGGCGTTTCGGAACTAGAAAAATAGGCGACGAATTCGCCGACTAAGAGGGCCTAATAATACCATCCTTTAACATTTGATCAATGATTTCTTCCAGAGCCTTCATTTTAGGTGGAGATAGCCTATAAGGTGGAAAACGGACAGGAATCGAATCCGTGACCTCAATTTTGTATTCGATCAGGTCAGTAACACCAAGAGTATCAGAGAACACCTCTGGAAACGACTGACACAATTTACGAATACTATCAGCCTCCTCCTCAGGTAGATGTCTAAGGTCTAACAACATATCATCCTGGGTAGGCGAAATAGATGAACATGATGCAGAATTACATTTTAACAAGGGGATTTTACAGTTGGAAGCAAATTTGAATGTGCACGGCTTACTCTGAAGGTCGAGCACTAGACCGGTGTGAGAAATAAAGTCAGCTCCCAATATTATGGGGCAAGACAAGTGCTTGGCCACAAACAATTTAACTTTCAAGTAAATTTAAAAATACGAATTTTGACATATAAGGAGCCTAAAATTTCGAATGGAGAAGAATTAGCCGAAACATATTGAACAGGAGATTAGCAATAGTCAGGATGTTTAGAAATAGATTTCAATTTCGAATACCATTGAGCCGAAATAATTGAACAAACACTGCCTGAATCTAAAAGAGCTGTTATAGGCTCATTATTTAACTCAATTTTGAGAAAGGGCACAGGTGCGGGGGAATCCGCCGCAATCCTAAGACATTCTTTGGGGCATTCAAAAGATAAATCTGAAGACTGAGTTTTCCCTGAATTTTCGACCTGTTTACCAGGGGCTGAGCCTCGGGAAGCTGGATTAGTCGACTCAGCCGAAGCCACTAGTCACTTTTGATTGTTGTTGGAATTTGCACCCGAAGTTGAGCAAGAGGGGGTGCTGTTGGTATTAGGACAGTTCTTAGCAATATGGGAGAACGCGCCGCATTTAAAAAAAACTTGAGTTGTCCCTGCTCCATTCCTTGTCCCACTAGACTTGATTGATGGGCCCTTGTTCCGAAGATGGTCAGGCGACCCGCAAGTATAACATTTACGGGGTGTGACTGGTCGGCGAGGTGGAGGCCGAGGATTACTAAAAGAAGGAGGGGGTTCTTTCGCAACACGCAAGGAATCGGCGTATCTAACTCCTTCGGCCGATACAGCCATAGCTTCTAGCTCAGCGAAAGTTTGCGGACGCGACGCAAAACACAAGTATGATCGGTAAGGTGGTGAAATACATTCTACAATAGCCTGTACAATCTGATCTTCAGGAAAATGAAGAGCAAACACCCTGGTATAGAACTTAATGTCTTGTATGAAATCTGCCAAGTTTTCATCCAACCGCTCTACACGATAATAGTACTTCTGAATAAGTGAGGACCTTGCCCTAGCCGGAATGAAGTTAACTAGTATGTGGGCGTGGAAGTCTTCAGTAGATGATTGTTCGGCAATGGCTCTTACTATTTTGTCTGAGAAAACACCAATTGCATAGGGATGGATGATTTGCAAAATTTGACAAGCAGAAAGAGAAAAAACGAGGGCATGATCCTGAAACTCAACTAAAAACCTTAAGAATGAAATTACGTCACTTGTAGAGTTAACCGAAAACTTAGAAATACCTCTAAGCAACATAGCTAATGGATGGGGTAAACTGCTGAACCCAGGAGACGTAGTAGGAAGGGGCGTAAGTGGCGGAGAAGCAGATTCAGAAGGAGCATTATTTAGCACAAAGGGCGGAATGGACTTGCGACGATCTGACATATTTTCAGATAGGGCAGATATACGTTGGGTTGTCGCTTCAGTACTACTTCCTTCCCCTTTCGAGGAATCCTCCCCACTAACAATATTTACTACCATAGGTTGGTCGACTTTAGGGATGGCAAGTCCAGATAACAACTGATTAACTTTACTAGATATTTGGGACAAGTTGTCGGCCAGGACGCTAGCTTCCTTACCCTGAACGTCATTTAACTTCAGAGACAATAGATCACATACCCTGTTATAAAAGTGGTACAACCTAGCCTGTACTCTTTTGAGTTGATTAGGAGATGGATCACTTACTTCAAAAAACTAACTACAGATGCTAGGTCAGTAGTATTGTCATTGACCGTGGAGAGAGTATCGTCAATCTCTTTTTCTCCCAAAGTCGGGATGGTAATAGGTAAATCAAGGGAATCTTTTATCTTATTGGATTCGACTGCAACCCTGCCTCCAGATTGTACGTTTCTGAGAGATAATTCATAAATTAATTCCTCTTTACGCAAATAGAATGAAGAACCTCGCGAGGGACGGAAATGATGATAGAACAACTTTGAAAAAGGAAAAATCAAAAAAATTCCAGCAACTAAGAAAATTGTTAGAGTTCGAAAGCAAAGCAATGTTTTAGCCGTCAAAAGGGGCTAAATTGAGACCCATTCAACCACGCTCTGCTACCACTTGTTACCGTGGTTTGGTGGATCAGCAGAGATGAAAGAAGGTGCGGGGGTTAACAGGTCTCAAAATTCGAAATTAAAGTTAAGATAAAATTTAACAAGAATATACTTTCTTTTCAAGATTAAGAAATAACAAATAGAACAGGTACGCAGTAGCCGAAACACAAATCGATAATGTACAATTACAGAGTTACAGAATTTTGGCTCCGAGAGCCAGACACACAATTCTTGAGCTGTAAGCCCAACCTTACGATATACAGAACTCAACAAAGGGGCAGAAGACCCCAATCATGCCCAGGAGCACTTGCTCCCAATTACACAGTACAGCCTCCTCGAGGCGAGCAGAAAACAAAATTTAAGAAAGAGCGACTCGCTCTTAAGTTCAAGCCTATCAAAGGCCACCCCAAACTCCACATTCAAGTTGACGTCCAAACACAAATAACACAGGGGTAAAAATACCCAACCTACTGAGGCCTAGTCGGTAAAGAAACAGGTCAATTACATGGCCGCTAAAATACCAACTTGAGTGGAGGCGTTCTTGCACTCCTAATACACCTTATGTAAAACCTACTTGGCATTAGGCCGTTACTGCAAGGGCTAATCCCATACTAAAGAGGTGACTTATAGAAGGAGAAAATTTACATTACGTTAAGGAAGAAACGGTTGTGAAAATAAGTTCACCTCAATGCAATATGAGTGGGAGCTCGAGAGGGTTAAGCACTCTCTATCCCAATATGTAGTTTAAAAAGATAGAATTGATGCTAAGTGTCTTTACATTTTAGGGGAAAGTTACATGGTAGAAAGGCTTCGGACCTGCCCCGAGAGTTAAACTGCTGAGCTAGCAAGATAAGAAGATCTTAAACGGCCATTACCTGGTGGTTGAACTGCTGCCCGAAGAAAGAGGCGCTTCCCGCCCCCTGCTACGTACTTTACACACTGATAGATATTACTGAAGTGGAGCGGAGACCCGAAAATCAGCAGTTTTTATACCCTCGTGGAAAGTTCGAGGCGTTTCAGGAATGACAACACCCGCCCACAATCGTTTTATTGGCTAACGACGAAAACCCCTACACTAGATGAAGAAGAAACACATTATTGGTGGAAAATTAATTACAGAAGTTCCTTATTGGTCGAATTCAAAACTGGCGGAAAGAAAGGGTTAATATTGCCAACTTAAACAATAACTGAAATAAATTTAACAAAGAACAAACTTATGAATTCAAAATTTCTCCAAAAACCCAGTTCTTTCACTTCGCAATAGGGTGCATAATTGTCGTCCTTCAGTAGTGCCATCTGGAAGAGAATGTCCACACTTCTTACTACAGGCAAAACAAATATACATCGAAAACGACCCAGTTCAGAAACTTCAAAATTTACAAGTCGTGACATCTTCTGAAAAACTTGAGAATTATCACAGTGCATAAAGTTCAGACTTCCTCCAGTAGAGGAGTTTCAACTGGCGCAAAGTTTGAATTAGCGGCGTGGAGATGTACCACCCGGTACAATAATAATAATAATAATAACATACATACATACATTATCATTATAGACTGTTATGCCTTTCAGCATTCAGTCTGCAAGCCTCTGAGAATTTACTAAACGTCGCCACAATCCTCGATTTGCAACTAGTGTTGTGGCCTCATTTAGTTCTATACCTCTTATCTTTAAATCGTTAGAAACAGAGTCTAACCATCGTCGTCTTGGTGTACCTCTACTTCTCTTACCCTCCATAGCAGAGTCCATTATTCTCCTAGGTAACCTATCCTCCTCCATTCGCCTCACATGACCCCACCACCGAAGCCGGTTTATGCGTACAGCTTCATCCATCGTGTTCATTCCTAAATTAGCCTTTATCTCCTCATTCCGAGTTCCCTACTGCCATTGCTCCCACCTGTTTGTACCAGCAATCATTCTTGCTACTTTCATGTTTGTTACTTCTAACTTATGAATAAGATATCCTGAGTCCATCCAGCTTTCGCTCCCATAAGGCAAAGTTGGTCTGAAAACAGACCGATGTAAAGACAGTTTCGTCTGGGAGCTGACTTCCTTCTTACAAAATACTGCTGATCGCAACTGCGAGCTCACTGCATTAGCTTTACTACACCTTGATTCAATCTCATCTATATATATAAAAGCAAGTCGGGCTGGAGCGATGTATATATAAATATTTAAAAATGAAAAAAGACGTGAATTAATGAGGCACTTCCAGAAATCTCAGAAATTTGAAACTTGGTACGGAAGAAACTGATGACCCCAGGATCCCTAGAAAAATCGGAAATTCTCAAAATTCCCTGAAGGGGGCACGCTGGGGGGGCTCAAATTTTGTGCTCAGCATAAGAACACAGTCGTATAGTATATCCAAAACGATAACCTATAGGTTTCGTGGGCTTAAAAATTTTCGAGAATTTCCTCATTTTTATCCCCTATCCCCCCAAATCAAAATGGCGGCACAACCTGCCAGACGAAGTAGACAATTGAAATTTGGTGAAATTATAGCTTTTGGTCCCTCACCGACGGGAAAATTCCAAGATGTTCAAATTTTTCACTTTTTACCCCCCAAAGATATCGAAATATGGAGGCAATTTTAATGACTGTGCAGACATTCCTTTTGAGCTATTTTTTGGCTAAACGGTAAGTCGTATCACAAAACGGATGGCACAATGTCCCTTCAATTCGGAGTGATCTACAACTTTGGTCCTGTGACATTTTGTCGTATCTCTCTCCCTTATACGTTAAATTTGGCCGTATTTCTGGATTGTTCGTAAATTTGGTGATTTTTACAAGTATATTTCATTGTTTGACACACTTATAGGAATGATAGGATCATCACGTTGTGTGCGCACATTGGCACGATTAAGGGACATATGTGTACCAAATTTCATGATTCTAGCTTATACATAAGTAGGCAAAAAGTAATGTAAAATGTTAAAAATGCACCCAAATTTCACCCTATTCAAAATTTGATCTCCATTTACCCCCTTAATATGGGAGATACGAGGAAATGGTTTCGAAACAAACATGTAGAGCGATAAATGAGGCGTCTGATGGCGCAAACCGTTTCTTAATATCATAAACCGTTTAGGAGATATGAATCTCGAAGTGGAAGTCTGCACTTTTCAACGTGCTCATGCTTATCCGTCATCTATATAAATTAAATCGTAACGACCGTGTGTCTGTACATTGATTATTTTGGCGAAATTTCCGTACAGTTATCCGTTTCACCTGTAATTATGACCATCTGCATCATTTTTAGCTTTGGTGTCCGTTTGTCTGTTTGTTTGTCTGTTTGTCTGTTTGTCTGTCCTTCTATAACTTGAAAACTACTGGATATATTTCCACCAAACTTCATATTTAGAATCCACCTGTCCTTGGGTAGGTTTTAGCGCAAAAAATAAAAGCGTAACGACCGTGTGTCTGTACATTGATTTTGGCGAAATTTCCGTACAGTTATCCGTTTCAGGTGTAATAATGACCATCTGCATCATTTTTATCTTTGGTTTCTGTTTGTCTGTTTGTCTGTTTGTCTGTCCTTCTATAACTTGAAAACTACTGGATATGTTTCCACCAAACTTCATATTTAGAATCCACCTCTCCTTGGGTAGGTTTTAGCTCAAATATCGTTTCTAAATCCCTGAACTGAGTGGGGATTTTTACGAAACCGAAACCGTGATTTTGCACTCCCTCAAAGTATACACAACCGAACTTAATGGAAATCAACCTGCCTTAATGAAAATGAATTTCTAAACCTTTTTTTCTCATGTGCATCATTTCGATAACAGGATTTAGTAAGGGATATATCAGTAACGGACCGTTTTTCGGTACAAATCCCAGCGGGTGCGTGTAAAGCGTACTTCTTACAACTTGAAAACTAACAAGATATTTGAACCAAATTTTATATATAGCATCCATCTGTCCAGGGATAGGTTTCCTTGGTGTCTGTTAGTTAGTTAGTTAGTTTGTTTGTTTGTTTCTTTGTTTGTTGGTCTGTTTGTCTTTCTCTAACTTGAAAACTACTGGATATATTTCCACCAAACTTCATATTTAGAATCCACCTGTCCTTTGGGGAGGTTTTAGGGCAAATATTGTTTCTAAATCCCTGAACTAATTGGGGGTTTATACGAAACCGAAACCGTGATTTTGCACTCCCTCTAAATACACACAACCAAACTTTATGGAAATCTACCTGCCTTAATGGAAATTAATTTCTAAACCTTTTCTTCTCATGTGCATAATTTCAATCACTTACAGGAAAGATAGTATGATCAAACTCTACACGAACATTGGCCCACCCAGTACCCATATGTGAGCCAAATGCTATGCCACATAATTATCCGAAAAGTAATGGAAATGTAAGATATTCTTACACAAATTTCAACCTATTCAACGTTTTTGATTCAATCTGACCCATGAATAGATTAGATGCGAGAAAATATCATAGGACCAGCCATTTAGATCGCTAAATACTGCGCCTTACGGTACAATCCTTTGTCGATATGACGTACCGTTTAGCAGCAGTTAATCTGTAAATGAAGGTCTGCAATATTGTAAACATTCATATACTTTCGTATGTCCATCTGTATATATATTCATTGATGTCGATTTGTAGAGATCGAGAAAGGATGTGTCTGCTATTGTAATCAGTACTCCCTACACCGACTTTGACTGCTGGCAGTAGGAATGGGGTCCTTCTCCAACTCCTGTGTAACTGGCATTAGTAAGGAGGGCCTACCATTTTAATGAATAATTCACTTTTCGATTTGTCTTGCAGAAGGCAAGGGATCATGCAGTTTTGTTCGAAAGTCCCCTACTCTATTGTGTTTGGCTCTAGGCCAGGGTGCCCGCCATTATAAACAAATGTTCCAATCTAAAATTTGACTAGCATTAGGCATTGTGGCCTGCTATTTTCATGGAAACTCACTAATTCTGTGTGACTGGCAGTAAGCTGGCTAGCAGCAGTAAAAAGGGACTGTCATTATAATGATAACTGCACAACTCAATTTTGACTGGTGGTAGGGAAGTTGCCTGGTATTATAATAAAAACTCCTCAACTGTAACCTGTCTGAAAGTAGGAAATGGGTCTGCCATTGTAACTAAAACTCCCCAAATCGATTGTGACCGCGCAGTAGGCATTGGGGCCTGCAATTATAATGTAAACTTGCCAACTCGATTGTGAATGGCAGTAGGCAAGTGAGCCTGGCGTTATCATCACAACTCCGCAACCCTCACTTTACATTGGAAACAACGTATGTGGACCTCCCCATGCTATTTCTCGGATAAGGCTAAGAGACATGCAATTTTAAAACAATCTCATTTGCTGCACGCACAGTATTTACGTCGATATCCGTATACAATGTAGAATACCGTAGCGAAGCACGGGTACATTTGCTAGTTTACTATATTACCATCCTGGGAAAACACACAACCTAAATACTTGAAATTATCGACCTGTTCTAGCTTTGTATCACCAATCTGACATTTGAATTCTGTTGGATTTCTTACCTACTGACATCAATTTAGTCTTCGAGAGGCTAATTTTCATACCATACTCATTGCACCTATTTTCAAGTTCCAAGATATTAGACTGCAGGCTTTCGGCACAGTCTGCCATTAAGACCAAGTCGTCAGCATAGGCCAAACTGCGTACTACATTTCCACCTAACTGAATCCCTCCCTGCCATTTTATACCTTTCAGCAGATGATCCATGTAAACTATGAACAGCAAAGGTGAAAGATTACAGCCTTGTCTAACTCCTGTAAGTACCCTGAACCAAGAACTCATTCTACCATCAATTCTCACTGAAGCCCAATTGTCAACATAAATGCCTTTGATTGATTTTAATAATCTACCTTTAATTCCATAGTCCCCCAGTATGGCGAACATCTTTTCCCTCGGTACCCTGTCATATGCTTTCTCTAGATCTACGAAACATAAACACAACTGCCTATTCCTCTCGTAGCATTTTTCAATTACCTGGCGCATACTGAAAATCTGATCCTGACAGCCTCTCTGTGGTCTGAAACCACACTGGTTTTCATCCAACTTCCCCTCAACGAGTGATCGCACCCTCCCTTCCAAGATGCCAGTGAATACTTTGCCTGGTATACTAATCAATGAGATACCTCGATAGTTGTTGCAATCCTTCCTGTTTCCTTGCTTGTAGATAGGTGCAATTACTGCTTTTGTCCAATCTGAAGGTACCTTACCAACACTCCACGCTAATTTTACTAGTCTATGAAGCCATTTCATCCCTGCCTTCCCGCTATACTTCACCATTTCAGGTCTAATTTCATCTATTCCTGCTGCCTTATGACAATGGAGTTTATTTACTATCCTTTCCACTTCCTCAAGCGTAATTTCACCATCACCATTTCCTTCCTCCCCATGAGCTTGACTGTTTGCAACACCACCATGATGATTTCCTTTTACATTGTGAAGATGTTCAAAATATTCCCTCCACCTCTTCAGTGATTCCCTGGGATCTGTTATGAGTTCACCTGAATTACTCAAAACACTGTTCATTTCCTTTTTCCCTCCCTTCCTAAGATTCTTTATTACTGTCCAGAAAGGTTTCCCTGCTGCTTGACCTAGCCTTTCCAGGCTATTACCAAAATCTTCCCATGACTTCTTTTTGGATTCTACAACTATTTGTTTTGCTCTGTTTCTTTCATCTACGTACAAATCCCTGTCTGCCTCGGCCCTTGTTTGGAGCCATTTCTGATAGGCCTTCTTTTTACGTTTACAGGCTGCTCTCACTTCATCATTCCACCAAGATGTTCGCCTTTTCCCATCTTTACACACAGTTGTTCTTAGGCATTCCCTTGCTGTTTCTACTACAGCATCCCTGTGTGCCACCCATTCACTTTCTATATCCTGAACCTGCTTACTGTCTACTGTTCGAAACTTCTCACTAATCATATCCATGTACTTCTGTCTAATTTCCTCGTCTTGGAGATTTTCTACCCTTATTCGTTTGCAGACAGATTTCACTTTCTCTACCCTAGGCCTAGAGATACTTAGTTCACTACAGATCAGATAATGGTCTGTATCATCGAAAAATCCCCGAAAAACTCGTACATTCCTAAAAGATTTCCTGAATTCAAAGTCTGTTAAGATATAGTCTATTATGGATCTGGTACCCCTAGCCTCCCATGTGGAGCGGTGAATAGCCTTATGCTTGAAGAATGTATTCGTAACAGCTAAACCCATACTAGCACAGAAGTCAAGCAAACGCTTCCCATTCCCATTAGCTTCCATATCTTCCCCACATTTACCAATCACCCTTTCGTATCCTTCAGTTCTATTCCCAACTCTCGCATTGAAATCGCCCATTAGCACTATTCCGTCTCGGCAGTGGAATACAGGTGAGGCAGCCTACATGTTGAGCTAGGTCATCCGCACACATGTGGGCTGTCACATGAAGGAGTGGAGAGGAAACAATATTGACAACTTAAGGGGTCTACGAGGTTTCGATTTCGGAGCCTCATGAGACGGGTCTGGTCGTGACATCCCTGGGAAGGGTAGTAGGAGTTCCTCACCAGGGGGGATGTCGTAACCAGACAGATTTAGGTTAGATGTAGTATATATTCAATGTAAATTTGTCATTTTGATTCTAACTTTTCTTTTAATGTTATAACGTAATATTTCTAATTAGTAGATTTAGTTCATTAATATGTTAGCAGTAATGTGTTCCTTACAATGAGGTTGTTTGTTAGCCTGTTTTTAGTTTGCTCTGGGATTGTTAGTTGGTTTTGGCTGCTGTAGTATAGTAGAGTTGGGAGAGGAGGAGATAGGCCCACCTATCTCAAGCATAGTGTTGACTCAGTACTTCTGCACGTGTAGATTAGAGTAAGGTGTGAACAGTATTAAACCAGAGAAAACAAGTTGACAATCAGTCAGCGAAATATGAGCCGAGTATGGATTCCGTCTCGGCAGTGGAATGCAGGCGAGGCAGCCTACATGTTGAGCTAGGTCATCCGCACACATGTGGGCTGTCACACGAAGGAGTGGTGAGGAAACAATATCGACAACTTAAGGGGTCTACGAGGTTTCGATTTCGGAGCCTCATGAGACGGGTCTGGTCGTGACATCCCTGGGAAGGGTGGTAGGGGTTCCTCACCAGGGGGGATGTCGTGACCAGACAGATTTAGGTTAGATGTAGTATATATTCAATGTAAATTTGTCATTTTGATTCTAACTTTTCTTTTAATGTTATAACGTAATAAATAATAATTCGTTCAGTTAGTAAGATAAGGTAGGGAAGATACATGTTGTCCTAGACTATATAATATTGTTAATGTCTAGGACAAAATAATTCATATTCAGTATAGTAACAGCCAACAATTGTAAGAGGGTATTGTAAGTCATGTATCATAATTCAAGGAATTGCAATAAACGAATGCTCTCTCCCCAGCTCTAGGCGATCCGGAATTGGAGGATGGGAGTATTCTATTCTATTCTATTCTATTCTAGCACTATTCTATCCTTGCTGTCGACCCTGACCACGATGTCACTCAATGATTCATAAAACTTATCAACTTCATCTTCATCTGCACCCTCACATGGTGAATACACGGACACAATTCTTGTCCTAATTCCTCCCAGTGACAAATCTACCCACATCATTCGGTCACTTACGTGCCTAACAGAAACTATGTTGCGTGCAATGGTATTCCTGATAAAGAGCCCTACCCCAGACTCTGCCCTTCCCTTTCTAACAACCGTCAAGTACACTTTATAATCTCCTATCTCTTCCTCCTTATCTCCCCTTACCCGAATATCACTTACTCCTAACACATCCAGATGCATCCTCTTTGCTGACTCAGCAAGTTCTACCTTCTTTCTTCCATAAGCCCCATTAATATTGATAGCTCCCCATCGAATTCCATTTCGTTCGCCAAGTTGTTTCCAAGGAGTCCCTCGCCTGTCAAATGGGAGTGGGACTCCATTACTCCCATAGGTCCGAGGCTTGCTTAAAGTGTTCTGAGCTCGGTAAATTCATGAAGCAGGATGCTGCCCTACTTGCACATAGTCCAAGTGAGGATCTCTCCTCTAACGGGTTATGGACCACCGGTGAATTGTGTAGTCCTAGCCGCCTGAGCACAAGGAGGGCCACGACTCAGAATATGTCCGAGATGCCCATTCCCTTTTCCATAGCAACTGGTACCCCGACTCTCAGGACCACTTACGAGGCCACACAGCCGTTGCCCATGGTTCACGAACTAGGACGTGACTACAGTAACCCACAAATATGAACCATTAATAATAATAATAATAATAATAATAATAATAATAATAATAATAATAATAATAATAGAATAGAGATAATAATAATTATTATCTCTATCTATTAATTATTTATTATTATTATTATTATTATTATTATTATTATTATTATTATTATTATTATTATTATTATTATTATTACCGAGTTTTTGTGGTAGTTATGCGTGAAAGAAGGTGCGGGGTGGTGAACGGGTCTCAAGCTACTAAAGTAAAATTAATTTAAAATTTAACAAGGTTATATTTTCTTTTTTAAAACAAAGAAATAACAAGCATGGCAGGTACAAAGTAGCAAGTCCAAAGGGTAGTTACAATATTTACAGGATTTGGGCTTCGCGCCGCGACTTCACAATGCTAGGGCAATCAGCCCAGTTTTACCCCAAACACAAGTTTCAACAGAGGGGCAGAAAACCCCATTCATGCCTAGGAGCCCTTGCTCCAAATTACACTGAAAAGCCTCCACGAGGCGTACAACACTCAATTTTCAAAAGAGACACTCCCTCTCAAATTTAAGCCTCTCCCAGGCCACACCAAACTCCACCTTCAAGCTGTCCTCAACGGACATAAACACAGGGGTAAAATAATCAATCTACTGAGGTCTATTAAATGAAAAGAAGGTTAATTAAATGACCTCTAAAATAACAATTTGAGAGGAGGCGAACTTGCACTCCTAATACACTTTGATTAAGACCTACTTGGCACTAGGCCGTTAATACAAGGGCTAACCCCATACTAAAGAGGTGACTTAAGAAGAGAACAATTTGTTTTACGTTAACGAAGAATAGGTTGAGAAAAATAAGTTCACCTCAAAACAATATGAGTGGGAGCTCGAGAGGGTTAGCACTCTCTATCCCAGTATGTAGCTTTAAAAGAGAATATATGAAAAGAGTAGTTAGATTTAGGAAAAGGTTACATGGTGGAACGCTTAGAACCCGCCCCGAGAGTTAAACTGCTGAGCTAGCCAAGAAAGAAGTTATTAATTGGCCATTACCTTGTTGTTGACCGCTGCCGAGGAAAGAGGCGCTTCCCGCCTCCTGCTATGTACTTTATACACTGAAAGATGGAACAGAAGTGGCCCGGAGACCCTAAAATCAGCAGTTTATATACTCTCGCGGAAGGTTCTAGGCGTTAGGGGAATGAGAACACCCTCCCACGAGGATTTTATTGGTTCATCAATAAACCCCCTACACAATACTAAGAAGAAACACATAATTGGTGGAAAATTAATTTAAGAAATTCGGGATAGGCTAGATTTAAAACAAGGGGAAAGAAGGGGTTAATATTGCCAACTTAACCAATGACTGAAAAAAAAATTAGCAAAGAACTAATATTTGAAATAAAAATTTCTCCAACAAAATAGTTCTTTGACTTCGCACTAGGGTGCACTATTGTTGATCTTCAGTAGTGTCCTCTAGAAGAGAAAGTTCACACTTCTTATTTCAAGCGAAACAAAAACACATCAAAAATGACACAGTTCAAAAAATCAAAATTTTCCACGTGGTGACATCTTCTGAGAAAGTAGAGAATTAATAGCGTAGATAAAGTTCCGACTTCCTCCAGCAGAGGAGTTTCAACTGGCGCAAATTTTAAATTAGCGGCGTGGAGGTGTACCGCCCGGTACAGCCCTCCCCCCCTAAAAGTACCTCCAGGGGTGACACATGAAATCTGTTTGAAACAAGGTCCAAGTTATGCTGTGGATATGAAGATTGATTGCAGAAGCATTTATAAGATTTTCTTAATTTGCTTTGATTCAGTTTCAAAATTTTGTTGTTGCAGGTGAAGTAAAGTCTTTATATTTATAGAAGTTGAATTTCTGAAGATAAACTTTTAATACTTAGAGGTGAAGAAAAATTTTGCAATTGCCGCCAAATATTGCTGTTGAATTCCCAAGTGTAGTCATTGCTTATCGTAACTGTCCATGTAGTTGATGTTGATTAAGTTGAATGGCCAGACCGGCCGTTGCAGCTTGCGTCCAAAAGGAGGCCGCTCGGACCCCTCAAGTACCCTGAGATACCGCTCGCCCGCACTATGAGGGGATCAGAGGTGTTGAAACACGCCGCGCCCGCGGTGAACATATACAGGCTGCAGGCAAGTAGCAGGTCGTGCGCCGCGCATCAGCCTTGGCCGGGAGGAGAGCTCCGGCTCGCCGTGCACCTGACGTCCTCGCTGGAGAAGAGGGGGCCCGTCCTCTGCCCCAGTTGCTGCACGGCGCCGCGCGGCTGCGGGGGCACTGAAACATTAAAGCTAGGCGGCAGAATTGTGTTGGACCATCATCTTTTTGAGGGCACAGGCTTGGTGAAGAGGTTGAGGGGTCAGCGGCGTGCAGGTGTCCATGGCATTTAATATAATCAAGCCACAGTGTGTATAGCAGGAGACGGGAGCGTGGTAATGGCCATGGTAAGGACAAAATGGCAGTTTAACGGATCGGGGAAGGTTTTACAAAAAGCTTACATATAAGACAAAATATTATAGAAGGGGCAGAAAGCCTTAAAAGTGAAACTCAAAAAAAAAAAAAAATATATATAACTTTCATATTCCTTTCAAAATAATATGAAGCAAGTTAACACAGAAATTACACCGGTTTCACCTGGGACAGGTGAACTCTAAATATCCTCTCGGTGGCTGGATTACTTAACAATAAGGTAACCGGCGTAAGGAAATCCAGAATAATGCATGGCCCATGGAATCTGGGGGCAAGCTTGCCCGCGGGAACAAAGTTCTTGACCATCACCTGGTCACCTACCTTCAAAGTGGTGGGTCTCCGCCCACGATCATACCTTTCCCTAACCTTTTCATGAGATACCTTAAGATTGGCTTTAGCCTTCTTCCAAAGATCTTTAATATTATCCGGATTTATTGTCTCGGGTAGAATGTCACTCAGAGACCAGAGGTTAGACAGTGGCGTGTTGGGAACAAATTTGAACATCAAAGAAGCTGGAGTAAATTTATGTGATTCATGAACCGCCGAATTCAAAGCAAAAGCTAACCAATGCAGGGACGTGTCCCACCTGGAATGATCTTCATGATGATAGGCAATAAGTGCGGACCTGAGATTACGATTAACCCGTTCAGCCAGAGATGGTTGAGGGTAATAAGCAGAAGTAGTTACATGAGAGATGGATAAGTCAAAACAGAATTTACGAAATAAATTAGATGTAAAAGCCTTAGCATTATCAGACACAATATATTGGCACGGACCAAAAGAAGCAAAAATAGAATTTAAGCAAGTAATGGTAGACTGAGCGGTAGCCAGCTTAGTCGGAAATAACCAAGAAAATCTGGTAAAACCATCTACGCATACAAAGATGAACTTTGACTGGGGGAAGGGTCCTACATAATCAATGTACAGGCGTTCCATGGGGCGCGACGCTTGATGGGAAGACAAAAGGCCTACCTTGGTGGACATGGTTGGTTTACTAATCAAACAGGATTGACAAGCCTTTACTAGTTCACGGATTTCACCGTCCATACCTTTCCAGATGAACATTTCAAGAATCTTTTCACGGGTTTTAAAGATTCCAAGATGCCCTCCTAATGGGGTCTCATGATAATATTTGACGATCATAGTCACGAGAACAGCTGGAACGACAACCTTCATCATCTTGTCATGCCTCGATGGGCAACATAAAACACCATTCCTCAGAACATAAGGGACAACATGTTCCCCAAAAGAAAGGGTTTCCATTATCGGACCCAGCGTCGGATCTTCACGTTGGTATTTCTCGATATCCCTAAAGAGCATGGGAGCATCAGTTAAGATGGTATTAACATCAGATAGTGTGGACTCGGAAGGTGATGAACTGTCGACCGGTTCATGGATCTCAACGTCGTTTGAAAACATACGTCTGAGTCCATCAGCGACAATATTTTCGGTACCTCTGACATGTCTAACATCAAACTGGAAGGCAGAAATACGAATCGCCCAGCGGGCTATACGACCAGTACGACGCGGCCTACCTAAGACCCAGCTTAAGGCTTGATTATCTGTCTCCAAGTCGAATTTAACATGTTCCAGATAGAGACGGAACTTCTCTAAGGCGAATAAGACTGCCAAACCCTCGAGCTCATAGATGGAATACTTGGCTTCTTGAGCCGACAAAGTCCTAGATGCATAGGCGATGGGTCGCCTCCCTAGTTCAGTCTCTTGAAGAAGGACTGCCGCTACTGCTGACGACGACGCGTCGGTTTGGACGATGAATTTCTTCGAGAAATCAGGCATAGCAAGTACAGGGGCATTACAAAGAGCTAATTTAAGGTGTTCAAAAGCGGCTTGTTGAGAAGGTCCCCACTCGAATTTGATGCCTTTCCTACGAAGAAGGTTTAAGGGCGCCGCTCTATTAGCGAAGTTAGGAATAAACTTCCTGAAGAAATTCACCATACCAATGAACCTGGCGATACCTTTAATGTCCTTGGGAGGTTTAAAATCACGGATGGCCTGTGTTCTAGAATGATCGACGGCTACACCATCAGATGACACAATATGCCCTAGGAAAGACATAGAGGGCTTAGCAGAGGCGACCTTGGACAACTTAACAGTTAACCCAGCCTTACGAAGGCGATCGAGAACTTCTCGCAGATGATCCAGATGCTCTTCAAAAGTCTCTGAAAATACGACTACATCATCCAAGTAGTGATATAAGTACTCAAATTTGATGTCGGAGAAGACCCTATCTAGTAGCCTAGTGAGTACAGCTGCTCCCGTGGGGAGCCCGAAAGGAACGCGGTTGTATTCGTATAAGTTCCAGTCCGTGGCAAACGCTGTAAGATGTTTAGACTCTTCGGCAAAAGGAATTTGATTATAGGCCTGATTCAAGTCTAAGATAGTAAAGAACTTGGCCTTACGAAACCATGACAAGCAAGAATGAAGGTCAGGAAGGGGCACAGATTGCAACACCACCTTCCGATTGAGAGCCCTATAATCAATGACAGGCCTGAAGCCTCCTTGGGGTTTCGGAACTAAAAAAATAGGCGAAGAATACGCCGACTTAGAGGGCCTAATAATACCATCCTTCAACATCTGATCGATAATTTCTTTCAGAGTCTTCATTTTAGGTGGAGATAGCCTATACGGTGGAAAACGGACAGGAATCGAATCCGTGACCTCAATTTGGTATTCGATCAGGTCAGTAACACCAAGAGTATCAGAAAACACCTCTGGAAACGACTGACACAGCTTACGAATACTATCAGCCTGCTCCTCAGGTAGATGTCTAAGATCTAACAACATCTCATCCTGGGTAGGCGAAATAGAAGAACATGATGCGGAATTACACTTTAATAAAGGGATGTTACCATTAGAGGCAAATTTGAAAGTGCAAGACCTACTCTGAAGATCGAGCACAAGACCAGTGTGAAAGATAAAGTCCGCTCCCAATATAATGGGGCAAGACAAGAGCTTGGCCACAAACAATTTAACTTTCCATGTGAATTTAAAAATACGAATTTTGACCAATAAGGAACCTAGAATTTCTAATGGGGATGAATTAGCCGAAACATACTGAACAGGAGATGAGACATAGTCAGGGAGTTTACAAACAGACTTCAATTTAGAATACCATTCAGCCGAAATAATCGAACAAACACTGCCTGAATCTAAGAGAGCTGTTATAGGCTCGTTATTTAACTCAATCTTAAGAAAAGGAACCGGTGCGGGGGAATCCGCCGCAAACCTAAGACACTCTTTGGGACCTTGAAAAGATAAATTTGAAAATTGCTCGTTCCCTCAATTTACAACCTGTTTACTAGGGGCTGAGTCTCGGGAAGATGGATTAGTCGACTCAGCCGAAGCCACTACTCACTTTTTATTATTGGCATATGTAGAATGTGCACCAGAAGTTGAGCAGGAGGGGGTGCTAATCGAGTTTGGGCAATTCTTGGCGATATGTGAGAAAGCCCCACATTTAAAACAGCCTTGTGCTGAACCAGCTCCATTATTTGCCCTACTAGTTTTGACCAATGGACATTTATTGCGAAGATGGTCAGGCGACCCGCAAGCATAACATTTAAGGGGTGTGACTGGTCGGCGAGGTGGAGGCCGAGTATTACTAAACGAAGGAGGGGGTTCTTTTGCCACACGCAAAGAGTCAGCGTACCTAACTCCTTCCGCTGAGACGGCCAACGCTTCAAGTTCAGAGAAAGTTTGCGGGCACGCCGCGAAACACAAATATGACCTATAAGATGGTGAAATGCCTTCTACAATAGCCTGTACAATCTGATCTTCAGGAAAATGAAGGGCAAACACCCTAGTATAAAACTTAATGTCTTGTATGAAATCAGCCAAGTTCTCATCCAAGCGCTGTACACGATAATAGTACTTCTGAATCAGAGATGACCTCGCGCGGGCGGGAATAAAATTTGCAAGCAAGTGTGCATGAAAATCTTCAATAGATGACTGTTCGGCTATGGCTCTTACTATTTTGTCAGAAAGAATACCAATTGCATAAGGATAGATGATTTGCAAAATTTGACATGGAGAAAGAGAAAACACAAGGGCATGATCCTGAAATTCAACCAGAAATCTTAAAAATGAAATTACTTCACTGGTGGTATTAACCGAAAACTTAGAGATACCTCTGAGCAACATTGCCAATGGATGTGGCAAGCTGCTAAACCCGGGTGACATAGTAGGTAAAGATTTCAATGGCAAGGTAGTTAATTCAGAACGGATGTTACTCAACGATGCACGGCGTTCAGACTCGTCCAATGGGGCAGAAGTTGTTTGAGCAGCAATGGTTTTCCTATTGACTTCTCCCTTATGAGGCTCTTCCTCGCTACCTACATTCACCGTGACGGGTTGATCAGTTTTGGGAGGAACCTCCCCAGTTAACAATTGAGTGACCTTGCTAGATAATTCAGAAATGTTTTCAAGCAGCGTACCAGCTTGCTTCCTCTGAACGTCATTCAACTTCAGAGACAACAGATCATTAACTCTATTTGAAAAGTGATATAGCCTGGCTTGCACACGCTTAATTTGATTAGGAGAAGGGTCCTTATCATAAAAAAAACTAACTACAGATGCTAGCCCAGTAATATTCTCGACGATCGTGGAAAGAGAGTCGTCAACTTCTTTCTCTCCCAGTGTGGGGATGGAAATGGGCAATTCAAGGGACTCTCTAAGCTTGTTTGTGTCTACTGCAACCGTGCCTCCAGATTGCACATTTCTAATAGTTAACTCATATATCAACTCTTCTTTGCGCAAATAGTTAAGATGGAGAACATCGCGAGGGCCGGGCATGATGACAGAACAATTTTGAAAAACTCAAAAATTCCAGCAACTGAGAAAATGGTTAGGGTTCGGAACAAACAATGTTTAGCCGTCAAAAGGGGCTAAATTGAGACCCATTCAACCATGCTCTGCTACCACTTGTTACCGAGTTTTTGTGGTAGTTATGCGTGAAAGAAGGTGCGGGGTGGTGAACGGGTCTCAAGCTACTAAAGTAAAATTAATTTACAATTTAACAAGGTTATATTTTCTTTTTTAAAACAAAGAAATAACAAGCATGGCAGGTACAAAGTAGCAAGTCCAAAGGGTAGTTACAATATTTACAGGAATTGGGCTTCGCGCCCTGACTTCACAATGCTAGGGCAATCAGCCCAGTTTTACCCCAAACACAAGTTTCAACAGAGGGGGAGAAAACCCCATTCATGCCTAGGAGCCCTTGCTCCAAATTACACTGAAAAGCCTCCACGAGGCGTACAACACTCAATTTTCAAAAGAGCCACTCGCTCTCAAATTTAAGCCTCTCCCAGGCCACACCAAACTCCACCTTCAAGCTGTCCTCAACGGACATAAACACAGGGGTAAAATACCCAATCTACTGAGGTCTATTAAATGAAAAGAAGGTTAATTAAATGACCTCTAAAATAACAATTTGAGAGGAGGCGAACTTGCACTCCTAATACACTTTGATTAAGACCTACTTGGCACTAGGCCGTTAATACAAGGGCTAATCCCATACTAAAGAGGTGACTTAAGAAGAGAACAATTTGTTTTACGTTAACGAAGAATAGGTTGAGAAAAATAAGTTCACCTCAAAACAATATGAGTGGGAGCTCGAGAGGGTTAGCACTCTCTATCCCAGTATGTAGCTTTAAAAGAGAATATATGAAAAGAGTAGTTACATTTAGGAAACGGTTTCATGGTGGAACGCTTAGAACCCGCCCCGAGAGTTAAACTGCTGAGCTAGCCAAGAAAGAAGTTATTAATTGGCCATTACCTTGTTGTTGACCGCTGCCGAGGAAAGAGGCGCTTCCCGCCTCCTGCTATGTACTTTATACACTGAAAGATGGAACAGAAGTGGCCCGGAGACCCTAAAATCAGCAGTTTATATACTCTCGCGGAAGGTTCTAGGCGTTAGGGGAATGAGAACACCCTCCCACGAGGATTTTATTGGTTCATCAATAAACCCCCTACACAATACTATGAAGAAACACATAATTGGTGGAAAATTAATTTAAGAAATTTGGGATAGGCTAGATTTAAAACAAGGGGAAAGAAGGGGTTAATATTGCCAACTTAACCTATGACTGAAAAAAAAATTAGCAAAGAACTAACATTTGAAATAAAAATTTCTCCAACAAAATAGTTCTTTGACTTCGCACTAGGGTGCACTATTGTTGATCTTCAGTAGTGTCCTCTAGAAGAGAAAGTTCACACTTCTTATTTCAAGCGAAACAAAAACACATCAAAAATGACACAGTTCAAAAACTCAAAATTTTCCACGTGGTGACATCTTCTGAGAAAGTAGAGAATTAATAGCGTAGATAAAGTTCAGACTTCCTCCAGCAGAGGAGTTTCAACTGGCGCAAATTTTAAATTAGCGGCGTGGAGGTGTACCGCCCGGTACAATTATTATTATTATTATTATTATTATTATTAATATTATTATTATTATTATTATTATTATTATTATCATTATTTACTAACGTGAGGCACCTGCTGCGCAGACCTTCCACCCCCACTCCCCAAACCACGTTAAGTCGGCTGTGAGTGTAAAAGGAAGTGTCTGTCTGTCTGTCTGTCTGTCTGTCTGTCTGTCTGTCTGTCTGTCTGTCTGTCTGTCTGTCTGTCTGTCTGTCTGTGCGCGATGCGCAGCAAAATCTACAGAACGTTGAGATCTGAAATTTTGAACATAGATAGATGGAAAGGGGTCCGAATGCACCTCGAAGCCGGAATTTTCATTTTCACTTTCGTTGGTGAGTTATGAACGAAAAACCATGGGAAAACGTGCATTGGGATATGACAATCCAACGTGCTGTCGCCAAGATTAAATGCATAGTGTCGCTGTCGCTAGGCAACGTGCATAAGATAGGTAGAGAACACAATATTCAAGGAGCCATTTTACGTCCTGGACGTAGGAAGCTGTTTTTGGTCTTATATGGTGTGAGGGCATATGACGGTGTTGATGATGATTCGTTCGTCGGTTCTGGACGTTAAGTCTTGCGCTATTCGAGTGCAGTGGGCTATGTGCCGGCGGCGGGTTTCATCCTCTTCATTCTTGCTATCATATATCATGTCATTCATTTCTTTCAACTAGCAACTTTTACAAGAATTATCCGATGTTCTACACAGTTACAAGTCTATCGACTACAAGGCAGAGCTTCGAAAGACTTGGAGTCACCTGGAGTTCCCTCGAACACCTAATAGCGGACGATTGTGGCACCAATTATCCTTCTAAAGAATAATAATCCTGTCCTCTGCAATGAACACGACTCTGAAACTGATGACTATTTCATTTTATGAAATACTTCCTCTCATGCAGAGGCTGCCTTGCGACAAAGTATACTTGGTACACTTATGACTTACTATCTGGAGACGAGCACTGTGGGGGTAAGCCATCCGTGGCTCCCTTAGGGGTCAGGCGGGCAAGGTATAAAGATAATCGAAAAAGTGCCGAATCCACAGTTTTCGTGGTCGCTGAAATGAACATTGACACTCCCCATTTTTCAAATGTCAAAGTTCAGGCGAGCGGGGAGTGATATATAAAATTAAAAGGAATATTATATCGAATACATAGTTTTCTGGGTCGCCGAAGTGAATTGTATACTCTGGATCTTTAGTATCAGGAGACAAACAACGTGGGGGTAAGAAAGCCCAGGAACCCTTAGACCGGGGTGGCGAGGGGGTCAGATAAACAAATTAACGAAAAGACTGTCGAATCCATACTTTTTGGGCTCGCTGAGATGAATAGTAACACTCCGGTTTTTTTTAAGTTCACCCCCCTTTGGGACTGGGGCGAGGGGTAGTGATATATAATATTAAACGGAAATAGTGTCGAATACATAGTTTTGGGGGTCGCCGAGGTGAATTGTACAATCCGGGATGTTTAGTATTAGGAGACAAACCACGTGGGGGTAAGACAGCCCAGGAACCCTTAGGGGCAGGGGGTGTGAGGGGTTGAGATATAAAAATCATCGAAAATAGTGTCGAATCTATACTTTTCGGGGTCGCTGAGATGAACAGTGACACTCCGGAATTTTTTAAAGTCCAAGTTCAGCCCCGTTCGTGGTGGGGGGCGATGGGAGAGTGATATATAGAAATAATAATGATATATAGAAATAATAGTGTCGAATACATAGTCGCTGAGGTGAATAGTGACACTCCGAATTTTTAGTATCAGGAGACAAACCACATGGTCAACCCTTAGGGGCGGGGCAAGGGGACTGAGATATACAAATCATCGAAAGAAGTGTCGAATCCATACTTTTCGGGGTCGCTGAGATGAATAATAACATTCCGATTTTTTAAAACTCAAAGTTTAGCCCCCTTTAGGGTGGGGAATGGGGAGTGAGATATAATAGTAATCGAATATGCTGCCGAATCAATAGTTTTCCGGGTCGCTGAGATGAACAGTAACATTCCGGATGTTTAAAGTCTAACTTCAGCCCTCTTTAACATAGGGGGTGAGAAAGGGTGAAAAAATAAAATGTCAGAAATGACCGAGATAACGGACGTGTGTATGTTCCAGTATGACTTTCAAGTATGACTCTCTACCTGGAAAACGTAGTGTGGGAGTAAGACGCCCCTAGAACCACTAGGGAAGCGGGTATAATATTATCCACACTAATAAATGGAAGTCTGGCGCGATCTATATATACTGTACTATATATATAAATTAAGGCATAAAAATGAAAACAGACGTAAATTAGTGAGACCATTCGCTCTTACAGTGCCAAGATGCCGATGCGTCGGCACTTACATTCTGTACGAAAAATGCCAGGATGCCGATTCCATCGGCACCATCTTATAAGTGTAGTCATGTAGTAAGGCGCTAGATTGCGTCACAAATCAAGTAGAAAGAAGGTGGAATGTTTGTAATTCCTTCTTATGTCATTAGATGGCACTGACATAGCTTCACTTTTGCTAGTTTACTCGTCGATTGCGGGTGTATGATCTGTGAGCGCTTGACATCTATGATCCAATATGGCAGCCTCCTTGTTCGTTTATGTCCGCTTGTTGTGACTTGTTTTCGATAATTTTACGTTCTAATTGACGCATTTGAGTTATTTATCGTAATATATTAAGTTTATTATTATTTATACTGCAGTTATAATTACCTAGCAATTTATTTAGGTCGTAGTAATGTTGTAAATAATACAATTATCACAACAAGGCATGTCGTCACGTAGGCCTAATTCGGGAGAAGAAATTGAGGAACTTTTGGGTTGCTTTGAATATGTAAGCGACTCTAATTTTATCGAAAGTGATGATTATGATATATTTGTGGTCGTCAGGTAGCGCACCAGAGAATGACGGAGCCGTGCCATTGGCTAATGGGCTTACCTCATTTCGTGCAATGTCAAAGAGTTATAGTGACAGTGCTAATGAAAATGACAGTGACAGTGAATTAGATGATTCTTGGACAGAATGCATATTCCTTGAAAGTAATGTTGTCCATTCCCACCATTTTTATCAAATCCCAGGGCCTAAACACGTAGGCCTACCTCAATCTGATGCTCCGCCCATAGAATATTTCAATCTGTTCTTCACACTTTCATTTCTGACACTGTTGGTTGATTTTGTATGTTGTTCTGATCTTCTGAACTGTTCTGTAGTAACAAATACTGCTACTAGACACAGTTATCTCAAATGATAACTATTACTCTCTCAAAATTCATAAAATATTCAATCGTTGACAGGTTACACTGTTCGTGTCTTTCTCTCCACATGTTCAATGTTTTGGGAAATTTGTTTATAAATTGTAAAGTAGACCTACATCAACAACATAAATTGGTATATATGATCGCAGATATGAGTTAAGATTAAATATCTTCACTTAGTCACTTTGAGTTTAGTGTAAAATGTGCTAATTAATTTCAAATTACGTTTTTCCTTTTTTAATAAAAAATAATAATATTTTTGTGCACATTATTCCACGAAATTTTATTTTTTGAAATGCAAGTCAAATGTTTATATTTCTTGGAGTATATTAAGCTCACATACCAAATTTTACCTCAATATCTTTTAAACTGAGACGTAAATAAAATATTTTATACAGTGATGCAAAATCCATTGAAACATGCTTGGCATTCTATGCATATGATGACCTATTATGGGTCGTCATCCAAAGGGCTAGGCATCTTAAAAACGTAAAACTTGGTACCAGACAACCTGATGACTTCAGGATCTCTAGAAAAATCTCAGTTTCTCATAATTCTCTGAGGGGTAAATGCTGGAAGTTTCAAACCTGCATAAGAACACAGACGGTGATATTTATCCAGAACCCACAGGTTTCATGGGCTTAAAAGTTTCCTTAAAGTCCTGATTTTTAACCCACTCCCCCATATCAAGATCGCAGCACAAACTACCAGACAAGCTAGAAAATTGAAATTTTGTAAAATTATAGTTTTGAGCATGTAACCGACGGAACGGAGATTGTGCCATCCGTTTTGTGATACGACTTACCATTTAGCTACGAAATACATCGAAAGGAATATTTCAATACTTTTCGGGAGTAAAATATAAAATGTTTAAACATCTCGTAAATTTTCCATTCAATTTGAAGTGATCTACAATTTCGGCCTAATGACCTTTTGTCGTATATCTATCCCTTATACATTAAATGTTTCTCTATTTCTAGATTTACCTAAATTTTGCACTTTGTACACGAACAATTGATGGTTTGATTCACTTATGGGAAAGATGGGATCATCAAATCCTACAGGAATATTGGCCCAACCAGTAGCCATATGTGAGCCAAATTCTATGTTTGAAGCTGTCGCATAAGTATCTGAAAAGCAATGCACTGTGTGAAAATCTTACACAAATTTTACCCTATTCAACGTTTCTAAAACATAATGAATTGTGGTATACAAGTGCACCTGTCGTTATCATCACAACTCCACAACTCACACTTTACATTGGAAACATCGTCTGCGGACCTCCCTATAATTTTTCGCGGATAACGCTAATTTACATGCAATTTAAAAAAAATATTATTAACTTCATGTACAGTAATTTACTTCGATATCCGTATACAATCTGGAATACCGTAGCGAAGCACGGGTACAATTGCTAGTAATAATAATAATAATAATAATAATAATAATAATAATAATAATAATAATAATAATAATAATAATAATAATAATAATAATAATAATAATTGTACCGGGCAGTACACCTCTACGCCGCAAATTTAAATCTTCCGCCAATAAATCCTCCTCTACCGGAGAAACTGTGAACTTTTAGAACTGTATTAATTCATGAACTTTCTCAGAAGAGGTCTCTACTATAAATTTTGGGATTACAAAGTTGTCTATACTGTGTGGATTTCAACGTGTTTTGTTTTCTATGGATCAAGAAGTGTGGACATTCGCTAACAGATGTCTCTACCCAAAAAACTATTATCATGCACCCTGGTGCGAAGTGAAGGAACTTTTGTTGAAGACATTTTTTATTTATAAGTTTTGGTCTTTACTAAATTTTGTTCTTTCATTTGTGGGTTGGCTTTAATAAGCTTTCTTTCCGCCTGTTTTGAACTTAGCCAATCAGTAATTTCTGTAATTAATTTTCCACCTATCAGAGGTTTCTTCTTCGAATTTCCATGTGTAACTCTTAGGTACCCAATAAAGTTGAGTGGGTGTGTCTTTATTATTCATGAAAGGTCTCGAATCTTCCACGAGGGTTTAAAAACTGCTGATTTTCTCGTCTCTTCGCCAATTCAACAACATCTTGCTTAGTGTATAGAAGCATAGCAGGGGGCGGGTAGCGCCTCTTTATTCGGGCAGCAGTTCTTCAACAAGGTAATGGCCGTTTAACACATTTCATTTTAGCTTGCTAGCTCAGCAGTTTAACCCGCGGGGCAGGTCCGAAACCTTTAATATGTAACCTCTAACTTAAAAGATGTCAATCTTTCTCCATCTTTGTAAAACTTCATATATCTTTAAATGTAAATCGGAGATAGAGAGTGCTTTACCCTCTCGAGCTCCCCTTCATTTTGACTTGAGGTGACTATGTTTTCGTAACTGATTTTCTATTCCTAATGTGTTAACATTTTTCTTATACAAGTCACTTCTATAGTGTGGGAATAGCCCCTGTGTATCGGCTTAGCGCCACGTAGGTTTTAACAAGTTTTCGTGTAGGAGTGCTAGTACACGCCTCCATTCATCTTGATATTTTGGGCAATTTAATTAATCTGTTCCTTTTCCACGAAGGCCCAGTAGACTGGGTACAAGTTTTTAATTCTCGTAAGTTGTGCCGTGACGGCAAGCGATCGTAATTTATGGTATGGCGGTGAATAGGCTTGAAATACTGAGAGCATGTCAGCTCCTTCTGGTATTTTGAAAGGTGCCTCGGGGAGGCGTGACATTTTGATTGCTGGGAGCAAGTGCTCCATTATATTGAGGGAATTTCTGCCCTTTTCTAAAATATGTGGTAGTGAACTGAGAGCTCAGAAATAGTTAAACATTGGGGCTCGTAGCCCAGAATTTGTAAAGACCCCTTAACTTGTGCTTTCGTTTGTAAAATTACATTGTACCTGATTTTTCTTTGTTATTTCACCTAGTGAAAATTGTTAAACCTTGTTGTGTATTGAAAATATAACCTTCATTTAAATTTTAAATTCATCTTTCGAACTTGTAGTTAGACCCATTCCAGCCCGCACCTTCTTTCACCTCTGCTGATCCACCAAAACACGGTAATAATTATAATAATAATAATAATAATAATAATAATAATAATAATAATAATAATAATAATAATAATAATAATCTATATATATTGTACCGGGCGGTACACCTCTACACCGTTTATTTAAAAGTTGCGCCAGTTGAAACTCCTCTTCTGGAGGAAGGTTGAACTTTATCTATTCTATTAATTCTCTACTTTCTCAGAAGATGTCACCACGTGGAAAATTTTGAGTTTTTGAACTGTGTCACTTTTGATGTGTTTTTGTTTCGCTTGAAGTAAGAAGTGTGAACTTTCTTTCTAGAGGACACTACTGAAGATCAACAATAGCGCACCCTAGTGCGGAGTCAAAGAACTATTTTGTTGGAGAAATTTTTATTTCAAAAGTTTGTTTCTTGTTAAATTTCTTTCTGTTATGGTTTAAGTTGGCTGTATACCCCTCTTTTTCCCCTTGTTTTAGATTTATCCAATCCCGAATTTCTTTTAGTAATTTCTGACCAATCTGGTGTATCTTCCCCCAACTTGTATCTGTTGCGGGGTCCTATCCAATAAAAATATTGTGGGCGGGTGTTTTCATTCCCCTAACGCCTAGAAACTTCCGCGAGAGTATATAAACTGCTGATTTTGGGGTCTCCGGGCCACTTCTGTTCCATCTTTCAGTGTATTAAGTACATAGCAGGAGGCGGGAAGCGCCTCTTTCTTCTTCAGCCGTTCAACACCAGGTAATGGCCTATTAATACTTCTTTTCTTGCTAGGTCGGCAGTTTAACACTCGCGGCGGGTTCGAAGCATTTCCATCATGTAACCTTTTCCTAAAATGTAATTACTCTTTTCATCTTTTTCTTGTAAAGCTACATATTGGGATAGAGAGTGCTAACCCTCTCGAGCTCCCACTCACATTTGTTTTGAGGTGAACTTATTTTCTCAAACTATTCTTCGTTTATGTAATGTAAAGTGTTCTTCTCTAAGTCACCTCTGTAGTATGGGATTAGCCCTTGCGTTAGCGGCCCAGAGCCAGATTAGGTTTTAAAAACAAAGTGTATTAGGAGTGCTAGATCGCCTCCTCTCAAATTGTTATTTTAGAGGTCATGTAATCAACCTTCTTTTCATGTAATAGACCTCCGTAGGTTGGGTATTTTACCCCTGTGAATACGTCCTTAGAGGACAGCTTGAAGGTAGAGTTTGGTGTGGCCTTGTGATAGGCTTACAATTTTGAGAGCGGATCGCTCTTTGAAATTTGTTTCTGTATGCCTCGTGCAGGCTTTATGTGTAATGTTTGGAGCCAGTGCTCCTGGGCATGAATGGGGTTTTCTGCCCCTTGGCTAATTTTTTTTGGAGTAAGGCGGGGCTGATTGCCCAAGAGTTATGAAGTAAGGGCACTGAGCCCGAATCCAGTAATTTTGTACCTATTCTTTTGCTACTCTGTACCTGTTATGATTGTTATCTCTTGTTTTTGAAAAGAAAATATAACCTAGTTAAATTTTAAATTAATTTTACATTGCACGTTAATTTCGTAGCTTGAAACCCATTCACACCCGCACCTTCTTTCACCTCTACCTACCACGGATATCTCCGTAACAAGTGGTAGCAGAGCGTGGTTGAATGGGTCTCAATTTAGCCCCTTTTGACGGCTAAACATTGCTTTGATTCGAACTCTAATAATTTTCTCAGTTGCTGGAATTTTTTGAGTTTTTCAAAATTGTTCTGTCATCATGCCCGGCCCTCGCGATGTTCTCCTCCTTAACTACTTGCGCAAAGAGGAGTTGATATACGAGTTAACTATCAGAAATGTGCAATCTGGAGGCACGGTTGCAATCGACACCAACAAGCTTAGAGAGTCCCTTGATTTGCCCATTTCCATCCCCAATTTGGGAGAGAAAGAAATTGATGACTCTCTTTCCACGATCGTCGAGAATATTACTGGGCTAGCATCTGTAGTCAGCTTTTTTGATGAAAACGATCCGTCTCCTAATCAAATTAAGCGTGTGCAAGGCAGGCTGTATCACTTTGCAAATAGAGTTAATGATCTGTTGTCTCTAAAGGTGAATGACGTTCAGAGGAAGGACGCTAATACGCTCCTTGAAACTATTTCTGAATTGTCTAATAAGGTCACTCAATTGCTAACCGGCGAAGTTCCTCCCAAAACTGATCAACCCGCCACGGTGAATGTAGGTAACGAGGAAGAGCCTCCTCAGGGAGAAGTCAATAGGATAACCGTTGCTGCTCAAACTATCTCTGCCCCATCGAACAACGAATCTGAACGCCGTGCGTCATTGGGTAACATCCGCTCTGAATTAACTTCTTTGCCATTGAAACCTTTAACGACTATGTCACCTGGGTTCAGTAGCTTGCCTCATCCATTGGCAATGTTGCTTAGAGGTATCTCTAAGTTTTCCGTCAACACCACCAGTGATGTAATTTCATTTTTAAGATTTCTAGTGGAATTTCAGGATCATGCTCTTGTTTTTTCTCTTTCGCCATGTCAAATTTTGCAAATTATCTATCCGTATGCTATTGGTATTCTCTCTGATAAAATCGTAAGAGCCATTGCCGAGCAATCATCTATTGAGGATTTCCATGCCCATTTGCTAGCTAACTTCATCCCGGCTAGGGCTAGGTCCTCCCTGATTCAGAAGTACTATTACCGTGTACAGCGCTTGGATGAAAACTTGGCTGATTTCATTCAAGATATCAAATTCTACACTAGGGTGTTTGCTCTGCACTTTCCTGAAGATCAGATTGTGCAGGCTATTGTAGAAGGTATTTCGCCATCCTACAGGTCATATTTGTGTTTCGCGGCGTGTCCGCAAACCTTCTCTGAACTTGAAGCATTGGCCGTCTCAGCGGAAGGAGTTAGATACGCCGATTCTTTGCGTGTCGCGAAAGAACCCCCGCCTTCCTTTAGTAACACTCGGCCTCCACCTCGCCGACCAGTCAATCCCCGTAAATGTTATGCTTGCGGGTCGCCTGACCATCTGCGGAATAAGTGTCCTCTGATCAAGTCAAGTGGGACAAGGAATGGAGCAGGGTCATCACAAGGCTGTTTTAAGTGTGGGGCCTTCTCACATATCGCCAAGAATTGCCCAAACTCAAATAGCACCCCCTCCTGCTCAACTTCTGGTGCAAATTCCACCTATGCCAATAATAAAAAGTGACCAGTGGCGTCGGCTGAGCCGACTAATCCATCTTCCCGAGACTTAGCCCCTAGTAAACAGGTTGTAAATGCAGAGAACGACCAGCCTTCAAATTCATCTTTTGAATGCCCTAAAGAGTGTCTTAGGATTGCGGCGGATACCCCCGCACCTGTTCCTTTTCTTAAGATTGAGTTAAATAACGAGCCTATAACAGCTCTCTTAGATTCAGGCAGTGTTTGTTCCATTATTTCGGCTGATTGGTATTCTAAATTGAAATCTGTTTGTAAACTCCCTGACTATGACTCATCTCCTGTTAAATATGCTTCGGCTAATTCATCTCCATTAGAAATTCTAGGTTCCTTACATGTCAAAATTCGGGTTTTTAAATTTACATGGAAGATCAAATTGTTTGTGGCCAAGCGTTTGTCTTGCCCCATCATATTGGGAGCGGACTTCATTTCTCACACTGGTCTTGTGCTCGATCTCCAGAGTAGGTCGTGCACATTCAAATTTGCGTCCAATTGTAGAATTCCCTTGTTAAAGTGTAATTCTGTATCATGTTCATCTATTTCGCCTACCCAGGATGAGATGTTGTTAGACCTTAGACATCTACCTGAGGAGCAGGCTGATAGTATTCGGAAACTGTGTCAGTCGTTTCCCGAGGTGTTCTCTGATACTCTTGGTGTTACTGACCTTATTGAATACAAAATTGAGGTCACGGATTCGATTCCTGTCCGTTTTCCACCGTATAGGCTATCTCCACCTAAAATGAAGGCTCTGAAAGAAATCATCGATCAGATGTTGAAGGATGGTATTATTAGGCCCTCTAAGTCAGCGTATTCTTCGCCTATTTTTCTAGTCCCGAAACCCCAAGGAGGCTTCAGGCCTGTCATTGATTACAGGGCTCTCAATCGGAAGGTGGTGTTGCAATCTGTGCCCCTTCCCGACCTTCATTCTTGCTTTTCATGGTTTCGTAAGGCAAAGTTCTTCACCATCTTGGACTTGAATCAGGCCTATAATCAAATTCCCCTTGCCGAAGAGTCTAAACATCTTACAGCGTTTGCCACGGACTGGAATTTATATGAATACAACCGCGTGCCTTTCGGGCTCCCCACGGGGGCAGCTGTGCTCACTAGGCTACTAGATAGGGTCTTTTCCGACATCAAATTTGAGTACTTATATCACTACTTGGATGATGTCGTCGTATTTTCCGAAACCTTTGAAGAACATCTAGATCATTTGCGAGAAGTTCTCAATCGCCTTCGTAAGGCTGGGTTAACTGTTAAGTTGTCCAAGGTTGCCTTTGCTAAGCCCTCTATGTCATTCCTAGGGCATATTGTGTCACCTGATGGTGTAGCAGTCGATCATTCTAGAACACAGGCCATCCGTGATTTTAAACCTCCCAAGGACATTAAAGGTATCGCCAGGTTCATTGGCATGGTGTATTTCTTCAGGAAGTTCATTCCTAATTTTGCTAATAGAGCGGCGCCCTTAAACCTTCTCCGTAGGAAAGGCATCAAATTCGAGTGGGGACCGTCTCAACAAGCCGCTTTTGAAGACCTTAAATTAGCTCTCTGTAATGCCCCTGTACTTGCTATGCCTGATTTCTCGAAGAAATTCATCGTCCAAACCGACGCGTCGTCGTCGGCGGTAGCTGCAGTCCTTCTTCAAGAGACTGAACTAGGGAGGCGCCCCATCGCCTATGCATCTAGGACTCTCTCGGCTCAAGAAGCAAAGTACTCCATATATGAGCTTGAAGGTTTGGCAGTTTTATTTGCCTTAGAAAAGTTCCGTCTCTATCTGGAACATGTCAAATTCGACTTGGAGACAGATAATCAAGCCTTAAGCTGGGTCTTAGGTAGGCCGCGTCGTACTGGTCGTATAGCCCGTTGGGCCATCCGTATTTCTGCCTTCCAATTCGATGTACGACATATCAGAGGTACTGAAAATGTTGTTGCTGATGGACTCAGCCGTATGTTTTCTAACGACGTCGAGACCCATGAACCTGTCGACAGTTCATCACCTTCCGAGTCCATACTATCTGAGGTTAATGCCATCCTAACAGATGCTCCCATGCTCTTTAGGGATATCGAGAAATACCAACGTGAAGATCCGACGCTGGGTCCGATAATGGAAACCCTTTCTTCTGGGGAACATGTCGTCCCTTATGTTCTGAGGAATGGTGTTTTATGTTGCCCATCGAGGCATGATAAGATGATGAAGGTTGTCGTGCCAGCGGTTCTTGTGCCTATGATCTTCAAGTATTATCATGAGACCCCATTAGGAGGGCATCTTGGAATCTTTAAAACCCGTGAAAAAATTCGTGAAATGTTCATTTGGAAAGGTATGGACGGTGAAATCCGTGAACTTGTAAAAGCTTGTAAATCTTGTTTGCTTAGTAAACCCACCATGTCCACCAAGGTAGTCCTTTTGTCTTCGCATCAAGCGTCGCGCCCCATGGAACGCCTGTATATCGATTATGTAGGACCCTTCCCCCAGTCAAAGGGTAATGCTAACAAGTTCATCTTTGTGTGCGTAGATGGCTTTACTAGATTTTCTTGGTTATTTCCGACTAAGCTGGCTACCGCTCAGTCCACCATTACTTGCCTAAATTCTATTTTTGCTTCTTTTGGTCCGAGCCAATACATTGTATCTGATAATGCTAAAGCTTTTACATCAAATCTGTTTCGTAAATTCTGTTTTGACTTGTCCATCTCTCATGTAACTACATCGGCTTATTACCCTCAACCATCTCTGGCTGAACGGGTTAACCGTAATCTCAGGTCCGCACTTATTGCCTATCATCATGAAGATCATTCTAGGTGGGACACGTCCCTGCATTGGTTAGCTTTTGCTTTGAATTCGGCGGTTCATGAATCACACAAATTTACTCCAGCTTCTTTGATGTTTAAGTTCGTTCCCAACACGCCGCTCTCTAACCTCTGGTCTCTGAATGACATTCTGCCCGAGACAATAGATCCGGACAACATTAAAGATCTTTGGAAGAAGGCTAAATCTAATCTTAAAGTATCTCATGAAAAGGTTAGGGAAAGGTATGATCGTGGACGGAGACCCACCACTTTGAAGGTAGGTGACCAGGTTATGGTCAAAAATTTTGTTCCCGCGGGCAAGCTTGCCCCCAGATTTCATGGGCCTTGTATCATTCTCGATTTTCTTACGCCGGTTACCTTATTGCTAAGTAATCCAGCCACCGAGAGGATATTTAGAGTTCACCTGTCCCAGGTGAAACCGGTGTAATTTCTATGTTAACTTGCTTCATATTATTTTGAAAGGATATGAAGGTTATATTTTTTTTTTTTTGAGTTTCACTTTTAAGGCATTCTGCCCCTTCTGTAATATTTTGGTTTTAGATGTAAGCCTTGTGTAAAACCTGCCCCGACCCGTTAAACTGCCATCCTGTTCTTGCCACGGCCATTACCACGCTCCCGTCTCCTGCTCCACCTTACACTGTGGCTTCATAATAGTAAATGCCATGGATATCTACACGCCGCTGGCCCCTCAACCTCTCCACAAGCCTGTACCCTCAAAGAAGATGATTGTCCAACACAATTCTGCCGCCTAGCTTTAATGTTTCAGCGCCCCCGCAGCCGCGCAGCGCCGTGCAGCGACTGGGGAGGGGGATGGGCCCCCTCCTCTCCAGCGAGGACGACATGTGCACGGCGAGCCGGAGCTCTCCTCCCGGCCAAGGCTGATGTGCGGCGCACGACCTGCTACATGCCCGCAGCCTGTATCTGTTCACCGCGGGCGCGGCGTACTTCAACACCTCTGCTCCCCTCATAGTGCGGGCGAGCGGTATCTCAGGGTACTTGAGGGGTCCGATCGGCCTCCGTTGGACGCAAGCTGCAACGGCCGGTCTGGCCATCCGACTCAATCTACATCAACTACATGGACAGTCACCATAAGCAATAACTACACTTGGGAATTCAACAACAATATTTGGTGGACATTGCAAAATTTTTCTTCACCTTTAAGTATTAAAAGTTTATCTTCAGAAATTCAAATTCTACAAACATACAGACTTTCATTCACCTGCAACAACAACATTTTGAAACTGAATTAAGAAATCTTGTAAATGCTTCTGCTATCTATCTTCGTATCAACATCATTACTTGGACTTTGTTTCAAACTGATTTCATGTGTCACCCCTGGAGGAACTTTTGGGGGGGGGAGGTCTGTACCGGGCGGTACACCTCTACACCGTTTATTTAAAAGTTGCGCCAGTTGAAACTCCTCTTCTGGAGGAAGGTTGAACTTTATCTATTCTATTAATTCTCTACTTTCTCAGAAGATGTCACCACGTGGAAAATTTTGAGTTTTTGAACTGTGTCACTTTTGATGTGTTTTTGTTTCGCTTGAAGTAAGAAGTGTGAACTTTCTCTTCTAGAGGACACTACTGAAGATCAACAATAGCGCACCCTAGTGCGGAGTCAAAGAACTATTTTGTTGGAGAAATTTTTATTTCAAAAGTTTGTTTCTTGTTAAATTTCTTTCTGTTATTGTTTAAGTTGGCTGTATACCCCTCTTTTTCCCCTTGTTTTAGATTTATCCAATCCCGAATTTCTTTTAGTAATTTCTGACCAATCTGGTGTATCTTCCCCCAACTTGTATCTGTTGCGGGGTCCTATCCAATAAAAATATTGTGGGCGGGTGTTTTCATTCCCCTAACGCCTAGAAACTTCCGCGAGAGTATATAAACTGCTGATTTTGGGGTCTCCGGGCCACTTCTGTTCCATCTTTCAGTGTATTAAGTACATAGCAGGAGGCGGGAAGCGCCTCTTTCTTCTTCAGCCGTTCAACACCAGGTAATGGCCTATTAATACTTCTTTTCTTGCTAGGTCGGCAGTTTAACACTCGCGGCGGGTTCGAAGCATTTCCATCATGTAACCTTTTCCTAAAATGTAATTACTCTTTTCATCTTTTTCTTGTAAAGCTACATATTGGGATAGAGAGTGCTAACCCTCTCGAGCTCCCACTCACATTTGTTTTGAGGTGAACTTATTTTCTCAAACTATTCTTCGTTTATGTAATGTAAAGTGTTCTTCTCTAAGTCACCTCTGTAGTATGGGATTAGCCCTTGCGTTAGCGGCCCAGAGCCAGATTAGGTTTTAAAAACAAAGTGTATTAGGAGTGCTAGATCGCCTCCTCTCAAATTGTTATTTTAGAGGTCATGTAATCAACCTTCTTTTCATGTAATAGACCTCCGTAGGTTGGGTATTTTACCCCTGTGAATACGTCCTTAGAGGACAGCTTGAAGGTAGAGTTTGGTGTGGCCTTGTGATAGGCTTACAATTTTGAGAGCGGATCGCTCTTTGAAATTTGTTTCTGTATGCCTCGTGCAGGCTTTATGTGTAATGTTTGGAGCCAGTGCTCCTGGGCATGAATGGGGTTTTCTGCCCCTTGGCTAATTTTTTTTGGAGTAAGGCGGGGCTGATTGCCCAAGAGTTATGAAGTAAGGGCACTGAGCCCGAATCCAGTAATTTTGTACCTATTTTTTTGCTACTCTGTACCTGTTATGATTGTTATCTCTTGTTTTTGAAAAGAAAATATAACCTAGTTAAATTTTAAATTAATTTTACATTGCACGTTAATTTCGTAGCTTGAAACCCATTCACACCCGCACCTTCTTTCACCTCTACCTACCACGGATATCTCCGTAACATATATAAAAGCAAGTCGGGCTGGAGCGATGTATATATAAATATTTAAAAATGAAAAAAGACGTGAATTAATGAGGCACTTCCAGAAATCTCAGAAATTTGAAACTTGGTACGAGGGAAACTGATGAAACCAGGATCCCTAGAAAAGTCGGAAATTCTCAAAATTCCCTGAAGGGGGCATGCTGCGGGGGCTCAAAATTTTGGCTCAGCATAAGAACACAGTCGTATAGTATATCCAAAACGATAACCTGTAGGTTTCGTGGGCTTAAAAATTTTCGGGAATTTCCTCATTTTTATCCCCCATCCCCCCAAATCAAGATGGCGGCACAACCTGCGAGACGAGGTAGACAATTGAAATTTGGTGAAATTATAGCTTTTGGTCCCTAACCGACGGGAAAATTCCAATGTGTTCAAATTTTTCACTTTCTAACCCCAAAGATATCGAAATATGGTGGCAATTTTAATGACTGCGCAGACATTCCTTTTGAGCTATTTTGTGGCTAAACGGTAAGTCGTATCACAAAACGGATGGCACAATGTCACTTCAATTCGGAGTGATCTACAACTTTGGTCCTGTGACATTTTGTCGTATCTCTCTCCCTTATACGTTAAATTTGGCCGTATTTCCGGATTGTTCGTAAATTTTGTGATTTTTACAAGTATATTTTATTGTTTGACACATTTATAAGAATGATAGGATCATCACATTATGTGCGCACATTGGCACGATTAAGGGACATATGTGTTCCAAATTTCATGATTCTAGCTTATACATAAGGAGGCAAAATGTAATGTAAAATGTTAAAAAATGCACCCAAATTTCACCCTATTCAAAATTTGAACTCAATTTACCCCCTTAATATGGGAGATACTAGGAAATGGTTTAGAAACAAACATGTAGAGCGATAAATGAGCCGTATGATGGCGCAAACCGTTTCTTAATATCATAAACCGTTCAGGAGATATGAATCTCGAAGTGGAAGCCTGCAATTTTCAACGTGCTCATGCTTATTCGTCACCTATATATATAAAAGCAAGTCGGGCTGGAGCGATGTATATATAAATATTTAAAAATGAAAAAAACGTGAATTAATGAGGCACTTCCAGAAATCTCAGAAATTTGAAACTTGGTACGAGGGAAACTGATGACACCAGGATCCCTAGAAAAATCGGAAATTCTCAAAATTCCCTGAAGGGGGCACGCTGGGGGGGCTCAAATTTTGGGCTCAGCATAAGAACACAGTCGTATAGTATATCCAAAACGATAACCTATAGGTTTCGTGGGCTTAACAATTTTCGGGAATTTCCTCAATTTTATCCCCCATCCCCCCAAATCAAGATGGCGGCACAACCTGCGAGACGAGGTAGACAATTAAAATTTGGTGAAATTATAGCTTTTGGTCCCTAACCGACGGGAAAATTCCAATGTGTTCAAATTTTTCACTTTTTAACCGCAAAGATATCGAAATATGGACGCAATTTTAATGACTGTGCAGACATTCCTTTTGAGCTATTTTTTGGCTAAACGGTAAGTCGTATCACAAAACGGATGGCACAATGTCGCTTCAATTCGGAGTGATCTACAACTTTGGTCCTGTGACATTTTGTCGTATCTCTCTCCCTTATACGTTAAATTTGGCCGTATTTCTGGATTGTTCGTAAATTTGGTGATTTTTACAAGTATATTTTATTGTTTGACACACTTATAAGAATGATAGGATCATCACGTTGTGTGCGCACATTGGCACGATTAAGGGACATATGTGTACCAAATTTCATGATTCTAGCTTATACATAAGTAGGCAAAATGTAATGTAAAATGTTAAAAATGCACCCAAATTTCACCCTATTCAAAATTTGAACTCAATTTACCCCCTTAATATGGGAGATACGAGGAAATGGTTTAGAAACAAACATGTAGAGCGAATAATGAGGCGTCTGATGGCGCAAACCGTTTCTTAATATCATAAACCGATTTAGGAGATATGAATCTCGAAGTGGAAATCTGCACTTTTCAACGTGCTCATGCTTATCCGTCATCTATCTATATAAATAAAATTGTTCGTGTCTGTTTGTCTGTTCCACCATCACGTCGAAATGGCTGGATAGATCTCAACCAAACTTAATATTTAGAGTATACTCATCCAGGGGAAGGTTTCGATATGCATATCATTTTAAAATCTTTGAATACACGGGGGATTTATAGGAAAACCAGAATGGTTTTTCCACCATCACGTCGAAACGGCTGGATAGATCTCAACCAAACTTCATATTTAGAGTATACTCCTCCCGTGGAAGGTTTCGATATGCATATCATTTTAAAATCTTTGAATACACGGGGGTTTATAGGAAAACCAGGATGGTTTTTCCACCATCACGTCGAAACGGCGGGATAGATGTCAACCAAATTTCATATTTAGAATATACTCATCCCGGGGAAGTTATCGATATGCATATTATTTTAAAATCTTTGAATAGACTGGGGTTTATAGGAAAACCAGAATGGTTTTTGCACCATCACGTCGAAACGGCTCGATAGATCTCAACTAAACTTCATATTTAGAGTATACTCATCTCGGGGAAGGTTTCAATGTGCATATCATTTTAAAATCTTTGAATAGACGGGGGGTTTATAGGAAACTCACAATGGTTTTCCTCCATTTTCTCTTATACTATTGATTATCTGTAAACTTCGTTTACCGTACGTGAAACGTCTCTTCATTATAAACAACTTTCGTTATGTTCATAATTTACCTTACTCTTTACAAGACGGAGAAATTTACAATTTTCTGCTGGTACCATGCTCTGCATTGAGTGACCGACAGACCGACAACGAACCTACAGGTTACCATGGCAACGTCTCTGACTGCATGCCAGCAGGGAAGTAACGTATTGCCATTTTCCTCATCATGCTTTTAAATTCGTGGTTGTTCCTTGGGTAGAAGGCAAGAGAGGCGTCAATCGGCCTATCTTCGGGATATTGGCGGAATATCGTTGGATGTTATAACCGCCTTCGAATAGATTAAGTAATAACACCATTAGTCATCTTCTTATTTTTTTTGTTTACCTAGGAATCAATGGACCTAAATTTCTCCTCTGTTACCGCTTTATTATATCCATAACTCACACTAGCATAATTTATTGAGGGGCATTTGATTTTCCAATACATTAACTTGGTATTTACATATTTGTCGTTATCCGGCTGTCCTCAGTTATAATCCATTTTCTATTACTTTCAACTTTCTTAACTGTATTATTTTCTTCCTTAATTACGCCGTATGTACGCGAGTGCTTCAAACTACTGGATGTATTTCCACCAATACTCATATTTAGAATACACCTGTCCTTGATAGGTTTTAGGGCAAATATTGTTCCTAAATCCCTGAACTGACTGGGTGTTTATACGAAACCGAAACAGTGATTTTGCACTTCCACAAAATATACACAACCAACGTTAATTTAAATCTACCTGCCTTGGTAGAAATTAATTTCTAAACCTTTTTTCTCATGTGCATCATTTCGATACGAGGATTAATAAGGGAGATATCATTAACGGACCGTTTTTTTTGTACAAGTCCCATCGGACTTAACTCACGAGCGGGTGCGTGTAAAGCGTATTCCTTACAACTTGAAAACTACTGAAGACATTCGAACCGAAATTCATATTTAGCATCCACCTGTCCAAAGGTAGGTTTCAAAGGTAAATAACATTTCATGTTCCGGAATGGACTGGCGGTTTATAGGGAAAACAAATGGTGATTTTACTCTTCCACAATATATACAGAACAGGACCAACCTGACTGGAAATCGACCAAACGTGATGGAATTCCACATCTAAACCTTTTTTTCATGTGCATTGTTTCGTCAGGAGGATTAATAAGGGAGATAGCATGAATGGTCAGTTTTGCAGGTTAAGTCCAGCGGACATAGCCAAAAAGGTGTTTTACATGGAGCAGATTCCTTATCTATATAAATCAAATCGTAACGACTGTGTGCCTCTACACTGACTATTTTGGCGAAATTTTCGTACAGCTTTCCGTTTAAGGGGTAATAATGACCATCTGCATAATTTTTGGTTTAGTTTCCTGAAAGTCCTAATTTTTACCCGCCTCGCCCAAAATCCAGATTGCGGCATAATCTGCCAGAAGAAAAAGAAGATAATTTAAATTTGACAAAATTATACGTTTTAGCCTGTAACGAACGGAAAATATCCAAGATCATTAAATTTTTCACTTTTTATCCCCGAAGAATATCGAAATATGCAGGCAATTTTAATGATGGTGCAGACCTTCGGAAATTCCTATCACATAACAGATTGCACAATCTCCGTTCAATTTGGAATGATCTACAACCTTGGTCTTATGACTTTTTGCCGTATCTGTATCCCTTTTACGTTTGATTTTTCTCTATTAATGGATGTTAAGTCAATTTGGAATTTTCACATGCATAATTCATACCTTCGATTACTTATATGAAATACAGAATCATCAAACTCTTCACGAAAATTGGCCCACCCAGTAGCCATATATGAGCCAAATGCTATGTATGTAGCTGTCACATAATTATCCGAAAAGTAGTGTAATGTGAGATAATCTTACAAGAACGTTACCCTGTTCCACGTTTCTAACTCAATCTGACCCAAGAATAGATGACATATCATAGGACCAGCCATTTAGGCCACTAAATCCGGCGTGTCTTATGGTATAATCCTTTGTCGATATGACGTATGTTTAGTAGCAGTTAATCTGTAAATGAAGGTCTTCAATATTCAATATTGTAAACACGCATACACTTTCGTATGTCGATCTATATATATTCACTGATGTCGATTTGTAGCGATCGAGAAAGGGTGGGTCTGCTATTGTAATCAGTACTCCCCACACCGACTTTGACTGGCAGTATGAAAGGGTTCCTTCTCCAACTCCTGTGTAACTGTCATTAGTAAGGAAGGTCTACAATTGTAATGAATAGTTCACTTCTCGATTTGACTTGCAGAAGGCAAGTGAGCATGCAGTTTTGTTAAAAACTCCCCTACCCGATTGTGTTTGGCAGTAGGCAAGGGTGTCCGCCATTATAAAGAAATGTCCTCATCTAAAATGTGACTGGCATTAGGCATAGTGGCCTGCTATTTTGATGGAAACTCACCAACTTGGTGTGACTGGCAGTAAGCTGGCTGGAAGTAGGAAAATGGGCCTGGCATTATAATGATAACTGCACAACTCAATTTCGAGTGATAGTAGGGTAATTGCCTGCCATTATAATAAAAACTGTAATCTGTGTGGAAGTAGGAAAGGGGGGCTGCCATTTTAACGAAAACTCCCCAAATCGATTCTCTCCGCATAGTAGGCAATGGGGCCTGCAATTATAATGTAAACTTCCCAACTCGATTGTGAATGGCAGTAGGCAAGTGAGCCTGCCGTTATATCACAAATCCATAACAAACACTTTACATTGGAAACAACGTACGGGGACCTCCCCATGCTCTTTCTCGGATAACGCTAAGAGACATGCAATTTTAAAACAATCTTATTTACTGCATGCACACTATTTACTTCGATATTCGAATACAATGTAGAATACCGTAGCGAAGCACGGGTACATTCGGTAATAATAATAATAATAATAATAATAATAATAATAATAATAATAATAGTTTCCTAGACGAGGTCATCAAAGAATGGGAAAAAGTACTCGCGGAAAAATTCACTAAGGACCAAGTAAGAATATGGTACCTAAAAAGAACCTCATACACCTCTGTGTTCCACGATATTTCCTTAACAAATATTAGTACAAGGTTTGGGCCAAAAGCCATTGCAAGCATTTCTTTTCTCTTTTTTCAGTTATGTGAGCTGATCACAAACTGTTACTTGTCGTGCGGAAGCTACGCAGGTATACAACAACAGGTGGCTCTATGATTGCTGATAGCAGCACAGATAGCGCTGTGAATGAGCGTCGTGCGAGTCGCAAGTAATCCTTGTTGAGCAGCGCGCACACACCAAAGTAGCCGTTCTCCGCGGGAGAAATGCGAGAGAATGTCATGGTAAATTGGTGGAAGACCTCCCATACCGTACAGTAGCGTGGTAGGTGGGATCGTTTCAGCAAGGACGTGTGGCAACCGGAGTTCACCAACGCAAGGGAGGACCGGTCAGTTTGTCGAGCGATGTTCCACATGCGTTCGTCGAGCAGCTCCTGGAGGCAGACAGACGATGGACGCTACTGAAGCAGGAGAGAGCAAATGGCATAGAGAAACCAGCATCGAGAGGATACTGCAGGGCTGCAACTGTGCAAAACCGCATCGCAGTGGGTACCGCATGCACTGACGGAACTTC